>NC_057866.1:273186895-273875645 GCF_019393635.1 Dromiciops gliroides
TTCCTTATTTATAAAATGAACTGGAGAAGAAAATTGTAAACCACTCCAGCATCTTTGCCGACAAACAAACAAAAAACCAAATAGGATTACAGAGAATCAGACACAATTGAAACAACTGATCAATAACAAAAACAATGCCTACTAATGACAGAAGGAAGACTAGAACTCAAGTGCCCTATGTAATAATCCCCTACACCTTCTACTTTATCACAGTGATTCACTCCTGTAAATAAACTCAAATGGGCTCTTGGCTTCCAAGAGATCTTCCAATTGAATAGATTGATTTCAGGGCTCTGAAATTTGTAACCCATCAGGGATTCTTTGGCCTAGAGAAAGGTTCTGGGTTTTTTTTGTTTGTTTGTTTGTTTTGTTTTTTGTTTGTTTGTTTTTGCGGGGCAATGGGGGTTAAGTGACTTGCCCAGGGTCACACAGCTAGTAAGTTTCAAGTGTCTGAGGCCGGATTTGAACTCAGGTACTCCTGAATCCAAGGGCTGGTGCTTTATTCACTGTGCTATCTAGCCTCCCCAAAAGGTTCTGTTTTGATTCAGAGTCTCAGGGACTCAAGTCAAATACCAGTAGCTGGCATTTAAAGAGCACTTTAACATCTGTAAAATATTTTTACACACTTTATCTCATTTAAGCCTGACAACAACCTTCCAGGGCAGCTATCATAGGTGTTATTTGCCCCACAAAACCAACTTTATTGCTTTTTTCAAGTGAAGAAATCCATTTATCAAAATCATAGGAAAACAGAAATCAGAGAAAGTATACATAGGAGAATATATACCAGACAATAGAGAGTTGAAGGAGCTCTCCCATAGGAGCAAGGTAACTCAGTTCAACCAAAAGAGATTCCTGGATCCCATCCAAGGGGAAGTTCCTCCAAGTCTCAAGTGTAGCAAGCTGGGAATAGAGACATGATGGATCTCCTTTTCCTAGGTTTTTTTCCTTTACCAACTTGAAGTGGGGTTGGCTTCTTTCTATCTTCTCTTATAGACAGAAGCCCCTGAAGTAATTTTGTGCTTGAAGAGGACTCCAAGACCTTCTAAAGAACAAAAGAGCCCTCTTCTCTTTCACCCTCACCAAGTCTGACTCCCTACCTCACATAGGGCAAGGGCATTAATCTCAACCAATGAGAAGGGAGTCCCATACCAATGGTCTTTGTGCATAAACAACTTTATTAACAAGCATTCACTCCCTCTCCTTCCCACTTATTACCCTCAATTAAACAAAGAAAAAACCCTCATAACAAATCTGCACAGTGAAGCAAAACAAATTCCCTATTTGGCCATGACCAAAAATGTGAGTCTCATTCTGCATTTTGAGTTCACCACCTCTACTTTTCTCTTCAGCTGAGATATCGCGCAGTTAAGAAGCTTCAAAGGATTGTTTCTTCAATATTTTATGAACAGCTTGTTTTACTTGTTTACAAACAAATTTGGACCTTATCCTGAGTCTTAATTTTTAACATTAGTCCCATGAGCATTAGCTTTTCTCAGAACCAAATGGTAATTACTTTTTTCAAGGTATTCATATTCATAAAGGATCAGGTAATCCATAAGGATGACAAGCAATAGTTCTAGCTGTAGTCAGGGTCCAAGAAAATCTATCTCCATCCCTGGATGAATTTTCATTCCTCAAAGTCAACTTTTTAGAATGTAGCTTCTCATATGCCAAAATTACATTCCTTTTCCCCCATTATATACGTCATTTTTATGACCATCTAAGTCACAGTTTTTTGTTGTTGTTTTTTTCCTAAGTCACAGTTTTAACAATTCATGCAAAAGTTAAGACATCATTCTTGTGATATCATTGGTGCTCTTTGAGAATAAAGGATGAACAACAATCTGTGAGTAGCTACCTTCTGGGAACCCAAAAGGAATGTAATATTTGGTAACTTATATTTTGTAAGATATCATAGGGTTTGGGGACTAGATTTTTAAAATTTCCCATTTGTTTATTTAATATATTTACTTTTCAAAAAAACTGGGACAATTAGCTCTTTGTCTTGTGCAGTTTTCATTTATGATTTCTTGAACTATAGCTCTGAAAAAAACAGGCTGCAAAAAAGCTCCATTTAGATGGAACTACTTGAGTAAGCCTTTAACCCCAAATCACTCTGGCTTTTATTGAATGCACAACAATAAGTCTCAGCTCAAGCTTCTTTTGCCCACTGGTTCGGTTTTGATGGTTCAAGGTAAGTTTAATTAGTGATTGGTTTCTGTTCTGGCCAGAAACCTGAGGGTCTTCCCTCCCCAGATTGATTCTTTTGTCATTGCAAATGAGGCCATATTTTTTCTCAGTTCTTACCTAGCTCTTAATCATTGACTGGTCATTGCCTCAGAGAAACTGAGAACTGGAAAAGACCTTAGTTTAAAAAGGCCAAGTTCTCCCACTGCATCCTGGGCTATAGCGAGTCATCTTAACTTTTGTCTTACCACTGGACTCTAATGACTCTGGAGGAGAGAGGGGGACTGATGACTTTGTGCAGCTCTGCCTCACTTCAATCCAATTCACTTGCAAGTCAAGACATCACCCTCATGAGGTCATTGGTCCCCTTCCAAAATGAAGGATCATCGTCATTATCAACAACAACAACAAAACAACAACAACAATAATAGCTAGACCAGGCCATGGCTTTCTAATTCTGAGACTAAGGCATTCACTTTCTTTTTCCCAAGGCAACCAGAAAGGGTGAAGAACATATTCACACACAGCATGGCTTCTATGAACTGAATGGTGAGGGGGGAAGGACTGCCTTCCTTTGATATTCCTTTTTTACCCTGTGGCTCTCAGAAATGGGCTGGGAGGGGGGCAGGTGGAGGAGAGGATTCCTTCTGTCTGTTCCATTTTCCTTTCCATTTGTAGGCCAGGTAGTAGATTGCCCACTGGAGCCAGAATTAAGCCATGGCAAACTCAGAGCCAGGAATCCAGAATAGATATACAACCAGCCCAGCAAAGAAGCCCTGAGAAGCATATTGGCTGCTAGAATTTGAGTCCAACGTGGGCTTTGGACTTGGAATTTGACTATTCATTAAGTGAAATGTTGAGAACAACCCACCATATTTAATTTTTTTCTTATCTCTGTCTTTCTATACATCTCTGGCTCTGTCACTCTGTCTCACTTAGCAGAGACTTTTTTTTCCTGGTCTTTGTAGCACCAGTTGTTTGTCTGATTCATAGAGCATAGTGGGTGCTTGGTAAATGCCTAATGTAATAAATCCTAATTACTAGAGAATACTCACTACCACTCTCTGGGGTTGTTGTGAGGGTAGTATGAAGTGCTCATTGTACAGTGCTATATAAATGTTAGCTATTGTTTTCATTAGCATTATGGCTGATCTGCTGCTCCCCTCTCCAAGCTAGTCTGCTCCTCAGAGGACAGAAATATCATTAATCATTTGGCTTCGTATCAAAGTCTTGCTAGGACCTGCCAGCACTTGTCCTGAGGATTATTTTTAGCTATTCGGAAATACCCTTGAGGAAAGGTTTTAAAGTGGAAAGGGCAAGTAAAATACCTTTGAGAATGAGGCCGGATGAATTTCGGTCCCTTTGGATTTTCCCTATCTCTCCAAGCAGAGATGTGTAGGATTCATCGCTGGTAGGCTTGTGCCCATTTTAAGAATTCCTCCCCATGCTACACTCACTTATCAGAGGAGAACTTCAGGGGAGAACCAAAGTCCTCCCGAAGCTAGCACGGGTAACATGAAGGTATAAAGAACAACAGGCATGACAGATATGTCTGGTTCTTTCACATCCTTCCTCTGCTGATGAGTAGCTTCTTCCATGTCTCTTAGGGGTCCTTTGCTCACTTGTAAAATTATCAAGAATAAAAAGTTTGGCTTATATAATCTGTGTTAATGAAGGGAAGCTCCTATGCGGATGATACAAATCATCAATTAACAAAAATTCCTTGATAGCTTTGTCATGGAAACTATGGATTCTTTGCATTAATTCAACTTGTTGAATGATGAGGAGCATAAATTTTTATCAACTAACTAGCATTTCCTGAATATACATTAACCGATGATGGATATATGTGGTAGGGAGGCCAATAATCCAGTCCCATGTTGAGTGGCATTGCCAATCCATGAATCAAATATCAATGAACGAATGAGTCTTCTTTGTTCTACCAGGGGGTTTTAACTTTTAAAAAGTTTGTAAAAGGGAATAGTGAATCATTAATTGGAGGAGAAATTTTGTGAAAAATAAGAAAGGAAATGTGATGCAATGGATAGAGGGACAGCCTCAGAGTCAGGAAGATTTGGGTTACAGTTCTTCCTCTAATGTAGTAGTTCTGAAAATGTGGTCCAGAAATTCCCTTGGGGTTCTTGAGACCCTTTCAGGGGGTCCAATACATCAAAATAATTTTCTCAATAACATTAAGACACTTCAGTAATTACAATAACAAAATAAAAATAAAGTAAAAAAGAAAAAGAAATAAAATTTAAATTTAAAAATATTTATAATAGTAATAATAATAGATAACTTTTCTGTATCGCTTACTATGTTCCAGACACTATACTAAGCACCTTAAAATTACCTCATTTTAGGGGCAGCTAGATGGCGTAGTGGATAAAACACTGGCCTTGGATTCAGGAGGACTTAAGTTCAAATCCAGCCTCAGACACTTGACACTTAACTAGCTGTGTGACTCTGGGCAAGTCACCTAACACTCATTGCCCTTCAAAAAAAAAAAATCTCATTTTAACCTCAAAACAACCCTGGAAGATAGGTGCTATTATTATCCCCATTTTATTGATGAGGAAACTGAAACAAACGGGGATTGAGTAAAACTTACCTAGGATCACATAACCAGTAATTATCTGAGGCTAAATTTGAATTCAAGTGTTCCTTACTCCAAGCCTTATGCTCAATAATTTTAAGAGTGTAAAAGGTGAGGGAGGGTGTCAAAATAGCACAGTGACAGGAAGCATTTTTGTCTAGCTTTGCACGCCTCTTCCATGACAACCTAGAAAATGTACCAGACAGAATTCTGTTTGGAAAAGCCAAGAATGCATTATAGTGAGTTAATTTTTCCAGCCCACGGAAGCTTAGGAAGACAACTGGCTTGGAAAAAACATCAAAGAGAAATAATTCAAGACTCACTGGACTATCTGAAAGTCATAAACAATAAAAAGCCTAGATATCATATAAAAGAAAGCTGCCCAGATATCTTAGAATCAGAGGACAAAGTAGACATTGAAAGAATTCACCAGTCACCTCTTTTTTCTTTTCAAATCACCTCTTGAAACAAACCCTAAAATGAGAACTACTAGTAACGTTATAGCCAAAGTCTACAATTCTCAGGTCAATGAGAGAATTCTAAAAGCAGTCAGAAAGAAACCATTCAAATACCAAAGAGCCATCATCAGGAGAAAATGAGATTTAGCAGCTAACACCATAAAGAAAATGAGGACTTAGAATATGACATTCTAGAAGGCAAAGGATCTAGAATTACAACCAAGAATAACTCACCCCCCCCACCAAAAATGAGTATGATCTTATTGAGGGAGAAATGGATATTTAATGAATTAGACAACTTTCAAACATACTTGATGAAAAGAACAGAGATGAATAGAAAATTTGACATTCAAATGCAGGACCCAAGAGAAGCATAAAAAGGTAAACGTGAATCAGAAATCATAAGGGACTAAACAAAATTAAACTCTTTACATTCTCATATGGGAAAAATTATATATGTGTGTGTGTGTATGTATGTGTGTATATGTATGTGTATATATGTAGATAGATAGATAGATATTTCCTTATAATTCTATCATCACCAGGTGTCTTAGAGGTAGTTTAACTGGACAGAGAGTCTGAGTGTTATTTTATTATGTTTGGATGATCTCAAAAGAAGAATGGAATAGAGAAGAGGAATGCACTGGAAGAAAGAGAAAGGGAGAAGAAGAATGGGGAAAATTATCTCATATAAAGGGGGCATGCAAGGAAGAATTTATATACTAGGGGCAGGGGGAAGAGGAGCAGCACTTGAACTTTACTCTCATCTGAACAGGTTTGAGGGTAGAAGAATATACATACAAATGCAACTGGTACAGACATTTATCTTACCCACCATGGAAGTAGGAGGGAAAGGGGTTAAGAGAAAAAGAAGACAAGAGGGAGAATAAATTAAGAGAGACAGAAGCAAAACACACTCTTAAAGAGAGGACAAAATAGAGAAAGAGGTGGGGAATAAGTATGAGAAAAATGTTCATCAATTGGAGAATGCCCAAACCAATTAATGGTATATAAATGTATTCTAATACTTAGCACCATGCCAGCCACATAGTAGGCATTTGATAAATGTTTACTGACTGACTGTATGCGATATAATATTATTGTGCTATATAAAATGGTTAAAGGAATAGTTTCAGAAAAACCTGGGAAGGTATGTATAAATTAATGCAAAGTGTTCAAAGCCAGGAGAACAATAAAATACCAGTACTGTAGACAAACAACTTTAAAAGACTTAAGAATTCTGATCAATGCAATGATCAATCACAATTTGAAAGGATTCGTGATGAAAACATTCTATCCAGCTCCATATAGAGAGCTGATGAACTCAGAGTACATCTGTGTGTGTGTCTCTGTCTCTCTATTTCTGTCTTCCTGCCTCTGTGTGTGTGTGTGTGTGTGTGTGTGTGTGTGTGTGTCCCCTTTTTTGTGACATGTCTAATACAGGAATTTATTTTGCAAGACTATAGATATTTGTAATGGGTTTTGTTTTCTTGCCTTTTCAATGAATGTGGAGGGGGAGAAGGAAAGAAGATAATTCAGAACTGAAAATAAAATGGAATGGAAAAAAATTAAAAGAGGCTAAAGGGATCTCGAAACCAAAACTTTTGTGAACCACTGCTCTAACAGACACTGGTTGTATAGCCAAAGGCAAATTATTTAACTTAGCCAGGTCTTTTTTTTTTTTACATTTAAATTTTATTTTTATTTTCTGTTCCATATTTTCCCCCTCTCTCCACCCTTTCCACCACCCATTGAGAAGACAATAAATCTGATACCTTGTGTATGCATATATGCATATTTTATATATACATACACATACATAATGAAAACCATTTCTACATTGACCATGTAATCCCCCCACCCCCCTCCCCAAAGCAACAAAAATAAAGAAAAGGAAAAATATGCTTCAGTCTGCACTCTGAGTCCATCAGTTCTCTAGCTGGAAGTTGATAGTATTTTATATCATGAATCTTTTTGAGTTATAGTGGATCATTGAATTGATGAAAGTTACTAAGCCTTTCACAGTTCATTTTCCTTATAATATTGCTATTACTGTGTAAATTGTTCTGGTTCTGATAATTTCTTTGCATCAGTTCATCTAAGATTTTTCAGGTTTTTCTGAAACTATTACCATTATAATTTCTTATAGCACAATAGTATTCCATCATACTCATATACCATAACTTGTTTGACCATCCCCCAATTGATGGACATCCCCTTTATTTCCAATTCTTTTTTACCCTAAAAGGGCTTCTATAAATATTTTTGTGCATATGAGTCCTTTTCCTTTTCCTTTGATCTCCTTGAGCTACAAATTTAATAACAGTATTGCCAGATCAAAGGGCATGCATGATTTTATAGCCCTTTGGGCATAGTTCCAAGTTGTTCTCTAGAATGATTAGACCAGTTCAAAACTCTATCAACAGAATATTGGTGTATGTATGTGTGTAGGTGTGTGTGTGTGTGTGTACACACACATCTACACACATACACATATAATACACGCAACTATTTATTTATTTATTTTCCCACATTCCTCTAACACTTTCCTTTTCTGTCATCTTGTCCATATGCTGGGTGTGAGATGGTACCTCTGAATTGTTTTAATTTGTATTTCTCTAAGTATTAGTGATTTAAAGCATGATTTCATATGGCTATTGATAGCTTTGATCTCTTCCTCTGAAAACTGGCTATTAATATCTTTGACAATTTAATAATTGGAGAATCACTCCTATGTTTATAAATTTAGTTTAGTTCTCTGTATATTTGAGAAATGAGCCCTTTGTCAGACAAGCTTGCTGCAAAATTTTCCCCAATGTCCTACTTCTAATTTTGCCTGCATTGGTTTTGTTTATGAGAAAAACTTCTTAATTTAATATAATCAAAATTATCCATTTTACATCCTGTGAACCTCTCTATCTCTTGCTTAGTCTATTCTCCTATTCATAGATCTTATAGGTCTAGAGAAATCTTAAGATTATAAGTTAGAGAGTCACCAAACTGCTTCTATTGAGAGAGTCTTCTCATTGGGAATTCTCCACATTGATGACCTTCTAGATCTGGCCCTCCCCTCCCTCCACAATCCACACCCCAACCCACCCCCAAATTTGTTTTTACATACAGAGTAATATTTTAAATGGGGATTAGACTGTTATTTGATTAGTACAGTGTATTCCCAGATGAGGGAACTTCCTTTACCAGTGCAGGTTGGTTGTTGTCCGTTGTGCTCCAAGAGAACCAAAATGATATCACTATGTCAGGGTTAAGGTACTTTATGGCCAACTGTGGCTGAACAGAATAATATAAGTGCAGAAGGCATAGGTTGGGCACAAATAGTCCATATGAACATGTGGAGTGGAGATATCGCTAAATGTGTTCCTCTCATATTTCTTCTGAGTTACTATAACCAATGTAGGTAGGCACCTTCTCTGTGACTTGCAGTCTTACACAATTGCCTAGGATACTAAAAGGTTAAGTAACTTGTCCACACTCAGTATGTGTCAAAGGCAGGGGAAAAGGGAGAGATGTAGAGACATTATGCATAGTACTGCAAGGGATTGAGGAGAAAGGAGGTCTGAAGCAATTGAAAGGAAATGGATGGGGGGCAGCTAGGTGGCTCAGTGGATAAAACACCAGCCCTGAATTCAGGAGGACCTGAGTTCAAATCCGGCCTCAGACACTTGACACTTACTAGCTGTGTGACCTTGGGTGAGTCACTTAACCCTCATTGCCCCGTGAGAAAAAAAAAAGAATGAAAGAAAGAAAGAAAGAACGAAAGAACGAAAGGAAGGAAGGAAGGAAGGAAGGAAGGAAGGAAGGAAGGAAGGAAGGAAGGAAGGAAGGAAGGAAGGAAGGAAGGAAGGAAGGAAGGAAGGAAGGAAGGAAGGAAGGAAGGAAGGAAGGAAGGAAGGAAAGGAAAGGAAATGGATGAAAGAGTCAACCACAGAAGAATCAAAGTATTTGGCACAAAGCACTATCATGGTAATTAAGAGACAATTGAGATCAGATGATATGAATTTGTAGTAGACCCAAATGGTGTATTTGTGTGGCTTTATCTAGTGACATAGGAGCAGGACTGGAGAAAGAGGATGGGGTGGAGGGTATTAGTAAGGCATGAGCCTTGGTGGGATAAAGCAGGAAGGGATTCAAAGGTAGAGAATACTGTAATTGAAAGGGTAGCTCTAGAGTGAAGACTAGAAAGTGATTAAAATGAGTCCAGAGCAAAAATGATGGATTGGGAGTACAGGGAGATAAGGAGGGACTGGAGCCTTTGGGGCAGATGAAAAATTAGTAATGAGGAACAAGAAATGCCAGTATATTGAGGACACAAGACAAGGGGACCTTCTATGGATTGGCAAGACTGATCAGGAGGAATACAATGTCTCATGGAGCACATCAGGATTCTGTCAGTGACAGAAGATGCAATTGATATAAGAGGAAGTGATGTAGCATGAAGGGAGGTATGTTAACAGTAGAAAAGGAGTTCCAGGAAGGTTCCAAAGCAGAAAAAGAGGTCAGAGAGGTTAGAGGCTAGAGAGATATATATTTCAGGGAGATTGCAGTAAAGAAGTAGTTTCATCTCAGTAGACAGAAATGCTGAGTCACATGGACCAGGGAAGGAGTTTGCTAACTATGGAATAGGCAAAATACCCCTTGACACAGCTCTCACTCTACAGAGTCCTGTGGCAACAGTGGGCAGTTACTGTTCAAATATCCTTTCTCAGAATTTAGAACTATTCCCAAAGGGCTATAAAACTCTGTATACCCTTTGACCCAGCAAAACCACTACTAAGCCTATACCCCAAAGAGATTTTTTAAAAAGGAAAAAGACCTATATGCACACAAATATGTACTCTTTTTGTGGTGGCAAAGAATTGAAAATTTAGGGGATGTAGGGAATGGCTAAACAAATTGTGATATATGATTATAATGGAATGCTATTGTGCTATTATAAGAAATGATGAATAAAATGTTTTCAGAAAAATGTGGAAAGATTTACATGAATTGATGCAAAGTGAAGGGAGCAAACCCAGGAGAATATTGTACATAGTAAAAGTAACATTGTACAATGATCAACTGTGAATGAGTTGGCTATTTTCAGCAATACAAAGATCCAGGACAGTTCGAAAAAACTTATGATGAAAAATGGTGTCCACCTCCAGAGAAAGAACTGGTGGAGTCTGAATGCAGATCAAGGGATACTATTTTTTACTTTATTGTGTATGGGGGGGGGGATGTGTGGAGGGTTTGGCCATATTTTCTTTCACAACATGACTAATGTGGAAATACGTTTTGCATTAGTGCACATCTATAACCTATATCAAATTGCCTGACTTCTCAATATAAAGGCTAGAAATGTAGGGAGAAAAAGAATTTGGAACTCAAAAAATTTTAAATGAATGTTAAAATTGTTCTTACATGTAATTAGAAAGAATCAATTATTTAATTTTTAAAATTGTGTGTGTGTGTGTGTGTGAGGCAATTGGGGTTAAGTGACTTCCCCAGGGTCACACAGCTAGTAAGGGTCAAGTGTCTGAGGCTGGATTTGAACTCAGGAACTCCTGACTCCAGGGCCAGTGCTTTATCCACTGTGTCACCTAGCTGCCCCCCCAATTACTTAATTTTTTAAAAATCCTCTCTCATAGTATCTGTGTGACCTCAGGCAGGCCCCAAGTTCTTCAGACCTAACATTCCTCCATAGTAAAATGAGGGGTTTGACCACATGGTTTCTGAGGTTCCATCTACCTCTGGACCTGTGCATGACTCTCGTAATCCTAAGCTCCTAAGAGGTTGATTCAACATGGTGATCAGGTTAAGCATCTAAGTAAGTGAGTATCTGTTGTTTAGGTCAATTTATTTGCTTTTTTTTTTTTTTTTTTAGTGAGGCAATTGGGGTTAAGTGACTTGCCCAGGGCCACACAGCTAGTAAGTGTTAAGTGTCTGAGGTCGGATTTGAACTCAGTTACTCCTGACTCCAGGGCTGGTGCCACCTAGCTGCCCCTGCTTTATTATAATATGTTAAAGGATGACACATCTAGACATTACCTTGCATGGGGCTCCTGAATATGAATCTTGCCATGCTCCTGGTAACTGAGACTATGATTCTGGAAGTCCTGATAGATAGAGAACTGGTATCTGAGGCTCTGGTCCTAGACAGGAGTCTGGTGATAAGAGCATTTGTATTGAATAGTTATCCCTCATTTCCCACTGCAAAATTCAGTCCTTAAATACTGACAAGGTCATTTTCACTACAGTATCCATCCAAGAGAAGCGCTGAAAAAACTGAGATCTGCAACAATGGATGGCATTCAACAATAAGAAGTTTGCCCCAACTGCTTCTTGATGGCTTCCCTTAAGGCCCTTGCAGTTGCTCACTTAGGGACCCTATACCTCTCTCACACCCAACAATCCTTTTTCTGCCATTCTGGAGGTGTTCAGAATGGAAGTAGATAATTGTAATCTACCCAGCCTCTCAACTTATCTCCCCAACTTGCTACACACAGTTTTATAGGTTGGCTCTCTGGTGAGCTACTATTCTCACAGGCTCTAAGGAAAATCTGTGGTTCAGGGCTCCCCCGACTCTAGGTCATGAACCTGACTGGTGTGCTTCCCCTCTATCCATGAGGTTTTCTTGGCAAAGATACTGGAGTGGTTTGCCATTTCCTTCTCCAGTGGATCACCTTTTGTCAGAACTCTCCACCATGATCCATCCATCTTGAATAACCCTCCACAGCATAGCTCATAGTTTTATAGAGCTATGCAAACCCCTCCACCATGACAAGGAAGTGTTCCAGGAAGGAAGTAGACACAATTAGATCACATCAAAAACATTTACAAAGATGGAATGGTAAAAATAGTAGCCACAAAGCATTACTCCCAGAGACCTTGGGCACATTCTCTGACAAATACACAGAGAAGAATTCAGACAGAGTAAAACAATACTTTACAGAGCTAGAAAAAATAATAAGATTAATCTGGAGGGAAAAAAAGTTTAGAAATCTCAAGAAAGATTATGTAATAAAATAAGGAGCAAGAGGGTCTAGCAGCAGAGGATCTCAAATTATACTACAAAGCAGTAATCCTCAAAACTATTGGGTAATGGTTCAAAATTTTTAAAAGTTGATCGGTGGAGCAAATTAAGTATACAACATGCAGATGCAAACAAACACAGTAGTATAAAGTTCAAATATTGGAGAAAAGACTCATTCAACCAAAACTACTAGGAAAACTATAAACCAGCTTGGCAGAAATTAGGTTAAGACCAGCACTTTACACTATACAATAAGATGAGTTATAAGTAGACACCTGATTTAAATATAAAAGGTCACATCATAAATAAATTAGAGAAGCAAGAAACAAATGCCCTTTAAAACAATGGATAAGGGAAGAATTCAAGATGAAACAAGGGTAGAAAAGATCATAGTAGATAAAATGGACAATATTACCTACATAGAAGTACAATTTTTTTTTTTGTACAAAGAGAATCAATGCAGTTAAAATTAGAAGGTTAATAGTTAAGTGTGGGGAGGGGACCTTTGCAACAACACTCTTTGTTAACCAAGACATGTAAAAAACTGATCAAAATATATAAGAACAAAATCCAATTCCCAATAGATAATTGGTCAAAGGATATGAACAGATAGTTCTTAAAAGAAGATACTCAAGCTATTAATAATCATATGAGAAAATGTTCCAAATCACTAACTAAAGAAATACAAATTATATCAAGTTTGAGGTTCCAACTCACACCCATCATGTGATCATAGGATCATAAATGCAGGGCTAGAAGGGTCTTAAAGTCCAACACCATCAACTGCAGATTATGAAACCGAAACAAATAAATGATTTGGCCAGGATTACACAGAGAATAAATGTCTGAAGGAGGATTTGAGATCTGAACTCCCTGACTCAAAATCAATTCCCTATCCATTGTACCTTGCTGTAGACTGGCAAAGAGAATGTAATGGAAGACTGGCCAATGTCAGGCAAGACTTTATGAGCATGTTCAGGGAGCAACCACCCACCACCTTCCTACTTCCAAGCATGTGCAGGTATTCTGTGACTGTTTACATTCTGTTTACCGTATGCTAAGGAAGGACTTTTCAGTTGGCTTCTAAGCTTGAATTGAACCAAGGCCACAATAATTTGACCTTATTGTCTCTCCTGCCTGACTATGTTCAACTGAGGAGGTAAGGATGTTGTTAGCCTCAAGGTGGGGGGATACAGAGGGAGGGAGAGAAAGAGAGAGAGAGAGAGAAACAGAGACAGACAGAGACAGAGAGACAGAGAGAGAGACTGCTGCCAGCTACCTACCATTCAGGTTGACATGAAGCCATGAACACATGACCCTGATGTTGTTTCTATCAAAGTTGTGGCTATTTTTTTTTTCATTTGGGTAAATGAGTATTGGAAATGGAATAGACCAGGCTAAAACTTTGTGAACTTTCTAAGATCAAAACAGTGAACCTCCAGAGGTCCAATATCAGTAGTCCATGACAGGGTTTGAAGGCCTGGTGAAGAACAAAGCCTGGAGCAACCTCTCTGATCCACTGTCATGGTGGATCAAAGGCAGCCAAAAGTTATAACTCATTCATCAGCTACACCGCATTTAGAAGTGAACTTGGTAGAAATGAATGTTCTGTAGAATGTTCATTCTGATTCCATTTCTCCACAAATCATGGTTACATAGGAAAGAAAAGGCCATAGGTATTGGGAAAAATATTATATGTATGTTCTTCTTAGTAAATATCCCTTGATAAAAACTATTTTGTTAATTGCTTAAATGATATTGGTACAGTAATTATTGGTTAAATATTGGGGGGAAACATATAGGAATGGGGATTTGAGCTGACATTGTTAGAAAGATACCACTACTGGTAGATGCTTTGGGGGGACCCAACTCATTAGCTTGAATGGGAGTTTAGACAAGGAACTCCAGGGTGTAAGTTGATATTCTTCATGGCAAAAAGAAGGAAAATTATTTGTTTGAGGGGCTATGGCAAAACAGGTACACTAATCTCCTATTAGAAAAACATCAATGCTATCACCAGCTACCATTCCAGAGGACCAATGAAGTGCCATGCTACCCACCTCTTGACAAAGAGGTGATGGATTCAAGGCACAGAATACTATATAAATGTTTTTGGACATGAGCAGTTTGGTAATTTGTTTTTCTTGACTATGTATGTGTGTTTTGATTTTCAATTGGGTAGGCTCAAGGAAAGAAAGATGAGGTAGTAATAATGTTGCCCCCACTTGAAGAAGAAAAGACAAAAGGAAACTGAGGTAATGCAATAGATGTGAAAGTTATATTTAGAATGCATTATACATTTAAAAACAAAAGCAAATGATATGCAGCAGAGATTCAAATTCATATGCAACCCTCATTCTACTTTGCATGTGGAAATGCTCACTTTATTTGCTGTGTATTAAGTTCAGAATAAAAGACACATAGATATGAACCAGAAATGTGAGTTGTTATTCCTACAAGGGAAAAAAGAAGCCTGACCTTTTCTTCCTAGCAATTAGGTATCCTTAAGACTGTCTGTTTTCGTTGCTGCTCTACCACCAATGTGCTATGTCATCTTCCCTGCACTAGGATCAGACGAGTCTATGTTTATTTATGTTCATGCATTTTAATCTGTGTGCTGTCCTTCCTCTGAATTGCAGGCTCTTCATGTGCAGAAATAAGATCATCTCCAGCCTTCATTTTGCAGAGGACTCAGCAAAAGGCAAGTTATTTACATGAGCATTTCTGTTCCTTTTGGTCCCAGGCAATGAGAAAAGTCAAGGAAGGCAGATTACTAATTCCTCAAACCTTAAATCCTTGGATACTAAATGGTCAAAATTGCCTTTTCCTGTCTCTTCTTATTTTTATAGTTTAAGGATAAAGTGTAGTTCCACTTGGGAATAGAAAATAGATTCTGGGAAGTTCTGAATCTCAACCCTGGGAAAAAATTCATTTGAATGCCTATTACTTAATATCTGCTACTTTTTGACTAGATAAAGAGTCTGGGCTGGCTGGCTTTTTATCAGTGGAAAATACTTATAGGCTAATGTGTGGAATTGCCTTATGCATAGGAAAAATGCCACTAAGTAATTAGAAGTTGTAAAGAGAAGTAATTTGCCATAATTCCCTTCTAATTTGGATCATTCTTTGGAACTTGTAACCATTTGCATGCACACTAAGCTAAAGTTACCCTCTCTCATGACATATTGGCTAGAATGCTGGAGTTGGAGTCAGAAAGTCTTGAATTTAAATGGCATCTCGGGCTCATACTACCTGTTTTATCCAGTCATTTAATTTCTCTGAGTCTGTGCTTCCCCATTTTACAATTGGGGTTGATAATAATAGAACCTTATCTCAATGGGTCATTGTGAAAACTCAAATGAGATTATATATTTCCAAGAAAGAAGGAACCTCAAAGGCCAACTAGTTTCACCAACTCATTTTACAGAAGAAAACAATGAGGTCCAGAGGAGGTGAGTATGTGGCTGAAGGTCTCACAGGCAATAGTAAATAATAGATTCAGGATTTGAACCGAAATTCTCTGATGTCAAATCCAGCCATCTTTCCACTATGCAATACTACCTCTTTTCTGGTACAACACAATCCTCTTGCCTTCCATCTTGGGTTCTTGGATTGTGTGACTCAAATGTTATCTTCCAAAAGATACAGAAAAGCAATGTCACTGATAAAATTATCCCATGGATGAGTGCAATATCTTGGTTGCTCACCAGATGGTGCTCTATTTAAGCCACTGGCCCAGGGGCCTTATTCTTTCTCTCTGGTGAATGTGTGGGATAGCCTTCCTAAAAGGTATTAAATGGACCACAAGAAAGTTTCCTGTTGATTAGTTGGATCATCTTTGTTTGACTTCTGGAAAAAAGTGAAAGACATCTGCACAGAAAGAGAATGATAGTAAGATTTCAATCTTCACTGATGGAAAGAAGACTCACTGTGATCCCATGATCATCCATACATTTAAGTATATGAATGGATAATTAGGCTTTTTAAGAGCCTGCGATGGACTCTTTTCCAAGTAGTGCACATAACCTGAAAAAATTAGCTGGAGTACTTTACAAATCTTAAAGTATCAATAAATGGCTATTGATTATAATTATCTCATTCTCTCATCTTTTTTAATTAAGTTCAGATAGAAAAATAAGGGGACAAGTCACTATCCTTCTATTATTTTTCTATATGTACCATTGACGTAGATGGGTAAAATAACTTTGTAATTAAATAAATGTATGAAGAAAAAATATCCTCTGTAGGGTCATTGAAAGAGTCCTTGGTACAATTCCAATACCAGACAGTTGCAACAAAGCCTGTGGGCATCTCTTCTTATTCCTACATGGTCTTGATTTCTTCTCCTGGGTCTCAATATTTTGAAAGCCATTTTTCCCGTGTATCTTGGAGATTATGAGTATTTGGAATTGTAACATCTATTAGAAATATTATTCCCAAGTTTTTTAGGTCAATGTGCATGCCAGGAAATTGCATTTCAGTCTATGACATATTGTTGTCTAAGTTCATGCAGAAGCTGCCCATGGGAGGACTTTTGATTCTAGTCTTGGATTTTTGTCATTTCATGGACTCCACCCAGTGGTAAAACACTTTTTGGTAACATTTGACAATCCAAGGTTACATGATTGTGATCAGCCTTGAATATTGCTTGGTGCAGTGATGTCTGTTTTTTCCAAAAATATTTCTTTAGGTTGTTTTACCTGGTTATTAAATATATATAATGACAAAATGTGTTATAATGAAATTTTTGAAAAATAGTATTGTTATCAAGATTTCCCTAGTACTATTTGATGGGGAGGAGGAGATGGGAGGATTTTCTAAAGAAAGAGATGGTGCAAAGAGTTTAGATGTCTTTTAGAGGCTAATGGCCTTTTGGGGTCAGAAAAACTGTGATTCTATACAGATGAGGGATCCTCAGTACAAAAATTCCCTTCCCTAGTGGTATACTTTTATCACATCTATAACTGATACAGTTTTCCAGAGTTGCTGTGGACACTGCCAGGTTTTTTGTTCCTTTCCAACTGATATAAGTCAAAGGCAGAATTTGAATACAGGTCTTCCTGTCTTTCCTCTATTGATTACTCATGCTCCACCCATGGGGAATATTTGAACTGCTTAAAATTAAATATTTTCTTGCAGTATTTTAGAAGCATCATTTACTTTTAAAAAGATATATTTTCTAATTTCATAGTGTTCTTACTCTGCTAAGGGCCTTTTCTAGAAAATATTTCATTAATTAATTTCAATAAATATTGAGAAATGTGCAATAAGTACTATATGAAAGGTTCTCTCAGACTGGAAGTAAAATAGGAAAAATGGTAACAGTCCCTGTATTTGGGGAGGTTATAGTTCATCCAAAAAAAGTATAATCCAAGTTAGGTTATAATGGGGCAAAGGAGACAGTTAGACCAAGTAGTAGAAGGAAATAACTTATCTAATAGATCAAGGACAGCTTCATGGAGAAGGAACCCACCAAAACTGAGGCATTGAAGGAAGAGAATTTTGATGGGTGTGAGTGAGGCATATTTGATTTCACTCATAGAGAATAGCTTATATATGAGGGTGTCCTAGGACTGTGGATGGAATGCTAGACCTGGAAAAAAGAAATAACACATTTGAATCCTGCCTCATATGCTTCCTAGGATTGTGATCATGAACAGGTCATTTAATCTCATGGTGTCTCAACTTTTGAATCTGTGAAAAGGGATTAATTATATTTTACCACCCACCTTACAGAGTTATGCCACTATGTTGGCAATTCCTTTGCCATGCCATTGAAAAAGATCCTAAGCTCTAAGCTTTATCAAGTCAAGTCAACAGGTTAACATTTTTTTCAGCATCAACTAAGCACTGAAGATACGAAAATGGTAAAAGAGTTCCTACTCTCTAGGAGAGTAGACAACCTGCAGACAGCTCTGTACAAACAAGATATAAATTGGGTAAAATGGAAGTGATCCCAGAGGGACGGCACTTACATTAAGGGGGACCGGAAGAGGCTTTTTGCAGAAGGTTGAAGGAAACCAGGAAGTGGAAGTAAGGAGGAAGAGATTTGCAGGCCTGCAGAATAGGCAGTGGAAGTGCCCAGAGCTGAGAGATGGAAGGTCTTTTTCTAGGAACCGCAAGGACAGTATCACTAGATTGGGGATTACAGGGAAGAAGGTAAGATGTAATAAGATTGAAAATGTATGTAGGGGCCACTAAGAGCTAGAAGGGATCTAAAAGCCAAACAGAAGAAGTTATAGTTGATTCTGGAGATAATAGGGAGCCATCTGAGTATGTTGAGTAGGGGGATGACACGGTCATGCCTGCACTTTGGGAAGATGAGTTTGACAACTGACAGGAGAAGGAACTGGAATGGAGAGCAACTTGAGGCAGGGAAATAAAGCATCACTCTATTGCAATAGGCCAGGTAGGAGATGATGTGGTTATGAGTACCTGAGCCAGGGTGATGGCAGGGAAGGAGAAGAGAAGGGGCATGTGCAATCAATTTTTAAAGGTAGAATCAACAGCATTTGGCAACATATTGGATATGGGAGTGGGTGAGAAAGAGGGGGGATTCAAGTATTACACCTGGAGCTTGAGCTTGAGTCTAGGTGACTCATAAGATAGCAATGCTCTCTAAAGAATAGGGAATTTTGCAATAAGGGAAGGATGGGGAGCAGCTAGGTGGCGCAGTGGATAAAGCACCAGCTCTGAAGTCAGGAGGACCTGAGTTCAAATTTAGCCTCAGATGCTTAACACTTACTGGCTGTGTGACCCTGAGAAAGTCACTTAACCCCAATTGCCTCACAAAAATTTTAAAAAGGGAAAGATGGGAGGGAGAGGAATTAAGTGATAAGTTTTAGACTTGTTAAAATGTCTATGAGACATCCAGTTCAAGATGCCTAATAGACAGTTGGAGATGTAAGAATGGAGGTCAGGAAAATGGTTTGGGCTCAATTGATCTGAGAATCATGAGCAGAAAAATGATCATTGAATCCAAGGGAACTTGGATGAACAAGTAAAGAAGTATAAAGGAAAAATAGGGCCCAGGAGAGTGTCTTGGGGAACAACCATGTTTATTGAGAAAAACTTCAATGAGGATATGACAAAGGAGACTAAAAAGTAATTGGTCAAGTAGAAGGAGAAATATCATGAAAATCTATAGAAGGAGAGAGTATTAGGAAGATTAGCAACAGCTAATCATAGGCTGCAAAGAAGTCAAGGCGGATAAGGATTGAGATCCTTAGGTTTGTCAATTAATAGATCATTGGGAACTTTGGTAAGAACAATTGTGGTTAAATGAGGAGAGAGACAAACAGGTAGATTTAAAAAGAGAATGAGAAAAGAGGAAATAGAGGTACCTACTGTACGTGGCCTTGTCAAGGAGATTAGCCACAAAAAAGTTGTGATGAGGGATGATATCTGCCAGCATGGATGGATGAAGGGAGGTTATTTTGAAGATGGGAGAGACATGGGCATGCTTAGAAACAACAGGGAGACAGGGAGATGAAGCTCAGGGAGAGAGTAGAGATAATAGAAGGTCAATCTGCTGAAGAAGATGTGATGGAACAGGACCACTTGTGCATGTAGAGACCTTTTTTCTTGGTGAGGAGGACAACCATATTCTGTTAGACAAAGATAAAGGTAGAGCTAGTTGTGGAAGGCATCTAAGTCATGGGAGATGAGGAAGAAAGGGAACTGTTTGAAAATGAGGCAATGTTCTCGGCTGAGAAAGTAGGAGGGGGACCCATGGGAGGTTTTGAGGAGAAATGAAAAGTTCTGGGGAAACTGTGGTGGTGAGTGGGCTGGGGAATCCATTTGGGAGCTGTAAAAAAGATTGCCTTGCCACAGGGAAGGCCTATTTGAGATCATGTCAAAAAATGTATAGTGGACCCAGTAGATTCGCCATAGATTCATGATTTTCATTAGCTTCATTCAGCAGCACATGAATAGGACAAAAGGCAGTAGATGATGAGAATAATCCAAGGCAGGGGCTTGCAAGGGCAAGCCTCGAAATAAGATAAGGGGACAAGGAACTCAAGAGAAGTGTAGGGTTGAGCTGGTTAATCAACAGGTCATGATGGGGAAGGGAAGAGAGTGAAGCCAGTACAGAGTGATGTCCTGGAAAAGAACTGAGGGGTAGAGAGATTGGAGGCCATGGTCATGATGAACAGGGAAAGTGGCTACAAAACCAAGATAGAGGAGCAATGATAGCATCATGATTAAATAAAGGAATTTCATAGTTCATGAACATGGAAGTGGAAAACTTGTGGGTGGCTCCTTTCCACACCTGACTGGACTTCTCCATCATATCTAAGCAAACTTCTCCCCCTGGAATATCCCTATGATTCTGTGGCTCCCTCCTCCCATTGGTGAGATCTTCCCAGAACTTCCAGTTTGGCAAGATCAAGAGTCTGATGGTCTCTGGCTATAGCCAAGGCTAAACTAAACAGCTCATGAGAGCCTGTGCCCTTCCTCCTGTTTGCGCTGTGACCATGGTTAGTTAGGTATGGTGTTTGGTGACCTATCACATGAATTCAGATTCAAGAGCAGTGACTGAGGCCATCCACTCCAACCCCGACCTAGTTCAGTGCCCTTCCCCTTTAAGCCTTGTTGCTGAATCAAGGCTGCTTCAAGTTCTGAAAGAGTCAATCTAAGGGACTGTTCCTGGGGGTGAGACTGACTCAGAGTTCTGAGACAAGGAGCTGCTGAATGTTTTATGTGATAGAACATTCTCTACTCGTGAGATATGGACATCAGAACTGTTTTCTGATGATGGAACAAATGCAATTTATCTATTTATTATCAGAACACTGATAGATAAGGAAAGAAAGGAAGGCACAAGGCCAGATTGCAGAACTTCAGCAGCTTAGTTTAAGGATTAGAAGTGGTAGAATCTACTTACCATGGCTATTGCAAAGTAAATCCAGGGGCATCTAGGTGTTGCGGTGAATAAAGCACCGGCCCTGGATTCAGGAGGACCTGAGTTCAAATCCGACCTCAGACTCTTGACACTTACTAGCTGTGTGACTCTGGGCAAGTCACTTAACCCTCATTGCCCTGAAAGAAAAAGAAAAGAAAAGAAAATCCAGAACTGATGCTGTGACGTGAACAGAACATTGTGATTGACTTAGCTCTTCTCAGCAATACAATGATCCAAGACAATTCCAAAGTACTCATGATGGAAAATGTTCTCCACATCCAAAAAAATAACTATGGAATCTGAATGCAGATCAAAGTTTACTATTTTCACCTTTTAAAATTTGTTTTGTTCCTTTTATTCTATTTCTTCTTTCACAATATGACTAATGTGGAAATGTTTTGCATTATTGCACTTGTATGACCTATATCAGATTGCTTGCCATGTAGGGGAGGGAAGGAGAAAAATTTGGAGCTCATAATCTTTCAAAAATAATGTTGAAAATTATCTTTACATGTAATTGGAAGAAAATACTATTAATAAAAAAAGAAAAGCAAATCCAATTGATCAGAGGATCTGCTTGGAAATTTTTAAAAAACAGCAAAGTCACTCAGTTAATCACCTAGGATGGTTGAAATGGAGAGTCCAGTGAGGTCTTAGTCAAATGCAATGTAGATGAACTCAGCTTAGTAGAAGAAATGTTGATTCCATGTGGAGGTTAAATTCATTTAGGAACATTTATGGAAGGTTGCTGAGACACACAGAGGATACTGAAATGTGTAGTTTCAGAATTGCAGCATACCCTGAGCATAGTGTTTACTCATTCATATGCCTCCTTCACTGTTTTCTGTGCTTCCCTTTTCGCTCCCCCCCACAAAGATAGAGTGCATTGATAAGAGATTATTGTTTAGGTTTATGTATGAATTGTGAAATGTTTTATTTTTCACGCACTTGCTTTACTATGTAAGCACCAGTGATGTATTTATTTCTTTTGCCTTACTGCTAAGTAAATGCTCATGCTTAAAATCTGAAAGTGTCATCATTGTAAAGAACTGATTGTGTAAATAGAAATACAGTGGGGGTAGCTAGGTGGCACAGTGGATAAAGCACCAGCCCTGGATTTAGGAGGACCTGAGTTCAAATAAAACCTCAGACACTTGGCACTTACTACATGTGTGACCCTGGGCAAGTCACTTAACCCTGATTGCCCCCACAAAAACAAACAAACAAAAGAGAAATATATCAATGGTGGCTTAAGAGCTAAAGGGATGAATTGGTGAACTATATTCCCCTTACCAGGGTTACCCTAATGATTCTCAGAGAATGTAGGTGTAATTGAGTGGTAGTGACCCTTCTCTGAGAAGCTAAACCTGCCACCATGAGAACGCATTGGAGTGAGCTAGCCAAGCTAGGGAATAAATAGGTGTCCACATGTCCAGGGGAAAGGTATGAAGCAACCTCCCACTCCATTAAACCATGATCATAGATCTAGAGTGAAAAGGGATTTATAGAGTCTGTGTAGTCCACCTCGTAATTTTCCATATGCAGAAGTGGTTGAAGAGTCTCTAGGAAAATCAGATGGTGCCATTTATCTGACCTGACTGACAGCTTTGTATGTAATACAAAGAAAATATGAGAAGGGGAAAACATCCCACTAATCTTAACTGACGAGATCCTGGATAAGCACAGTGAGCAGGGCCAGCTTACCTAGACCTGTTGGTAGAGGAGATGTGATGGTCTTAGATCACCTTAGAGCAATTCGTTGTTGTTTAGTCCATTCATTGTGTCCAACTCTTCATGACCCCACTTGGGCTTTTCTTGGCAAAGATACAGGAACAATTTGCAATTTTCTTCTCCAGTTCATTTTACAGATGAAGAAACTGAGGCAAATAGGGTTAAGTGACTTGTACAGGGTCACATATGAAGCAAGTGTCTGAGGCAGGCTATATTTGAACTCAAGTCTTCCTTATGCCAAGCCCAGCACTCTATCTACTTAGCTCCTTCTTCAGATCAATTAAGATGGTTTTAATTCAGGGGCTCCAGAATTTAGACCATAAAGAATATAAGATTTAGAGATAGAAAAGACTGCAAAGACTAACATTCAATTGTCTCATTTTACAGATGATGAAACTGAGGCTCAAAGAGGTGAAGTCACCTGTCCAAAGTCATACAGTTAGGAAATACCAGGGTCAAACGAGAAGAAGTGCAGTATAATGGCCTAGGGGTACCAGAGGACCTGGGTACAAACCCAGACTTTGTCAGCTGTGTGATCTTGGACGAATTAGTTCCTCTCTGTGTGCCTCAAGTTATGCATCCAACCCAAACCCTAACTCTAGCCCTAACATTTATACCAATGGCCATCATATCAATCTGGTTAAAATTGAGTTGTGTTCTCTTGAAAGGTTTAAATCAGGAGTTCATTCATTTCTGGAGGAGAGTCCCATTTGTTTTACTCAGTATAATTAAACATCTCCTTTGTGCTAAATTCATGGGTAAAATAAAGGGATGGGATTATATTATCTCTGTGGTTCATTCTAAGTATAAATACTATAAATATCCTGAAGCACATCCTTAACCTTCCCCGATACACATATACAATGATACAAACTGATCAAGCAACAAACACTTATTAAGTGCCTACTATGTGCCAGGCACTGTGCTAAGCACTGGATCACAGAACTGTTGTGAGGAATTTCCTGGAAAATCAAAGATAACAGGAAAGGTTGCAGAAGATGAAATAGACAAATGTCCTAAACTTTTTTAAAATGGGAAATAAGGAGTTTCTGGAAGCTAAAGATGAATCACTTGATGTGGGGCCTGGGCAAATTTCTTGCCTGAATTTTTAAATCATTGGTTTGTAAGGGACATGGTACCCACCAGGGGATCACTAAGAAAAACCAGAGCAAACTCATAGGCAATATCGCCATCCTCTGAAAGAAATGTTTTAAACGGATTCCTAAGAATTGGCCCAAATTCAGACCTTCCTCATGCCTTCATTTCTTCACACCTCCATAACTATTTCATCTTACCTCTGAAATGGCCTGATGGGCCCAGCCTCTGGGCATGGAATTCCTGGATGCCATATCAACTGGGGCTAGTGATACATGCACAGCTTGGAAGTTACTGGTATCCAAAGAGAGTTTGATGTTTTGGGGGTCACGTTGGGAAAGCTTTTTTCCTCCCAAGCAGTTTTATAGCTGTCATACCTCTATTATTTGATGGCACATATGCGTTTTATATAATTTTTATTTTTCAGGATAACTGGGAGGCAGTGATGAACAACAGATAGGGAACTGACCTCAAAGCCAGGGTTCAAGTGCTGCCGCTGAACCTCAGAGCCTGTGTGACCTTGGGAAAGTCACCTAACTTCTTTAAGACCCTAAGCTGTAGAGAAGGTGCTGACTTGTCTTGGTAGGAAGAATATTGCCACCTGGGAGTTCCCTATGCCAGTGAAATCACAGATCTAGTCTTTTTTTGTGGGACAATGAGAGTTAGGTGACTTGCCCAGGGTCACACAACTAGTAAGTGTCAAGTGTCTGAGGCCGGATTTGAACTCAGTTCCTCCTGAATCCAGGGCCAGTGCTTTATCCACTGTGCCACCTAGCTGCCCCCATATCCAGTCTTTACTTCTAACAATCCATGACATAAAAGGAAATATGTGCTATTGAAACCAAATAAATTAACTGAAGCAGCATGCTGGAACTGGAGTCAAGAAGAACTGAATTTAAGTCTGACCTCAGAACCTGACTAGTTGTGTGACCCTGGACCAGTTACTTCATCTCTGTTTGTCTTAGATCCTTAACTATAAGAGGGGGATGATATCAGCATCTGCCTTCTGGGATGGTCATGAGGATCAAATGAGATCATATTTGTAAAGTGCTTAACCGGGTTCCTAAGACACAGAAGGTGCCATATAAACTTTTAATACTCCACCCCTGCCTGGTTTCATTTGAATTAGTCCCCCACTGTCTGGGATTATTTTCTTCACTGCCAGAAATTCTCTTGCCAAGTAACTTCAATGGGAAACTTAAAGGGTTATCAGTCAATTGCACTGTATTATAAAATGGGGATAGAGACTGAGCTTATGATTTCACAGGTGAACTGTACTGGAAGATGAGAACACACTATCAGTGAAGATTGTCATCTTCTCAGCAAGTTGACATCATAAAGAGTGACCAGAGACATTGAGAAGTTCAGTGAATTACTTGCCTGTAGTCTATGTAAGAGGTAGGATTTGAGCCCTGCTCTTCCTGGCTCCCAGATGAGCTGTGCTGCCTCTCACCTTAGCATCGGTTTGTTTCATCAGATTGATTTCTTACTAACACCTAAGACAGAATGTGTCAGAGAAGGGAGAGTATGAATTCTCTTGGCTAATGGAGGAGACAAGATCAGCTGAGGTGGGAGCCAGGTATTGGGTGAATCCCTAGGGACAGTCTTGGCAGAATCAGCTGTAGCTGCTGGGAGATATCTGAGCTCATGTTCCCAAGGGCCACCTGGGAGAAATGGAAGTCAGAAACCCAAAGTTTAAGAGTTGCAAGGAGACTGAAATGTGAAATGCTCACATGTAACATAATATAACAGATTTAGAACTGGAAGTGATCATTAAACTCAACTCTCATCTTACCCAAGAGGAAACCAGTGAAATGTCTCTCCTGGGATCATCACCTAGCCAGTAAGTTTTTGCACTTGGGGAAGATTTGAACTAGGTTTTTCCTGACTCCAAGAACAGTCCCTTGGCCACTGTGCCACATGGCTGCCTCAGCTGTCACTAAGAAAGGGTGCCTGAAAAAGAGCCAAGTAAACCACCCTCAGAAGAGCCAGACCAAAGTAATACTGTCTGGGCAGTGTGGGGCATGAGCTAGGGCTCAGGTATGCAAGGACTCCTACTGGCTTTGCATGACAATATTGGTGTCTTGTTCCCCTTAACTGGCACAAAGCCAAGTCCTTGTCAAAGTGAGGTAGGATCCTGATCCTGCCCCTTTGGAAGTCTCCTGAATCACTCTGGCTGAAGGCGTGCTAAGGTATCAACAGTGAGATGTTTAAGCCCATACTGGGACACAGCAATTTCTTGCAGATTCACAAGGTGATGGGCAGACCCATCCTGGTCAAGGAGATGGATAGGAGAGCCATCCCTTTTATCACTGTGGTCCAGAAATTTCTCATGATGATTCCCTACTGGCTTTAGGGGCTTCAAATTGTACTGAGACTTTTGGAACACCCTGTAATGGATGAAGAAGCAAGAAAGGACTAAGGATTAATTAAGCACCCACTATGTGCCAGGCACTGGGCTAAGTGCTTTATAAATATTCTCTTTGGAACCTCACAATACCCCTGTAAATTAGATGCTTTTATTATCTCCATTTTACAGATGAGGAAACTGAAGCAGACAGAGGTTTAATGACTTGCCCAGGGTCATAGGGCTAAGTAAGTATTGGAGGCCAGCTTTGAACTCAGGTCTTCCTGATTCCTGGCGCTGTGCTCTGTTCACTGCAATGACTAGCTGCCCTTGGGGCACACGGGAGTTTATGGAACTGGGAAAACATAGTCAGAATCCAAGTCCAATAGCATGGCAGTGAGAATCATTAACAAGGAGGGAAAATTTGCATCCAAAAGCATCTCTAAGGTCACAGGCAGGGGGATAAGCAAGGGACTGATGGAATCGCTTTCTCATTTTCAAGAGAGCTGTTTAAAGCGAGTGAAAATAGCCATTCAGTCATTCATTCATTCATTTTTAGTATTTTATTTTTCCCCAATTACATGTAAAAACAATTTTCAACATTCATGTTTAAAATTGAGTTCCAAATTCTCTCCCTTCCTCCTCAACGCCCTCATTGAGAAGTCAAGCAATTTGATATGTCTATACATGTGTAGTCATGCAAAACATATTTCCATATTAGTAATGTTATAAAAGAAAACATAGACAAAGATAAAAAACAAGAAAAACAAAGTTGAAAAGTATGCTTCCATCTGTATTCAGACTCCATTAGTTCTTTCTCTGAAGATGGATAGCATTTTTCATCATAAGGCCTTCAGAGTTGTCTTTTATCATTGTATTGTTGAAAATAACTAAGTCATTCATAGTCAATCATCTTTCAATATTGATGTTAAAATTTTCACCTGGTTCTCCTCATTTGACTTTGTAAATCTTTCCACATTTTTTTCTGAGAGCATTTACTTCGTCATTTCTTATAGCACGATATACCACAATCACATACTACAACTTGTTCAAGTTATTTCCAATTGATGGGCATCCCCTCAATTTCCCATTCTTTGCCACCACAAAAAGAGCTGCTATAAATATTTTTGTACAGGTAGGTCCTTTTCCCTTTTTTAAGATCTCTTTGGGATACAGATCTAGTAGTGGTATTGCTAGGTCAAAGGGTATGCATGGTTTTTATAAGTCTTTAGGCATAGCTCCCAATTGCTATACACAATGGTTAAATCAGTTCACAACTCCACCAACAGTGCATTAGTGTCTCAATTTCCTCCAGCATTTTTCATTTTCCTTTTCTATCCTATTAGCCAATCAAGTAGTGTGAGGTAGTACCTAAGATTTTTTTAACTTGCCATTCTCTAATTAATAGTTATTTAGAGCATTTTCTCATATGGATATAGACTTTGATTACTTCATCTGAAAACCGACTTCATATTTCTTTATTATTTATCAACTGGGGAGTGGTTCTTATTCCCATAAATTTTACTCATTTCTCTATACATTGGATAGATGATGCCTTTGTCACAGAAAATTGTTTCAAATTTTTTTCATAGTTATGATTGCTAACTGTATTTCCCTCCATCCTACTTCCCCTTATTTATTCTATTTCTCTCTGCCCCCCATTTTATCAGCATTCCCCCCATACACATGTACACAATTTCTTATCCCCTTCCCCTCCTACTTTCCCGTAGGGTAAGATAGATTTCTATGTCAAACTGAGTGTATATGTTATTCCCTCTTTCATCCAATTCTGATGAGAGTAAGGTTCAAGCATTCCCCACCAAATCCCTCATCTTTCCCTCCACAGTAAAAGCTCTTTCATGTTTCTTTTATGTCAGATAATTTACCCCATTCTGCCTCTCCCTTTCTATTTATCCCAGTGCATTCCTCTTTCTCACTCTTTAATTTTATATTTTTTAGATATCATCCCATTATTTTCAACTCATATCTGTACCTTTTCTATATATATGCCTTCTAACTGCCTTAATAATGAAAAAGTTCTTATAAGTTACAAGTATCATCTTCCCATATAGGAATGTAAACTGTTTAACCTTATTAAGTCCCTTATGATTTCTCTTTTCTGTTTCCCTTCTTTTGCTTGTATTTAGAAGTCAAATTTTCTATTAGCTTTGATCTTTTTATTAGGAGTGCCTCAAAGTCCTCAATTTTATTGAATGCTCATTTTTTCCCCCTGAAGGATTATATTCAGTTTTGCTGGGTAGGTGATTCTTGGTTGTAATCCTAGCTCCTTTGCCCTCTGGAATATCACATAATATCTATACAATGGTTAAATCATATCATATCCCAATATCATATTCCAAGCCCTGTTTCTTTAATGTGGAAACTGCTTAATCTTGCGTGATCCTGACTGTTGCTCCATGATAAAGAGACCTGCCCTGAACTGTGCTCCACTCTCACTCTGGTGGGACAGATCCTTCCTGCTGACCTTCTAAGCTATCTTGGGCTGGAAAATTGTTTCACCCCATCCTTTTGTGGGTTCTACTACTCCACAATTTGTTTGGGGACATAATTTAAAGGTGTTCAGAGGGGTTTGGGGGAGAGCGCAGGTGAGTTCCCACCTTTTCTCCTCCATCTTGGATCCACCCCCTTCAAAAAATAGTTTATTAACTCCTAACCATATATCAGAAAGTAAGCTAAGCAATGGGGTTAGAAGAGAGACAAAAAGAGTCTGCTCTCAGGGAGCTTCCATTCTAATGGGAAGTCAACATGTGTATAAATTGACCCACAAAAGAGAGATACAAAGTAGAGAGAAGGTAAGTTTAGCAAGGGACAGCTGGGTAACACAGTGGATAGAGTGCTGGGCCTGGAGACAGGAAGACTCCTCTCCCGGAAGATTTCCTTCTATGGCTCATTCTACAGATGAAGAAACTGACAGCAACAGGATGAAGTGACCTGCCCAGGGTCACCCAGCTAGTCAGTGTCTGAGCCCAAATTTGAACTCAGGAAGATGAGTCTTCCTGACTCCAGGCCTGGTGCTCTATCCACTGTGCAATCCAGCTAATTATCATCAAGGGTACAGGGAGACCTACCCCCAGACACGTTCACTGCTGTCATGGAGAGTCTCGTGGTGTCCAAATGGAAGAGTGACTCCCCAAAGGTATGACTTTTTTTCAGATGCTTCCTCTTTTGGATGACACTATGCAAACTACATCCTGCTCCTGAAGAGGTCAGACCCTGCTAAATGAGGCCAATGCTGGTTGGAAAAAAAATCAACTTAAATGGCCATATCTAGATGTATGGACGACAAATACTTATTTCCTACTGAAATTCATTTGGGTACACAGCCCTTTGGCCTGGCCCCTCAGTGTTTATATCTTGGACAGACATTCTAGTGGACAATGAACTGGGCCTAAAATTGATTAGAAGGAAGACATTGAAATAGATTCATTTCCTAAATTGTGGTGTGATTTCAATGACCCTAACCTCCTTGAAAAAAAATCCCATCATTTTTTTTGGGGGGGGAGGTGAGGCAATTGGAGTTAAGTGACTTGCCCAGGGTCACACAGCCAGTAAGTGTTAAGTGTCTGAGGCTGGATTTGAACTCAGCTCCTGCTGAATCCAGGGCCCGTGCTCTATCCACTGTGCCACCTAGCTGTCCTGAAAAATCCCATCATTTTAATGTCCACATTCTTCCAGGGATTCTATTTGACTGTGAATCATAGAATGCCATGGAGTAAAAATGGACTAAATCTCAAGGACGTGCCAAGATGGATGGTGCCTATAAATAGGCCACACCATATTATGCATAATTAGTCTTGAATACAAAGGGGTCTAGAAGTCATCTTCCAAAAGATTTATGACTGGGAGAAGAGGAGGACTGATCATGTGATGGGAGCGCGGGATCCCAGATGGACAGCCTGAGTGATGCACAGTTCCCACACACTGGGTCAAGAGATCTAGAGGAAGATGCCAAACATATTGGGTTGGGCTAGCTTTGCATCAGATGCTGACTTGACTGCTCAACCCACCAGTGGCTACAGGGATAGCTAAGGTGGTTTACAAGGCCTGAGGACTTTCATTTAGAATCAAGAGACAGTCATTATAGGATGTCATTGTGGATTTAAGGGAGAACATGGATGAGATTAGAAGACATGCCCAGGGGTGGAGTGTCCAAACTGGTGGAGGGAACATCCTGATTGATGAGATCCTGACTACATTGAAGGAAAAGACTCCCCACTTCACAATCGGAGGGAATGTGGCTTGTCAATCTGAAAAAATTCAAGAAATAAAGATGGTCTTCCTATGAGGTGCATGATGTGAGATGGTGGACATGATATGAATGTGTAAAATCACTTTGTGAAGACAGCACAGACTAGGCAGAGTTAAAACTGTGGGGATGATGTTGTAATGAGAACAATAAGATGAAGAATCGCAATACCAGTGGAAAAGGTACAAAATAAATGATAATAGTTAGCATTTGTGAGGTGATTTGAAGGTTTGCAAGGTGCTTTATATATTTGAACTCATTTGAGCCTTACAACTCAATGAGGTAAGTTCTATTTTATTTTATTTATTTATTATTCTATTTTATTCCATTTTACAAATGAGGAAACCTAGATAGAGAGATGAAATTACTTCTCCACGGTCACACACATAGTGAGCATTGCAGACAGAAAAGATTTGAACTTGGTTGTTCCTGACTTTGAGTCCCACATCAACCACCTAACTTCCTAGGTGACTCTAAGACATGAAAAAAATATTTTGTGACAATTGAGTAAATAAGCATCCATAGATGTGTTACTTATTTCTAAGCACAAATGTGAGTTCAAATCTGTTCCACTGTTTCCCCCATTTCAATTCATCTTTCTATATATCACTGTCAGATTAGAGACAGGGACAGGACTTGTGATTTCTTTGGCACAGGAAACTCACTTCACCAATGAAGATCAGCGTCTTCTCTGCAAGGTGTAGTCTTAGGGAGAAGTAAAGTGATTTGTCCAAGGTCACACATCCAATACATGTCAGAAGCCAGCTTTAAGCCTAATTCTTCCTAGGTCAAAGGCTATTCCATCCACTAGACAACTTTATTTATTAATGGGTCAGATTAATCTTCTCAAAACATGATAACAGTCTCCAGGTCACGAAACTTTCTATGGCATGAAATCTAAATCTCACTGCCTACAGGACCCTTCCAACATGGCCCCACCCTGTCTGTCTGATTTTATTTTCCCATTATTACTCAACAACATGACAGTGGCCAGAGCACTAGGAGCTAGATTCTCATAGACCAGGTTCAATTATATTATCTAAATCAATTCTTGGTCTCAATTTCCCCATATATAAAATAAAGAATTGGATTGAATGAAGCATTCTTGACCTGGAATTCATGAATAAAAATATATTGTGATAGTTGTATTTCTTCCTTCCTTCTTTTCAATTTCTTTCTTTCCTTCTTCCTTCCTTCCTTCCTTCCTTTTTTCTTTCTTTCTTCCTTCCTTTCTTTCTTTCTTTCTTTCTTTCTTTCTTTCTTTCTTTCTTTCTTTCTTTCTTTCTTCCTTCCTTCCTTCCTTCCTTCCTTCCTTCCTTCCTTCCTTCCTTCTTGAGGCAATAGGAGTTAAGTGACTTGCCCAGGGTCAAATAGCTAGCAAGTGTCTGAGAGTGGATTTGAACTCAGATCCTCCTGACTCCAGGGCCAGTGTTCTAGCCACTGCACCAACTAGCTGTACTTTGAAAGCTGTATTTCAATATAATTTTACTCCTTCATAATTTTATATATTTTATTTTAAGCATTTAAAAACATGATTCAGAGAAGGAGTCTATAGCTCTAGACTAGACTGCCTAAGAGGATTGTATCATGAAAACAAGTTGAGTCCCTCAATTATATGATTTCTAGGGCCCTTTCCAAATCTAAAAATCTAACAATTCTAACAGTTCAATGTCAGTTCCTGTCCAACTCTCTTCTCTCATAAGAGGCTCTGGAGTGAGAGGCCCTGGGTTCAAATTCTGCCTCTAATGTTTAATGCCTGAGTTACCTTTGTCAGCTCACTTAACCTCTTTAAACTGAGGAGGTTGAATTAGATGTCCTTGGGAATAACTAAATAATGTACAGGAAATTATTCCTTCTAGCTGTAAATCCATGAGGTTATAATGAGAACAAAAACATCTATTAATAGTGTTCTATACAAAGAAAAAGACAAAAACAAAATGATTCCTTCACTCTAGGACTTTACATTCTGCTGAGAAATACAATATGCAAATAAAACTCAAGATACTTTGAAATAGGGGAAAACTTTTGCTGGGGAGTTGAGAAAGATCTTAGCAAAAGCTGTGAAACCTTGAAGGAATTCAGTAAGATGAGGATTCTGAAAGGGGAATATGATGAGGGGGTGCATGCCGTGCAAACTTCTGCTAATCCTAGGAGGTGAGGAATGTATTAATTTCAAGAAAGGAGTAAATAGGACAATTGGGTAGAAAATAGTGTGAGAGACTGAGAAGAATATGGGGACAAAAGGCTGGAAAAGCAGGTTGTACTCATATTGGGAAAGGGGTGTCTTAAGACAAGCTGAGGTATGTGTACTTTTTCTAGAGGCAATAGGGAGCCACTGTAAGTTGTTTTCCTTAGGAAGGTGATTTGGTGGCTGTGTGGAGCGTATGTGAGAGGGGAGAGACTAACGGCTATTGCAATAGGCCAAGTGAGAGGTGATGAGGTGACCTTGTTTTGAGGGGAAATAAGGTAACAGATATGAGAGAGATATTGTGTAAGTATAATCAACAAAATTTGGTACCCAATTGGATATGTAGGATGGGGGAGAAGAAAGAGTCTAATTGGCCTCTCTGATCACATAAATATATGACTTGGAGAAAAGTACTGCTTTCAATAGAAACAGGGAATTTCGGCATAATTAATTGTTTTATGGGAAAGATGATGATGAGTCCCATTTTGGATTTAATGAGTTTGAGATGCTAAAGAAAACACTCAAGTAAAATGTTCAGCAGACATTTGGGGATGTGATTTGTGTGATCTCGTGATTAGAAGAAAAATAAAAGCTGGATGGATGCATTTGGTGTCATCTGTGTGGAAATGATTGTTGAATCCATGGGAGTATGTGAGTTCAGCAAGGGAGAGAATAGAGAGGACAAGGATGCAACCTTAGAGAATGTCCAAGGTTAGAGGGTCAAAGATAGAAGACAACACAATAAAGGAAACTGAGAAAGAATAGTCAGATACAAGAACCTAGAGAGAATATCACAAAAGTTAAGGGATCAAAAAGAGAGGGGTGATTGTGTAAGAAGCTTCAGACGTCAAGGAAAATGAAAAATGCTGTCATATTTAGCAATTAAGAGATCATCATTAATTCTTTTTAAAATGTATTTATTTATTTAGAATTTTCCCCAAGTTACATGTAAAAAAACCCCCAAATTTCTTCACATTGATTTTTTAAAACTTTGTGTTCCAAATTTTCTTCCTCCCTCCCTCCTCATCCCTCCCTAAGAAATCAAGCAATTCAATATGTCATACATGTACAGTCATGCAAAACATCTTCACATTAGTCAGGTTGTGAAAGAAAACAGACAAAATTTTTTTTAGGTAATGAGGGTTAAGTGACTCACCCAGGTCAAATAGCTATTAAGTGTCAAGTGTCTGATGCTGGATTTGAACTCAGGTCCTCCTGACTCCAGAGCCAGTACTCTATCCACTGAGCCACCTAGCTGTCCCCTCAAAATAACTAGAAAGAGGAACTAACAAATTAAATTATACTTCAATCTGTATTCAGACACCATCAATTCTTTCTCCATTGACATTTTTCATACATCCTGCTCATCATTTCTCTCACAATTACTATTGGTAACTGTATTACCCTCCATCCTATTCCCTCCCCTTGATATTTACTCCATTTTCTATTTTTTTCACCCTATCCTTCTTCAAAAGTGTTTTGGTTTTTACTGCCCCCTCCCCCAATCTGCCCTCCCTTCCTTTGACTCTGCCCCCTTATCCCTTTCTCCTCCTACTTTCCCGCAAGGCAAAATAGATTACTCTACCCACTTGAGTGTGTATGTTATTCCCTCTTTGAGCCAATTTTGACGAGAGTAAGGCTCACTCTGCCACTCCTTCCCCATCTTCCCCTCCACTCTATAAGCTTTTTCTTGTTTCTTTTATGTGAACTACTTTACCACATTCCATATCTTCCTTTCTCTTTATTCCAATGCATTCCTCTTACCCCTTAACTTTATTTTAAAGATGTCATCATGGGTCAGCTAGGTGACACAATGGATAAAGCACCAGACCTGGACCCAGGAGGGCCCGAGCCCAAATCCAACCTCAGACATGAGCCACCCCACCTTGTCTGCCCCACAAAAAACAAGAATAAACAAAAAATAAATGCTTTACAGATATCATCCCTTCATATTCAGTTCAGACCTGTGTCCTCTAAGTGTATTCCTTTCAGCTGCCCTAATACTGAGAAAGTTCTTATGAGTTGGAAGCATTATCTTCCCATGTAGGAATGCAAATAGTTTACCCTTTTAATATCCCTCATGATTTCTTTTTTCTTGTTTACCTTTTTATGCTTCTCTAGGGTCTTGTATTTGAACATCAAATTTTCTATTCAGTTCAGGTCTTTTCATCTTGAATGCTTGAAAGTTCTCTTTTTTGCTGAAATCCCATTTTCCCCCTGAAAATTATACTCAGTTTTTCTAGGTAGGCTATTTTTGGTTGTAATCCCAGTTCCTTTGCCCTATGGAATATCATATTCCATGCTTTCTGGTCCTTTAATGTAGAAGTTGCTAGATCTTGCGTTATCTTGACTGTATCTCCACAGTATTTGAATTTCTTTTTTTCTCGCTGCTTGCAATATTTTCTCCTTGACCTGGGACCTCTAGAACTTTACTATAATATTCCTGGAAGTTTTCATTTTGGAATTTCTTTCAAGTGGTGATTGGTGGATTCTTTCAATATCTATTTTACCTTCTGCTTCTAGAATATCAGGGAGATTTTCCCTGACAATTTCTTGGAAGATGGTGTCTAAGCTCTTATTTTGGTCATGGTTTTCAGGTAGCCCATTGATTTTCAAATTATCTCTCCTAGATCTATTTTCTAGGTCATCTGTTTTTCCAAGGAGATATTGCAGATTGCCCTCTATTTTTTTATTCATTTGGCTTTGCTTTATTTTGTCTTGATTTCTCATAAAGTCATTACCTTCTGTTTGCTCTATCCTAATTCTTAAGCAATGATTTTCTTCAGAAAGTTTATGTACCTCCTTTTCCATTTGGTCAATTTGGCTTTTCAAGCTGTTGACATTTTTTTCATGCCCCTCCTACATCACTCTCATTTCTCTTTCCAATTTTTCCTCTACCTCTCTTACTTTACCTTCAAAGTCCTTTTTGAGCTCTTCCATGGCCTGAGACCAAATTCATATTTTTTTTGGAAGCTTTGGATATAGGAGCTTTGACTTTGTTATTATCTTCTTCCAAGGATGTATTTTGATCTACCTTGCCACTAAAGAAACTTTCAATGGTCTGATGCTTTCTCTACACCAGTTTATTGTTTAGCTTTAAGCTCCTTCTTAACATGTAGCATTGCTTCCAGGATTCACTGTCCCAAGATACAGGGGGTCCCAGGTGGTATGATTAGGCTCATTCTCAGCCCGCCTGGCCTGTAAGGAACCACAGTCTACTTTCTCTTTAACCCAGAAGCAGAAATATGATCGAAATCTGATTATCTATGGTCAAAAGCTTGGTGCGCCTATGCCCCTCCCCCACTGGGCCTTTACCACTTAAGTCTGCTTCTTGGGCAATGTGCTCTGCCTCTGCTCCTGCAGAGACCCCCACTATTTCCTCCCGGGCAACCACCAGACCCCTTCACTGGTCCATGAACCGAGTTTCAGAAGAAGCTGCTAACACTGAAGATTAGGAGGCTCCAGAGGCACAGCTGGATTTGCACTGGGCTTTGAGTTCCTCCCTCACCCTGAACAGTAGATGATCCCTGCCACCTATTTAAGCCATCTTTGGCTGGAAAATAATTTCACTCTGTTCTTTTGTGGGGTTTGCTGCTCCAGGAGTTGTCTTATGGCATTTTTTGGAGGTATGTGGACGAATTTGTTGGGAACATGGGGAGTCACAGCCTTTCCTCAGCCATCTTGGATCTGCCAGAATTGATCATCATTAATTCTTTAAAAAACAAGGGGTACAGGTTATAGGTAAGATGAATAATGTTATTAAAGAAAATTTTTAAACTTTTTTTTTTGCATGAACAAAATCAATGAAGCTAGGTTAAGAAGGGAAAACATCAGAAAGGGAGAGAGAAAAAGCTTCACATCAACTATCTCTGCTAACAGTCTGATATCCAAGATAAATAGAGAATTAACACAAATATATGAGTTCATTAGTCATTCCCCAGTGGCTAAGTGGTCAAATAGGTATTAACAAATGTTTCTCTAAAGAGAATTATAAACTATTAACATTAAAGTAATGCATGTATTCTATACAAACCAAAGTGACTGACCTTGAAAACAGGATACACAAAAATAACTTAAGATGATGAATAAATCTTCCAATAAATGACAAAGCATTGTCTAAATCATTCTGCCAAATTTTCCTCCTATTCACATTTTTTGCATGAGTTACAAATTTGCTCATCTCTTTTGCTTCTTTAGAGTGATTATATATTATGGATTTATACTTTCCCAATCTGCTAATTGTGTTTTATAATTCTATACTTATAACTCTGGTTTCTAACCTATATTCTTTCCTAATTTCTCCTTTCATGGATTTTATTTCTCTTTGCAACTATTCTAAAGTTTCTTGTTATTGTCCTATGTTTTCTGAGGAATCATCATGAGTTTATCTTTCACCAGACACTGTAGATTCACTTTACTTTGAATTTTAATTTCTGTGAAGGGAGGTTTTTCCAGGTCTCTGTTACCTCAGTCCTTTTAGCAGCTTTGTTCACAATTGGACTCCTTTACTCCTGGTATCCAGCAAGAGTCATGATACAAAGGGAGAAGACTTGAGACCTTCTCCCCATTGAGGAAACATAACCCGAAGAAATGGACCTCAGTCCTTGACCTCTGCATATGGTCTTTTCCATTTTAAGCAAAGGAAGTGGGCCTTTTAAGTTTCAAAAGAGCAGAAGAGCAAACCACAGGAATCCAGGGTTTGGAATGTAGGCCAGGTTTTATAGCTAGTACAACTTTGATATAAGGAGGAGTGATCTTCAGGAGAAGTCTCTGACCTAGACCACCAGAGGCTGAGATAAGGATTCATCTGGAAATTGTGCCACATAGAAACATAAATTTGGAGAGACCAATGCTCTGTAGGAATTAAGCTAAGCTTTGGACCCACTTTCCCCAAAGACAGATGATATAAGGGAGAGTATGTGCCCAAATATTGAAGAAAATGTTTTTTTCCATTTGTTCTTGCTATATCTTTGAAGCAAATATCCTTTAAGAAAATCTAATTGACGTTAAATGCTTAAATGGAACTGGAATACTAGTAACTGGCCCCTAACAAAGAGGGAAAACATAGCCAGTGGGGATTCAATCTGTTGGCAGTAGAAGAAAAATACCCCCCATATGCCCCTGGAACCCTATAGGGCAGAAGTCACCAGCTAGAGTATCATCATTACCCTAATGACACTCACTAAAGTAACTATAATAATAATGTAAATGGAAAGAATAAAAAAAAACAAATAAAAATCTTAAACACTGTATTTTCTTCTGGACAAGAGATGAATACAGAAATTGATGGACTATGGGTACGGAACACAGAATATACCAATAGATACAGTTGATATTGTTGTCTGATTTTGTTGAGGTACTTTTTTATTTGTTTCTTTATTAGTCTTTGTTACCAGGTATGGTTTGCTGAGCAGAGGAGGGGGAGAGATGTATTCAAAGATGAAGATAAAATCAAAAGATAGCAAAAACATTTTAATTACATCCTTTCAATTAATGAAAACCTATCTTCTTCCCCTTCCAATCCCTTTCACTCATACAATGAGAAAGAAAGGAAAAATAAAACCTCTATTACAAATATGTAGGACCAAATAGAAGAAATTCCTTCATCAACCCTAACCAAAAATATGTCTCAGTCTGCATTCTGGAATCATGATCAGAGCGCTTAAATCTTTCAAATTTCAAGTCTTTACAATATTGCTTTACAATATTGCTCTTATGGCACAAATAGTTCTCTTGGTTATGCTCACTTCATTCAGCAAGTCTTTTCATGTCCCTTTGAAATCATCTTTCCTCTTTTCTTATACCACAATTGTATTCTGCCATAGACAAATACCATAATTTGTTCAGTCATTCCCCAGTTGAAAGGCAAGACTTTTTTTAAGACCACAAATCACCTTGGAAAGAGCAATGGATTTGAAGGAAGACGAGCTGGATTCATCCATAACTATGTCCAACTCAGAAACTTAAAGTTGTCCTTTCTGTTTTTTACAGATGAAGAAACTGAGGCTCATGGAGATTGAGTGACTTACCCTGGTCACCCAAGCAGCAAAGGCAGCCTTAAAACCCAAGTCCCCTGGCTCCAAACCCAGTTCTCCTTCCACTCGTCCTCTGAGTGACCTTGAGCATGCCCCCTCCCACTTCGGGCCAGTTCTGTCCTAAACAGAAGGAGAAGCTTAGGCTAGATAACTCAGCTATAGGTCACATGATGATGTTTTCACACAGGCCTTGTACTTGAAGACACGTTTTGTTTACTCTTCCAAAAGTCTGTTTGCTACCGTTGGACGGGAGTGACTAATATCCCTAGTTCAGAGTATTTGGAAATAAAGGAGTCCTTCCAAAGCTCCAATAATTCAGAAAGCACAGCCATGTTTGGGAAGTTGAAGAAAGCCATATCGATGCATGGAGCTGTCAGCAAGAGGGATGTAAGAATCTGGTTTTCCTGCTTTCTTCTGCAGTGAATCCTGTCCCCCTGAACTTTGTTGTCTTTGGATGGGAGAAGGTTAGAGCAAATATCCCTATTGATCGCTTCCTGTTTGATGTCAGGCTAGTCAGCTAGTCCAAAATACCTTCCAGCTGTATGAAAGAATGTTTTCTGAAGGTCGCCAGCACAAATGCGCTCGAGGACTTGGTCAAACACCCACTTCCTCTTCTACCCAGACTTTTCCAATGGGATTTTATACTCTTAAGAGAAGCAGTGTGTTGTGTGGCCTGTGCGCCAGGCATGGAGGCCTATGGACCTGCATTCAAATCCCATAACTGATGCTTCCAAGCTGTGTGACTGCAGAATACCCCTCTGAGGCACCTCTTGTCTGGGAAATGGGAAGAGTAATCCTAGGAATGAGTGCCCACATCCCAGGGTTGTTGGGAGTCTCAGAGGACATAGTGTAGATTAAGTGACTTGATGTATATACAATTAGATTTAATATTGTATGTAAATAGATGGCAACTCATCTTCCTGAGTGCAAAACTGGCCTCAGACACTGAGTAGCTGTGTGACCCTGGGCAAGTCCCTTTACCCTGTTTTTCTCAGTTTCCTCATATGTCAAATGAGCTGGGGAAGGAAATGGCGACCACTGGGATGTTTGCCAAGAAAATGCCAAATGGGGCCGCAAAGAGTTGGATATGACTGAAACGACTGAACAACAACAAATGTAAATGTGTGTGTACACATGTATATATACATGTGTATATGTATATAAAAATATACATATACATATACATATAATTTCTGTGAAGAGAGCTTTTTCCAGGTCTCTGTTACCTCAGTCCTTTTAGCAGCTTTGTTCACAATTGGACTCCTTTACTCCTGGTGTCCAGCAAGACTCATGCTTTAAAGGAGAAGACTTGAGACCTTCTCCCCATCGAGGCAATATGTGTGTGTGTCTGTATACATATACATGTATATACACGAGTTATCATACTTACATTCAAAGCAGACTGGCTACTTTATAAGGAAAACTAGAAAACTATGAGGCTGCTTCCAGAAGTTTTAGAGAAAAGCACATTTCATTGCTTTATGGACTCGATTCAGTTGGTCAGTTAGCAAACAAGCATTTATAAAGCACCTACTATGTGCCAGACACTGTACTAAGCCTCAAGAATACAACTACAAGGGGCAGCTAGGTGACACAGTGGATAAAGCACTGGCCCTGGGTTCAGGAGAACCTGAGTTCAAATCTTGCCTCAGACACTTGACACTTATTAGCTGTGTGAACCTGGACAAGTCACTTCACCCTCATTTCCCCATTTAAAAAAAAAAATAAGTCAAGAATACAACTACAAGCAGAAAGAAAAAAATAATAATCCCTGCTTTCAAGGAGCTTACATTCTTTTTAAATTTTTAAAAATTTAATTTTATTCATTTTAATTTCCCAATTATATGTAAAAAATGTTAACAATCTTTTTTTTTTAATTTAAGTTCCAAATTTTCTCCCTACCTTCTGACCCTCCCTCCCCCCTTAAGGGAAGCACTTTAATTTTGATATGTAAGATCATGTCAAACATACATCCATATTAGCCATGTTACAGAATAAAATACACAAGATAAATAATAATAATAAAGGTTATCTTCTTAAAAGTATATTTCAGGGGCAGCTAGGTGGTGCAGTGGATAGAGCACTGGCCCTGGATTCAGGAGGACCTGAGTTCAAATCCGGCCTCAGACACTTGTCACTTACTAGCTGTGTGACCCTGGGCAAGTCACTTAATCCCAATTGCCTCACCAAAAAAAATAAAGTATATTTCAGTCTGCACTCAGAATTCATCAGCGCCCTCTTTGGAGGTGGAGAGCATCTCCATCACGAGCCCTTTGGCATTGTCTTGAGTCATTGTATTTCTGAGAAGAGCAGTCATTCACAGCTGATGGTCCTCACATTATTGCTCTTACAGGGAGCAATGTCCTCCCGCTTCTGCTCCCTTCACTCTGCATCAGTTCTTACAGGTCTTCCCATGCCACATTCTAATGGGGGAGAGAGAACACAAAAGGGAGTTGAAAAGGGGTGGAGGGGCAACCAACCAGAAGGCACAGTACAGAAGACCCAGAGGGAGGCCTGTGTGGAAAGAGATGTGGCTGGCCTAGATGGCCTTCTTACAGTGGAGTTCCTGGGAGGAACCAGCCAATCAGAGGAGAGCAAGAGGCCAAAGGGGGAGAGGGCACTTCCAATGGATGGACTCCAGGGCTGGAGCAAGCTGTCGGCACCTTCCTCTAGAACTCAGGGCCACACACGCAATTCTCCTAGAGCCTTATTTGGAGTACCTAATATTGTCCCTAATAGTGCCTCTATTACCCCAAATATACCTATTTAGAGACATGTTAAACAACTTGGAGTAAGGTGATCTATCGATAATAAAGATCATTTATTTCCTGATCTCTACTTAGTCACTAACTTTTAAAAATGTTGGTACCCTGCTATTGCTGAGTACCTTGTATTTTAGCTACTTGCATTCAAACAACATGAAGAAGACTTCTCTCTATGAAACAGTAGGAACTAACTGTGTACACTATTCAAAAATTAAGGAAATCAGAAGTCACTCTTTTTTTTGCGGGGCAATGAGTGTTAAGTGACTTGCCTAGGGTCACACAGGTAGTAAGTGTCAAGTGTCTGAGGCTAGATTTGAACTCAGGTCCTCTTGAATCCAGGGCTGCTGCTTTATCCACTGAGCCACCTAGCTTCCCCAAGACACTATTAATTACAAATAATGCCCTTTCTCCAAACCACCAAAGTGGCCAGAGACTTAGGAAATATCATTCAAATCAAAATAGATTCCATACCACCTACAATTTTCTTCTCTACAAATATTTCATTCAGAAAAGAATTTTAAATCGTGGAAGAAGTTTCTGACTCAAAGAAAAGCCTTCCCACAGATTTTTCCTCTTGGTTCTTGCACAAAAGGAATTTCTAAAGGAGCATTATCAAAGTGGGGAAATATAAGCTAGAGCAGCAATTTAATATTATGAAGCCATCCTATCATACTCACTTCCTCAATTCCTAGGGAATCACTCTATTTTTTCTGATTCTAGGAGGAAGGTAAAAATCATATTCCTCCTTGGAAAGTTGTCATAAGAAGTAATTAGGAAACATATGTGTTGTTTTTGCTTTTTTATTGTTCAGTCATGTCTGAATGGAAAGAACATTTAAGTCACAAGGGCAAGTCATTCCTCTCTTGGGCTAAGTTGCTCCATCGGTAAAATAAGGATAATTATTCCTGCCTGACCTAAGTCCCATGGTTTTGTGTGAAAATACTTGTAAACCTTAAAGTGTGATAGGAGGAAGGCAGGAAAGGATGGAGGAAGGGAGGAAGGAAGGGAGGAAGGAAGGAAGCAAAGAAGGAAGAAAGGTAAGACAGAAGGAAGAATGGTAAGAAAGAAGGAAGGGAGAAAGGAAGGGAGGGAGGAAGGAATGAAGGAAAGAAAGGAAGGAAGGTAAGAAGGGAGGAAGGAGGAATGGAGGGGGCAGGAAGTCCCCTTTTCCATATATCATAGTTAAGGAGGCTACCCTTTGTTTCTTAGTTGTTTGTTGTTGTTGTTTTTATTTTCCAAGGCAGGTGTTATCTATAATCATATTTGTGAGTCTCATGATACACACAATGCCATTAGTTTAAAACACCCCAAGTGGTTTGCTTGAAGCTCTTATTCCCCAGTACTTCATAGCTGCCTCCACAGCATCCCTGGAAACTCTTCCAAGTACACTTCCTCTGACCAACAATGCATCACTCAGTAAATAGAAACTCCGTTCCTCTTGTGTGCAAGCCACTGCTGAGGGGTTGCTAACTCATCCAGTCACAGTGGTAGTGACCCCAGGTGACAAGAGCACCACATTTGGGAATGAGAATGCCTGGGTTCTAGGGCCCATTTCCAAATCCCTTCATGGTTCTAAGGGAGAAGAATCCCATGCTGCCTCCTCACCCAGTGGATGTAAGGACCACATAAGATTGTGTGTGTGTGTGTAGGTTATGTATACATAGAATATATGTGTGGAGATTGTCTACATGTAGATTTGATGTGTAACTACAATGGCACTCTAAACTATCATTTTCTGAGAGCAAAGTGTTTTGTAAACCTTCAAGCATTATGTAAGTGTGAGATGTTAATGCTATTTTTAGAAATAGCAGTATCCCACTGTAATTAGCAGCATCTTCATGTTAGGAGAGGCAGCAGGGTGCAGGGAATAGAAGAGCCTCAGGGTCAGCAAGACCTTGCTTCTGACACATCTCACAGGCCAGAGGCTCTAGACACATGGTTTAATCTTGGTGCTCAGGGAAATGGGTGCTGAGCTGTCTGATGGATGGACTTTCTTCCCTTGGAAGTTTGCTATCTCACTGAGATCACAGCTCCTGCCCCTATCCCTATCTTCATGTTAATAGACATTTTGCAGGTGGCCCTGGTCAACTCTTTCATTAGTATGCTTATGCTTAATCTTATGGTTTATGAAACCTGTGAAGCAGCTTGATTTGGCATTTACGAGAGGCCCAATTTTTTGTAACCCTAAAGAATGTTAGACTAGTTAGTGAGTCCCCCAAAATGCCACAGGCTCTATTTGTGTATAAATCCTACCTCTCAAATTTATTAGCCATTACAGCTTATTATTACAGGTTCAGTGTGACTGTGGGTAACCCTGGGGCTCTGTTTCCTTATCAGGAGAATGAGGGCATTGGGTTACCTGACCTCTGAGGTGCTTTCCAGCTCAAGATGTAGGATCCTATGAGCTTAGGATACGCTATTTATATCCATTGATGGGGAAAATACAGGAGGGCAAAAAGACACTTTGAATTAAGCAGGTCTTTAAATTTTATTTTATTGTTATTGTTGTATTGTTTCAGTCATGTCTGACTCTTCATGACTCCATTGGGGGTTTTCTTGGCAAAGACACTGGAGTGGTTTGTCATTTCTTTCTGCAACTAATTTTATAGATGAAGAAACTGAGGCAAACAGACCTAAGTGACTTGTTCAGAGTCACACAGCTAGTGTCTAAGGGTAGATTTGAATTCAGGTCTTCCTGATTCCATGCCTAGCACTTTATCCACTATGCCACCCAGGTGCCCCTATTTTACTGAACTCATCATAATTAATAGTGACCACCTTGGCACCCATTACCAGTAGACCAGAAATATTACAATTCACCCTTCCTCCAGGTTTCTCCAGTATCTTTGAGGGAGCCCAGGAGATCAAATTAGCTGCGAAAAGCTCCAACCCCCACTGATTATGTTCCTTCAATTTCAGGGGGGGCCTGAGCTCCTATTCTATTTAGGTACTGATAGTTGGATTAGCTTTTACTAAGAAATATTTACTTCAAAGCATAATAACAAGTATACAAACAACTTAGTTTAGTTCCAATCTTAAGTTCCAAGTCCAAAACCACCTTCAGGCCCCAGTCTCAGGCAGCCTGGCTTCTGAACACTTCCCTGCCAGGCTGGCTGGCTGTCCAATCCTTCCTGGCATCCTATGTCCAAGATTACTATGGCTCCAACTTTCAGTCTGGTGGATGGGGATCTCTTCTTTCACCTGAAACTGAGAGAAATAAATGAAAGTCAACAAGACAAACATCCAAGGCGTGGGGTAAAAAAGGAGAGCTGGGAGAGAGAAGGGATCTGACTGGCCTTTCCAGCATATCATGGCCCACAGTTTAGGAAGCAATTTGTAACTGATAATGTTAAATAGTTTTCTGCTAACATAGTCAGGGAAGCAGGTCAACTGAGCTTTGGAAGCAGGAAGGCCACAGCAGCGGCCACCAGCCCTAATAAGGGTCTACCCTCCCTCCCTCTCTGAGGCTGTCTACTGGCAGGAGCTAAAAGTAGAGACACTTAGAATTATTGGGTTGGTCCTATGCAGTTATTAAACCGTGGCTGCAGGATCAACTGTGGAGGAGAGGAAGAGCAACAGTTATGGATGAAGATTTCCTGGCAAAATTGGATAGTGCCCCAGGACAATTCCCCTCTGTGTCTATGGTCATGTTCCCCTGTGCTATGCTCATCCTTACAGTATCACAGGCTACCTGAGGTTTCAGAAATCTCACAGAGAGCACCGGAGGACTGGGAAGGGGTTAAATAAAATCTAATTGCCCCTTTTCTCCACCCTGTTATCTGTGAACTTCGCCTCATATTTTACAGAAAAAAATTGAGGTCATTTGCTGAGAGCTCCCTCTTTTCCCCATTTTATCTCACATCACCCTGATGATTTCTGCCACTATGTCCTCCTTTACCTGCATCTCATATGAAAAGGTAGTCCTTCTCCTTGCCAAGGAAGACCCCTCTACATGCACAGGTTGTCCCATTCTATCCTGTATCCTCAAGAGATTGCCCCCTTTTAATCATACCCACCCTCTCAACTATCTGCTGTCTCTCCTTGTCTATAGGCTGCTTCCTTATTGCCTACAAATATGCCCATGTCTCTCCATCCTGTGTCCATGCCTATGTCTACCTAATGTTTCTAGAGCATTTGAGCTTGCCTATATATCTTGCTGGATTTTTCAAATACAGTATTCTCCTTTGAAAATTGGGTGCATCTTGAGCCTAATCTGATGAAAAACAGGAAGTCAGATGCACTGGAGTCCTGTTTGTTGATGTAAGGTTGCTTTTTATAAGTGCTCACAAGACTCAGAGTGAATCTGCAAAAAGTAAACAAACAACACCCCCCCCCCCAAGAAAAACCAATCAAAAGTGAGATCCAGTGGAAAGAAGTTGTGGGTCCCAAGGACCTAGATTTAGAATCTAAACCTTATTACCTGTGTGACTTTATGCAAGTCATTTAATCTCCCTGGAACTCAGTTTCCTCTGCTATAAGATGAGAGGGCTGGAGCAGATGGCCCATGAGATTCCTTCCAGATGAGAGTTTGTGATCCCATGACTTTTACCTGGGCATTTGCCAAGGAGAAGTGAGGGTCTTTCTGAAGACAATGAAAGATAAATCTGAATAAATCTGCATAAACCAGACTCAATAATTTTTTAAAGATAAAGCTTGTGGTTCTACTATTTCCCCCAATTTTAAGAGAACTCTATTTAAAATGACCTAATTTTAAACTAGAACTTTTAGTTAAGTGTGTCACACCTCGATGCCATTGTCTGGAAAATGATTATCTTTAATTTCTCTCCTTGAAATTTCTTTCCCACCTAATTAGTTTATTTTTAGTCATTGTGAACTGTACTCTATTTGCTCTAGAAACTGAGATAGAGGAGATACTTCATTTTAGAACTGGGGACAGTAAGTAGTGCTCTCTCCCTCTGTGTGTGTGTGTGTGTGTGTCTGTATCTGTGTCTGTCTTTTTGTCTCTTTCCCTCTCTGTCTCTGTGTCTGTGTCTGTGCCTCTTTCTGTCTCTGTTTCTCTATCTCTGTCTTTCCCTCCCTTCCTCCTTCTCTCTCTCTCTCTGTCTCTCTCCACTTAATAAAAATCTATTTTCTTTCTTTCCCACCTCTACCTTCCCTATAGGGAAAAGAAAAAGAAAAAAACTTGCCACAACTATACACAGATAGGGAGGGAGATAAATACCATCCTTGGTCATGTTTTACATATATAATAGCATCTTTCACCAAGTCTTCTGCAATTGTGCTTGTTGAGTTGCTCAGAGTTCTCAAGTCTTTCTGATTTTTGTCTTTACAATGTGGTTGATACTGTATAGATCAGAGCTATCAACTTCACAGCCTAAAGCTGCGGGGCAGGGGGGGTGGGGGGGAAGGGGGAGCACAGCACTCCAGAGTGCTTCCTGAACCAGATTAAAATATAATTGGGAAATATTTAACAAAATAAATAAAAATGCAATAAAAACAGATGATAAAAATATGCAGTTTTCTAAATCAATACGGTGCCTAAAAGAATTCTCATATGTGGTTTAGTGGCCTCATCTCTATTTGAGCTTGACATGGGCAGTATATATTGTTCCCCTGGTTCTGCTCACTTCTCTATGTAGCAGTCTCTTTGATCCTAGTGTTGCTGGTGTTTTACAGAGTTTTAGATTTCTGTGGGTGGTGGTTGTTTAATGATGAAAAAACCACACTACTCAACCTGCTCTTCCATTCAAATCACCATCATAGAAGAAAGGGCAGGATGGGACTGGGAGAAGCCATTTGGTTGGGTTATCAACTAGTTCAGTTTTCAAAGAATTCTCTTCTTAGGATTCATAGAGAGAATTCACCGTATTCTCCATTAATATATTCCATCCTTTTTTGTCAAGTTTTCTTTGTCTCCTCCCAAATCCTACCTCTTTCAATGTAAGTTCATTTTGTCTTGTTTTGACCTGAGATGACATCACCTAACTGCCCTGGTCCTCAGTTTCCTCATGTCTAAAATATCACAATTTTATATCTGTCATCCCAGTCAAGAAAAACTATCCCCTATCCTCTATATGAAATATCTTCCAGTTGTTCAGTTTCTATTAACTTAAATTCTTGATCAAGTCTGTTGGGGAGTTTCCTTAGCTATCACTTTGGAAAGATGGCAATTATCTTCACATCAACAAGCATTTATTAAATATTTACAGTGTGTCAGACACTGTGCCAAGCAATGGGGTTACAAAGACCAAAAATAAAATAATCCCTGTGCTCTGGAAGTTTACATTCCACTGAGCCATGCACATACTCAAAGGAATCTGTGATTTCATCAAGGTAGGCATTCTCTCCCATAGAGCAAATTGAAGCCCATCCATACCTGCCCATCCTATTCAATCCATGTCCACATCTCTCCATAAGCTGTCCAAGGTCCTAGAAGACTTCCATGCTTTCTCTGGACATTTCAAAGACACCAGTGGAACACATGGGCCACCTTCAGTTATCTCTTGCTTTTTTCCCATGTGGCCAACCCTTCTTTTTCATTCACATATCTCTTTGATTACATATTTTACTCTACTTCTTCATAATTCCTCATTTGCAATGCAGTGCCATCTGTTCTCACCAATGAGGTGTTTCCCTATTGTTCTTTTTTGGGGGGAGGACAATGAGGGTCAAGTGACTTGCCCAGGACAGATAGTAAGTGTCAAGTGTCTGAGACCAGATTTGAACTCAAGTCCTCCTGAATCCAGGGCCAGTGCTTTATCCACCACCACCTAGCTGCCCCCTCTATTGTTCTTAAAGTGATATTCATATTCAATTCTTCAGACCTTGCACATAGGATTATAATAAATTTTTAAAGAATTAAATTGCATCTTGATTAGTGGACACATCTTACTTTCTGATACTCTAATGGATCTGTGTTCTTATTGATTAAATGTACTCTCCATTTATGCAGATTGCAATCTATCCAGGCCTGCCCACCTTATGCAACCCTTGTACATGGCCATCTCATAAGTTTAGTACAAGGGGTCTACCCAATATACTGGAGATTTTTTTTTGGTAAGGCAATTGGGGTTAAGTGACTTACCCAGGGTCACACAACTAGTAAGTGTCAAGGGTCTAAGGCTGGATTTGAACTCAGGTCCTCCTGAATCCAGGGCCAGTGCTCTATCCACTGTGGCACCTAGCTGCCCCTATACTGGAGACTTTTTAAAATTTCTTCTAATACCTTTAGAATACCAGTGGAGCAGTCAAGTTGATGTCCATAATTCTTCTGACATATTCAACCTGTTTTTTCTTCCTATCATACATTTTAATAGTAGTATAGTGCCATGTAGAGGTTGTTAGCAGCCAGGGCTTTCAGTTAATGACACATGACACACTTTGGGGGGGGCAGGATATTCCCTTTTGGTTATGACTTCTTTGTCAGCCCACTCCTTTGGCTTGTCCATTTTTGGAATTGTCTTTCCTAGTAAACCAGGACTACAAAAAAGAGGGTAAATTGTGGCTGGCCACCTCAATGGCAGCTCAGGGAGTTAACTAATCACAAACACGACTTTTGACACATTTTTCTAGAAAAATTCTAGCAAAATGTTCTTCTTGCCTTGGGAAGTTGTACAGATGGATCAATAAACCCTTTTATAGCTCTGAGCCCCCATCCAAAAACTTTGCTTTGGCAAAATACCACAAATCTGTCTTTCTCTTCTCTCAAAAGCTTCATTTTAACAATAAAATACAATGTAACCAAGTTGATGGTTAACAACCTTAACACATTTTGCTGATTTCTGAGAGATTTAAATACCAAAGGGTAAAGAGACTTTTTAAGGAACAAAGGTAAGCTCTCCCCAACCACCAAATATTAGCTCTAAGTCCTTTAGGAAGAGAGAGGAGAGGAGAGAGTGGAAAAACTAAAAGAAAACACCAGATATGGTTTGCAGTTTGTTTGCCTCCATGGCAGTGGTGTCTCTTCTTCATCCCAATCTGCAACTTCCCTTGTGGCTTCTCAGTTTCTCTTTTTTCTATAATCCCTTAAAATGGGAGAGACTAGCTCATGAGTCACATCAACTTCTTCCCACAACTGCAAGAAGGCAAAAATGCCTGGGGAAATTAAAACAACTCAAAAGTACCACCTCACACCTATCAGACTGGCCAATATGACAGAAAAGGAAAATGATAAATATTGGAGAAGATGTGGGAAATTGGGATACTAATGCATTGTTGGTGTAGTAGTGAACTGATCCAACCATTTTGGAGAGCAATTTGGAACTATGCCCAAAAGACTATGAAATTGTGTATACCCTTTGTCCAGCAATACCACTACTAAGTCTGTATCCCACAGAGATTGCAAAAAAGGGAAAAGGACCTACATGTACAAAAATATTTACCACAGCTCTCTTTGTGGTGGCAAAGAATTAGAAATTTGAGGGGATGCCCATCATTTGGGGAATGGCTGAACAAGTTGTGGTATATTAATGTAATGGAATACTTTTGTGCTATAAGAAATGAGAAGCAGGTAGATTTCAGAAAAACCTGGAAAGATATACATGAACTGATGCCGAGTGAAGTGAGTGGAACCAGGAGAACATTATACACAGTAAGAGCAACACTGCATGAAGATCAACTATGCTAGACTTAGCTCTTCTCTGCAATGCAATGATCCAAGACAATTCCAAAAGCCTCATGATGGGAAATGATCTCCACATCCAGAGAAATAATTATGGAGTAGGAATACAGATTGAAGCATATTATTTTCACTATGTATTTTGTTTTTTTTTTTCTTTCTTATGGTTTTTCCCTTTTCTTCTGATTCTTCTTTCACAACATGACTAATGTGGAAATATGTTTAACATGTTTTTAATATACAACCTATATCAGATTACTTGTTTTGGGGAGGGGAGGGGAAGGAGGGAGGGAGAAAAATGTGGAACTCAAAATCTTATAAAAATGAATGTTGAAAACTATCTTTATATGCAATTGGAAAAAGTAAAATACCATTTACTAAAAAAAAATCCCTGGGGAATCAAGAAAGGGAATACTGAGAAACTACCACCTGAAACCTCCCGTCATCTACCTCTAGTGTCCTAATCTGCTATGTGATACTTAGAGAAAGTGTGATCAAGACAGCATTACACATTTCCTTGATGACATCATCCCCTCCTATTTTTCTTCAAAGTTCTTCATTGGTTGGATGTTGCAGCCTGCTTGTACTCACTGTGAACCTCTCCAGTGTCCTTCGTGGGGTATCAATTTTCAGTTTTTTCAGAGACAGTTGTGTTCTATGTCTCACTGCTACTATTCTTGGTATTCTTGAAAATACTTACTTATTACAATGATCAAATATTCCATAAAATGATGTTTCTTGATGCCTTTGAGCATATGATAAAGCCCAGTATGCCAACTCCTATCTTTATCTCTCCAAGGAGTATTTCTGAGCTATTCTTCCATTTAGTTGCAGCTCCTTTCTTCTGATTTGAGATGTAAAGGGATGTGAAGATTGATAAGACTCGACTTCTCTAACTCTACTTCTAGTAGCAAGTCCATTTGGTCACTAGAAAAGAATCGCAAAATACCAACAGTCAATTAAAAGTTTGTATGTTAAATGTTTATGAACTGCATGATCCCCCTTTCTGCCACTCTGCAGAAGCCAAAGGGGCTACACAAGATTGAGGCCATTTGAAAATTATTTTGTTTCATGGGTTGCCATGGCTAAGGAATTCATCATCAGATGGCATCTAACTTGTGTTGAGCCTCCTTGTTAATACTTCGGTTGGTATACACACACATACACATACACACACTCAGTCAATTGTCAGAATTATATTCAGATACTACGCAGCCTGAAAATAATTTCTAGAGCTTTCCCCTGACTGGCATAGTTTCCAAGGGTCCAGGGCTCTCTCCATGCCACGACAAGTCTGCAGAGGAGGCTTAACTAAGGCCAATTGATTTATCTCATCAACACAATATCATCCAGAGGCTTTGTGCTGACCAGAAATCAAGGCATTACTGACAAGATGAATTTGCATTAGAGTAAAGATGAATTTTGTAGTAATGCCAGTTAATTGACTCATTCAAAACATATTCTTCATGATCTCTGAATACCATTTGGTCTCGATGATAATGCATGTATATTCTTAAGCTATTTAAGTGCAGGAAAGTAGTCTTCTAAATGAGATAGCATTAAAATACTTAGGGTTAAAGTATTTTAAGATTCAGTACCAGATTTTAAACTATACTAAAGTGCTAATCATCAAAATAATCTGCTAGTTGTGGTTGTTGTTTCTCAGTCATTTAGTCATGTCCAAATCTTTCTGACCTCATGGACCATAGTACACCAGGTCCTCCTATCCTCCACTATGTTCCAAAGTCTGTCCAAGCTTATTTTCATTGCTTCCATGAAACTATCTATCCATTTCATCATCTGACATCCCCTTCTCCTTTTGCCTTCAATCTTTTCCAAGATCAGGATCTCTTTTTTCCAGTGAGTTCTGTTTTCTCATTTTATGGTCAAAGAACTTAAGCTTCAGTTTCAGTATTTATCCTTTCAATTAATAGTTTGAATTATTTTTTTAAAATTTGGAAAATATTTTATTATTTTCCAGTTACATGTAAAGATAGTTTTCAACACTTGTTTTCCTAAGATTTTTAGTTCCTAATTTTTCTCCCTTCCTCCCTTTCCCAAGACAGAAAACAATCTGATACAGGTTATATATGTACAATTGCATTAAATATATTTCTGCATTAGTCATCTTGTGAAAGAAGAATCAGAACAAAAGGGAAACCTCAAAAAAGAAAAAAAACAAAGACAAATAGTATGATTCAATCTGCATTCAGATTCCATAGTTCTTTTTTCTGGATGTGGAAATCATTTTCCCTCATGAGTCCTTTGGAATTGTCTTGATCATTCTATCATGGAGAAAAGCCATGTCTTTCACAGTTGATCATCTCACAATATTACTGTTACTGTGTATAATGTTCTAAGAGTTCTGCTCACTTCACTCATTATCAGTCCACTTAAGTCTTTCCAGGTTTTTCTGAAATCTGCCTGCTCATCATTTCTTATAGCACAATAGGATGCCATTACATTCATATACCACAACTTGTTCAGTCATTCCCCAATTGATAGGCATCCCCTTAATTTCCAATCCTTTGCCACCACAAAGAGAGCCGCTATAAAAATTTTTGTACATGCTGATCCTTCTCCCTTTCTTATGATCTCTTTGGAATACAGACCAAGTAGTGGTATTACTGAGTCAAAGGGTATGCACAGCCCCATAGCCCTTTGGCCATAGTTCCAGAATGGTTGGATCAGTTCACAACTCCACCAAAAATTCATTAGTGTTCCAATTATTCCACAGCTTCTCCAACATTTATTATTTTCCTTTTTATCCTATTAGCCAATCTGATAGGTGTAAGGTGGTACCTTAGAGTTGTTTTAATTTGCATTTCTCTAATCAATAATGGTTTAGAGCATTTTTTCATATGGCAATAGAGATCTTTGATTTCTTCATCTAAAAACTGCCTGTTCATATCCTTTGACCATTTCTCAATTGGGGAATGACCTTCATTCTTATAAATTTAGTTTAGGTTTCCTATATATTTTAGAAATAAGGCCTTTATCAGAAACACTGGTGGTAAAAATTTTCCCAGCTTTCTGCTTCCCTTCTAATTTTGGCTGCATTGCTTCTGTTTATACAAACCCTTTTAAATTTAATGTAATCAAAATCTTTGATTTTGCATTTCATAATATTCTCTATTTCTTGGTCATAAATTCTTCTCCTCTCCATAAATCTGAGAGGAAAACTATTCCTTCCTCTCCTAATTTACCTATGGTATTACCCTTTATGTCTAAATCATGTACTCATTTTTTTTTTTTTTGGTAAGGCAATTGGGGTTAAGGGACTTGCCCAGGTTCACACAGCTAGCAAGTGTCAAGTGTCTAAGGCCAGATTTGAACTCAGGCAATCCTGAATCCAGGACCAGTGCTTTATTCACTGTGCCACCTAGCTGCCCCACCCATTTTGACCTTATTTTGGTATACCATGTAAGATGTTGCTCTATGTCTGGTTTCTGCAATATTATCTTCAAGTTTTCCCAGCAGTGAATTATTTTTTAAGTATTGACTGATTTGATCCCCTTGTTGTACAAGGGACTCTCAAAAGTCTTCTCCAGTACCAGTATTCAAAAGTGTTGATTCTGCAATGCTTCACTTTCCTTATAGTCCAACTCTCACAGACATACCTTACTATAGGAAAAATGATAGCTTTGACTACTTAGACCTTTGTTGGCAAGGTGCTATCTCTGATTTTTAGTATGCAGTCCAGATTTGCTATAGCTTTCTTCCAAGGAACAAGTATATTTTAAATCTGTGGCTGCAGTTGCTGTCAGCAGTGATCTTTGAATCCAAGAATACAAAATCTGACATTGCTTCCACTTCTTCTCCCTCTCTTTGACAGAAAATGATGAGACCAGTTGCTATGATCTTAGTTTTGGAGGGTTTTGTGTTAAGCTTCAAGCCAGGTTTTATACTTTCCTCTTTCACCCCCATTAAGAGGTTTCTTAATTTTTCTTCACTTTCTGTCATCAGAGCAATATCATCTGCATATCTAAGATTATTGATATTTCCCCTAGCAATCTTAATTCTGGCTTTTAATTTATCCAGCCTGGAATTTTATGTAACACATCCTGGATATGTTAAGTCAATGAGGTGAGAATATACAACCTTGTCATAATCCTTTCCCAATCTTAAGACATTCTGTTGTTCCATGTTCATTTCTAACTATTGCTTCTTGATCTGCATACAGTTTCCTTGGGAGACAAGTAAGATGATATAGTACTCCCATCTCTTTGAGGATTTGCCACATTTTGTTGTGATTCACACAGTCCAAGGCTTTGGTGTAGTCAGTGAAACAGAAGTAGGTTTTTTTCCCTGAAACTACCTTGCTTTCTCCATAATCCAGCAAATGTTGGCAATTTGGTCTCTAGTTCTTCTGCCTCTTTAAAAACCAGCCAGCTCTTCTGGTAATTCTTGTTTCACATGTTGATGAAGTCTAGCCTACAGAATCTTAATGTAGCCTCACTGGTATGTAAAATGAGCATAAATGTTTAGTAATTTGAACATTCCTTGGCACTGCCTTTCTTTAAGATTGGGATGTAAACTGATCTTTTCCAATCACTGCTGAGTTTTCTGAAGTTGCTAGCATATTGAGTAAAGCACATAAACAGCATCATCTTTTAGTATTTTAAATAACTCAGATGGAATTCCAACATCTTCACTAACCTTATTGTTATCACTTCTTCCTAAGGCCCAGTTGACTTTATTCTCTAGGATGTCTGGCTTTAGATCAGGAATCACAGCATTATGGTTATCAGTGATGTTAAGATCTTTCTTGTATATTTCCTCTATATATTCTTGCCACCTCTTCTTAATCTCTTTTACTTCTGTTAAATCCTCAACATTTTTGTCTTTTATTATGCCCTTTTTTCATGAAACATTCACAATATTGTACAGGAACACCTAGCTGCCCCCTTGTGTATACTCTTAAAGAGATAAAAAAGGAAAGCAGATCTTTTTGTGGTGGCAAAGAATTGGAAACTGGGGAGATCGAGTGGAGAAAGGCTGCACAAGTTGAGTCATCTAAGTGGCTTAGTGGTTAGAGTCTTGGGCGTGGAGTCAGAAACACCAGAGTTCAAATCTGACCCCAGATGTTCATTAAATGCATGATCCTGGACAAATTGCTTAACCACTCTCAGCCTCAATTTCATTATTTGTAAAATAATGATGATAATTTCATTTATCTCCCTGGATTATTGTGAGAATCAAATGAGATAATACTGTAAAGCTCTTCAAAAATAGTTCATATGTAGTAGATGCTATACAAATGTTAATTATTATACAATTTGATGAAATTCTATTTTCTGGAAGAAACAATGGAAGAGAATGGTATTAGAAACACCAGGAAAGAAATATGAGCTAATGCAAAGTAAAGTGAGGAGAACCAAGGGAATAATAATCAACTGTAAAAGAACTGGCAATTCTGATCAATACAATAATCCAAGAGAATTCCAAATGACTCATACTGAAAAATGCTATCCACCTTCAGGGAGAGAACTGATGAACTCAGAGTGCAAATTGAAGTATAACTTCATCATTATTGCTTTTTTTCATAACATGGCTAATGCAGAAATATGTTCTATGTGGTTTGTTGGGTTTTGTCCTTGATTCTCAAAGAGGACCAAAATAACATCATTATATTGGAGTCAAGATACAGTGTGTCCAACTGTGGCTGATCAGACCAATATGAGTTTGGAATGCTCTACCACAGATTGGGCACAAATAGTCTATATGAACATTTGGAGTGGATATATCTAAATTTGTGCATCTCACATTTCTTTTGAGTTATTGCAATTGTGCTTTGCTCATTGATGTGGGCATTCAATGCTGGGCAGTCCTGTAACAGAACCTTTCATGTCTCGCAAATGATTCCAAAGTTCTTCAGAGAGATCTTGAGAATGTCCTCGTATTGCTCCTTCTGACCACCATGTTAGCACCTTCCTAGCATGAGTTAGGCATTCAAACAATATGGCCAGCCCATTAGAATTGTTCTCTTTGCACTAGTGTTTGAATGCTTGGCAATTTAGCTCAAAAAAGGACCTCAATGTCTGGTATTTTATCTTTCTAGGTGATCTTTCTAAGACAATTCAAATGGAAGAGATCAAGTTTCCTGGCATGTCACTGGTAGACTGTCCATGTTTCACTGGCATACAACAATGAGGTCAGCACAGTGTATCTATATGAATAATGGGTATCATATTTCCTGCCTTCTCATTGAATGAGGGAGGGACTACACAGAGGGAGAGAATCTGAAACTGAAAATAAAAAATTTTATAAGATATGTATTTTAAAATGAAAACTTAACACAAGTCTGTTCTAAAATATTGAGTACTTTTATATTGACTGAGGGTTCTCGGAGCTTATTCAAGAAAAACTTAAGAGACTGAGCACAACATGTTATCAACAAATCTTGTACTGCACAGCATTATTCGAGGAGTCATCATTTTGAGGATGAGACTGTTTTAGCCAAGTGCTATAATGAAAATAACACTGGGCTTGGAGGATGACTATGGGCTTAAGTAATTTTACTTATCCTCTCTATACTCAGTTTTCTAAATGTGTAAAGTTGGGCATCTGGTGGTACAGGAGAGTACCAAACCTGAAGTCAGAAAAACTCGTTTTCCCAAGTTCAAATCTGGCCTCAGACACTTACTAACTGTGAGACTTTGGGCATGTCAGTTAACCCTGTTTGCCTCAGTTTCCTCATTTGTAAAATAAGTTGGAGAAGGAAATGCAAACCACTTCAATGTCTTTGCCAAGAAAATCCCAGATGGAGTAATGAAGTGAGACATGACTGAAAATCACTGAACAACAACAACAAAATTGAGATACCAGTAGAACCTACTTCATAGGGCTCAATGGATGAAAGAGTATTGATTAAATATCTCCTATGTACCCACACAGTGCTAAGCTCTGGGTATACAAACACAAAAGTGAAGATAAACTCTGCCTTCAAGGTTGCATTTTAATAGTGGGAGACAACACATATGGAGAAGTGGGACCCACTGAGGGACATTTTGGTTTAGAAAGTTACCAGAATGATGAGTGGAGTCATGGGGGATCAGAATGACTCACCCTTTGTAGTATCAATGGCAGTATTGATCTGAATAATGTTCCAGAAATGGAAGGTAGGCTGGGTGAGATGAGAGGCACATATCCGAGGCATGGTGGCCAGTGAAAAGATAGTAGGAGCGAAGCACATCAAAGCTGGAAAGGCAGGAATAGACAGAGCTGACCACATGAAGAAGTCACCACTCAGGACACAGGGACTGCAGGTGGGAGTTCTGTCTTCCCAAAGAGGTAAATCCTCCAGGGCATGGCCTCTCATACAGGCAGTAAGGTGGCTGGATAGAAAATGGTAATAGGAGTAAAGAATAACAGAAGAAATACTGCATGTGAGACATTTTATAAACTTTAAATTAGTAAGTCAATGTCATTGGATCATAGATTACAAGTGGAAAGCAAAGGTCATTAAATGAAATCCAACCTCTTCATTGTATAGCTAGGGAAACCAAGGCACAGAAAGGTTAGGTGATTGTACAGGGTCATGCAAGTAATCTCTTAGATTGGATTTGACCCTCAGTCCTCCTGATTCCAGGTCCCACACTCTATGGAGTGCACTCTGCTGCCTCTGCCACGAACACCATCATGTTGGGGGTAGATCTTCTTCTTCTTCTTCTTCTTCTTCTTCTTCTTCTTCTTCTTCTTCTTCTTCTTCTTCTTCTTCTTCTTCTTCTTCTTCTTCTTCTTCTTCTTCTTGAGGCGATTGGGGTTAAGTGACTTGCCCAGGGTCACACAGCTAGTAAGTGTCAAGTGTCTGAGGCTGGATTTGAACTCAGGTCCTCCTGAATCCAGGGCCAAGTGCTCTATCCAACACTACCTAGCTGCCCCAGGAGTAGACACTCTTTACTTTAATGTAGACCCTTTTTTTTACAGTACATACCCACAACAGGATTTACAAGAAACCGTTTAAGGTTTAAACTTACTATAAAACAGGAACGTGTAATTATAATGTGCTCTGAAACTCCCAACTTGTAGATTCCCTTTCAGAAAATGTATAAAACATATTAGCTGAGGGAGCACATGATGGCAACCTCTTAGCCATACCCCAAGTTGTTAATCTGATGATTAGTGCTGGTATTTATTGCAAATTTATGGTTTCACCACTTTTTCTTGAATTCTAAGCTTCTTGTCTTTTCTCCCCCCTTCTTTAAGCAACTGGACTAAAACTGAATATTCCCTTGAGCCTAAGAGTATACAATTAACACATTATTTCCTATCACTTAAGTGAAGGACTCAGGGCATAGCCATAAAAAGTTGTGCTGGTGAATAAACTTTGGCAGGCCTGACATGTAGCAAGTGTGGTGGGGGATGTAACAGAAAAACTCAGTGCTTTGCACTGTGTTAGGTACTTTGTATACAAAGATGAAAGAAAAAAAGAACAGTCCTAATCTTTGATGATAATAATAATAGTTTCATTTCTCTAGCATTTTAAGCTTTTGAGAACACGAGGCACATCATTTCCTATGTTCCTCACAGCTCTGAACAAACGCCTTGAGGACTTCATTTACCTGTCTTTAGCAGCTGGCATATCAGTAAGTCCTTAATGAATATTTGGTTTAGATTGGTTGGTTGGTCCTTCTCCCTTGAAATTCTCCATGTCCACCCATAAATCCTCTAAGGAGGGTTAGCCAGTCTACAAGGTGTTTGTTCAGAGCTGGGCCTAACTTAGACAAGTCCTCTGGAGGTTTATGTTTGACACTGGAATGAAGAAAGACCCACAGTTTAAGACACTTTGGACTAGATGACCTGAGATGTACCTTGCTGGCCTAGATTTACACTGCTGTGTGTGACCTGGGGCAATTCACTTCACCTTTTGTGACCAAGAAGAGATGCCAATGACCCAAATATTTAGTCTTTGAGCCAATCAAGTCTTGATTGGGCTGAGAAATTTGAGGATGGTTTCATTGCCTTTTACATAAAAACTAGTCAATCTCACATAAAGGCTGGGGGTTAGAATTTTGCTCCTACCACAGCTTTTAAATAAGTTGTTACTTCCAAGATATGGAGCAAGTAGATGGGAGATCATCTCAGAGGGGAAGGCCTTCATAAACTGGGAGTACTGGAAAGGTCTCTGAAGAAAGTAGACTTCAGTGGTGGAAAGAATACCCAGACAGATGAGATCACATAGCCAACAAGTGATTCAACTATAGAAACTGCATCTTCTCCAGTTCTTGGTTGTAACAATTTCCGTGAGCCCCACAATATTGTACTTTGCCCAAGCTTCTTTCTGGCCACCTCTTACCTCAGGACAGGAGAGACACTCAGCGGGACAAATAGCACAAAATGAAGATAAAGAATCTAATTCATTTAACCATTGGAGACAACCAAGCCAAGAGGAAAAATGCTTCTCTCCACACTCATTGTGTCACCATCTGGCAGCTTATTGGCAAGGCAGAGTCCATCTGCCACCCTGTCAGGGACTCCTTGGCAGGACATGGCTGCTGGATCTCAAGAAGACCTTTCTTTACAATGACTATTTATACCTTTGAAGAATCATGATTTATTGAGAAGAATTAGAGGATCCTAGATGTAGGGTCTTTGGCAGCTAGGTGGTGTCACTCACTGGGCCTAGAGTCAAGAAGATCTGAGTTCAAATCCAGCCTGAGACACTTATTAGCTGTGTGACCCTGGGCAAGTCACTTAACCCAGTTTGCTTTGGTTTCTGCATCTGTCAAATGAGTTGAAGAAAGAAATGGCAAACCTGCTCTAGTATCTTTGCCAAGAAAACCCCATATAGGATCTTGACAACTGAACAATGCTGTTCACAATGAATGAATGAACAAAGATGTAGATTCAGAAGAGTCCTCAGAAGCCATCTAGTCCAACCCCCTTGTTTTTTGTTTGTTTGTTTGTTTGTTTTGGCAAGGCAATTGGGATTAAGTGAGTTGCCCAGGGTCACACAGCTAGTAAGTGTTTGATGTCAGATTTGAATTCAGGTCCTCCTGAATCCAGGGCCGGTGCTCTATCCTCTGCGCCACCTAGCTGGCCCCCAACCCCATTGTTTTTTAAATTTGATGAAACTGAGGCCCAGAAAAGTGAAATCCAGGGTCACAGAGCATAAGTATCAGATGGATTTTTGAATCCAGGTCCCCTGTCTCTAGAACGAGGGCACTTTTCACCATACTACACCGGCTTCAACTCATTATTTCGCCCAGATTAATTACTTTAATTTCTTTCCACTGTATAAAACAAAAATCAAATGAAAAAGGATTAGAGTAAGTTCTTTTGCTCTAATTCATGAGAACTCTGCATTACTCAAGAGGAGACAGAGATAGGAGGGTACAGTACCTATTTCAGGGGCAGAGAACATGAAGCATGATTTAAATAGAAGACACCTCTAAAAGGCCTGAGGGGATTCCTCTAAGGACCGGGCTCTCAAATGAGCTGCTCAGGCCATCTGGAGCTAGGTCAAGTGAATTATTGATCTCTCGAATCATCTAGAGTTTGTTCAAACAAAGGCAGCTGGTGAAATCACTGTTCAGTGTGTCACAAACAATACTGTCAGACACCTCTTGGAGCATTAAACCTCCAGACTTAATGGGCCAGAAAGAATTGAATTGCTGAAAAATATGATTGGAGCGGGTGTGCCCAGGCATGCTTTGGAGCAGCAGCTAAGACTAGCCCACCTATTGTGTTTCTTGGAAAATATATACATTCTTTGACCAGGCTTGTCCTAGTTGCTCTGGCTGCTGAGGCAACATAAATTCCCAGGTTAAGTATAGTTCACTCACTTGAATTGGCCTTTTGCTTTGGGAACATCATCCTTAAACCTAAGCTTGGTGATATCAGTTAGGTTCAATGGTTTCAATAAAGAGTTTCAAAATAGTTTTAAAATATTAAGATTGGGGAAATGGAGAGTAGGGGCTATCTACAAAACTCGATCAAGTTTCCTGGAATCATGGAATCATTGATAGCGAGGGGATAACCCCTGATGGAAGGAAACAAAGACTGATGGGAAGCCAGGGACAGAGGCACAGGCTAAGATCTGGAGGAAGGCCAATGTAGCACCTCCCCCTCTCAAGGAAAAGAGAAACCGGCACCAGATGGAGACACAGAATGACAAGGAGACAAAAGACAAATAGGAAGGAGACAGAAATGCAAAAGAGAAAGAGGACTGGCGTAGCAGGGAGCATGATGTGGAAGAGTAACTCATACCTGTTTCTTGAGCCATGAGTACTGTAGAAATGCTAATTGGAAGATGGAGTGAGTTCAGACTGCTTGTTTCTTTTTCTTTATGGGGGCCCTACTCCAAGTAGTATTTTAAGTCTCAGGAGCTATATGCAGATTCCTTAGGTCCTGAGGGTTTTTTTCTCCCTTTTTATAAAGGAGAGGAGGGAAACTACAAAAAGGCTTGTGAAGGGCAGAGATTGATAGCAGAATAGAGTGCAATCTTAGCTGTTTATGGTCTCAGGTACCAATCCTTTACTTTTCTATTGAATTAAAAAAGTATGTTCTGTATTAGATATTTCACTGACTTAATGAGTCAGTCAGTGAAGACTGAGTCCCTGCTTTGTGCTAGGTGCTAGGGATGTAAATAAAAAGAAGAAACAATTCCTACCCTCAAGGAGTTTACATTCTAATAGAAAGAGACCACACATTTAGGGTAGTGGTAGCCAGGGAAGGGATTTGTTATAGGAACTCACTGAAATGAGAAGTGGCATGATCTTACACTTCATTGATGTGCCTTTTCTGAAACAATGATATGTTGATTTGATGGTAATTCTCAGAACAAAGTGGTCTGAGGGAGTGGGGTACAAACAGGTTGGCAGGTTAGAGAATGGGTGAGATGGCAAGGATGCATTATTGTGGGGAGCACTGAGCTGAGTAATTCTGCCCCTTCTGGGCATGGTCTATGGAGGCTGGGTTTAGAGAGCAGAACAGCAGCATAGGGCATGAAATTGGCCATAGTGAAGTTGTGGATCCATGGTCCCAGGGAGTGCCAGGCAGAGTCATTTAGCTAGTTTCAGGCCTGGTCTGTGAAGACAGTTGGAGTTTCTCTTAGAATCCAAGGAGACTCACAGTAGCATCTAGAATATGGGAGTGACGTGGTCAGATGGGATTTAGGAATATCAATTTGGCAGCTATGTGGAGAATGAGATTGGAGTGAGGAGAAACTGGAGGCCAGGACATCAATTAGGAGGCTATCACAGGTGGAAGGAGATGAGGACCTGAACCAGGGTGACAACTATGTGAGAGAAGAGGACAGATGCAAGACTTGTGGAGACTGAATTGACAAGATTAAGTAAAGCCCTGGATAAGAGGTGTGAGGAAGAACAAAAAGAGATCTCAGATTGATAGATTGCAAACCCAGGTAACTAGTATGATGGTGCCCTCAACAGAAATAGAGAAGTGAAAAAGAGGGACTTAAGGGGAAAACTAGTTCTGATTTGGACAGGTTGAATTTGAGATTCCTATGAGATGTCCAATTGGAGAACTCCAATGTGTAGTTGATAATACGGATTAGGAGAGAATAGGGTTGTATATACAGAGCTTAAGGCACCTGAATAGAGGTGACAACTGAATCCTTGGGAGCTGTTGAGGCCAATGAGAGAATATAGATGACCCAACAAAGACTGGGTTGGGGGGTCGGGGAGAAGCAAGAGATAGCAGTATCATTAAAACCCAGGGAGGTGGAGATGGTCAACAATGTCACATACTGCAGAGAGGTGAAGAAGGATGAGGACTGGAAAATGTCATCAGAGTAAGCTTTTCAGAGATCTCACCTCAGAGAAAGCAGTTACAGTTGAGGGATGAGCCAGATTGCAAGGGACGAATTGGGGTAAAGCAGGAGAGTGCAGAGACAAGTAGTTTTCCTTATTTACTCTAGTTTTAGGGTGAAACCATCTGCTCAATTGAGGACCACACAGACAGAGAAACTGGAAGAGATGAAAGAGATTTTAGAAGCCATTCAGTTCCACCCCTTATTTTACAGATGAGGACAGTGAGGCCCAAAGAGGGGAATTCATTTATCCAAAGTTTCATGAGAAGTAAATAGCAGAACATTTAATGAATATTCACTAAATATTCATCAACTAGGCAAAATAAGAAAATGTGTGATCTTTAGGTACAGATAGAAACTGGGTTATGAGCGTGCTGTAAAGGAACTTGGTTCTCAAAATTGGGCCTGTGAAGAGAAGAAAACTTGGCTTGTCCTCAGTGGTCATTAGAAGAAACAGACCCAGATCCCTGAGTAGTCAGTAATGAATAAACGTTTATTAAGCGCACACTTTGTGGCAAGTCACTGGTGCTAAGTGCTGCAACATTCGCAAGCACTCCGTTCCCCGTGGCTGGCTGCAGTGGACAGATCCTTGGCTCTCAATGTGGCTAGCAGTTAAGGAGGGATGCTTTTATTGTTCTCCCCAGCCCCCTATGGGGCTCCCCCATTGCTTTCTCTGGGCGCCAGGTGTGAAGTCTAGCAAGTCCCACCCTCCCTTGTAATCTTGGTCGGGGAGTTTCACCCGTAAGCAGACTTTCTCCGATTCCAGCTAGGCACAGAAACCTGCACCCCCCCCACCCCAGCCCCCCACAGCCCCGCGTTCCGTCCTCCTCTGCTAGCTCCACTTGGCTCGCAGCGCACCCCGGTGGCCGAGTCTGCCCGCGTCTGAGCACCCACGCCCCGGGGACACAGGGCAGCAGGGGAGGCACCTCTCCCCAAAGTGCCCTGATCCTCAGCCTCCGTGTCAGTTTCAGTCGAGCGCTGCCTCTGCCAGAGCCTGCCACACCTGGAGAGCCGGTGGCGCGCCCGGAGACTGGCGGGGGAGGCCGGCGCTGCGCTCCCGCCCTCCGCCCTCTGTCCCTCCAGCCCGCCGGGCCAGGGGAGGAGGGTCTGGAGCGCTCGGGCTCCGGATTCCGCGAGGGCGGGCCCCCGCGGGGGGGAAGGGAGGAGGGCCCCGAGCGCCTCCAGCGAGTAGCGGCCCCAGGGCGGGGGCAGCACTGCGGACCATGGAGCCGGGCTGCCCGAGCCCGAGCCCACGGGGGCGGCGCCGGCGCCGGCGGCAGCGGCAGCGGCAGCAGCAGCAACAGCAGCAGCAGCAGCAGCGGCCGCGGCAGCCCGGGCAGCCCGGGGAGCCCCGGGACTCCGCCTGGGTAGAAGCGTGGCTGGACGACCACTGGGACTTTACTTCCTCCTACTTTGTGCGGAAAGCCACAAGGTAAGCCAAGTGTCCGCAAGCCTCGCGCCGGAGAGCCTGGGGGCTTTCGGAGGTCCGCGGCTGTTTTCCTCTCCTTTCCCCCCCATGCTCCTGCCCCTGGCCCGGGAGTCACCCCAGCACCGCTCCTAGGGCTTGGAGAACAAAAGCCCACGAAACAGGGGCTTGGACCAGGTGACCTCTAAGATCCCTTCTCAACTCTAACTCTCTGCGCTTTCGATCGCAGGAGCGAGTTGGGGCTCGGAGATCTCGGGGATCCCTCCCCGAGCTCCGGCCCCGCCAGAAGCCCCGTCCGGCTGCCGATCCAGTGGGAGCGCAGAGACAAGTCTGCAGCCCTGCCGGGGCTTCCTCGGAGCAAAGAGTTTTTTCCTGCTTTCCGGGTCCACGCTCCCGCCTCACTTCTGCCCTCCCACTTTGTCCTCAACCCCAGGGCGAACCCCAACAGTTTTTGCTCCTCGGAGCCCGGAAGAAAGGGCCAGTTTATTTCGAGTTCTTTCCCAGTGGGTATCCGAAGGTATAGAGGAGAGAGAGAGAGAGAGAGAGAGAGAGAGAGAGAGAGAGAGAGAGAGAGAGAGAGAGAGAGAGAGAGAGAGAGAGAGAGAGAGAGAGAGATTGTGTGTGCTTAAAATTGGGTGGGGGGCTGGAACCTGCAATCATCCCTGTGCAGTCTCACCCTGGCCCCCTGACAATGATCCGGCCGCCACCCACTTTTCTGAAATTCTAGCTTTTTTACCCCTTTGGGAGTTTTGAGGAGATGCCTAGAAAGGCCGCTGAGCCTTGTCCCGGGGCTCCGGCCTGGCCTGGGTCAGTGCTGGGCTCTCTAGGAGGCCCCCGCAGCCTGGCACATGAGAGGGATAGAGGAGAGGGAGAAGAACGGTGGGGGCGGGGCCGGGGCAGAGGCGGAGCTGGGCAGGGCTGGGAGGAGACCCCGAGCAAATGGCGGGTCTGGAGCAGCCCTGGCTAACTGAGCGCGCCAGGCCCGGTCCGGTCCGGCTGTCCTGGACGGAAGGGAGCCAGCCAGGCCCGAGAGCACCAGCCGCAGTCCAAGGAGGGAGGAAAAAGAGACCGAGAAGAAAGAGGGAGCCTGGGCATGCTGTCCGTCTTCACTAGTCTTGTTCAGCCTAGCCCAGCAGGGGTGGAGCTTGAGCCTGAGTGTGAGTGCGTGTGTGTGAGAGAGTGAGTGTGTGTGTGTGTGTGTGTGTGTGTGTGTGTGTGTGTGTGTGTGTGTGCCGTCTAACTGAGAGGAATCGCTACAGCTGCAGTAGGAGGGGGGCGGGCCAAGGGGGGGGGGGCGGTGCTGTTTCCCGCAGGGCCCCAACAGTTAGTTGTTCCTGCCTGTCCGGGGTGGGACGGAGGGAGGATTGGGCAGCTGGGGCAGCAGGGGCAGGGGCAGCGGCAGCAGCATCTAGGGCCGGGACAGAGGCACTGTCACCGGGTGTCTGCGCTTCGCTCCTCCTCGCAGGAGCGCGCAGCCCAGACTCCTGGAGAAGAGGGCCGGCCGTCGGTTGGCCTGCCGTCCAAGGCACGGAAGGCCGCCGCGCAAGGGGCTGGGAGAAGCAGGAAAGAGTTGGCCTGGGGGCCTAGCCAGGGACGCCTGAGTTTGTCAGGATTCGAAGCCGGCCCCGGACTTGGGGAAGCCGTGGGGCAGATCAACAGCCTTCCTCCTGGGGGGCAGCTGTGCCAAGCGCTCCCCGCTAGGGGGCAGCGTCCTCGCGTCGCGTCGTGGGAGCTTCGGGAGTTCAAGGGCGTGTCCCAGCATCACCTGGCGGGGCAGCCGCTCCTCGCCTCGCCCGGCCTCGCCTCGCCCGGCGCACCTCCCTCCGCAGCCCGGTCGCGGGGCGACTCGGGCGCAGGCAGGAGTTCCGGGCTGTAGGACCGAGGCTGCATGGTCTCCCCTCCGAGCCTCGGCTATGCTGCCTTTCGGAGACAAAACGAGGTATTGTCATCCTTCCGGCCCGGCGGCCCCAACCCAGAAGCGGGAGCGGGGGTGGAGCACGGCTTTGGCGGCCGATGGGAGACGGGCGGGAGGGAAGTGATCTGCGAAAGGCGCTGAGCCCGGACGAAGCGGGGAGGGACTTTTATTGTGTGTGTGCCGGTCCGATCAAAGAGCTTGGCTTCAGCGTTAGAGACTGGGGGGCTTCTCCACGCCCCCCCCCCCGCCCCAGCCTTCCATTTCTCCATTTTAAGCTCTTCCAATCTGGAGCATGGGGCGAGAGAGGTGACCAAGAGCTATCTCAGTCACCGGTTTGAAGATCTGGAGAGGAGCGATCTGCGCCCTGGGAAGAACTTTTGCAGACCCCGATGTGCGAGAAGGGGGTGGTTTCAGAGGAGATTTCGGCTTGATGTAGGGAGGAACTTTCTAACAATTAGAGCTGTCCAAAATTAGACGGAGCATCTTGGAGACATAGTGAGTTCCCCATCACTAGCAAGGTCTTCAAGGAGGAGCTAGGTCCATCTCTTCCGGGGGATGTTGTTGAGAGGTTGGGTTTTTGGCCTTGTAGAAGAAGTCGGACAGAATCAGGGGGTTGCAATTTCAGGAGGTCTAGGAACTTGATTCTTTAATATTTTGATAAATATACTTCAATACGTTGCTTTCCTGTGTAATCCTCTTTATTTTATTCGTTTAAAAACATTATGAGAAAAGAGTCCATATGCTTCACCAAACTGCCCAAGGGGTAGCGCGCTCGCTCTCTCTCTCTCTCTCTCTCTCTCTCTCTCTCTCTCTCTCTCTCTCTCTCTCTCTCTCACACACACACACACACACACACACACACACACACACGCACACACACTAAGAAGTCCTAGAATTAATATGGTCCCCAAGGTCTCTTCCAATTTTCACATTTAAAAGAACCCCAGTTATCTCTTTTTGTTAATTTCCCCCCAAGTTTCCATCCTGCTGCTCCCACATTCGAGATCTGACAACCGCCACTAAGTTGGCCCTCTTTAAAGAGAGTGGGCTTTGGGTGAAACTCCAAAGAGGCAGTAGCTAGCAGTGTCCTCGAGTCTTCAGGCGCTGCCTGTTGCCACAGTCTTTCTGGCTCTGCCACCTGCCCCCCACACACACACACCTTTGTATTAGAGGGATGCTAATTTCCTGTAACACTAGATTTCTCACTTTTTCAAATCGCTTCCCTGGTAGTGCCCCGCCCCCACCCCAGTACCTTCATAAGCAAAGTTCTTGTTGCTCTTGCAAACTCAAGGCCCTCACTTGCTTTTAATGGGAATATCCCATCAGCGCCCTAGGTTCTGATGATGGTAGTTTGGTACCCCATCCCTTCACAGATTCTCCATTCCTTGAAATGCTTTAGGGGTCATTTTGACTGGGCATTTCACTTTCAGAGCATGCTGGGAATCTTCTGAAACCTAGTAAAGATGGCAAAACATGGGAGTGATGAAGTCCTAATCCTCTTTGCAATGTCATTTTCTCATTTTCTCTGGCTCTTGTTAGGATTTTCAGGGCTTGTGCTCTGCTCAGGGCCCCCAAGTTACAGGGGAGCCAGAGCCCAGAGAAGCTCTTTGCTCAAAGGCAGCCTTAGCACAATTCCTGAATCCAAGGGGATGACAGAGCCTAGTTATCTCACTTTTCAGAAGGATGAAGATTTCTGCCTTATGAGAACCGGAAATTGGTCCCATGTTTAGCCAGAGGATAGGAGGCCTTTAATCTCTGAAGTGGCCAAGAAATACAAGCTCTCCCTTTTGGGATTGTACATTGTCCAGCTGGTTGGGAGCGGCCTGCAGTCTTCCAAACCGGTTTGGGTAGGAAGTTGAGTCTTTTCATATGGTGGGAGGGTGAGTGGGAGGCAATGTAAAAACCTATTACAACTGGGTGATTCCAGATGGGACCTCAGACACTGACGGGGAAATCTCAGAAGCACGAGAATCCAAATCTAGGCCACAGAAATCACTACAGCAAAGTTACTAATAGTTTGATTATGATTTTAGCCTAACTACTGGCTAGACCTTGGATCACCTTCTTTGGGAAATGTTATTCTTCCCCCCCTCCATGTTCTCCTCCCCCCCCCCAAAAAAAAAAAGATGAAGGAAGGAAAGAAAGGGAGGAAGGAAGGAGGAAGGAAGAAAGGGAGGGAGGGAGGGAGGAAGGAAGGAAGGAAGGAAGGAAGGAAGGAAGGAAGGAAGGAAGGAAGGAAGGAAGGAAGGAAGGAAGGAAGGAAGGGAGGAAGGAAGGAAGGGAGGAAGGGAGGGATGAGCATGTTCTGGCTTGGAAATTTAAAAAAAAGAAAAACTCATTCAGATAGTCCATCTGCCCCAGGAAACAAACCTGTTGATGGATCTAGTTTCTTAGTGATTCCACCTTCCACCAGTACAGCTCAGCCTCTCTCTCTTCTACTTTTCTTTCTGATTTTGTCTTAGAGATTCACCTGGGGCTCTGAGATTAAGTGGCTCAACCAGAGCCTGTCTCCTAGACCTGCTTCTCCATCAGCTAAGCCACATGCCTCACACTGATGTGGGAGGAACCTTAAAGTCCATCCAGACATCCAACTTCTTCATTTTCCATATAAGGAAACCAAGATTTGTTGTTCAGTCATGTTCGTAACCCCTTTTGGGGTGGGGGGTGGGGATTGTGTCAAAGATACTGGAGTGGTTTGCTATTTCCTTCTCCAGATAATTTTACAGATGAAGAACTGAGGCAAAAAGGGGCTAGGTGACTTTCTCAGGGTCACACAACTAATAAGTATCTAAGAGTGAATTTGAACTTAAGAAGATGAGTCTTACAAGTCATAAGTGCTTGTATATATACCAAGATACTTAGATATGTAAACCAATGTTTGTTTGTTTGTTTATTATTTGCTGGGCAATGGGGGTTAAGTGACTTACCCAGGGTCACACAGCAAGTAAGTGTTAAGTGTCTGAGGCTGGATTTGAACTTAGGTCCTCCTGAATCCAGGGCTGGTACTCTATCCACTGCGCCACCTAGCTGAGCCTAAACCAAGGTTTATATAGGTGAAGTGACTTGCCTGGAGTCACATGAGGTACTAAGTAATAGAGTCAGAAATCGAACTCAGGCCCTAGAAATCCGAGTTCAACCCTCTTTCCATAATCTCATTCTTTAACTGTTGAGTTTCAACAAGTGTTTTGGTATCTCATTCTGCTGGACAGCCTGAAACTTGGTTTAGATTCACCCATACCCACTGGGCAATTATTAGCAGGGAAGAAGGCAATCGTACTCTAAAGATGGATGGTTAGCTGTCACTATTCTTTGTACCTCATTGAAAGGTAGCATTGGTTGAAGAGGTACAAGACTCTCAGTTTCCCTGGGACTTGACTTTCATTAACAAGAAAACAATGCTGGGACCTCTTCAGCATTAAAAAGACATTGGGGGGCAGCTAGGTGGTGCAGTGGATTAGAGCACCAGCCCTGGAGTCAGGAGTACCTGAGTTCAAATCCGACCTCAGACACTTAACCCCAAATGCCTCACTTAAAATTTAAAAAAAAAGAGAAAGAGATTGGGGGAAAGCTAGGTGGCTCAGTGGATAGAGCACTGGCACTGGATTCAGGAGGACCTGAGTTCAAAAGCAGCCTCAGACACTTGACACTTAACTAGCTGTGTGACCCTGGGCAAGTCACTTAACCCTAATTGCCTCACCAAAAAAAAAAAATAAATAAAGAGAGAGAGAGAGAGAGAGATTGGAGGGTGGGGAGGGTTGGTGGCAGTCTGGGTCCTTTACTACCTTATCGTGCATTTGATTGTATCCATTAAGTTAATAATGGGAATGACCAGTATTTTGGCAATTAATTTTCAACATATGTGGAGAGCTATTTCCATATACTCTGCACCATCCCAGGAAATGTACTGCCCAGATCCTTTGGAAAAGAGCCATTTTTTCCAATGCATGTTTGCACTGGAAATGTTAGTTCTGAAAAATCTTAGTTCTAAGACCTGCAGAATTCAGCTGTTTTTTGGCAGCATCTTAAAATAATATTTACTTTTGATCTTTGAGATTGAGTAGAGCTGGGATATAAATGTAATTTCCCCTCAGTTTTCAAACGATTGTAGGTTTTCTCTATGATCTTTAAAAAATTGCTTTGTTTTCTACCAGGCAAAACCCCCCAAATGTCTCTTTGCATATAGTGGAAATGACTGATAGTAATTTTTTAAGGCCACTTGGATCAACGTCCAGGAACAATAGGTGGTTTAATACTCCCTAGTAGTTTTTCATAATTAACTTTATACTTAGCATCATAGGAACATCAATTTAGACCTGGAAGGGACCTCAGATATCATTTAATCGAAGCCCCCTTTTTTTTTTGCAAATGAAGAAACAGGAACCCATAGAGAAAGAGTGACCTGGCTGAAGTTTTACAGGTGATAAGGTGTTTCCTCCCCACCCCCAAGTCCTCTGACTCCAGTGTTAATGGTTTTGTCACCATACAACACTGTGTCTGTTCAACATCACCAAGATGGATTGAATTTGTTGAATGGAAGTGGGGTTGGGGTGGGAGAGATCTAAAGTCCCAAATACCATTTGAAAAACTTTTGACATTTTTCTCCCTTCTATTTTCTCTTGTATTGAGTTGTTCCAGTCATGTCCGACTCCCTGTGACCCCATTTGGGCTTTTCTTGGCAATGATATTAAAGTGTTTTGCCATTTCCTTCTCCAGCTGATTTTGTAGATGAGGAAACTGAGGCAAACAGGGCTTAGTGATTTGTCCAGAGTCACATAGCTAGTAAGTGCCTAAGGCCAGATTTGAACCCAGAAAAATGTCTTCCTAATTCCGGGTCCAACATTCGATCCATGTGCCACCAAGCTGTCTTCTATAATTTGTGCAGCTTTTTTAATTCCAAGATAGGAATTTAGAAAATAGTCAATATGGGTATCAAATGGGTAGCAGGTACAGCTCAGTCTGAATTTTTCTTATTTTCCTATTAAGTTGATGAAACCTTTTCATAGAAGTGATTTCCTTACAAGTTATTTGTAAAGTATGTTTGGTTTTTTTTTAGTGAGGCAATTGGGGTTAAGTGCCTTGCCCAGGGTCACACAGCTAGTAAATGTTAAGTGTCTGAGGCCGGATTTGAACTCAGGTCCTCCTGACTCCAGGGCCGGTACTCTATCTACTGTGCCACCTAGCTGCCCCTGTAAAGTATGTTTTGCTAAAGCATTTACTGAAGAACTCTAATTTGGAGTCCCAAGACCTGGCTTCAAAATTCAGCTCTGCTACTTCCCAACTTGGTCCACTCAATTCTCTTAATTTCCTCCTTTGTAAACTGAAGGGATTGAACCTAATCATCTCCAAGGGCCCTTCACACTCTCAGTCCTGTGGTTTATACAAAATAAAAGTCACTGGCCATGGACCCAAATGCTACTGCTCTCTGTCCTTGATTCACATTGTGTGTGTGTGTGTGTGTGTGTGTGTGTGTGTGTGTGTGTGTGTGTGTGTGTGTGTAACACAGAGACAGACAGAAAGAGAGAGGGGAAGAGGGAGGCAGGGGGAGAGAGACAGACAGATACAGAGAGGTATAACTGTGTATAATTGGACGGTATCTACCTGCCCTTCTGTACTTTTGAGTCAAAGAACTTGAAGCGGATTTCCTCTCCCTGACTGTTGTACCTATAGCAGCTAATGTTAATGAGCTCCAATTTATTCTGTCTGTGGCTTGTTTGCATGTAGTTGTTGGCATGTTGTCTTCCATCATTAGACGGAGAGCTCCTTGAGAACAGGGCTAATATTTTGTTCTTTTCTCTGAATCTTTAGCACATAGCATAGTCTCTAGCCCATAGTATGCATTTAATAAGTACTTGTTGACTTGATTAAAGGTTTTTTTTTTCCTTCTTCTTAGAGAAGCAATGTTGTATAGTAGGGAAAGCTCTGAGGTTGGAGTCAGGAGGACCTGGATTTGAATCCACTCTCTGAGATTTGTTAGCTGTGTGACCCTGAGCAAGTCCCTTAACCTCTCTGATCTTCAGTTTCCTCAAATGAGAGTTAATAAAACACCTGCCTCACAGGGTTATTGTAATGATAAAGTGAAATAACATGATTAAAATGCTTCTCAGACTTTAAAGTGCTATATAAATATCAGCTGTGGGTTTCTTTAAGTAGTAGTGTTAGCAACCTGAATATTTATTGTACCAACTTGAGATTCACTTCAGATTGATTTTTCTATAGGATTGTGTCTGAAAAAATATCTTTATCACCCCAGAAACTTTTATAGTGTTCTAAGGCTTGCAAAGTACTCTATATGTTATGACATTGGCCCTCACAACAACCCTGTAAGGAAAGTATTACATGTCTCATTGACCCTATCTTACAAATAAGAAAAATGAGCCTGAGAAGGGCTGAGTCTTCTGCCCAGAGTTACACAGCTAGTAAATAACAAAAATGGGATTTGTTCCTGGGTCTTCCAGTCTCCAAGCCCAGCACCCCATCTATTCAGCCACACCAACTCCTAGTTGGATTGGCAAAAGCCTAACTGAATCAAAACAATGCCCACCAGATGGAAGATACTTTATTTTATTATGCAACCACCTAAAATAAATATCTGACATAAGGAATGGGGGAAGGATAGTTGTGACCTGGGCTGCCATTTACATTCATGAGCTAATGTTCAGCAGAAAAGTTTTTTGGGGATGGTGACAGCAGGTATGTATGTTTTCCCCTTAGGTAGTACCGAGTGATTGGCCAGATTGGCTTGACTCTGTCTGAGAATTGGAGGTGCTCACTTGTAAGGTGGTGTTTCCCGCCTCCCTTTGGACCCCATCGTCATGGTGTACCCAGTGGTCAATCTCTGAAGCTTGTCTTCATCGCAGAAAGGCTGACGTCCTGTCCTCTGTAATGTAGGGAGCATTTCCCCAGTCTGTACAGCTGTGTGTTTGCTCCCATTTCCCCTAGGACCTTTCTTAAACTCTCTGGTATGTTTCTGTGATAATGTGGGGAAAACGTTTTGCAACTGGTATTTTGTAACAGAGCTCAAGGCAGTGTGTGATAATGATGTGGTTGTTGTCCTTTGTGCCTGAAGAGGACCAAATGAACATTTGGAGTGGAGGTGTCTCTAAATGTGCACATCTTACATTTCTTTGGAGGTTTTGCCATTCTGCTTTGCTTATAGAGCACAGCTTATAGATGCCAGCCAGGCATGTTGGGCGGTTCTGTGTCATGTTTTCCATGTCTCACAATCGATAATGAGGTATTATAGGGTCAGACATCCTAACACATTATAAGGATCTCTGGGTCTTGACATCCACCCTGTACCCTCCTGCATGTGTTATCTTATCCTAAAGGGAGTTCCTTGAGAGCAGAGGGTATCCCTGTGTATCCACTGCAATTACCTAGCTTGACCTATAGTGGGTAGGGCTTATCATATGCTTTTTCACTTATTCATATAGTATAGAGCTGATCAGGACACTCCTGCTTTAAAATCTTCAGTGATTTCCTATTAGGTACTAAAATAAGTTCAGCTGCTTTTGTCTGGAAATCAAGATGATCTAGAAGCTGATGGCATCTGTCCTACAACTGAGGGCTCCCTTCCTGCCTTGTTTTCCTCTCCTCAGTCCTATCCCTGGCCTCCACCATCACAAATTTGAATAAAAGCAAAAAAAAATGAAAGAAAGTGAAAAACAGCATGCTTCAGTCTGTGTTCCATCAATATCGGTTCTTTCTTTGGAGCTGGATAGTACACTTCATCATTAGTCCTTTGGGATTGTCTTGGATCATTGTCTGATTGAGAATAGTTAAGCCTTTCACAGTTCTTCATCAAACAATATTGCTGTCTCTGTGCACAATGTTCTTCTCTTAGTTCTACTCACTTCACTATACATCAGTTCATACAAGTCTTTCCAGGCCTTTCTGAAATCATCCTATTTGTCATTTCTTATAGCACAATAATATTCCATCACCATCATATACCATAGTTTGTTTAGCCAATCCCAGTTGATGGGCATTCCCTTGATTTCCAATTCTTAGCCACCACAAAAAGAGCTGCTATAAATATTTTTGTACAAATAGGTCTTTTTCTCTTTTTGGGGATGTCTTCCACCTGCCACCTTTTTCAGGAGGCTTCTAGAATTCTCTGTGTGGTCACTGACATCCTCCCCAACTAGGTATGTTATGGGTTCATAGATTGAAAGCTGAAAGGGATGTTAGGGGAGAACCGAAACCTAGAGAGATTAAGTAGCACATCCAGGGTCCTATAGCTAGTAGCAGGCAGAATTTGAATCCAGGTCTTTTTGACACCAATTCCTCTGTTCTATTCACTACACCACCATCCATGCTGTGTCTCATAATATTGGTGTTGTTCTCTGGTAACATCGTATCTCCTCCTGACTAAATGTGAGGGCTGGGATTATGGCTTTTATCTCCATAAAGGACCTAGAATGGTGCTTGGTCAACCAAAGGCATCAAGCCTTAGGTTCTCGACCCTCATCTTTGCCTCCCTTGCCTTCTGATATTGGACAACAAAGGCATTTAACCTCTTAGGGTCTATTTCCTCTTCTGCAACTAAGGTGATCTCTCGTGTTCCTGAGGTCTCTTTCAGATCTATGCCCCTATGATCTTGGTGGTCATGGTGATGGTATTTAATTGTTTTTCAGTCGTGTTCAACTCTCCATGACCCCATTTGGGGTTTTCTTGGCAAAAATGCTGGAGTGGTTTACCATTTCCTTCTCCAGCTCATTTGACATATGAGGAAACTGAGGCAAACAGGGCTAAGTGACTTGGCAGGGTCACAAAGCTAGTGAGTGTCTGAGGTCAGATTTGAATTCTGAAACATGAGACTTCCTGACATCAGGCTCAGTGCTCTATCCGCCACACCACCTAGCTCCTCTTTATGGTGGTAGGTTGGGTTTAACAAAATGAGTCAAAACATTTCTATTCTTGCTTGGGTGGTTGGTTTCACTTACAGTTACTGGATTAATTAGGATTTATTATAGAGCTCAGCAAATTAATAGCTCATGTAGTGAATAAAGAGCTGGTCCCTGAGCCAAGAAGGCAAGTCCTGACTTGGACAAATATTAACTTTGTGATCCTGGGCAAGTCACCTAACCTCTTAGTGTTTTTGAGCAGTGGTGTCAAAATCAAATAGAAATTTTGTTGTTGTTGAGTCATTTCAGTCATGTCTGACCCTCTGTGACCCCATTTGGGGTTTTCTTGGCAAAGATATTGGAGTAGTTTGTGGTTTCCTTTTTTAGCTCATTTTACAGGTGAGGAAACTGAGGTCAACAGGTTTAAGTGACTTGCCCAGGGTCAGACAGCTAATAAGGATAGAAAAGGGACCATTAAACCATGAATAAGATTCCCCGCATGGTATGTATTGACTTAGAAAACCACATATTAATATTGTCTATGTTTTATTGGTTTTTAAATTTATTTTGTTATTTATTTCCCAATTATATTTTCATCTGGTTCCGGCTAAGTTGTTGTTCATTTGTGTCCAACTCTTCATGACCCCATGGACTGTAGAATACCAGGCCCTGCATCATTTCTCTGCACTATTGTCTTTCTCTTGCCTCTAGACTAAAATTTGGGGACCTTTAAAAGCCTTCACAGTCTGGCTTCAAACTTTATGCCCCTTGCATTCCTACCAAAGTGATAGCTTGCTGTTTCCCCTGCATAATAATTCATCTCCAATACTGTGCAGTTGAACACGATGCTCAGAACATCTTCTCCTCACCTCTACCTCATATAATTCTTTGCTCCCTTTAAAGCTCAGGCCAAGTGTCACTTCCTACAGAAAACTCATCCAGGTCTCCCTAGTTGCTAGTGACCTTTCCTCAGAAAATATTTTGTGTTTCATTCTCTGAGTACATATTGTTTTCTCCTGAGTTCCTTGAGGACAGAGAATAATTTCATTTTTGTCTTTGTGGTCCTACTACCTACCTCAGTACCTGGCACACAGTAAGCACTTAATGAATGCTCGTTGGATGAATGGGTAGGTGCTTTCGTCAGGCCAAATCAATAGCATTGCATCTGTGTCTAAGTACTGTATTTTGGGATGGTGGAAAATGTCTAAAGAAGGTGACCAGCAATGTCAGCATTCTGGAACCATTGGTTGAAGGAATTGGAGTTACTTGGAGAATATTTAGGCAGGAATGGAAAGATAATTTGCTATGAAGTCAAAAGATTTAGGTTCAAGTCATTGCACCTCCCTGACCCTCAGTTTCCTTATCTGGAAAATTAGGAAACTTGGACTAGATGACCTGAGGTCCCTTCTGGCTTTAGATCTTGCTAATAGTTGCCATATCAAAATGGGGGGAGGCCAGGAAATTGACTTATTCTATTGATCCCAGAGGGTAAGAGCCAGGATCAGTGAATGGAAGTTAAAGCCATGTTAACCTTGGTGTAAAGAAAGACTTTCTCACAACTGGAGCCATTCCAGAGATGCAAGGGGTGGAGAAGGAGTAGGTTCTTCTTCACTGGAGGACTTTCAGCAGATGCTGGCTGACCACATGAGTGTGTGTCTACACTCACACTTATACACACATGTATGTATATGCATACATATATGTGTTTCGGCGTATATGCCATGTTTATGATACATCTGTGTTATAAGCATGGTTCTTGTCCAGGGATGGGATAGCCTTCATGGCTTCTGAGCCCCCTTCCAACTCCGAGGATCTACAGGGAGACATTTTCTGAGTCAATGGCTCTTGATATGATCTTGCTGTGCATTCTGTCTAATGTCAGATGGAGTGGCTGAGTAGCAAGAAGACCACCAACATATGTTTTGTAGTTGACTGATATTGCAGAAGATTGATACAGCTTTGGGAATGTTAGCTGTCAGATTTGACGTGCTGATCCAAAGAGTTACTGAGAGGTTGGCTGAGGGTGGGAAAAACAGGCTTCTGTAACCCTCGTGCACTTGATGGTGAGTTGATTTGTCTGAATTGTTCCTGGCCATCCCATTTCCCTGTCTTTTGGATGGATGTCTCTATGCAATATATGGGCCGTCATCCTTTCTTCTTTTGCTGGAAGGTCCTTTTGGTATATCATATATTCCAGCAGTTGAAACAAGCTGAATTTCAGGCATATACATCGAAGGAATCCCATGATAAACACTCTGGTATAGTTTCTATGTAGCTGTGACCCAAAAAAACACTAGCCCTTAAAAACAAACAAAAAACCAATTTTGCTTTTGCTTTGTATTTAAGAAGCAATGAGTCCTTCAAAGCTCTGGATTTGTTACCCTTGGTGCACTTTAGGGGAAAAAAATTAAAGAAAAATTCTTCCCTCAAATTTGTGAGCTGAAACGACGTGGTTCGCTTTGCTTCTGTGCAGAATTTGGCTTTTTTTCTGTACCTCTTTGAATCCTGATTCAGTTCATTCATGCCTTTGTGAGCCTGGACAGTGAAGTCATCTGACTGTGTGCTTCAGTTTTCTCATCTGTAAAATGGAGATAATAGCACCTTTGAGGGAAAAATGAGATAATATATGTAAAGCGCTTTGCAAGCCGCAGAGACCCATATACACATTAGCTATTATTATTGTAATTGTGAAGCATGTCAGAAACAGTGTGGTAGTCACCAGGGCCTTGGAGCCAGGAAGACCTGAGTTCAATCTCCCCTCCCTTCCCCAGTCCCCTGGGTAAGTGACTTAATCTTTTGTAAGGCAGTTTATGGCACAGTGGTTAAGAATTCTGGACTAGGAGTTAGGAAGACCTGAGTTCAAATCCAGCCACGGACACTGACTGACTGTGTGACTTTATGTAAGTCACTTAACCTCCATCTGCCTCAATTTCTTCACCTGTAAAATAGGAATAAGAAAAATGCCAGGGTTGTCATGAGGATCAAATGAGCTACTGTATGTACCATGCTATGCAAATTTGTGAAAGTCTCCTAAATGCTAGCCTTTTTAAAGCTCAGAATGGTCAAATGAGTGTCCTCACTTGGGAGTTGTCCAAACCACAAAACACACACACACACACACACACACACACACAAACTGTGTTATTAAGCAGGTCCCTAGTGCAGCAATTCTTACCCTGTTGTCAGAGAACTTAGTTCTTTATTTTTCAATATTATAGTCATTGGTTGGAAACAACCATTTTCCTTTGTAATCCTTTGTAATTTATTTTATGCATTTAAAGCATTCATTCTGAGTAGGGTCCATGGGTTTTACCAGTTTGCCAAAGAGGGTCTGTCTGTCTGTCTGTCTGTCTCCCTCCCTCTCCCCTTCCCTCCCTCCCTCTCCCTCTTCCCTTCTCTCTCTTCCTCTCCTTTCCTCCCTCCCTTTCCCTCTCCTCACCCCCTTGCCTTCTCCTTCTCCCCTTCCCCCTTCTCTGTCTTTCTCTTTATATCTCCCTCTCTATATCTCTTCCTCCCTCCCCCTCCCTTTCCCATTCCTCCCCCCTTTTCTCTCTCCGTCTCTCTCTCTCTGTATCACACACACACACACACCACATACACAAGTTAAGAATCCTTTTCCTACTCACTGAGATAAGGTAGGTTGATGAGATAAGACAAAGGCCCTGCCCAAAAAGCTGAATTTCCCTGGGATCTGGTGAAATAAGTGCCATTTTATAACTACTATTTCACTACTAAGATGCTATTACCTGGTGCTTAAAAAAAAAAAAAAAAACAAGGAAGAAACCCTCCCTTGCTCTGTCCTTCAGGGTACACTGGGCATTCTGCACTTACTATTCATACACTGGATTTGGCAGCAGAAAGCCTAAGTCCAATTCCTAAGCATGGAATGGCTGCTGACTACCCGTGAGACCTTGGGGTAGGTCACTTCCTGACTCTGATCCTCAGTTTCTCCATCTGTCAAATGAGGGCAAGTTTGGGCTAAATACTTCATTTCAATAAATATATATTAAGCACCTACTATTTGCCAGGCACTATGCTAAGGAAACTTCTGAGGTTTCTTTTAGTTTTGAAATCCAGTGTATAATAGTGACAGAATAATAGCTACTATTTAAATACTGCATTGAGGTTTGCAAAGGACTTTCCATGTGCTACCTCATTGGCTGAAGGGAAGGCAATAATCTATATCCTTCATACAAATCACCTTCTCACTCATCATCAATTTGATGTGTTTTTCCAACTGTGGAAGGCTTGGAAATACTGACTAAATATAGTCTGAAAAGCTGAGTTCTTGTTCTGGGTCAGACCCAGTGTGCCTCTGACAGTGGGATGGGGGGCCTGTGAAGAAATGCTTGAAAGTACCAGCTAAATATAGTCTGACTAGCAGAGTCCCTATTCTGGGTCAGGCCCAGTGTGCTGCCCAACAGTGGTAGTGAGGGGCCCGTGAAGGAAGGGTGTTACTAACCTTGGTGGCTAGTTCTGGAGCATCCTAGTTTCCCTTCATAGCTAATTACAGAGCTGGGCTCGATGCAGTCATCCAAACCTGTTTGAAGCTATTTCTGTTTTCAGGCTCTAGCCAACCCACCCCTTTAAAATAATGGATTTTGTAATTTGCTACTTAACTCTCAGATGTGTAGGTTTTGCTTTTGTGGTCCTGAAGTCCTCCCTTTGATGATTCCATGAGTGCTCCCTGGTTTTGTTCCAGAATATGATGAGCAACCTCCCATCCACACCTGTTGAACCTATAAGAAATTCCAGGTATTGTGTTGGGTCTGGAGAGACAAAAATGAAATTTTGCAAACCCCTTCCTCCTTCATGGGGCTTACTGGGAAGATAGGACATGGCCACAGACAAGCTAACACAAGGCAGTTTGAGAAGGGACAGAGCACTAACATCTGGGGGCCTCCCTAAGGGGGCTTACTGGGAAGGCAGAACATGGACAGAGACAAGTCAATACAAGGCAATTTGAGAAGGGACAGAGCACTAACTTCTAGGGGAGTCAAGAAAAGATTTCTATAGAAGGGGTCCTGGAGTATAGCTTTGAAGGAAGTTTAAGATACTGAGAGGTAGGGATAACAAAGGGAGTACCTTCAGCCATGTGGAAACAGTCTTAAAACATGGAGAAAGGGATAAGAAAGAACCAATTTGGGGGACAGCTAGTCATCTAGTTTGGCAGGAAATTTCAGTGGGTAAAAGGGAGTACTATGAATTGAACTTGGGAAAGTAGGTTGGAACCAGATTGGCGGGGGTGGGGGGGTGGGGATGACGTTAAATGCCGGGTGGAGGAGTACATTTTTTAATTCCATGGGCAATCAGGAGCCACTGACAATTTTTTTAGTAGCCAAGGAGTGATATGATTACTTTTTTTCCTTGGGAAGATTATTTTGGCACCGGTGGCTGTATGATTTGTAACAAGAAGAGATTGTAAACAAGGGGACCAAATGAGAGTTTATTGCAATATTCTAGGTGAGAGAAAATAAGATGAACTAGGTTTCATTGAATCAAGGGGATGGATGTGGTATTACAAACCAATCCTAATCAATCAACCTTTTGCAACTCATTGGACCTGGTGATGTACTGACTTGAAGGTGTCAAGTCTGATTGGGAGGTTTTGAACCTGGGTGACCACGAGAATAAAAATGGGGAAGTTAGTATGACTAGCAGATCAGGAGGGGTTGGGGAGACAGTGGGGTCTGTTTTGGTCATGTTCTCTCTGAAATGCTGTTGTAATAGGTTTATAACTACTTGGAAGTGGAAAGACCTGGGTTTAAATGGCATTCCAGACACTAGAATAATTAATTGAATCTATCTGGATCTCAGTTTCTTCATCTGTAAAATAAGGAGATTGGACCCATTGGCTTCTAAGGTTCTTTCTAGCTCTTATCCTGTGAAAAAGGCAAAGTCCAGCAAGTATTTGTATACATATCTCTCTTTCTTTTTTTGGCGGGACAATAAGGGTGAAGTGACTTGCCCAGGGTCACACAGCTAGTGTCGAGTGTCTGAGGCTGGATTTGAACTCAGGTCCTCCTGAATCCAGGGTCAGTGCTTTATCCACTGCACCTCCTAGCTGCCCCATCCAGCAAGTATTAGAATGTGAGACTGGAGCTCAAGGGAGAGTTTGGAGCTAGACATATGGATTCTTATGTTATCTGCCTAGAGGTGATCATTGAACCCAGGGAGAAAAAGGAATCAATAAGAGCGAATGGAGAAGAAATAGGAGAAGACAGGAGAGAGCCTTGGGGGAGCACCCATGCTTCCAGGGCAAGATCAAACAGAGAGGAGCAGAACTTGGGGAATGCAAAGTCATGGAAACCAAAGACAGAGACATTATGCAGTGGAAATTGCTCAGCAGCATTATTGAAAGCTGTTGAGATGAAATGCAATGAGAACTGAGAAAATAGCACCTGTGGCAACCTTTGGAGGGCAGAGAGAAAGGGAGACGCTTTGAATAAATGAGAATATGACTAAGGGCTGAGTTCCAGAGAAGACAGAGGGAGGGAGGATCTAGCATCCAAGAGGGGCCCACCTTTTCCTGAAGGAATAACTGAGTGAAGAGAGGCTGGGAGGTGGTGAGGGGGAGGTAGAGAGGTCTGGAGCATGGGAGGAAGGATTCAGATTATATTATACTAATTTCCTCGGTAAAATAGGAGGGCAGGGCTGCACTGAGAGTGTGGACTGATGGCATAGAAGACATGAAAGAAAGGTTTGGGGTGGTGCTTTGTACACAGCAGAGATGAAGTGACTTGCTCAGATGAAGTTTCTAAGGGAGGATTTGAACTCAGGCTTTTCTGACTTTACACCCAGTACTCTGTCCCATGTACCACCTACCTGCCTGGTTTGTGGTTATTAACAAAGAGCAATATGTAAGGTACTGCACTTTGGACCAGCTTGGTCAGTAATTACTGAATTGATAGTAAGTTACCTTTTACACTCACGAGACTTTTCCACACACCTCTTTTTTTCTCTTCTGCCAACATTTTTGTTTGCTTTTACTTGTTTGTTCTTTTTTTTAAATACAAATTATGCATATTTTTGTAAAATACGCAAACAAGTAATGAAGCTTTCATTTTTCTTTCACTCTTTTTTATTTTTGAAACATTTTTTTAATTGAGTTCCCTGGGGCAGCTAGGCGGTGCAGTGGATAGAGCACCAGCCCTGGATTCAGGAGGACCTGAGTTCAAATCCGGTCTCAGACCCTTGACACTTACTAACTGTGTGATCCTGGGCAAATCACTTAACCCCAATTTCCTCACCCCTCCTACAAAACATGAGTTCCCAGGGGCAGCTAGGTAGTGCAGTAGATAAAGCACCAGCCCTGGATTCAGGAGGACCTGAGTTCAAATCCAGCCTCAGACACTTGACACTTACTAAATGTGTGGCCCTGGGCAAGTCACTTAACCCTCATTGCCCTGCCCCCTCATTTCTCTCCCTTCCTCTAACTCCTCCCCTACTCATTGAGAAGGTAAGCAATATGATAACCATTGTACATATGAATACCTATAAAGCATATTTTGATATTAGACATGTTCTGCGTTTTTTTTTAAATGCAAGAAAAATAAAGAAAGTAAAAAAAATCTGTCCCAATTTGCACTCAGGGTTTATCAGTTTATCATGAGATCTTTGGAACTGCCATGGATCATTTATACCAGAATGGCTAAGTTGACCATCGTTGATCCCATATATCAATTGATCGTTGTTATAATCTTGAAGTTACTATGTGCAATATTCTCTTGGTTCTGCTCACTTTGCTTTTCTGAAACTATCTGGTTCATCATTCCTTATAACACAGTAGTATTCTGTCACCATGATACACCATAACTTGTTCAGCTACTTCCCAAATGGTGGGCATCCTCTCAGTTTTCTTTCTTTTTTTTTATGAGGCAATTGGGGTTAAGTGACTTGCCCAGGGTAACACAGCTAGTAAGTGTTAAGTGTCTGAGGCCGGATTTGAACTCAGGTCCTCCTGACTCCAGGGCCAGTGCTCTATTCACTATGCCACCTAGCTGCCCCCATCCTCTCAATTTTCAAATCTTTAAATGGGCCAATATTTGGGGGATTATGGGTTTTGTCATCCTTTAGTAATAGTTATGGGATGCCTTCTGCTTTTAAAAAGGGGGCTGAATGAAACTTGTTTCTGAGAGGAATCTGGAAATGTGCCTCATTAGTAATTCATATGGAGGATTAGATCCAATAATGACTGATCTCATCCAGCTCCTTTGCTTTGAGTTTGCTAGAGTCCAGAGTTTGTCACTTCCCCCAGATATAACTGTTCATTGTATTATATGGACAATGCATGAGATTTCCATTTCATTTAATTCAGCATGTTTTCATTTTGTTAGACTACTTTCAATCATAAAGATGACCAAACATTTTCCATATCTTGTGCAAAGTTTCTCTCATGCCTTGGTTTTCTTTAATCCTAAGGCCTAAAGTTTTGTTTTTGTTTTTGTTTTTGATCAATATTAACTTCTTGAATTTATTTTACATCTGTTCCTTTTTGATTCCTTGTGTTGTCTTACATTTGGCATCACATTTAGTAACTGATTAAGTAATAGTAGAATTGCTAAGAGCCCTTTGTTTTCCGAATTCATTTCTTAATGTTCCTTTTTTATGACCTTTAAAGGAACAGTGGGGCATTCCAGTTTTCTACTGCACATACCAGCTAGATATTGATATAAGCTTACAATGCCTTTCCACAGCTCCTCAAAAGCTAACTCAAGTCACTTCCACCATATTTTTACTTTCACACACTGTGGAAGAATGTGCTTCTTCTTGATTATTATTGGAAATACCAGCATTTAAAAATTACTCTAGGGGCAGCTAGGTGGTGCAGTGGATAAAGCATCAGCCTTGGATTCAGGAGGACCTGAGTTCAAATCCAACCTCAGACACTTGACACTTACTAACTGTGTGACCCTGGGCAAGTCACTTAACCCCCATTGCCCCGCAAAAAAAAAAAAATACTCCATTTTCATATAATTAGTCTGCTGGTTGGATCATTCCATCAAATTTAACAAAGAACTTTTTGGAATTCCAATCCAATCTACCTCTTTTTTCAATATCATTTGAGGCCTTAAATGCTTCTTGAGTCATTTCTTTAATAGAATTTCTGAGAGTTTGCATTGAATTAAGATTTTCAATGAATTTAGGTTCCTTGTTTTTCTTTTTACATTTTAGTAGCTTCTCAATTTCATAGTATTTCATATCATCTTGGCTTAGGGGTAGGGTTTTTTATATAAAAGACTGCCCTGCATTGGTCAGTAATGTGTATAGTGTGACTTAGAGCTGAGAGTACTGTTGAAAAACCAGTGTGAAACCTTTGGCTAAAGGGATGAATATATAATTGTTGCTTTGTTGCTGTAATAATTATCGCTGTTAACTCACTCTTCTCAATTTCCTCAATGGCAATCAGATGGAAACAGTCCTGGCACAAGTCAATATCATCATTTAGTGATTCTTGTATGGTTAATATTCTACTGACTGCTGTGCTGGTGCATAAAATAACTGCCTTGTACAGTTTTATAGGGTAACAGCAAGCCATGACAGGCATCTTATACAAGAACAATAGCAGGAGCAGAAAACAGAACAGCTGGGATGGAATGTGTATCATACTGTTCCCACATGATTTTGATTTTGATGTTTTAGTTAGGTTTTCATATTTTGAAAGCTTTTCATTCCACACATCTCAGACACTGAATATTTGGTAGAGTGACATCTATTGGAAATGTTTATCTTAAGATTTTCTGGATCAATATAATGCCTGGGCAACTGTGGGCAACAGTTCAGTCTGTGATAATATTCCCATCCCAGCACAATCTATTGCTTGACTTCCCTAGGACACTAGAACTCCAGGAGTTCTATGGTGTCAAGCCTGCCTATGAAGCATAGAAATTTGTTAATTGTCAGTTCATGAAACAGTGAGTTTTTGATGTATAATTTTATTATTTGTTGTTGTTGTTTTTGGCAGGGCAGTGAGAGTTAAGTGACTTGCCCAGGGTTGCACAGCTAAAGTGTCAAGTGTCTGAGGTCAGATTTGAACTCAGGTCCTCCTGAATCCAGGGCTGGTGCTTTATCCACTGTAGCACCTAGCTGCCCCCTGATGTATGATTTTAGCTACCACCAAGACTTGACTTGCTCAGTGTTGGGTGTGGACTAAATTTTTATGGGTTGCAGTGACCACTTGCATAGTTTCTATTTTATATTATCTTTCTTTATTCTACATTGATCACTACACATGGGTTTTTTAAGTATAGGATGGGCCAAAAGTCACGATGTTTTAACAACTTTTTGAAAATTATTTTTTCTTTATTATTCGCCATTTATAAAATTTGAAAAAAGTCACCCTTTCATGACTTTTGGCACACCCTGTATAAACATTTTATTATTTGTGTTGGTCATGATCTGGTTCTGAATTGCCAGCATGGAATTCTTTGTTTCCATTTTTTAACAAACCCACATGATTCAGACATTGGTTCAATACTTCATTCGACATTTTTGTCGTTACTATGTTGTTGGCCAAGTTCATGTGACCATCACCCATGGAGTGCCTTTTGATTCCACTATTGATCTTTGCAGCTTCGTAGACTGTATCCAAAGACAAACTGGTTTTGGTTACAGTTGAGAAATCCGGCGATGGGTGCCTGTTTTCAGTTTTTACTCTTGTTTGTTCCAGAAGTATTTCCCTAGGTTTTTAACCTGTGTATTCTATCAATCCTTTTCTTCCTTTTGGGGGAGACGTGTTCATCTTTCTGTTACTGCTTGTGAGTGATTGTCCCTGTGTTTCGTTAATATTTTTGTTGTAATACTTTGCAAAATTAATGTTATCATGATTTTAATGAAGTTCTTTTCCCTGAAGATGAGTGGTAAATTCAAATCCAATCCCATAAGTAATGTCAGTCACCCCAACTTATGTACCCTCCTTCTTGGAGTGAGGATCACGGCCTCATGGTTGTGTTCATGCAGAATACCTTATTCTGGAAGGGTTTTTTTTTCCCCTTAAAGACAGTGTTTCCTTCTTCTTTATAAATGATCCTCTTCCTTTTCAGAAAGGCAGTTTTGTGTCAGGTCTGGTCTGGGGTTAGTTATTAAGTCATATGACTGATGAACAAGAGTAATAGATTAAATAAAAGCAAAATAACATTTTGCAGAGTTGGAAACACAGGAGATGTGATTATGTCTTCGGATGATTCAATGCCTCCATCTTTTCATTATCCATCCCACAATATTAGTAGTTGGTGTCTATCTAGGGATGAAAGTTTACAAAGTACTTTCCGCCCATTATCTCATTTAAACCCCACAACAGCTGGTGAGGAGGGTACTCTGGCTATTATCATCCCCATTTTACAGAACGGACATTGAGGCTCAGGGTCAGTGACTTGACCATGATCTCTCAACTGGCGACAGGCAGGATTTGAATCCCCCAATCTCTGACTTCAAGTCTGATGTTTACTCTCCTACTCCAGGCAAACTCATATAGACCAAACTAAAGTTTCCCTCATGTAGGGTTTCTTAGTTTGGAGCCTACGCCCTGTGGGTAGATTTCAGTGGGTCTCTAAATTTTGACAGGAAAATCATACCTTTATTTTCAGTAACTTCTAAGTGAAATTTATTGTTGCCTTCAATTATTTAAATACATTCTTCTGAGAAGGGGCCATAGGCTTTACCAGACTGCCAAAAGGGTCCATTACACCAAAAAAGGAAAAGAACCCTTTTCTGAATCTTTGCTTTCTTTTTCCTTCCTTCTCGCCTTCCTTCCTTCATTCCTTCCTTTCTTCCCTCCTTCCTTCCCTCACTTCCTTTTTTCTTCTTTCCTTCCTTCTTTCCATCCATCCTTCCATCCATCCATCTATCCATCATCCTTCCTTCTCATTTCTAGATATACTATTCCAACTCTCCAACTCCCTTAACCAGTGAACCTGTTCTCCCACACCCATAGTCCACCTACTTATCCAGTGAAAGGAGTGAGGTACATTAAGGTAGCTAGGTGGGCCATTGCACTGGAGGCTGAACCTGGATCCAGGAAGACCTGACCTGAACTCACTCAGTAATCATATAGACCCTGGGCAACTCACTTAAATTCTCTCAGCCTACTTCAAAGAGTTGTGAGAAACAAATGAAATCATTTACATAAAGCACTTTGCCAACAAGTTGTATAAATGCTAATTATTATTATTATTGTGGTTATTATTTTGTTTCTTCTCTAAAGCCAGAATTAGTCATTACTCTACACAGCTTTCAGTTGAATTTTATTGTTCTTTTCATGTACATTTAGGGGTGATGTAATGAATAGAGTTGGCCTTATAACCAGAAAGGTCTGGGTTCAGATCCCACCTCTGATAGGCTGTATGACCCTGAGCAAGTCACCTGACTTCTAAGCAATTAACTTCTAAGGAATTCTCTAAAAAGAAACCAAAAAAGGTGACAGTCGGCATTAATGAAGGGAGTTTCCTCATCCAGGTATTCTCTATTCCAAAGAAATCACTGGTACTATTATGATCTCTTCAATTGACATTGTCCCAGTTACTGTGCATATGGTTTTATGTTGCATCAGTCTGTATAAATTTCCCCATGTTTCTTTGTATTGCAATTGAAGTTCGTTCAGCTCTACACAATGGATGGCCAACTAGTTTTTAGAGTTTATCTCTATCACAAAAATATTCTTGTACATATGAGCCCTTTCTTGGTTTTTATTTTTGACCTATCTATGCCAGGATATACCCCAGGAGTCAAAACTCGGGGTTAAAGAGTATGGATAGTTCAGTGACTTTTTTGCATGCATGTGTCTTAATGATACAGTCCAACATTGGTTAAATATTTATTAGGCAAGGGGCAGCTAGGTAGCGCAGTGGATAGAGCACTGGTCCTGGATTCAGGAGGACCTGAGTTCAAATCTGGCCTCAGACACTTAACACTTACTAGCTGTGTGACTCTGGGCAAGTCGCTTAACCCCAATTGCCTCACCAAAAAAAAAAAAAAGAAAAGAAAAAAAGAAAAAAAATATATCTATTAGGCACTGTGTAAGGCACTGTGCTAGCTAATGTATAGGTACAGTAGCAAATGCATGAGGTTTTTACAATCAAGGTATCATCCTCTGGGCAACTGAAATTGACTCCCAAACAACACTTTCTCACCTCTCTTCTCGTTTTTACTTCAATCCATCTTCCATACTACTGCCAGAATCATTTGTTTTACCCATTGACTAGCTCAGTTTACTCTGCTAAAAAACCTTCGGTGGATCCCTATTACCTCCCAAGCAAAGATGATAAAGCACTCGGAAAATTGGAGATGAAAGGCATTCTGAAATAAGTGTTTAAATTTCATTGAAAAATTCTATTGCTAGATTGAATTTAGTGAGTATGATTTAATCCTTGTTGACATAATTAAATCCATTTTAGATGGTTTCAAGGGTGTTCTTCCCATTTCATTTTAAGAACAAAAACATGCTCATGCTCCAGGCCCTCCCTTCTTCTATCCATAATTGTGTGTGTGTGTGTGTGTGTGTGTGTGTATTTAAGGTACTACTTCCTTTGTATAAGAACAGTTTGGTTGCTGGAAGGGGCAGAGAAAGAACATTCATGTAAGGAGAAATGAAAAAAAAAGTCCACCTGTAAATAAACAGCTGCTCAGAAAAAATGTTGAAATGCTGAGGACACATACAGAGACTTGTTCTGAAAGTACTAACTCTCCCTCAGATGATTGTAGTATAAGGTCTGATAGTAGCCCCAGGGCATTGGGGTCTAGCCACTCATTTGCATGTGACTGATTTTAAAGTTCTGAAGTTTATAATTGGCAATTAGGAATCAAATAACTGCAGAATTTGTATGAATACTGTTGGGCTCATACATGGCAGAAAAAATGGATTTCTTGAGATAAAGATGTACCACTGAATCTCTTATTTGAGGCTTTAGAAGCTTTGTCCAGAACTGTATGAGCTTATTGCTCTCTGGTGCATCTAAAGCCTGAGAAAGGGGAAACATCTCAGAGTCACCTGTTTTGCCCTTTACTGACCTCTCTGACTTGATAAGGAGAAACATGGGGAGGAAGACAAACTTTGTGTTTGTTTTGTACCGAGCTGCTCTTTGCTGTGAGAGGAGGCTTGGTGCTGAATGGACAAAAGCAGGATCCCTTGGTGATGGCGGATGTGAGGAACTTGGGAATTCTTTGGCTCTTGGGAACTGACTTAGTCATCATTGAAAGAGTAAATAACTTTTTTCTTGAAACACTCTGTTGAGAGTGTCGGCCACTGAAGAGATCATTACTACCTTGCAGGAGTGGCTTTGGCCAGCAGGAGAGCAGGGAGGAGCAGGTAGCAGAGAAGTAGCTGTGAATAGTACAGATCATTCTTAAATGGACTTGATGTTCTTGATCCATTTAAGAATGATCTGTAGACACTGTGACCCAAGTTTATGGGTTAACTTGATGCTTGATTATTCTTGCTTTTGTCTTTTGAATAGTAGGATTTATGAGTATTTCTGCTTTTGCAATAAATGTTAAGTAAATGTTTTATGTTTAAGAGTTGAAGTGTTATGGCAGTTGATTTCATATAATGGGAAGTGCACTGGTAGGGGCTCATGAGCCATAGTAACAAGGATAACTTCTGTAGAAGCTTTACTCCTTGGACCATGGGAAAGAGAGTACTGAGTTGGAGTGACTTGACAGTGGCTCCTTTCTGGGAGCTCTAGGCCTGCTAGTTTACAAATCAAGAATCGGGTGTTCATTTCTTGAGTACATGCTTTTTTTTTAAGTGCACAACTGTTGAAAGTAGCTGCTACTTGTTTAATAAACAGCTTTTTCTCTGAGGATTCCACTGGTCCTCTGTATCACCCACTCACAAATTTTATACAATTTTATACAAATTTTATACAAATTTTGCGGGGCCCCCCCACTCATTTTTCTACTATTAAAGGCCTGAAGTGTTCCTGATGGGTTCCAAGTTCTAGAAATGTTGCTTCTTGCTCAGTCATGGATTGTGCCAGCCCTGGGGCTACATGTCCCTCTCAGCTCAGGAAGCCCTCTCCTTGTGGTATATGCTGCCAATGGTTTAATATTATCCCAGGGGTTCAGCCTCTTGAGGACTGTAAAGACATCTTGTGGAATCAAAGTAGGCTAAATATTACTCGTAATGATGCTGCTTTTCCTATTAAGTTGTCATTGACTTTGCTATTCAGGCCATAACATCTGGAATCCCATCTAAAGTTGGATAGATGACAATAAATATGCTTCTCATGGAATTCACAGTTAAATTTAAATCTTGCTTAAAGTAAGGAATTTTGTTGTTCTTGTGGTTTGGTTCCATCTGACTCTTTGTGACCCTGTTTTGGGGATTTTCTTAGCAAAGATAATGGCATGGTTTACCATTTTCTCTCCATTGGGGGGGAGGGGGTTCTTGGCAAAGATACTGTAGTGGTTTACCATTTTCTTCTCCAGCTCATTTTACAGATGAAGAACTGAGACAAACAAGGTTAAGTGACTTGCCTAGGGTCACACAGCTAGGACGTCCCTCGGGCCAGATTTGAATTCACAAAGATGAATCTTTCTGAGTACAGAACCAGCCCTATACCTACTATGGTGATACATAGCTGCCCCACAGTGAGGAATGAGAGGAAGTAATGTTCTTTGCTGGTTACTGTTGACTTGGATCTCAAGAAGAGAACATGAACCACTGAGACTTTGACTTTAGTATCAACATTTATCAAAAGCTTGGCCATCTGTAGGAAAACAAGGCAAGTTTAGGAATTTGTGTATTTGCTGGGACAGACCGGGGGATGGCAGGATACCAGTTAATCACATAATTGTTAACTGAGAGTAAGGACCCTCATCTGTGGGTCTGTGATACTTCAGGGTATTTCCAGTGATCCTAAGTGATGTTGGGAAATTCTCAAAACCAAATGAATTATGTATAACCTCAGTTTAAAAAGTGAACCTGCTGTCCAGCTGACTTCTTAGGGGTAAGTGGAATGTGTTTCAGATTGAAATGGGATGACATTCCTACTCCAAAATGATGGGGAAGGGCTAATAGAAGGATCTGGGACAGGAAGAGGAAGGGGTACATATCAGACAAGATGGAAAACAACATAAAGTTCCCATAAACTTTTCATTATATCTCTCTTGTGGAGATTTATTTTGACTTTCTGGAATCTTAATTTTTTATTTGGGGTTTTGGCTGGTTTTGTTTTTTTCCTGGTTTAGACCTGTCATTTCATTGTTTTAAGGAACTCCCTCCATCAATGTAACTAACACCTTTCCAATTTCTAGTTTGTTTCCTGCAATCCTGAGAGGTTGTTGTTTTGCCAGGGTCACACAGCTACTATGTCTTAGGGGAAGGACCTAATCCAAAGTCTCCTGACTCCACAGCCGGCCATCTATCTACTATACCATACTGTCTGTTCCTTTCATTAACAATCCTAGAATCAGAGATTTGGAGCTGAAAGGGACTTCGGAGGGCATCCGGTCCAAGTCCTACATATTACAGAAAAGGAAACTGAGTCTCAGAGAGGTTATGTAACTTACCCAGAGTTACACAGCTAGTAGGTGTCTGGGTGTCTTCTTAACTCCCACTACACTGAATTGCCCCAGTCATTAAAATTAAGTTTAATAAAGAAAAAGCAGGGGGGGGTGGTTAGAGATCCGTGCTACAGCTGAAATATTACTGAATTCAGAGTCAGAATTTAGAATCAAACCCAGGCTCCAACATTTCTTAACTGTGGGACTGTGGACAAATCAAACTCTCAGAACCTCAGTTTTCCTGTCTATAAAATGGGGGTAATAAAACCACATTACTTAGTTTCATAAAATGTGCCTATAGAGATAAAAAACCCTATAGAAATATGAACTCTTATATCTAGTTTTTAAGAAGATTTGTTTTAAGTTCCTAAAGCATTAATATCTTTAGATTAAAATGGAAGTTTTTAAATTTGCTGTCAGTTGGAGCAACGCTTTACTGAAACAAATTCTTTTTGTGAACCTCATGACAGAAGCAAACTCTTCTGAACAAAGCTTTGTGAACTAAAGTCTTGGCAACTTAGAAGGGGCTTTGAGTAGAACTATGCACCCAGAGTGTGACCCTGGACTTGTCTTTGCCCTTCAGCCTCTGCCTATGGCCTGGCTTCACTTGAGTGGAAAGACAAGGTCGCTTTTAACTGGCTTATGAATCTATTCTTTATTCCATTTCTTGGTGCCACCCTGATAAAAAGAACAAAGAATCTTACTGAAGGACATCTCTGGTCTAGGGCTCTTTCCTTGATTTTTTTCATTTTCAGTGTCCTTTCATGTTCATATTTTGCCTTGGGTGATTGTAGAAGCCCCATGAGGTTGGTGGATGGTGGCCCGCCCATTTTACAGAATTGGCAGTTAAGGCTCTGAGGCCCTCTGATTTAACGTCCTTTATGTAGGTAGCAGCTATCTAGAGAATTGGTTGGAGAGCCCTGATGTCTAACTCTTAGACTTTGCTGCTTTCTCTTACTTCTGTTATGTCATAGGGAAATGAGATTCTTGGAGCAGGTCAATCATTCCCTCCCTATGTAATCACAAGGGTCTTCTGTTACTTTTCATACCTTAGAATCTTTGTGTTAGCAGAAGGTGTAAATGTCATTTAGTCCTACCCTTATCCGAATTATATGATGATGACTCCTGTCTAGAACAGCTGATGGATGCTTGTCTAGACTGCTTGAATACCAGTAGTGAAGGAGAGTTAGGTGTGGGAGAGGAAATAAAATACTATACATTGAAAAAATGTTGTTTTTTTTTAAAGTAAGCAGCACATCGTTTTTGATCAGTTCTACTTATTAAAGAGGACACATATTGGCCATGTGATCCCAGTCCAGTCATGTGCCCTTTCAGTGGTCTAGGCCTCTTTCTATGATATAAACCAAAGAGAAGGTGCTGATGAACCTGCATTGGTAAAGGAAGTTTCCTCATTCCACCAGTAAAATCCCAGGCTCTATCCTCTATTCCTATCTAGTTTTTAGGAAGTTCTTGCATTTATTCCTGGGAAACTGGCCTCCCCATAGCTTCCATTCTCCTTTTGGGTTTCCTTGGGAATAAATTGTATGGAAAGGAACAAGGGAAGAATGGAATTAAAAGAAGAGGAAGGAGAAGAAGATTGGGAGGAATGGAGATTTGTGCGGAAGGCCTAAGAATGAATTTGCAGAGGTAAAGTATTTCTTTCAATGCAGAAAGGTTAGAATTTGATTTAATGAAGGACTCATGGTAATCATGGTTCAGAAAATCAAGCAAACTCCCAGGCCATCCAGAGGGTCTTACAAAGGGAGTCCTGCATGAGAATTTACATACACTGAAATTCAGAATAACAGATTAACAAGCAGGAATGTTGTTAGGCACCTGGACTGGACACGAAGGCTGAATTCCAACAGTGCCTGCCCTCAGGGAAATTATATTTTATTGGGGAGAAACAAGGCATGGACTCAGACAAATGAGTACAAGTTGGCGATGTTGAGTTCTGGAAGAAATTATTGGACCAGGTGAGGCCTTATATGGTAGAAAGAATGCTGGACTTAGAGTCTGAAGATTTGGATTTGATTATAGGCCTTTGCATGTCCTACCTGTAATCATGGGTGTGGATTTTTGAGCCTCAATTTTCCCAGTCTTTAAAGTGGGAATAATAATAATATCCAGAGCCATAAGGTGCTAGCATTGAACAAACAGAGCTTCCCACCCAGATGCCAACATTAAGGAGTTCTGAGCTTCATCTCTGCCATACCCTACTATTACTGGGCTCCACCTCAAGGTCTTCCTGGAGTTTGGGGCATGGTTATCCCTACTGGACTGTCTTGGGAAGAAGCCACCCTCAGTGGGATTGTCTTCCCATGCTGATGCCACATGACTCCAAATGAATTTGCCCAAAGGGCTGCTCTGGCTTGCTTGGACTCTTGAGAATTCTTGTACAGTCAGCCTCAGAAGTTGTCATGAGAAAAGGGCTTTGAAAAGGGACTTCAGATAAGGGAACATTTCCTCCATTGTTGGTCAACGGCAAGGTGGAGAGGCAAGAGAGAGAGGGTGACTCCTTGGAAAGAGTGCTATCCTGGAGGGTGTCAGAAAAAGTTCTTCTGAGACTTACTAGCTGTGTGGCATTGGACAAGTGCCTTAATTACTTCATCAGCAAAATGAGGTGGAGGGGATGGTTTACAACAGCTACTAAGATTTCCACCATCTCAAGATCTATGAGGTCATACCTGTTTTGTGTTGTTTTCATTACAGTAGTCTGAACTTTGTATAAAAGGTACATGACTGCAAATGAGGCTTCAGACAGCGATCACATAGCTAGCAACCAAAGCTTGTTGGTATCTGATGCATTTTTTTTAAAAATTTGTTTTTTTAGAAGATACTTTCTAATACAAAGTGAATCTTTTGGCCCTCAGAAATGACTTCTCCTACACGATCCATGTTGTGGGTGAAAGAAATGCAAATTACAGACTTACCATATGGAATGGGCATGCTTGTGGAGGGCGAGGGTTTGGGGCTGACCTTGTTCCTCATTCTGTGGGCTGGATGCTGGGCTGGGTGCGTGTGGTTTCAAATCCAATTTCTCAAGTTTGTCTTTTTCATTTGGTAACCTCTCTCTTAGCCATCACCCCCATAATGATGGCAGGAATATTTTATGGTCAGTGCTCTCTCTTTTGTCTTTGGAAATATTTTCAGTCTTCACAGAAAAATAGTAGCATAGGTTTATACTTGAAAGGGAGTTTTAGAAGTCATCTGATCTAGTCCTTTCATTTTATGGGTGGGAAAGATGAGGCTTGGAGTATCTGTCTCAACAATTAACTATAGGACAGCCTACAAAGGAATGGAATATCCACTCAATGCAGCTGTATGAATGTGAAGCATATTTTGGGAGACTCATTACCATTTTTCTCCTGTTTTGTTTAGTTATTTAGTTATAGAGCCCTTGGGTTTAATTATCATTTCTCTCAAATCTATACATGTAGCTCTTGTTTCTCTTGCAAAACAAATTCCTGCATTAGCCCTGTTCAAAGGAAGGAAGGAAGGAAGGAAGGAAGGAAGGAAGGAAGGAAGGAAGGAAGGAAGGAAGGAAGGAAGGAAGGAAGGAAGGAAGGAAGGAAGGAAGGAAGAAAGGAGAGAGAAACAAGAAAACAAGCATCAATCTTTCCTCTGAGTCCATCAGTTTTCTATCTGGAGGTGGATAGCATGCTTCATTATGAGTCATCTGGAATTGTGGTGGATCATTGTGTTGATTAGAGTTGCTAAGTCTTTCAAAGTTTGTGGTTACAATGTTGCTGTAACTATATACATGGTTCTTCTGTTTCCTCTCTTTTCCTTTGTATATGTTCCATGTATATATTTATGTGCGTATTTTTCTTTTGTTAGAATATAAGCTCTTTGAGGTCAGATGCTTTCACATTAAAAATAAATCTTCATCTTCTAATGTGCCTGGAACATAGTAGCCATGGCATTAGAAATGCTTTGTTGTTGTTCAGTCATGTCTGACTCTTCATGACTCCATTTGGGGTTTTCTTGGCAGATACTGGAATGGTTTGCTATTCCCTTCTTCAGCTTATTTGATGGATGAGGAAACTGAGGTAAACAGGGTTGACTGACTTGCCCAGAATCACACAGCTAGTAAGTGTCTGAGGCCAGAATCGAACTCAGAAAGATGAGTCTTCCAGACTCCAGGCTCAGAGCTTTATCCATTATGCCAACATGGTGGTTGAGTGATTAATTCATTGGTCCTTATTCTGCCCTCTGGTGCTATAAAATGTAGATAATATTTCTTCTAGATGACAAGCTTCCTATATTTAGAGATAGTGATTATGCCTGCTCTGCCTCTTACCCTTGATTAACATCCTCAGTTCTGTCAACCTTTCATTATGTGGAATGGTTTTATATTCCTTCACCATCCTTGGTTGCCCCCTCCTGGATGCACAACTCTGATGTGGGTCCCACTTTACCAAGGCCCCTTTGAAATATGGTTCACACAGATGATCTCAGTGTTGTAGGTGTTATCTGACCTGAGCACAATGCTGTGGGGCTCTTCTTTCCTGTCTCCTGCTGGCCCTCCTATTAATACAGCCTAAGATTGGGCTTGGCAGCCTTGGCATAGTATCAATTCACATTAGGGGTGAATTAGATCCCTAAGTCATCTTCTCAGCAACTGTAATTTAGCCTGTTCTGTCTGAGGTTGTTTCTTTTTTTACTTTCTAAAAAATAAGTATCTTAATTTATTTTAAAATTTTGAGTTCCAAATTCATGACCTCCCTCCAACCCCTCTCCCATCCACTGGGAAGGCAAGCAATATGCTATCCATTATGCATGTTGTTCAGGCATTTCAGCCATGTCTGTCTCTTCATGACCCCATTTGGGGTTTCCGTAACACTCGTCTGGTTTGCCATTTTCTTCCCTAGCTCATTTGACAGATGAAGAAACTGGGGCAAACAGTTAAGTATGTTGCCCAGGGTGACATAGCTAGTAAGTATCTGAGGCCAGGTTTGAACTCAGGAAGATGAGTCTTCTTAACTCCAGGCCTGGCACTCTAACTACTATGCTACCTAGCTTCCCTAAAGAATGAAAGACTATTTCCATATGTGACATGTAAAATTAAATATGGTCACCTATTTACTATCCCTAGAACCAGACATGTGCCCACCACCTCAGAGTCTCAGGCCAAAAAGAGGAAATTTCTGTGCCTGTGAGAGTGGAAGCTACCTGTAGTCTGGAAGAGAGGCAGTCCCTACACACTGCTCCAAGCTAATTGTTTGGTAGCATTCAAATCCATTGATTGACATGCCTTGAAGGTGGTCTTAAGTTAGTTAACTTCCTTTAGTTAGTCAAGAAGGTTGATCTACATTTCTTTTGAAATTCTCTTGACTCTGGGCTGGCCCCACAAAACCAGCCGGAGTTCCTGTGTATGTATGTGTGTGTGTGTGGGGGGTCTGAGTCCCCCAAATCCCATTATTTTCGCACACATATAAGCCATGTTGAAAAAAAAAGCAAGAAAAATAAAGAAAGTAGAAAAAATATATACTTCCATCTGCACTTAGAGTCCTTCAGTCTCTCTGGATATGGATAACATTTTTCATCTTGAGTTCTTTGGAATTGTCAATCGTTGCATTGATGAGAGTCACTAAGTCTTTCACAGTTGATCATCATTATAATATTACTCTTACTGTATAGAGTATTCCAGTTCTGCTCACTTCACTTTGCATCAGTTCATACAAGATTTCCCAGGTTTTTTTGAACCAATCCGCTTGTCATTTCTTACAGCACAATAGTATGCAATCACAACTATATAATACAATTTGTTTATTCATTCCCCCAACTGCTGGGCATCTCTTTAATTTCTAATTCTTTACCACCACAAAAATAGCTTCTATGAATATTTTTGTACATTTAAGTCCTTTCCATTTTTCTTGGATCTCTTTGTGATACAGACCTAGTAGTGATATTTCAGGGTCAGAGGGTATGTACAGTTTTATAGACCTTTGGGCATAGTTCCAAATTGTTCTCCGGAATGGTTGGACCAGTTAAATAAGTCTTTATTGATGTCTTCTGTTCCTTACAACATTATATTTAACCCCAGTGTCCTTCTTCCTCCCTTTTCCCCAACCAGAGAGCCATCCCATATAACAAATAGTATTTTGAAAAGAAAAAAATCAGAACAACTGATAGATATATTGAAGAAGTCTGAAAACATGTGCAATGTATAACACCTGTGGATCTCCCACCTCCATCAAAGGGTGGGTTGGGGATTCTTCTCATATTCAAGTCTTACTTGATCTTTGTAATTTTGTTACATTCGCATTTGATCTTTTAGTATGTGGTTGTTCTTTCCATTTACATTATTGTAGTCATTGAATATATTGTTTTCTTGATTCTGCTCACTTCATTCTGCATCAGTTCATGTAGATCTTTCCATGCTTCTCTGTATTCATCACACACATCATTTCTTATAGTGCATTAATGTTCTATTCCATTCATATACCAAAATTTATTTAAGCCATTCCCCAATTGATGGGTGTCTACTTTGTTTCCAATTCTTTGCTATCTATCCCAAAAAGTGATAGTATAAATATTTTGTTGTGTTGGCTAAGAATTGGAAATCAAAGAGTACCCATCAATTGGGGAATGGCTAAACAAACTGTGGTATATGATGGTGAAGGAATATTATTGTGCTATAAGAAATGGCAAGCAGGATGATTTCAGAAAGGCCTGGAAAGACTTGTATAGTGAAGTGAGAAGAACCAAGAGAACATTGTGTACAGAGACAGCAATATTGTTTGATAAAGAACTGTGAAAGACTTAACAATTCTCAACAATATAACGATCCAAGACAATCCCAAAGGACTATTGATGAAGCATACTGTCCATCTCCAAAGAAAGAACTAATATTGATGGAACATAGACTGAAGCATGCCATTTTTCACTTTCTTTCATTTTTTTTATTTTTTCAAGTTTTCTTATACAAAATGACTAATATTGTAATGTATTACATAATCATACATGTATAACATCTGATTGCTTACCACAGGGGGGAGGGGAGGGAGGGAAGGAGGGATAAAAATTGGAACCCCAAACTATAAATAAAAATGTTCATTACTTAAAATAGAGAGGTAGATAGATAGATTTAGATTTTTTTGTATATGATCACTTTATTATCTATAGCTTTCTTGAGGTATAAACCCAATAAAGAAGTCTCTGGTTCAAAGAAAATGGACATTATAGTTACTTTATTTGGATATTTCTGAATTGCTTTCCAAAATGGTTGTACATTTCACAACTTCACCAGCACTATATTAATGCACCTATCATTCCATGCCCCCTCAAACATTAACTGTTGCCATCTTTCATCGCCTTTGCCAATTTGCATGCTGTAAAGTGAGGCCTGATTTGTATTTCACTTATACTTAATGTATTTGATTTGTGTTTCTCTTATAATTAATGATTTTGGTCATTCTTTCATGTGGTTGTGAATATGTTATGGTTCTTTTGAGAATTGTTTGTTCATATCCTTTGACCATTTATCTATTGGTGAATGACTATTAGTCTTAAATATATTTATTATTTACATATCTTGAATACCAAACCCTTAGAGAAATTTAATACAAAGATTTTTTTTCCCATTCAACCATTTCCCTTCTTATTCTAGGTGCACTGATTTTATCTGTGCATAAGTTTTTCATTTCAAGTAATCAAATTATCTATTTTACTTTTTGTAATTGCCTCTTTCTCTAGTCTGGTTAAAAATAAATCTCCTGCCCATAACTGTGAAAGGTATATGTTCTATTTCTCTTTTCATTTTTGTATAGTATAATCTTTAATATTAAGGTCATATATCCATCTAGAATGAATTGTGGAATGTGATGTAAGGTGTTTATCTAAACCTAATTTCTACCAGGCTGTTTTACAATTTTCCTGACAGTTTTTGTAAAATAAGGAATTTCTTCCTAGGTAATTAATTGATGACTTTATTATTTTTTTTGCGGGGCAATGGGGGTTAAGTGACTTGCCCAGGGTCACACAGCTAGTAAGTGTCAAGTGTCTGAGGCCAGATTTGAACTCAGGTACTCCTGAATCCAGGGCTGGTGCTTTATCCACTGTGCCACTTAGCTGCTCCAATGACTTTATTCTTAATAAATTTTATCTTGTTTCTCTGTTTGCCTGAGGGAATAATATTGGCACCTACCTCTGGGGGTTAATGGGAGAATCAAATGAGAAAATATTTTAAGTGCTTTGCGTCATATTTGACATACAGTAGGTATTTAATAAATTCTTATTACCTTCCTTTCCATTTTGTTAGTTGCAGTGCATCTTTCCAACTCATTTGTATATTTTAAGTTCTTCATTCTATTATCTAAAGAAATAAATCTTCTGCATCTATGTCTTTTCCATATTTCATAAGCAAAATAAACTTCCACATTGGCCATGTATAAAACTGTATGTTTCATTTTGCACCTTGAGTCTGTAACCCCTCTGTCAAAAGCTTGGTTAGTGTACTACATCAGCTGTGCTCTGCAATTATGGTTGGTCATTGTGTTAGGAGTTCACACATCTTTCAATATCATTGGGTTTTTTTTTACAGTGTTGTTATTATTTTATAAATTGTTTTTCTAGCTCTGCTCGCTTCTATCTGCATCAGTTCACATAGATCTTCCCAAGTTTCTTTGAAATCTCCTTTCTTGTTTGTTTGGGTTTTTCTTGTTTTTGGGGGGCAATTGGGGTTAAGTGACTTGCCCAGGGTCACACAGCTAGTAAGTGTTAAGTGTCTGAGGCGGGATTTAAACTCAGGTCCTCCTGAATCCAGGGCCGGTGCTCTATCCACTGTGCCACCTAGCTGCCCCTGAAATCTCCTTTCTTGGGGCAGTTAGGTGGTGCAGTGGATAGAGCACTGGCCCTGGAGTCAGGAGGACCTGACACTTAACACTTACTAGCTGTGTGACCCTGGGCAAGTCACTTAACCCCAATTGCCTCACTATAAAAAAAAAATCTCCTTTCTTATGGCACAATAGTATTCCAATATATTCACATACCATTCCCCAATTGATGGGCACTCCTATAGTTTTCATTTCTTTTTTTTGTGGTGCAGTGAGGGTTAAGTGACTTGCCCAAGGTCACACAGTTGGCTTGATTTGAACTCAGGTCCTCCTGATTCCAGGGCTGGCACTTTATTCACTGTGTCACCTAGCTGCCTAGTTTTCAGTTCTAGTGACTGCAAAAAGAACAGCTATAAATATTTTTGTACATAGGAGTCCTTTTCTTCTCTCCTTACTCTCATTGGAGTGTAGGTCTAGTAGTACCCTTCCCCTGTAAGTGCTTGTAAGCCACTCATTTAAAAATATTTGCAGAATTCTGCCTAAATTGAAATGCTCATCATGTCTATGGTTTATAACTTTCTTTCTCTTGTCAAGATCAGAGCGCCATCTGTCTGTGTTTGTGTCCAGCTTCCTCTTCCATTTTGCCTAGTTACTCAGAGATTACTGACATTGGTTTAGCCATCACAGCAAGTTATCTTAATCTTTGGGAATGTGATTCTTAGCCTAGAGAGTAGGACTCATTTAAAGTAGCTAGGTATGATCTCTTGTTGACTCTCCACTATCTCAGGTTTCAATCTCTTTTCAACTCTGTTAGATCTTTCATTTCTTTCAATGTCATTTTCCCTGTTGGGAAAGGACAGTGTCACTATCTATAGACATTAGGCCACCTGTCCTGTTTGTTCTTGTTTCTATGTCCCTTTTCATACCTGTTATAAATGACAATTTAAAATGTAGTCTCATTTGAATTCCCTTTGCAATCACAGTGGTTTCTTCCAATGCCCTCCCCCACCATCACCCCTGTCATTTTCTTTTTCATTGATATTGTCAAAATTTCATATTTTAGAACTTCCCCTCCCTTTTGTCCCATCATCCTTTTTGATGTCTCAAAGGATGGGATTGTATCTGTTGCTTATGGAAACTATGAAAATTGTGTTCTTCAAGTCTAGGGTTCTTGTGTTCAGCATATGCCCGGTAGTCTTAGTTATCACAGATTATAAGACAGTGTGTCATCTTTCAGTATTCTGGCTACCCCCACTTAACTATCCAGGGCTTGTCCCTTCTAGCTCTGAATCTGTGATCCTATTAACCTGTGACAAGTCAGAGGTGTATTTTCCACTATTGTTTCGACTACTTGTTAGGAGATGGAAGTCAGGCTTTTATCAGGTACCCTGGTTTTAGCAAAATGGGACTGTTAAAAGATGTCTCCAGAGTTGGAGTGCTCTTTTGCTGTTATATCTTGTGTCTCTTCTAGTTTGATGATGATTCATATCTTCCATTTGGTCAGGCAGCCTATAGTACAGTCCCTCAATGCAATCCTCTCTCTCTCTCTCTCTCTCTCTCTCTCTCTCTCTCTCTCTCTCTCTCTCTCTCTCTGTATATATATATATATATGTGTGTGTGTGTGTGTGTGTATGTATATCTGTCTCTGCCTGTCTCTCTCTCTGTGTTCCTCTGTTCCTCTCTCTCCCTTCTTCCTAACCCTCTCTCCCTTCTTCCCTTCCTCCCTCCCTCCCTTCCTTCATTCCTCCAATCTTCTCCATGTGTCATTGCTTCATCCCTCTGCCTTTCTCAGTTCTGAACTCAAATCAATAATCAAATAACTCTGTCATTGTTCCTTGAAAAGGCATATCAACCTACTTTTCTTGAGCTTCACTTACCATCCTTGTAATTTGCCAAATGAAAATACTTTCCTAAGCCACAACTCTACTCCCCTAAAAATTATTTGCCTTATTACAATATAAGTTACTTGATGGCAGAGACTGTCTTAATTTGTATTCTCAGAGCTTAGCACAGTTCTTGACACACAGTAAGTGCTTAATACATTCTTAGAAAAATACATTAATTGATTCATTTCTATGTACATCTATCTTTTTCTTGACACCCTACCACCCTTTCAATCAGATTTCTTACAGAAGTTTTAGCTCAAGCTAAAGAATTGAAAATTAATTGGGCTGCCCATCAACTGGGTATGGCTGAACAAGTTGTCATGTATGAATGTGATGGAATACTATTATGCTATAAGAAATGATAAAGGTGATGGCTTCAGAAAAACCTGGGAAGAGTTATATGAATGGATGCAAAGTGAAGTGAGCAAAACCAGGAAAACAATTCATACAATAATTGCAATATTGTAAAGATAATCAATTGTGAAAGAATAAGTAACTCATCAACACAGTGTAAGCGAAGAGCGAATGAAGTGTCGAATCAAGCATGTGTGTGTGCATACATACATACACACATACATACATATATATACAGAGAGAGAGATGGCTAATGCAGAAATTTCTTGTCTTTGTACATGTTTTGATGCGTTTTGTTTTTCTTGCTCTTTTGATGGATGGGGTAGAGGGAGGTGGGAGGGAGAGAATTTGGAATGGCAAATAAAATGAAATTAATTTTTTTAAAGTATTGGAATTTCCCCAATTGTGACATTCCCCCTTGTTCTTTTGAGGCAAGATTTGATTTTTGGAAATGAACAAAAAGGCCATTCTGAGCCAAGGTAATTGTTCAAGCCAGGTTAACAACGAGCTGTGACTATGGACTAACAAGAATGTTCTTTTACATTCTTAATTTGTCTGTGATGTAAACAAGAAAAAATGAAGGGGAAGAGGAGGGGGCTGAACAGTGGCAGTTTTGATGGCCTGTATGTCCATAGCTACTTTGAAGGCACAAAACTCACAGGTCCTGGTTACTTAAGAAATCAACCTTGATTCATAGCCACACCTTATTATGTCTGATTGTTTGACAAAAGAGTCTATTAGAAACATGTGTAATTATTGACTGTATGTTCTTCTTCATTTGTGTAATTATTGACTGTATGTTCTTCTTCATTTGCAATGTGAAGGGTGTTCTGTTTCCTTATGATGTTCTTACCTCCCCCCATACCACTTTATATGCCCTAACAGATCATCTAAAATAGCAGACATCTTTTTTAAAAGTCATTGATATTTCATTTTGGAATAAATCCTTAGGCTTAACCCTACTGGATTTGCCTTGTTAATCACATTTTCCTTAGGTTAATATTAAATTTCCATTTTTATTCTGTGAGCAAAAACCAAATGATTGTAGAGGAGGCAGCCTAGATGTATTATGGGTTATAATTAAATAAGCTTTGTATGGGTAATTGAGAGTTAATATCACTGAAATGCTAATTGCAGCAAATGCACTCCTTTCTGCATTAAAGAAATCCCCTGAGTTCTACCGGTGGCTGTGTTTCCCTTTCTTTATATCCTTGGCACTTTGCTCAGTGCCTGACACATAGTCAGTGCTTAATAAATGCTTGTGGATTAATTGGATTTTTCCTGGTAAATCAAATATTTAATTGTTCATTCTCTGATTAGTTTTCCTAAATGTGAGTTAAGTTCTCTCTCCTCCTCTCGGTGAAATATCAACTCATTTTGGACTATTTCATTCTGCAGAGAAATGGTCAATGCATGGTTTGCTGAGAGAATTCATCCTATCCCAGTCTGTAAGGAAGGAGTCAGAGGTCACACGGAGTCCTGCTCTTGTCCTACTCAGCAGAGTCCCCGTTCTGAAACCACTGCCCCTGGCACCCCCACCAGGAAGATCTCAGCCTCAGAGTTCGACAGGCCACTCCGGCCCATTGTCGTCAAGGACGCTGAAGGAACCGTGAGCTTCCTCTGTGAGGCGGAAAAGAAGGAACAGATGCCTCTACAGCCCCCCAGGTTTGGTGCTGATACAGGAGATCAGTGCTCAAGGCTCTTGGAGCTTGTGAAAGATATTTCTAGTCATTTGGATGTCACAGCGCTTTGTCACAAAATCTTCTTACACATCCATGGGCTGATCTCCGCTGATCGCTATTCCCTTTTCTTGGTCTGTGAGGACAGCTCCAATGACAAATTCCTCATCAGTCGCCTGTTTGATGTGGCAGAAGGCTCTACCCTGGAAGAAGCTTCCAATAGCTGTATCCGCTTGGAATGGAACAAGGGAATCGTGGGACATGTGGCAGCTCTGGGGCAACCCTTGAACATCAAAGATGCCTATGAGGTAATGAGGGTCTGCCCAGGATGGGTGGGGGAAATGGGGACATTGTCCTGGATTAAATTTCATTCAACAAATATCATTTGGCACCTACTCTCTGGAAGGCTCTGTCCTAGGCACCAGTGAGACAAAGACACCAACTTTGCATCACACTAGGGGACATAATATGGGTACAAATAAACATAGTACAAGAAAAATTGAGGAAGGAATAAGTCCTAAGGATGGGGGTGATCAGTGAAGGATTTGTGGGGACTCTGAGAGGCAGAAATAAGGAGGGAATACATTCCAAGCATGGGTGAATGGCTTTGGTAAATGCATAGAGGTGAGAAATTGAGGGTTGAGTTCATGAAAGAGTCAGGCTGAAAAGGAAAAATAAATCAGCCCAGATCCAAGAGTCAGACTAGTCCTGATTCAGATCTTGCTTGGCTTCCACCAAATACTTCCTTTTTCACTAGGGTTAATAGGTAATGAATTTCTTTCATAGGATTTTATCCTCTAAGTCAGTGGTCTCCAGGGCTTGCGATGTGATCAGCCAATCAGAATGTAGAAAGAAGAGTCACATCTCACTCTTTCTCACAATGACCATTTGAGGAGTTTGTCTCCAACACAACCTCACCTACCCCATATCCCCCAGGTCACCTCACTGCAGGAGGACCAGTTCTGTGCCCAGGAGCAGTGAACAGTGAGTAATATTCCCACTTCCCTCCTGCATTATTAGGTAGAGAGAGTCACTCATAATGAGTAAGTACAGATGGTTTATGATCTAACAAGCCGATCTCATTACATATTATCTTTCTTCCAAACACTCTCCTATTCCAAACATGCTTATTACTGTTAGCACCTCTAGCCTTCAAGCAACCCAAGTTCCCACTTCTGCTTCTCCTAGATAGCCAGTATTTTGATATCTTAGTTGTATCTTACCTAGATATTTTAATATTTTGAGACCTCCATAACATCTCTCATGTCTCTTCACTTCTCTCTATTCATACCTCCCTCACCCTAGTTCAGGTCCTCCTGAGCTCTTGCCTAGAATATTAAAGTAGCCTCCTAATAGATCTCCCTGCCTCCAGTCTCCCCCATCTCTGATCCATCTTCCACATAATTGTCAAAGTGATTTTTCTAAAGCATAGGTCTGGTGTTGTTGCCTCCCTACTCAATAAACTCCCATGGCCCCCTTTTGTCTGTGGTTGATCTTTATCTCATTTAAAAAAAATATCTATTTTTGTCCAAGTCTTATAATATACACAATTATTGGTGAAGCAGTCAATGTGTATAATTGCAAATAAGTACACAGATATTGAAGTTGGGTACTCAGAGATTTTTTTTTTACTGATAGGGGTATACTATTAGAAAAACTTTGGAAGACACTAGTGTGACAATGTCCACAGGAGGTGGAACAGACATGTTAGTGGTCACTGATATTCTTTAGTTAGAAAAGATGCAGAGAAAGCTAGAATCATTTCAAGGGCAGTTTGTTGGCAAGGAAGCCATGACGGTGTACCCAGAAATGTCTTTTACTGACTCTGTTGGTTCTTGCTCTTTGCTTTCTGGAGCCTTAGCTCCCCTCAGCTCACTTTAGAGCAAAGACTTTGGGCTTTAGTTGTGATGAGGCTTTAAGAATTCAGGGGAAGAGCCCTGGCTTTGGAATCAAAGGACCTGGGTTTGAATCTTGGTCCTGTCACTTAACCACCTTTCACCTTGAGCAAGTCAATTCAATAACTGAAGCCTCAGTTTCTTCACCAGTCGATCATGAAGTTGGCCTAAAGTTACTAAGTTGTGCATACCTTCTAACCCGGGGATCTAACTACTAGATACACAGCCCAAAGAGAACAAAAGAAAAAGGGAAATGGCCTACATATTAAATGTGTATGTATATAAACATTTATGTGTATGTATACATACATATGTCCCAATGTATAAGTTCTTTGCTTAGCAGCCAAAAACGAGAAACTCGGGAGCTGTCTTCCTATTGGGTAATTGCTAAACAAACTGTGGAATGTGCATGTAATGAGATACTGTTGTGCTCTAAGAAGTGATGAAGGGGTTGGTTTCAGAGAAACCTGGCAAGACTTGTATGAACTGATACAAATTGAAGAGAGAGAATGGGGGGAAACAGTATACATAGTAATAGCAATATTGTAACAATGATCAACTGTCAAAGACTTAAGAACCCTGATCCATGCAGTGATGAACCAAACCATGAGTCCAAAAGAGTGGAGAAGAAACATGCCACTCACCTCCTGCCTGAGACGGCATAAGCTGAAAATGCAGACAGACAGACCTTTCTGCTCATGTGTACATGACCTTTCTGCTCAATGTGGAGATATGTTTCTCTGGACTCTGAATGTTTATGATGAGAATTTTGTTTTTCTCTTTGTTTCTTTTTTTGGTTCAATGGGAGAGGTTCCCGAGAGGGACAGAGCACAAGTGAATGCATAAACAAATACATTTTTAAACTTAACCGGGTTGTACTGCATGATTTCTGTGGTCCTTTTCAGCTCTAAATTCTGTGATTCTATGATTTGTTTTTTTAAATAAATTCAGCTTAACAGAGACAAATGGAAGCAAGCAGAGAATCGGGGATGAAGGATCAAGGGGCCATAAAGTCATGGGTTTATAACTGGAAGGGACATTAGGAGTCATCAAGTACAGCCTCCTTCATTCTACAGATTAAGCTACTGAGGTGCAGGGATGTGAATCCACTTACTGGGTGTCACACAGCTAGTAAATGTCTGAGGCAGGATTTGAATCGAGGTCTCCCTGACTTTAGGTCTGATGCTCCATCAGTTACACCAGGGATTCTAAATATCTTTGGTGTCATGGACCTCTTTGGTGGTCTGATAAAGCCCATGATCCCCTTTTCTAGAGTAATGTTTTCAAATAATAGCTTTATTTTCTTTAAAGAAGCTTTATTTTATTTAAATAAATATTATGGCATAAGAAATATGCTTTAAGTTTTGCAGAGTGCTTTACAAATATTACAACAAGCCTGGGTGGTAGATGCTGTTACAATCCCCATTTTACAGATGGAGAAACTGAGGTGGAGGTTAAGTAACTTGCCTAGGTTCACACAGTTAGTAAGTGACAGGCTGGATTAAAACTCAAGTCCAAGCCCAGTACTCTAGCCACTGTGCTACTTAACCCCTCTAAATTTTAAAATGCATGGATAATTAAATTAAAAAATTTTTTAAGTGTTACCCCATTAGAATATAAGATCCTTGAAGGCAAAGACTATATACTTATAATTGTCTTATTCCCACGGCTTAGAACACTGCCTGGCACATAGTAAACATTTTATAAATGCTTGTTGATTAGCTAAGGAAAGCAATTATATTGAAATACAGGCAATGGAAATATTGAAAATAATGCATTCATGGAAGGCAGGTTTAAAACCCCTTTGCCCATAGTGATTGTATATGTGATTCTATTCATCATGGGACCTTGATGACAGTGAGCTTGCATTCATGACATTACAGGTGCATTGTGGGGTACATTAGGAGCTTCCCTACTAGTCTGGATGTGTTTATTGCTCTGTGGACCCCTACATGCCACTGAGGTTGTGATTTGCAGACTAGACTTGGGATAGGTTTCTGGCTTTGAAATCCTCATTCTTTCTCTGTTTGCATGTAATTATTATATTTTTTACATTGTAGAATTAGTTAATGGCTTTTACTCTGCCTTTAGCAGAAAATACTCAGTGGCACAGAGGCCTTCTAACCCTGGCTCAGGTTTCTGAATAGGTCTAATTACCTTGAAATTGGGCATTTGTCGGAGTAACTTTTAAGTCTTTAAACCATCATACCTCCCAGCAAGATTGTTAGTCAAATTTTAAAAAGTTATAGTAGAAAGTATGCCCCTACATCAGTTAGGAATAACAGCAATAATTAATAATAATAATAATAATAGGGATAGCTGGCATATACACAGCACTTGAAGGTGTGCTAAGTAAGCCCTTTACAAATATTATCTTGTTTGATCGTCACAACAGTCCTGAGAGGTAACTAGTCCTGTTAATGTCCCTATTTTACAGATGAGGAAACAGACTTAGAGATGTTACATGACTCACCCAGGGTCACATGGCTAGAAAGTCTCTGAGGCTAGATTTGAACTCCGATCTTTGTGAATCCAAGTCCAGCACTCTATGCACTGTACTACTAACTCTAGCAACAATGGGATGCACCAATGGAAAGTACTTTGGACCATGCAGAAACCACTGAAGATACAGTGCCCACAGCTATGCTGTTTATTTCCCTGGGAAGATGATGTGAATACTGGCTGCTGCCTAGAGGCATATTGAGTACATTCAGTGTATAAAACACTGGGCTCTGTGCAAAGAAAAATAGCAAGATTTATGTGACATCAGCTCTGCCCTCATACAGTCTAGCAGGAGGAAATAAGATAGGGATCAGACGTTAGAGTTTGGGGAACTCCATCTACCAAGAAGAATCAGCATACTCTCTGTATCCTTTTAGAATAGTTTAGGGGACTAAGAGGTTAAATAATTTGTATAGGGTCATATAGCCAGGATATGTTGGAGGTGCGATTCAAACTCAGGGCTTCCTGTTTTCAAGGCTGGCTCACTATGCACTACACTACCTCCCCAAGATATCCATGCAAATAAACAAAATTTGTAGTAGAATGCAGAAGTGGCTAAGAGATACCAGAGACTGCAAAAGCTCGCAGACTTGGCTTGGGTACAGAGAAGGCTCCCAGAAGAAGGGGTTTGATTTGCATCTTGAAGTAGTTAGAATTTTCACTAGTTGAAGTGGAGGAGGGAAAGGATGGGTCAAGGCATACATTCCACAAATGGTATGGGGGATGATTGCAATAAGGGAAAATTCAGGAGTCCTGTTTTTCTGCAGGAAAATGGAGTAAGTAGCATTGGGTGAATCTGGGGAACTAACTTGGGACTAAGGGGTTGAATGTCAACAACTTATGAGTTTGGGTCAGACAGCTGGAAGCGTCTGAAGGTTTTTAAGTTGATCTGAGAGCAAGGGTGGCCGTGAAGAGACACTTTGGTCTAGTCAGTCAGTCAGTAATGATTTATTTAACAACCACTATGTGCCAAGCACGGTGCTAAGCCAACAAAAGTTCACAAAAAGAGGCAAAAGACAGTCCCTGCCCTCAAGGATCTTACAGTCTAATTGAGGAGACAACAAACAAAAATGTACAATAAACTATATACACTCTAAATAGGAAATATTAAGAGAGTGAGGGCACTAGAATTAAGAGGAGGTAGGGAAAGCTTCCTGTAGAAGGTGGGAGTTTAGTTGGGCTTTGAAGGAAGCCAGGAAGGGTAGGTAGGAGGAGACCAGGAGAGAGGAGAGTCCTGAAAAGCCAGAGGGAGGAAACTGTCAGAGGGGAAAGAGTGATCAACAGTGCCCAAGGCTGCAGAGAGGTGGAAGAGGATGAGGACTGAGACAAGGCTCTGGATTTGCTAACTAAGAGATCATTGGCAACTTTGGAGAGAGTGGCATGGGTGGAAGGATGTGGTGGCAAGCCAGATCCTAAGGACCTGAGAAGAGGCTGAGAGGAAAGTCAGGGATGAAGAGTAAGGAAGTGGATTTCCACACTCTGTCCAGGAACAGGTTCACTGGGTTGGTTTCACTGTGAGTTTTTGAAACCAGGGACCAGGTTGGGTTTTTTGTTTGTTTGGGGGTTTGTGTTATTGTTGCTGTTTACCCTATAGTACAGATTTGTCCATTGACCTCTATATACAGGCACATATATATCTATATACCCATACATATGTGAAAACTCATTCACACATAAAATAAATATCCAAGCTTGGAAGAAAACACGCAGGCTCTGAGCTCAGTAGGTGACTGCTGACACCATACCATGGACACATTATACAGCCTGGCAGTGATTTGAAATCCAGCTGGATGGCTTCCATCAACTAGCAGTGTTAAGAAGGAATGTGGAAATGATTCATTAGTGTTGTTTAGAGTAGTTTATATGAAGAGCTTCTAAGCAAATCCTAAGTTGACCTAAACAGTGCCTGTCCTCAATCGAAAGAGAAGCATATCATAAACAGCCCCCCTCCCCATACTCCCCTCCTCTCACAGAATTTCAGACTAGAATCCTGGCTCAGTTCCTCATTACCGATGTGACCTTGAGAGAGACACTACCTCCCTGGGCCCCCGCTGGCTCTTGGGTAAAGTGAGGGGGTTGGATAACCCAACATCAGAGTTCTCTTCTGACTCTAAAAATGTTTTGATCTCATGATCTTATAAACATTTTTCTTCCATGCTTGGAACTTAAACACAAATAAATGTCTTTGGGGGTTTGGGAACCAGGAAGTGGCAGAGACCATAAATTGTCAGCTGGGAAAGTCTAAATGATTAACATAACAAACCATTGAAGGCTGAGGTCTTTCTCAGCCTTAAAAAGCCAAACCTGGTGAAGACTGGCAGGTAGTTGCTGCACATGAAAAATAGCCATAATAATGTTAATTAGTGACTTTCACAAACACTGTGGCTTGAGGTTGAGCTGAATTAGAATAAAAATCTAGATATCTTTCCTTAAGAATTTCATACAAAAGGCATCTAAAGAAATTCAGGATGTGTCAGTGCCAGGAACAGCTTGAGTCCATGGAGCTGGTATAAAGTTTAGAAGGTTTCCCTGAAAAAGTCACCCCCAAAAAAATTCACACCTCCTATGGGATTTGACATCAGTATCATTCCAGGGAGGGTATGTAGATATGAATCCTGGGAAAGCAGGACCTCAAAAAAGAGCAACGGAGAGAGGAATCATAGGGTGTGTGGTTTGGGATGCAGGGACCTCGTTCAGATGGACTCTATTTATTAAGAATTCTCTCTCTTACTCTCCAAATATGGTCATACCTCTAGAGCTGGAAGGGACTGACATCCCCATCCTTTCAGAAATGAGGAAAGTGAGAGACCCGGAGGTGAGGTCCGTGAACAAGCATTTATTAAGTGCCATATAAGTGTGTCTGAGGTGGGATTTGAACCCAAGTCTTCTTGACTCCCAGTCTAGTATCTTATGCATGGTACCATGCTTTCTCTTCAAAGAACTCTTGAAAATTCCATCTCTTTATTTATTAGTTTGTTTTCAATTATGTAAAACATTTCCTTATTTTTCATTTTGTATAAGAAGACTCGAATAAAAGGGGGAAAAAGAAAGAAAGTGAAAAATAGCATGCTTTGGTCTGTATTCAATCAATATCAGTTCTTTCTCTGGAGACAAGATCATGTTTCATCATTTGTCATTTGGTATTGTCTTGGATCATTGTATTGCTGAGAATAGCTGAATCCTTCTCTGTTCTTCATCAAACATTATTGCTGTCTCTGTGCAGAGTTCTCCTGGTTCTGCTCACTTCACTATACATCAGTTCATATAAGTCTTTTCAGGCCTTTCTGAAATCCTCCTGCTTGTCATTTCTTGAAACACAGTAATATTCCATCACCATCTGGAATAGAGGCGGTCCTTACACACTGCTTCAAGTTGATTGGTTGGCATCATTCAAATCCATTGGTTTTGAAGGTGTTCTCAAGTTGAGTTCACAGTCTAGTTTCTGAGAACAATACCTTCTTAAGGGATAGCTAGATATGATTATAATCCAATTAACTTGAAGTAGGCTTAATCAGCAGTCAATCACTCTCACTTGATTCAATCAGTATAGATTAATCTCCAGGTGGGTCTTTGAGTATCTGCTAAATCCCATTATTTCATCACACTATCCTTCTCGGACTTAGTAACTAGTGAATGGTTCCCTACCCATGAACCACCTGGGGATGGACCTCTCCAAATTAGCCCTGAAGATGCTGGGATGACAGATGTTTCACTGAGCTCATGCTCAACATTCTTCTAGTTTGACATGTCCCCCAAGAGCTCAGGGTTACTAGGCCCTAGAACCTCAAAATGGAGAAGTTTGTGTATAGCCCCTCAGTGGCGACATATTCAATATTAAAATACTCAAATGAATTTTCATTCTATAAGACATGACAAGTAATGAGAATAAAATGTATATGAAATATATCTGTATATGTATTTCATGATTTTTATAGGTATGTATGTATGTGTATATGTATATATTATATATAATGAGAAAGCATGATCTCTGAAGAATCAGAAGCAATGGAGAAATGGGTTGTGAGGTATTGGCAGGCTTAGACTCTTCACAGATTCCTACATGTAGAGCTGGAAAGGACCATTGAGACCAACCTTCTAATTTTACAGGTAGGGAAACTGAGGCACAGAGAGGTTGAGTGACTTGTCCAATGTCACACACAGAATCATAGATCTAGCTCCGGAAGGGACCTCAGAGGCCTCAATTTACTGATGGGGAAACAGCACAGAGAGGTGATGTGATTTGCCCAGAGTCACATAGCTATTAAGCGTTATGTGAGGCACAATTTGAACCTTGGGCTTCTGGCTGCAAGTCCAGTCCTCTGTCTACCAGGCCACACTGCCTCTCAAGCTGATGAATTTCATGGAAAAAAGTGAAATAGAAGGTATCTGGGAATTTGTGCTGAAGAGTGTACTCCAGAGGCAGTTCCAAAAGAATTATCAGGATGCTTCCAGGTCATCAGATACTGACACAGTGGAAAGAGTACTGGATTGGGAATCCAATGTTCAAACCCAGCTCTTCCAGTTGCTACCTGTCAAGTCATGTAACCCTCCTGGGCCTCAGTTTCCCATGCTATAAAAAAGGAGTTGAACTAGTTGACCTTTGAGGTGCCTCATAGTTCTCTCCCTATGATCCTATAGTATCAGAGAATGTCTCTAGCTTTTCCAGGGTGTTTCTTTGATGGGGAAGACCCCCTGAATTGATGAAGGGGGAGGGGCACAGTGAATTTGATTATCTGTACATAGGGTATACCTTCCTAGTTTAGGGGTTCTTAATCTCTTCTATGTCCTGGACCCCTTGGGCAGGCTGGTGAAGCCTGGGGACTCCTCAGAATCGGATTTGTAAGTATGTAGAATAAAAGCCATAGGATTTCAAAGGAAACCAGTTATTTATTTATTTTTCTTTAGTGAGGCAATGGGGTTAAGTGACTTGCCCAGGGTCACACAGCTAGTGTCAAGTGTCTGAGGCCGGATTTGAACTCAGGTCCTCCTTACTCCAGGACCAGTGCTCTGTCCACTGAGCCACCTAGTTGCCCCTGGAAGATGACTGTAATGGCGAGCAGTCAGCTGCTGTCACTACTGGGCCAGGTCTGCACCCTGGCCCTGGCGGGGCGGTTGCTGTCCAGTGGCGTCCACGGCGAGAAGGGCACGGGCCACCTGTGGAGGTCACTGACCTTCTTCATCCCGCTCCCTGGGGTGGCTGTCAGCATGCTGAATGCCCACCTGAAGTCACGGGAGCATCACGAACGGCCTGAATTCATCCCCTACCCACATCTCTGCATCCAGACCAAACCCTTTTCATGGGGAGATGGAAACCATACTCTGTTTCATAACCATCATATCAAGCCTCTCCCAACTGGTTATGAGGATGAGTAAAGAAACCAGTTATTTTAGTGAAATACAGTGAATTCACAGACCTTGGCTTAAAATGTCCCATCCTAGTAGATTATTAGCTCTTTGAGGGAAGGGAATGTTTCACTTTTGACTCTTACCCCCTGTGCCTGGCACTTAGTAAACACTTAATGAATACCTACTGAATGAATGAATAATAAATGAATGATCAAATTCTCAAATGATGATAGGACAGACCCTCCCTCTGGGCACCTGCCTTCTCCGCTCTGGCCTAGTCTGGCAGCAGAAGCTCACAAGAATTCATCGCATTCTTTGCATCTTCCAAAGTTTCTCTTTGGAAAGGGAGGACAAGAATTAGGAGACAAAATCCCTGCCCTAATCAAATGTGAAGAGAGGCTTAAATATTCAGTAAGTGTAAACTGAAGCTGCCAAAGGGATGCGTGCACATGTGCTTAATTGTGGAGAGCTCTGGGAGGGTCCAACCCCTTTATTTTATCAATGAGGTAACAGAAGTCTCCAGAGAGGAAGTGGCTTGCATGAAGCCCTATAGGCAATGAGCAGGAGAAGTGGAATTGGAATCCAAGTCCTCAGACTGTGTCAGTATGCTTTCTAGTACCGCACACTGCCTCCCTCCTGAGTGTAAACCCAATTATTACAGGTGGTGAGAGTTAGCTGTAGGTGGGGATTGGGAAGGCTAACAGCTGGGAGGGAGGGGCAGGATTTTGCATGAAAGCAAAACAATCCCTGTGTGTGGGGCGAATGAATTCGGACTTTGCCAAATTATATTTGTCAGCATTTGTTTCTCTCCGTGACTGCTTGTATCTCCCAAAACTTTGAAAAATAATCATGAAGTTTCCTCCTGTCAGAGAAGATAGCAATTGATGGATTTTGATGCATTTTCCAGTGCCAGAATTGTTACTCATGTTAATGAGGTAAGGAGAAGGTTAGATTCTTCTAATCTTATAAACCCCAGAAGAGGAAATCCATCCTTGTACCAGCAGGTTATTTAATTCAATTTATTTCTTCTTCATAGGATCCAAGGTTCAATGCGGAAGTGGACCAAATCACAGGCTACAAGACCCAGAGCATTCTCTGTATGCCAATCAAGAACCATAGGGATGAGGTGAGCTGGTGGTGCTGTCTGGCACGGAGGTGTTTACTGATAGCTTTGCTTCCTGAAGCACAGCAGATTGTTTCTTACTTTGTCAAAATATGGGAAAGTAACTACACCCAATTAACAAAGCATGAATGTTGTGAGACTTCTTTGTAATTAGACCTGGCATCAGTTTGTGTCTTTACTCTTGGTATTGTTAGTTATCACCTTGGCTTAGAAAATTATTTGAGGCTCAGTTATTTTCCCCAGCCAACCTGATTTCAAATAAACCCATCTAAATGTAGTCATATAGAAGGGAATCCTTTCATATTATATAGATCCTTAGTGAAACCTATTCTGTGGACATTCCTCACACTTCTTGGTTTCAATGGATATAAAATAAAAAGGAAAATATACCAGGCAGATTTTTTTTCCCCAAGGGTTGAAATTGTCACTAATTTTAGGCATGCATGTATTTGTAGGGTGTGTAGGGTGTAATGTGTGTGTGTGTATGTGTGTGTGTTTGTGTGTGTGTGAGAGAGAAAATGAATGAATGAAGGAATGAAGGAATGAATGCATGCATGCAGCTGGGTGGATCCAGCACAGCTATCCATCTCCATCCAACAAGCATTAATTAAGGGCCTACAGTGTGTAAGGCACTGTGTTAGGTCTTGACAGTGTGATGAATTACAATCCTGGAATGAATGAAAGTATTAATGACAAAGCACTTTATTAAGTGATTTTTTTTTTTTGAGCCACACATTGTGCTAAGAACTTGAGTACAAAAAGTCCCTACTGTCATCGAGTTCATATTCTAGTTAAGACAAAATGGGGGGCAGCTAGGTGGCGCAGTGGATAAAGTACTGGCTTTAGATTCAGGAGGACCTGAGTTCAAATCCAGCCTCAGACACTTGACACTTACTAGCTGTGTGACCCTGGGCAAGTCACTTAACCCTCATTGCCCCACAAAAAAAACGACAAAATAAAACAACTTCTGCCTTCAGGAAGCTTTTCTTCTAGGGGGAAGGGGAACAAACCCTCAAAGGAGAGAGGTAGAAAGGGAAGGGCACTTTGGTCCAGAAAGTCCTTATGGATTGTGAGTAGGACCACAAGGGAATAGAGGGATGCCCCCCAATCAGGGACCAGCTGAGTTGATTTTATCCCGGTTTGTGATGCCAGAACTGGTAGGTATGGGCAGGTAGGAAGGGTGGCAAAGGGTATTTGACCAAGAGTGAATACTTTGATATGACAGACATGTAGTCATCACTGGATCAGTAAGTGGAAGCTTTCTAGCTTAGTACAGATGGGGAAACTGAGGCCCCAAGAAGTTAAGGGATTTGCATGAGGTCATAAGTAATATGTGGCAAAGCCGCAATTTTCACCAGGTCCTCTGATTCCAAGATTAATGTCCTTTCCACTGTTCCACAACTCAAGACATGCACCGCTTTTTAAAACTGATCATTTGACACTATACAATGGTGACATCTCATTTCAGAGATACAGAGAGCAAAGCCAGCAACTACTTTGAAATTGATACTTAGCCCTGCCCAGTACCTGTTTCTCAGTTGTTCAGAGACAACATCACTCCTGTATTTTCTTCTTTCCCTCCTTTTTTCTCTGGGTAGTTGTTGTTTTATCCCAACTTGAATCTCTCCATTGTCACAGCATTGTGGTAGAGTAATCAGAACCGTGAATTTGAAGTCAGTCTCAGCCGTGCAGATTGGCCCCTCACAAATCACTTTCCTTTTCTGGGCTCGAATTTCCTCATCTGTAAATGGTGCATCTAGCACCAACATTCAGGAATCCTCTGTCATAACCCGGAATGAGGAAGAATCAGTCAGTTTAGCCTGCATTAATTTGTCATCTTGGGTAGAAGCAGGTTTTCAGTCACTCTGAGGATCATCAAGTCAGCGCAGTGCCGTGGAAATTGTGTTGGTTTTACATGACAGAACCTGGGCTCAAATCCCACTTTTACCCCCTACCAGTGTACTAAGCAAGTCACTTTCTCCGGGCCTCAGGTATGTTCAGTCATTTTCAGTCATGTCCAACTCTTCATGATCCCATTTGGAATTTTCTTGGCAGAGATACCACAATTTCCTTCTCCAACTCATTATACAGATGAAGAAACTGAGGTAAACAGGGTTAAGTGATTTGCCCAGGGTCACACAGCTAGGCTGCGTCTGAAGCCAGATTTGAACTCAGAAAGGTGAGGCTTCTTGACTCCAGGCCCAGCACTCCATCCCCTATGGTGCCACCTAGCTGCCCTGTGACCTCATTTAACTCATTTGTTAAATGAGAGGGCAGAATTAGAGAGTCTTGGTCTCTTCCAGCTCTAAATCTATGAGACTCTGACCCTAACTTCCTTAATGATAGCCACGTGTACTCCAGAGCAGAGCCAGCTGAGCACTGCACAAAGCTATTTAATAAAGTTCTTACATTGTTTCCTAAGCCTAGCAGCCAAAGCCATATCTCAGAGGGACCTAAAACATCAGAGATATAGATTTTTCTGGATGTAACATTAAAGGGAGTTCTTAGCTTCAAAATGACCAACAGATGCAACCTCTTTGCTCTATCTTTATAAAAAATTTTATTTTGCTTTTTAATTAGCAACAATATATTTTCTTTCCTTCAATCTCCTTCTCTCTAATATGTGTGTGAGAGAGGAGAGAGAGGGAGGAAGGGAGGGAAGGAGAGAGAAAGAGAGAGAGAGAGAGAGAGGGAGGGAGGGAGGGAGAGAGAGAGAGAGAGAGAGAGAGAGAGAGAGAGAGAGAGAGAGAGAGAGAGAGAGAGAGAGGGAGGGAGGGAGGGAGGGAGAATGAGAACACAAACATGAACAACCCCTTTGTACAGTCAAACAAAAGAAATCACTGCATTGGCCATGAAAAATATTTGTGTCTCATTCTGCCTCCTGAATCCATCACTTCCCTCTCTGGAGGTATGGGTAGTATGCTTCATCACTGGGGCCCCTAGAATAATGGTTATTCATTGTCTGGATCAGAGTGCTTAAGTCTTTCATAATTGTTGGTCTTTACAATGTGGTCTTCATTCTATAAATTGTTTTCCTGGTTCTGCTCACTTCACTTTTCATCAGTTCATACAAGTATTCCCAGGTTTCTTTGGAAACCATCTCCTTCATCATTTCTTAGCACAATAGTATTCCAGTCCAAGTCCATGAATATGCCATTACTTGTTCTGCCATTCTTCAGCTGATGGGCAGGCACCCCCTTGGTTTCCAGATCTTTGCCACTACAGAAGGAGCTGCTGTTAACATTTTTGTACATTTGGGTCCTTTGCTTCATTCATTGATCTCTTTGGGCCAAATTGTGGTGTTATACTGACTCAAAGGGTATTCACAATTAGAGACTTGGGCGGGGCAGGGTTCCAAATCGCTGCTCTGAGAAATCTTTTCTACTTAGTTGTGAACATAACTGGTGTCTCCTGTGATGAATGTTGTGACCTAATGTCTGAAGAGCAGCAGAGATTTTCTAAGCCTAAGGGTATTCAGCTGTGTCTAATCTTCCATTTAAAACAACAACAACAATAATGATCAGCCATTAAAAAAAAAAGTCCTCAGCAACTTTAGGTTTCTTTTCTCTCCAAGGTACTGTGACTTCCTTTGGTTTCTTAAAATTTGCTTTAAGAATCAAATCTTTTGGGGCAGCTAGGTGGTGCAGTGGATAGAGCACCTGCCCTGGAGTCAGGAGGACTTGAGTTCAGATCCAGCCTCAGACACTTAACACTTACTAGCTGTGTGACCCTGGGCAAGTCACTTAACCCCCATTGCCTCGCTTAAAGAAAAAAAAAGAATCAAATCTTTTGGGACAGCTAGGTGGTGCAGTGGATAAAGCACTGGCCCTGGATTCAGGAGTACCTGAGTTCAAATTCGGCCTCAGACACTTGACACTTACTAGCTGTGTGACCCTGGGCAAGTCACTTAACCCCCATTGCCCCGCAAAAAAAAAAAAAAAAAGAATCAAATCTTTTTCCTGGTGTTATCCTCCAAGGAGGAATCCATTAGGAAAGAAGGAAGGAAGGAAAGAAAGAAACATTTACTACAGCACTTTTATGTGATAGGCACATATTTGGCAGGTACACATGTACTAAGTGCTAGCCATAGCTAAGGACTGGAGCCACCAAGCAAGATGGCCTCTGCCCATAGAGAGCTTGCATTCCAATTGGGAAAGACCGTGCGCGTAGGGGAGGCGTGGTCGGGGAGTGGAAGCTTGGTCTTCTAAGGGCTGGGAAGGGGACTAGAACTTTAGTGCAAATGGTGAAGACGTCTTTTCTGGGCATGGCAGCGATGATTTGATTGTTGTTCTAAGAGTAAAGGGGGAATACATTGGCAAGCACTGGGTAAAGGAAGGAGGTTTATTGGTTTTGTACAAAAAGCCCAGAAAATAGGATGGTGGGGAACTGGGTGCCATTCCACATTGAGTGATGTGGGTCACTCAGAGCCCAAGGATTCAAACAGACCAACCATTCCATCAAAATAGATTTAAATACTCCACCTCCCTCCCCCCAAAACGGCCCCCAGGGTGACCCAAAGGAAGAGCAAAGCAGATAGATGCTGCTATCAATGACAGGGTCCCAGGAGCTCCCCCAGAAACGTCAGAAAACCCACTTTTATCCTCTTCCTTTACAAAGGGCCCACAGCAGGGTCCCAGACTAATCCACCTGGGGGAAATGTGAACCCCCACTGCCCCAGATCTACACCATAGCTCCCTTACTCACAGGGGTCCCAAGTGGTGGTGTAAGAGTGAGAGGTGAACTCACACCTCCCCAATTTCCCTAGTCTCCTGACTCACAGAAGGTAGATACAGACAGTTCAGAGTAGGTATAGGGAGCTGTAACCATTCAGACGTGTGGGCCCCAGGGAGGAAGCTGGAGTCCCGGGTGGGAATCTGAGGGTGAGAGCAATGGACAGGATGAAGGTAACAAAATGAATCAGGAAATGAGCAAATGTGTATTAAACACTTATTATGTGCCAAGCCCTCTGCTCCTTTCTGGGGATACACATACCTCCCCCTACAGAGCTTACATTGAATGAAGATATTGACTCCCATAGGGCAGTGGTGCCAAGGAAGGGGCACTTGGGCCAGGGGCATACAGCAAGCCCCCACCCCATTCAGGAACATTGGCAAAGTTGATCGGACCATGTCCTTGTTCCAGAACTGGAGGAGGAGGGAGCCGTGTGAACAGGGTATGAGGCCCAGGGGATAAAGGGAAATTATTCAAAGATGGGTTTTCTTCATCCTGGCTTTTTCATAGTACCCATATGGAAGTGTTTAAAATCCGACCATGATGGTTGCCTTGGCCCACTTTTCAAGGACAGAAGCAGGACAGTGGGTGGATGAAGCTGGTAGCCGGGTAAATATCTTTTTTTTTAAATCTCAACAATTAAAACTTTCCCATTATGAAATGGGTTTCCTCAGGAGACATTGAGTCCTCACTCCCCAGAGATCTTTCAGCAGAGGCTAAATAAATGATGCTTGTTGGCAAGGGAGCTGGGAGGGGGGGACGGGTCTTAGAAGGGGATTCCTCTTCATGAGCCGGTTGTACCAGAAGGCCCCCAACTCTGAGATTCCAAAAGTGACCCATTTTGAATTAAACCTAATGACTGATTTCTCCTAGAACTTGGGTGGAGGGGCAATTTCTTCTTTTCGAAGCTGGGCTAACAATTTCTCATGCCAGATTAGAGTCATATTTGGGGAAGGAAATGCCAGGATTTTCAGTTCTCTCCCTGTGGGTTCAGGTGACCTATTTCTGAAATGCTGTCTGCCCCTAAAGTACAGCTTAATTTGTGAAAATGTCAGAGATGAATGCTTGGGTGTTTTTAAAATTATTATTCCTCATAGGGACTATTCAGCAGTGACCCCGAAAACATTGGTTCTTGTTCAGGGCCCCTTTAATTGTCACTCAGAGCAAGGCAATCTTGTATAATCCTTTCTGGAGAAAGAGGAGGGGAGGCCCTGGAGGAACAATGGCTGCTCTGTGCACATTCCCCACCACACAGAGCTGGGACACCCGGCCGGAGGCTAGGATGACTGAAAACACCTGTTTTCTGTTGGCTGGATGTAAATTACAGTTATTATGGAGAAACTCAGCTTGGAACTGGAACGAGGATATGAGAGCTATTGTATGCTTTCGCACACTCGTCATTGGCTTTTGTGGGGTGGGTGGGGGGAGGCCAATGGGAGGACAAGCCTTAAACAGACTCCTAGGGATTCTGTAATCTCCCTTGGTGTAGCTATTCCCTCCAGTGAGGTAAATCACAACCCATCCATGCCTGTCCATAGGGTGAAACTGTTGTCTGGGTTTTCCCATAGGAGCATAGACTTAGAACTGAAAGGGATCTTTAAGGTCACCAAATTAAATCCCCTCATTTTACAGATGAGGGAACTGACGCCTACAGAGGCCGGGTGACTGAGCTCAAGTTGTTCCCTTTGGAAGTGTCTAAGACAATATTGAACCCAGCTCTCCCTGTGTGACCCTGGTCAAGTCACTTCAGCTCTGCCTCAGTTTCCTCAATTGTAAAATGGAGATTATAATAGAATCTAACTTCTTGTTGCGAAGATCAAGTGAGATATTTGTAAAGTACAAAGTAGATGTTTAATAAATGCTTGTTCCCTTTCTCTCTCCCTTTTCCTCTATGCAACATCTCAATATTTGGAGGCTTTTTTTCTCAGTCTGTTCACTTCTGGTGGATACCAGTGTATACAGTAGTCTCACTTCCTGACTGGCCCACCCTCTTTCTGATCACACAAGTCCTCCTCATCGTTGTTGTGGAGTCGTTCTCAGTCTTGTCCGACTCTTCATGACCCCATTTTGGGGTTTTCTTGGCAAAGACACTGAAGTGGTTGGCCGTTTCCTTCTTCAGCTCATTTTACAAATGAGGAAACTAAGGCAAACAGGGTGAAGCGTCTTGCTCTGGGTCTCTCCAAGTCCAGCAGTTATACGCAGGCGCCATACTTCCCTTCATTATTATAGTTCTGAGAGGCTTCACTGCGTGCTGTGACCCCCACATCGCTGGAGTTTGGTGCTGGCTGTGCCTCGAGCAATGGCAGCTTTCCTGAGATGGGGACGGGTCTAGCTGATGGCGACCTTGGCATCCTGTCCCCTACCTTAGGTTTCACTATGGTACCTTCCTGCCCAGTTTAGAGCAACCTGCAGCACAAAAATGGACCTGCGGGAGCGAAAATGGACTTTTCAGTCTGAGAGGGGCAGAAACCCTGGGACTGGGGCCAGAGGGGTCAGAGGGCCTGGGTTCGAGGCCTGGCTCTGCCTTTTACTAGCATGTGACCTACTACCATCTCTGTGTCTGGGGTTCCTGGTGTGTAAAAATGAAGGACTAGAATGGTCTCTAAGGACCCTCTGTGCTCCCAATCTGTGATCTGACTTGAAACGGAAAGACCTCTTCTCTAGGTTACCTCTTCCTCTTATAATGTAAGAGCCTTGAAAGAAGAAGGCTGCAAAGGAAGGGAAAGAAGGAAGCATTAATAAGGACCCACGGTGAGCCAGGAGCTGTGCTGAGCACTTTGCAAACATTCTCTTGTTTGATCCTTACAGGGGTTTGTGCTATTAGCCCCCATTTTACAAATGAGAAGACTGAGGCAGGTAGAGGTGATGTGACTTACCCAAGGTCACAGCTTCTGGGGCTGGATTAGAATTCAGGTCTTCCTGACTCCAGGGCCAATGCTCTATCCACTGCACCACCTAGCTGCCCCCCCCTTTTTTAAATTTTTTGTTTTTTGGTGAGGCAGTTGGGGTTAAGTGACTCACCCAGGGTCACACAGCTAGTAAGTGTCAAGTGTCTGAGGCCAGATTTGAACTCAGGTCCTCCTAAATCCAGGGCTGGTGCTTTATCCACTGCGCCACCTAGCTGCCCCTCCCTGCACTACCTTTTAAAAATGCCTTTGTGATTTCACTTTTCCTTTTCCTTTTCTTTTTCTTTTTTTTGCTACCTTATCTCTGTCCCCTCTTACCCTCCAACTCCCTACTCCACTAGGAAAAAAAAAAAGAAAAAGAAAAAAGACTGTAACAAATACAGCTAGCCAAACGTAACAAATTTCCCCTCTGGCTGTTTCTGAAAATGTTTCTTCCTTCCTTCACCTCTCCCTGGAGAAGTGGGTAACATACACACTCCATCATCACCACTTTGGAATGGTAGTTGATCGTGTTCATGCTGGTTTGTAAAGATTGGATTCCCTCCCCCCCCCCCTCCCCCATTCTCCTTGTGACAAGGCTTATTACATATTGATCTGGGAACACACAGTTTTTTAAAAGGTCTAATTACAGGAAAAATGCTCCAGGGCCTAAAGAACATAACAGACCTTTTATCATCCCTGTCGTGTTGGTCTCCTAACAGTCCTAATTTTGCTGTCCTTTCACATGAAAATGTTTTAAGCAAACAGTCATTTATTTGGAAAGAGATCAAATCATAAACCTGTCCTGCTGGAAATGCCTTGGGGTGGGTGATTTCAGGTAAAAATATTATTATTTTTAAAACCTGGAAAGTAAAAGTCAACCACAGTGCTTCCTGTTCTAATGGGATAACACTCTCTCCCTGCCCTTGATATTTCTTCTTCCATCCCCTGATTCTCTTCCTTCCCATGTATGATATTTTCTCTCAGGACATCCAGCTTTCCCATTTAAAGAGCTCTGTCTGTGGATACCAGCTGATTGTCCACACGTGGGCAAATATCTTCTCATGTTGCTGGATCCTCGAAGCCTCCCCTTCCCTAAGTGTCCTGCACCTCAGGTGGCAGAAACGTGCAAGAGAAAGGCAGTCATTACACATAGATTAAGCATTCCCTATGTTCTAGGCATAGGGGTAAAAAGAAATGGAAAAGGTAGCCCCTTTTCTCAAGAACAGCCTAAAGGGGGAGACAATGTGCCAACAACTGTGTCCAGACAAGCTACATCCCAGAGAAATTGAAAAGAACCAGCAGAGGGAAAGAATTAAAAGGATTTGGGAAAGGCTTCCTGTAGAAAAGGACATTTTAGCCAGGTGGTAGGAATGAGGAAGAAGAACATGGCAGGGATAGGGAGAAGACAGTGAGAATGCCCAGTCTGGAGTTGGAGCATCTTGTGTGAGGAGATGCAAGGAGGCCAGTGTCTCAGAGAATGGGGGGGGGGGCAGGAAGGAGCGGGGTGGAAGGTGGAAGAAGGCTGGAAGGGTAGGAAGGGGAAAGAATTCATGGGCAACAACCTGAAGAAAAGAGGAAGCTTGAGATCTCAGACATTTAGCATTGGAAGTGGCCATAAAGCCATCTAGTCCCACTATTCAAGGTATTTCCCCATCCTGGTGACCTTCCTTTTTCTCTTTTTCTAGCTTTTTAAGTTGCATGGCAATCTCCTCTTTCTCTTTTTTATTCATGTAAGCATTTAGAGCTATAAATTTTCCCCTAAGCACTGCTTTGGCTGCATCCCATAGATTTTGGTATGTTGTCTCATTATTGTCATTCTCTTGGATAAAGTTATTGATTGTTTCTATGATTTCTTGTTTGGCCCATTCATTCTTTAGAATGAAATTATTTAGTTTCCAATTGATTTTCATTCTACTTTTCCCTGGCTCGCTCTTACATGTAATTTTTATTGCATCATGATCTGAGAAGGATGCATTTACTATTTCTGCCTTTCTACATTTGACTATGATGTTTTTGTGCCCTAATACATGGTCAATTTTTGAAAATGTGCCATGTACTGCTGAGAAAAAGGTATATTCCTTTCTATCCCCATTCAATTTTCTCCAGACATCTATCATGTCTAACTTTTCTAGTAATCTATTCACCTCTTTCACTTCTTTCTTATTTATTTTTTGGCTAGATTTATCTAATTCTGAGAGGGGGAGATTCAGATCCCCCACTAGTATAGTATTACTATCTAATTCCTCTTGTAACTCATTTAACTTCTCCTCTAAGAACTTGGATGCTATACCACTTGGCGCATACATATTTAATATTGATATTACTTCATTATCTATAGTACCTTTAAATAAGATGTAATTTCCTTCCTTATCTCTTTTAATGAGATCTATTTTTGCCTGCACTTTGTCTGAGATAAGGATTGCTACCCCTGCCTTTTTTACTTTAGCTGAGGCATAATATATTCTGCTTCCTCTTTCTCAAAGAGCAATGACATAGATGAGGACATTATCCTTGGAAAGGGAGAGAAAGGCATTTCTTCTGAGAACAAAGAAAGGGGGAAGATAGATGATGGGTGAAAATACAGAGACAATCTGGGCGTGTGTCTCTGGAGTTTTCCATCTCTTCCATAAATTAGGAGGTAAAGTCATCTACTAAGAATGGAGATTAGGGGAAGAATTCAGAAGAAAGGGAAATAGGCAGATAAAAGCATTATAAAACGAGTGAAAGAGCACGGATTTGTGGGGGACCAGTCACTGAGGATTCTATCCAACAGGCTGAGGAAACTGAGGTCTAGACAGTAGAAGTGACTTGCCCAAGATCACAAATGTACATACCGAGGCTGGGATATGAATCCATATTCTTTGATTCTGTTCCCTCTTTTCTCTGCACCATGTTGGCAGGGAGAAAGGGAAATCAGCAAAATCCTAAACTAAAAATAATTAGGAAATACAACTCTTCAACAAAACATGTAGAATGCATTTCAAAGACAGGTATAAGCGATGTTGGGTTATCCACTGTTAGAGATTACTTCCTTTTGCTCTTAATTTAAATTTTAGATTAATGAGCATTTATTTTCTCTTCTTCTCACCCCTCTCCCATTTGAAAAAGAAAAAACCCTCCAACAAATGCTCACTGTTAAACAAAACAGATCCTTGTATTGGTCATGTCCAAAGACACATATCTCTTTCTTCATCTCGAGGCCATCACTCCTCTGTCCGGAGGTGGGGAGCAGGTTTCACTGTGACTCCTCTGGGATAGTGGATCTTCATTGCATTCGTCCAAATTCGAAAGTTGTTTGTCTTGTCAATGTGGTACAGATGTCTTTGAAGGTGTGTTGACCTAGAACTGGTTGTCCCTGAGCCCCTAAGCACATCAGTATGTTCCCATTCCTAGTAAATGAACTATTCGGATCTAGGTTAGCCATGTGGCTAATAGTGGAATTATTTAGTATCATTTGCATATTACTAGCCCACTCTGACTCTGTTCCTAGATGGTGAGAATCCCATCCAATAATCATTTATTGAATGCTTATTGTATGTTTAAGGAACTGGGGTTAAAAGGCAAAGGGGAAAATAGCTCTCCTTTCAAAGAACTTGTATTCTACTGGGGAGGTGCAGTATGTTAGATGGAAGGGAGGGAGGGAAGGACTTATTGAGCCCCTGTATACGTCAGGCCTTTGCGTGTATGATCTCATTAGAACCTCACAAACAATCCTGGGAGGAAGGTGCTGTTGTTATCCTCATTTTAAAGTAGCTTAAACTGAAGCAGAGGTTCATGGCTGGCCCTAGCTCGGCAGTGCCTGAGGTCAGAGGTCAGTACTTCTCCAGTAATCTGAGGAGAGAGCCCATTAACAACTGGAGAGATGAGAAAAGTCTTCCCTTGACATTGGCCCCCTGAGGGGTGGCTGAACTATGAGATAAAGTGCCCCATGTTGAAGATCGTCAAACTTGAAATCAGGAAGAAGGGCTCAGATTCTTCTTCTAGCACTTACTAGGCAACCATGTACCCAGCACAAGCCTCATTACTTGTCTGACTCACTTTTCTCCTCTGTAAAATGGGAATGATCATACCTTAATAATATCTCCTTGAGGGCCAGGGGCTGTGTTTTTTGCCTTTCTTTGTATCCTTAGCACTCAGCGCAATGTCTGGTATATAATAAGTGCTTAATAAATGTTTATTGACTGTCTGGTTGACGTTACTACTTGCTGTATCCTCTTTATGGGGTTGTTGTGAAGTCACGATGAGATCATGTATGTACAATTCTTGGCAAATTTCAAAGCAGAATAAATGTCAGCTAAAGACAGTGTGGTGTAGTGGATAGAGAAGCAGCCTTGGAATCAGGCTGGCCAGGGCTCATGTCCCTTCTCTGACATGCTCAGCCTGTGGGTCCCCGGCAAGTCACTGGACTGCCCCGGGCACTGCTCTAAGAATAGACATTGCAGAGATGGCGACTTGGATAACGAGGTGGGTGGTGATGCCCTCAATAGAAACAGGGAAGTATGAAGGACCTAAAGTGGAGTGGCTTAGAGAAGGATGGGAGTGATTTCATGTTGGACATCATGGCTTCAGCTGAGGAGCCTTTGGACCATCCAGGTAGAGATCCAGGGGGGTTCTGGAAAGCTGGTTGTTAAACTTGGAGTGAGCTTTTTAATACCTCAGAAATCCACAAATGCTACCAATCAGGACCTGATTTATTGTTTGGTCTTTGTCTGGACCTAAGGAAGTGATGGAAAACTGGTTATCATGCAGATTCAACTTTCAAGTATGCCATGAGGATAGATGCATTTTTTTCAGAATTGTTAGTTTCTAGTTGTTCCTGTCGTGTCCAACTCTTTGGGACCCCATTTGGGCTTTTCTCAGCAAAGATTCTGGAGTGGTTTGCCGTTTCCTTTTCTAGCTCATTTTACAGAGGAAGAAACTGAGGCAAACAGGATTAAGTGACTCCAGGGTAACATAGCTAGTAGGTGTCTGAGGCTGGTTTTGAATTCAGGTTTTCCTGACTCCAGGTCTGGCACCCTATCCACCTTGCTACTCCTTTTTCCAGAGACCTGATTGTTAAAACATTTGCCAGCACACCCCTGTGGATCTCATATTTGCATTTCTGTTTACAACTTCATACTGTCAACTCAGTCTACTCTAACCCCAAGATCTTTGTCAAATAGTTCTCTTGCCTGGGTGAGGGGTGCCAGACCTTGGACAGTGGCCATGTGAGTGAAGATAGAGGAACACATATGAGAGATGTCATTGAGCAGAATGTATAGGTGACCGAGCCTTGCTCTCCCCACATCTGGGCCCTTAGTCTCTCCATACCCAGCAATGGGTGTGGAAAATCTAGCAACTGATATGAGATATCTTTAGCTCTCTGGGGCAGCTGTGGGGTGGGAGTGGGGGTGGGGTGGGGTGGGGATGACTCACCATGGCCAGCTGTGATGAGGACCAGCTGCAGCATCCTGTACCCATCAGCAAGTAACCTGGCATGAGAATGCTTCATGTGCCCGCCTAAAAGCGCCAAACCCCAATGGGGAGTGAGTCATGGGGGATGGAGAAGAAGGGGGCTAACACCACCCTCTCTGTGTCACACACATGTATGCGCATTCATTGCCTTTTGGTCAGCAGGGATGGGAAGACACATGTTCTGCCACATGTGACATTGGCCAAGGAGAAATGGGCTTTGGTGTGACTGGCATGGTGGTTCATGACATCATGTTGGTAGAACTTTATCTTCTGAGTGTCAAGAATGGGTTATCCCTTTTCCTAAAAGTAAACCCTTGAAAATCCACCTTTTAGACTCTTAGAGTCAGTGTGGTAAAGTGAATGAAGAGTGGGCCTCAGAGCCTGGGAGATCTGGGTTCAAGTCCTGTTTCATTTTTTCTGGCTAACCTGTTGGCTCTCTAGTCAGCTCTCTGAGACTGTAAAACTTGCAGAGAAGGTGGCAACCTGCACTGGGAGAGGGAGTTTCCTCATCTGGGAGATCTCTATACCAATGAAATCACAAGTCAAGTTCCTAATTCTGTCCCTACTATCTGTACTACTACTGACGGTAGGTTTGCAAAGTACTCTACAAATACTGTCCCATTTTATCTTCACAACAACCCTGTGTAGTAACTACTATTATTATCTTCATTGCTGCTCTAACTACACTCTCTACTTTTTCCAGGCTCAGCAGCAAGAGTGATGGTCTGGAAAAATATTGGGGCAGAGGGATAGGTCATCAATAGGTTGAGTAACAGGTCAGACTAATAGGCAGCGTATAGGTCATAATTTTCTATCATTCCATCTCTTTCTATACTTTGGTTGCTACTGATCCCTAGTTTATTTTGTGGCCCATGGCCTACACAGGGAAGAACTAAGTGTCTTTTCCAGTTGAGATCATAAGTGGTTTGTTTCTGTCCAGAACACACACTAAAAAGTCCTGTATTCCAGCACCCAAAGGCAGACTCCTCTAGCACTTAGCATCGCCTGCCACATGGTTGGTGTTTAATAAATGTGGTTTGATTGATTGACTAGACATCCCAAGACCTGAGATAGTGAACTCGTGGCATGTGGAAGTCTGTGTCCCCAGTGAGCTGTGGAGCCAGCAAAAGCATGAAGGGAGAAGAAAGGAGGAAGATAGAATTAAACTTGGCAAAATTCAGATACTCATTAGGGGAAAACATGTGACTGTATTTGTAGTATTCTACTCCTGGCCTCTCTCTGGGGCCAAGAATGTTCTTTCTCATTTCATAATATTTATTTCAGTTGTTTCATAATTGGTCTGTCCATTTCATTGTTGTAATCACTATTCATGTTGTTTTATTGGTTCTGCTTACATCACTTTGCATCAGTGCATGCAAGTCTTTCCATGTTTCTCTGTGTTCGTTGTATTCGCCATTTCTTAACAACACAGTAATATTCCATTACATTCCTATGCCATAATTTCTTTAGCTATTCTCTGATCACTGTAAATACTATGGTGGACCCGATGCCTTTCTTTTTGTCATTTATCCCCTTGGGATAGGTGGCTGGCACTAGAATTTCTGTGCTCAAAGGGTATTTGCAAAATTCCAAATTGTTTTCCAGAATAAGAAGGATCCAATTCACAGTTTTGCCAACATTCATTAGTGTCTGTCTTTACCCAACCTTCCCAACATTGTCTATTCTCATCTTTAGGTGGATTGGGGGCTAATGAGTTCTATTTTGGATGTGTCAAGTTTGAGAAGGCTCAGAGACATCCAGTTTGAACTGTCTATTAGGCAGTTGACAATTTGGGACTGAAGCACAGGGGGAGACTGGGGACAGATAGACATATCTGGAAATTATTAGTAAAATGATAAATATTGAACCCATGGGAACTGGTGAGAGAGAGGAGAGTGCTTAAAACAGAGCCTTGTAGAGAAGACTAATGGGCAGCATATAGGTCATAATTTTCTATCATTCCATCTCTTTCTATACTTTGGTTGCTACTGATCCCTGGTTTATTTTGTGCCCCATGGGACAGAATCAGCAAGTGGCCTGCTGTTTCCATTCTGCCCATGGACAATCCAACCTCACCTTAATATTGGGTAGCCATCCATCCTAAGGAAGGCTTAGGAGGAAATGTAGAAAAGAATAGCACTGGGTTAGAAGGCAAGAAACATGGGGCTGCTAGATGGCACAGTGGTTAAAGCACCGACCCTGAATTCAGGAGGACCTGAGTTCAAATCAGGCCTCAGACACTTGACACTTATTAGCTGTGTGACCCTGGGCAAGTCACTTAACCCCCATTGCCTGCAAAAAAAAAAAAACCAAAAACAGTAAGAAGGCAAGAAACAGAAGTAGGAGAGATTAAGAAGAGGTGGCAAGAATATATAAAAGAACTATACAAAAAAGAGCTTAACATCCCCGATAACCATGATGGTGTGGCTACTGAACTAGAGCCAGACATCCTGGAGAATGAAGTCAAGTGGGCCTTAGGAAACATTGCTAACAGTAAGGCTAATGGAGGTGATGGAATTCCAGTTGAGCTATTTAAAATCCTTAGAGATGATGTTGTTAAAGTGGTGTACTCAGTATGCCAACATTCAACGGTAGCTACTGTATTGGAAAAAATCAGTTATGACCCAATCCTATAGAAGGGTAATGCCAAAGAATGTTCAAATTAATGAAGAATTACACTCATTGCACAAGCCAGCAAGGTTATGCTTAAGATTCTGAAAGCTAGGCTTCAGCAATATGTGAACTGAGGATTACCAGAAAGGCAGGTTGGTTTTCAAAAAGACAGAAGAACTGGAGACCAAATTGTCAATGCTCACAGGATTATGAGAAAGCAAGGAAGTCCCAGAAAAGCATCTACTTTGGCTTCATTGACTATACTAAAACTTTTGACTATGTGTATCACAAGAAAATGAGGCAAATCCTCAAAGAGATGGGACCACATCATCTTACTTGTCTCCTGAGGAAACTATGCAGGTCAAGAAAAAAGAGTTAGAACTGAACATAGAACAACTGATTAGCTTAAGATTGGGAAAGTAGTACAACAAGGCTATATTTTGTCACCTTATTTATTTGTTTGTTTATTCATTCATTCGTTTGTTTATCATGCAAAATGCCAGTCTGGGTGAATCCATAGCCAGAATTAAGGTAGCCTGGCAAAACATCAACAATCTCAGATATGCAGACAATACTACTCTGCTGGCAAAAGTGAAAAGGAATTAAGAAGCTACTTGATTAGGGTGAAAGAGGAGAGTGTAAAAGCTGAACATTGAAGCTTAACATTGAAAAACAATCTTGGCAACTATCCCCATCACTTCCTGTCAAATGAAAGAAGAAATGGATCAGTGTTAGATTTTATGCTCTGGGGCTCAAAGATCACTTCAGATGGTGACTGCAGCCATGAAATTAAAAGATGCTTGTTCCTTGGAAGGAAAGCTATGGCAAGGCTGGACAGCATACTAAAAGGAAGAGATGTCATCTTGCTGACAAAGGTCTGTATAGTCAAAGCTATGGTTTTTCCAGTAGCGATGTATGGCTATGAGAGCTGGACTATAAGGAAAGCTGAGCCCCCAGGATTGACACTTTGGAATTGTGGAGAGTCCCTTGCACAGTAAGGAGATGAGATCAGTCAGTAATTAAATAAATGAATTCACACTATTCACTGGAAGGTCAGATACTGAAGATGAAACTTAAATACTTTGGCCACATAATGAGAAGACGGAACCTATTGGAAAAGACCCTGATGTCTGGGAAAGATTAAAGGCAAAAGGAAAAGGAGACAGCAGTGGATGAGATGGATGGAGAGTGTCATGGAGACAATGAATGTGAACTTGGACAAACCTGGGGAGATGGTGAAGGATGGAAGGGCCTGGAGGGCCATGGTCCATGGGATCACAAAGAATTGGACCCGACTGAATGACAGAGACAGCAGGCAAGAGGACTTCTCATGTGCATGAGTGGAAAGTGTCCATATGGCTCTTTCACAGTCTCCAAGTATCATATCTCAGGTCCATTTAGGAGGAAGTCATGGCTCATTTGCCTCTGTTGTGAGTCCCAGAGAAATGGAGGCAGTAGGAATCATGGATCCCAAAAGAGAGGCAATGGGAATCAGTGTGAGACACCCATCAGTGGGCTTGATGATCAGGTACAAGACTGTCTTTCTTTATATCCCTAGTTTTAGCAGCAGTGGGCACTTTGTAAATTTGTATCGACTAGCCTTGATTTGAAGTACGGAGCCCTGTGACCAGCAGTGCCCACTATGCGTGAAACTCTTTGGTGAGAGTGAGCAATTCTGAGACTTGTGACTTGCTAAAATTTCTGCATCAGTTTCCAAGGCAAAAGTCTAGCTGTCCTGCCCTCCCCCACCCCAAAATGAAATAAAACAAAACAAAGAATTCAAAATCAAATGCAGGCTTGATCAGATTGAAATAAAGGCGAGGGAAATAAATCATTCCTGACATCATTTTTTGCAAAACCATCTTTCCCCGCAAAATAAATATCAGATGTCCCACAATACACTAGAAGGAATATTGTCTGCCAAGGAAAATGACCTTAATTCTAATTTTATTGCTAAGGACCAGTTAGCTGTGAGAGCTTGGGTGGCTCATATAAGCTGTTGGCCTCAGTTTCCTTGTATGTAAAATGGGGATAATAGTAGCACGATCCTCCCAGGGTGGTTGTGAGGATGAAATAAAAAAGTATTTGTAAAGTGCTTAGCACAAAGCCTGGCACTGAGGAGCTGCTATGTAATGTTTATTCCCTTCCCTCACTTCCCACCTAATACTGACTAAATTTTGTAATGGAGATGAAAGCACTGCCGCGATCTAATTTTCTGTAAAGATAAAAGGAAATGAGATATGTAAAGTGCTTCTGGGAAGACACGGAGGAGGAAGAGGAAAAGCAGAACAAAATTAAAAATGGCTCAAGTTCTAAACACTTTCCGCTTTCCAAAGTGCTTTCTGCGTGTTATCGCATTTGATCCTCACAACTACTCTGGGAAATAGGTCCCAATTTTACAGACAAGAAAACTGAGTCTGAGAAAGGTTCACACAGTACTGAGTGCTTGGGGCATAGTTTGAAATCAGGTCTTGGTGGTGAAGCGAATAGAGCACCAGGCTTAGAATCAGGAAGACTCATCTGCCTGAGTTCAAATCTCACATCAGACACTTGCTATCTGTGTGACCCTGGGCCAGTCACTTAACCCTGTTTGCCTCAGTTTTTTATATGTAAAATGAGCTGGAAAAGGAAATGGCAAACCACTCCAGTACCCTTGTTGAGAAAATGCCAAATGGAGTCCTGAAGAGTCTGACACAACTCAAAAACAGCAGCTTCCTGACTCCAGGTCCAGTGTTCTATGCACTGCTAATAGTTATCCTAGTAATTAGAATATGATTTAGAGGGGCAGCTAGGTGGCGCAGTGGATAGAGCACTGGCTTTGGAGTCAGGAGGACCTGAGTTCAAATCCTGCCTCAGACACTTAACACTAACTAGCTGTGTGACCCTAGGCAAGTCACTTAACCCCAATTGCCTCCCCCCCAAAAAAAAATAATAATAAAATAAATAAAATAAAATATAATAAAATATGATTTAGAGATAGGAGCATTGAGGGTTTCTTGGTTGCCGATGCCCCCCCTTTCTTTCTATAGATTAATGTCTATATGTTTTGTGTGACTTCATATGAATAATGGGTATGTCTTGACTTCTTAGTGGGTGAGGGAGGGAGATAATTTGGAACCGAACATAAACATTTTTAAAAACAATTTTTAAAAAGACAATAATAAATGTCTATTTCAGTATAGACTAAACTTTTCCCCATTGTAAAGGAGAACCAGCTTTTGCTTCATTTTCAGTCAAGGACAGTTTACCTCTTTTTGAGTGTTGTCTTTAAAAATCCAACATGAGGTGGCTAAGAATTGGAAATCAAAGGAATGCCCATTATTTGGGGAATGGCTTAACAAGCTGTGGAATATGATTGTGATAGAATATTATTGTTCTATAAGAAATGACAAACAGGACAATTTCAGAAAAACCTGGAAAGACTTGTATGAACTGATGTATAGTGAAGTAAGCAGAACAAGGAGAACATTGTGCACAGAGACAGCAATATTATTTGATGATGAACTGTGACTTAACTATTCTCAATAATACAATGATCCAAGACACTCCCAAAGGACTAATAATGAGGCATACTATCCACCTCCTGATATTGATTGAACACAGACTGAAGCATGCTATTTTTCACTTTCATTCTTTCCTTTTTTTCTTATACAAAATTATTAATATAGTAATGTTTTACATAATTGCCCATGTATAACTATATCTTGTAGTTTACCACCTTGGGGGGAAAGAGGAGGGAGGGATAGAATTCGAAATTCCAAACTTTAAATAAAAATGTTTGTTATTATTTTCAAAAATTTTTAAAATAAGCAACAAAAAATCTAACATGAAATGTCTATTTTATCTCTTGTGTAGCATAATTTTTTAACATAAGAGAAAAATCATCCATTTGTCCTTTTGACTCATTGTTTAGAAAAACCCTTTCAGTTAGCATTGGATTGTTTGGCATCTCTTCTCTGACCTCTATCCTAGGTCGCCTGTCATAGTGTGGAAGGGCCTTAAGGTTCTTGAAGACCATGCCAGCAATTTGAACCAACACAAACTTAGGCTCGTCCTGCCAAATTAGTCATTGCAGCCAAGACGGCCAAGGATGAGTCTAGCACAGTTCAGAAGGACTCAACCCTGGGAGTCTGACTCCTGAGGAATACTTTGTGGAGTAGAGAGAGATTGTTTTTAGCATCTCAAAAGGACTTATCTGGTAGTTTAGTAATAGGTAGCAGGGTTACTTGGGAATGCTGATACCAATGACATCCTAGACCTTTTGATGTTATGAAATCAAGAGATTTATAATCATGGTAAATGAAATGTATTCTATCCAGACCTCGAGCTTCAAATCAAAATTTAAAGGAACAGTTCTGAGCTCGAATGTTGCAAAAAGTCCTAACAACTAATTCAAAGGTTATTTTTAAAAGAAGCGATAGTAGAGCTCTCATCACTGATTCTTCGATGACTGAAAAAAGTGACAATGATATCTTTCCTTCTCTTACTTCAGGTTGTTGGTGTGGCCCAGGCCATCAACAAGAAATCTGAAAATGGTGGCACATTCACAGAAAAAGATGAAAAGGTACCAACGTGGACAATATATTTGTTTTCACATCCACTTGTGGATGAGTTTTCTTCTCATTGGAGGCAATCAGATGCCAGAATCAGTGCTAGACTCTGAATTGATGGGGTGAGAGGGAGGGGGGTCAAAGTTGATGGACGGTTTGTCTCCTTTTGGGTTATGGACATAAGATGACCTGAATGGACAGTATCTGTGTTATTGCTTGGACACTGGTAGACTATTAGGATTATAAAAAAGTTCCTTATTTAAGGTCACATGTCACTTTCAAGACTATCAAAATGGCGGCCCCTATAAGGGCTAAGACTACACAAAGGGCTTCTTATGATCTTTTAACGATGTTATTTAGCTTTCATCACTGGTGAAAAGAAATCAGGCCCCTGAATAAAAATCCTTGTAAGATCCACTCCAGATTTAGGACTCTGGGAAGAAATTTTGGAATTGCCTCAATGGTGAAGCAACTTTAAAACTGTTTTATAAACTTTTTCCACAGACATCAGGGCGCCAAGGTGTGAATCCAGGCTCAGTACTTGGAATGTAGTGTTGGAAAGAACAGCAGTCAAGCTCTTTTTTATTGCTCATTTCCTCCAAATGTAGAAAGAATCAGTTCCGAACACCCTCTCTGCCTATCTGAGAACACACACACACACACACACACACACACACACACACACACACACACACAAAAACCCTTCTGAGTCATAGTAATGGCCCAGCTAGCCATGAACTTTGTCTAACAATGATCTACAGGGTGTTTTGACAAAGTACATCCTGGCTGCTATCCATGATGTCACTCAGAAGATTAAAGAGGCCCAGAATATAAGATAATCTTTCCTGGTCTGTATGGAATCCAGTAGCTTATCTGTGGACATGGAGGGAGACGGGACTCGTGATTTCATTGAAATTGGGAACTCCTGGAGGAGAACGCTCCCTCTTTCAATGCTAGGCAGCACCTGCCCTGCAGCTTAGAGCATTGCCTGGAACTCCTTAGAAGTAAAATGACTTGACCAGGGTCCCACTCCAAATTTGGGTCAGAGACGGGACTCACACCCATGTCTTTCTGGCTTTGAGATCAGCTCACTCTCATTTACCTGATATTCTCAAACCTATGTATATATATATATATATATATATATATATATATATATATATATTTCCTATACCTCCTCTAGTAACGAGTCCATGCTCCCTTTTGCAAAATCCTATATCCCTTTCCCCTTAATCAGTGATAAAATGTAATAATGAAGATGGCACCTTCACCATGGTATCCAAATGACATTAGTAAAGTCATATGTATATATATATATATATATATATATATATATATATACACACACACACACTTAATTTTTCAAATGAGTGTTTTGTATATTACTGTGGATTCTATTCTGACGAAATCCATGGACTCACATAATTGTGGGAAAATTCTGTTTATCCCTAAGTATAATGGTACTGTTAGATTCTTCTAGGGCTAATGCTTTGTTTTGCATGCCTTTCTATCAGGTAGTGATTGAAAGTAAACACCTATCCCTGATGGTTTTATGTAACTCAAGAGCAATGAAAGAACTCAGACTATTTCAGCATCCTCTTTGTCATTGTCTTCTCTCTCTCCAGGATTTTGCTGCTTACCTGGCATTCTGTGGAATTGTTCTCCACAACGCCCAATTATATGAGACATCACTCCTAGAGAACAAACGGAACCAGGTAAATCCAGCATATATAATTAAAAGATTAAGGGAATCTTTTCCCTTGATTATGGAATGTGATGTTTTGGTTATGGCTTGTGATATTTTGGCTAATCAGAATTCTCATTACTAACTACCAGATCTAGGCATAGGATATAATACTAAAAAGGAACTTAGAGATCACCTTTCCAGAAGCAGTGTGGTGTAGTGGATAGATCACCAGACTCAGAGTCAGGATGACCTAGGTTCAAATCCTGCCTCTGACCTTTGTTAGCTATGTGAACCTGAGCAGGTCACTTAACTTCTCTGGTCCTCAGTTTCCTTACCTGTAGGATAAGGAGTTTGGACCAGACGACCAATGAAGTCCCTTCTAGCTGTAAATATATACTACAGCCAGTCATGTTCAACACAGCAGGAAGTGCACCCATCTTTCCACAACCCTTCCCACATTAGATTGGAGCCAGGTTGGGTAGGAGAGTTTATATTTTATCCTAAAGGGTATAGGAAGTAGGTAGAGTCAATTTAGAAAAGTAACATAGTTAGTTCTGAACCTATAGAAAGTTACTTTGGCAGCTGAGAGAAAGTGAAGGATTGGAGTGATGAGAGAAGAGCCTGGAGGCTCATCAGGAAGCTGTTGCAATAGTATAGACAAGAGGTGATGAGCTTCTGAAATAAGAAGATAGCTATGGGAGTTGAGGGAAGGGGCTGGAGGTGAGAGGTGGTGTGAATGTAGTTGAATCTATGGGGTAGGGGAGCAGGAAGAATTGAGGACAATGCCAAGATTATGAACCCAGGAGACTAGAATAGTTGTGCCTTAAACAGAAATAGGGAAGTTTGGAAGACAAGAGGATTTGGAGTGGGAAGATGAGTTCAGTTTTGGACATGTTGGGTTTAAGATGTCTCTAGGTCATCCACATTGAAATGTCCCAATAGGCAAAGGTAACATAAGACTAATGCTCAGGGGAGATAGATAGATAGATAGATAGATAGATAGATAGATAGATAGATAGATAGACAGACAGACAGACAGACAGACAGACAGACAGACAGACAGACAGATAGATAGATAGATAGATAGATAGATAGATAGATAGATAGATAGATAATATAAACAGATATAGATAGATAAATTATATGGACTGACAGATAGAAACAGATCAATATAGACAGATAAATATAGATAGATGATATAGACAGATTTTTGTTGTTTTTCTTTAGTTCTCGAAGAGGACCATGACATTGAGGTGATATCATGACTTGCAGTAAACTGGATTTAAGTGAGGGAGGGCTATCCAAGGTCACTAGCTTCACTCTCTTTTCCAGAGCCATCTGGGTCCAGTGGCAAGATATGTGTGTGTATGTATGTGTGTATATGTATGCATCCATCCATCCATACATACATACATACATATGAGATGACTGGAGATAGTCCTGGATGTTTAAGGCAATTTGAGTTAAGTGACTTGCCCAGGGTCACACAGCTAGTAAGTGTCTGAGGCAAGATTTGAACTCAAGTCCCCCCAACTTCAGGGCCACTCTATCCACTGCACCACCTACCCCACCACAGTCATATAGATAGACAGATGAATGATATAGACAGAGAGCATCAGAGAGAATGAGAGCGAGAGAGAGAGAGATCGATCTATGGATCATTTAAACAGAGAAAATAAATACACAGTAGCTAATAAGATTACAAAGAAGGAAAAGAGAAGAAAGCCTAGGACAGAACCTTGAGGAACATTCACAATTAGGAGGCAAGATAAATGATGATCTAGCAAAGGAGACTAAGGAGTGGTGAGATAAGTAGGAGAAAAACTAAGAAAGGGCAGGGTCGTGAAAACCAAGAGGAGAGAATAGCCAGACGAGAGGAGGGTGGTCAACAATATCAAGTGTGGTATCCAGAAGGGCGAGCCCTTCCTTTGGATGAGTGACCTCCTGGTGGTATACTTCTTTCAGAAGGATCTCCAGATAAAAGATAGGGACGTTTTGGTTGCTTTGCTTCCTGGAATGAGTTGACCCGCCCAAATTCCTGCAATGCATTAGTGTGCCTATCTTTCCACTACCCTTCCAACATCATTTATTCCTATCCTATGTTACTAATGATCTCTTAATTGCTAAATCCACTGACTTTTTAAAAAGTTCATCGTCTTTGACCTCTCTGGTGCTTTTAGACACTGTTGCCTGCCCCCTCCTCCCTGATAGTCTATTTTCTCTTGGCTTCAATACAGATCTCTTTCCTAGTTTTGAACTCTGTTTGATTTCTCCTTATTTTTCTTTCCTGCATCCTAATTACCTCCTTCCCAATAGTATGGAACCCTTGAATTCTGGTCTCACTAATTTTCTTCTCTCCCTCCTTCTCTATGCCTCTTCACCTTCCTCTCTCCTCTCTCTCCCTCTCTCTCCTTCCCTCTCTCTCCTCTTTCCCTCTCTCCCTCCCTCTCTCTTCCATTTCCCCTTCCTCTTTGTAATCCACTCCTATGGTTTTGATTGCCCTGTCCATGTACATGACTCCCAAATGTAGGATTTCTCTCTCCCTTGAACACCAGTCCTTCATCACTCACTCCCCTCTGGTAATTTCCTGCCAGACCCCCTTTCCTCATCTCAAATTCAGAATGTTCAATAGGGAACATATTTTGTACTTTCCTAAACCCATCCTTCCTTTGGAGTTCTTTGAACTTTTCTGTTTCTGTATATTTTATATTTCTGGGTTTTTTATATTTATATTTCTTTTTAACTTTATTTTTTTAACTTTTATGTTTCTGTTGAAGGCAACACAACAGCTCAAAATCCATCCTCCTTCTCTTGACTGTTCATCATGCACCTTACTGCTCTTGGTTTCCTGGGGTACAACTCCTCCCCTATCCTTACCTAGCCTGATTCCCATTAGATTGTAAGATCCCTGAGGGCAGAGACTGTAATTCATATCACTCGTGCCTGGCACAGCTCCTGACACATAGTAGGAACTTAATGAATATTTATTGAATGATCTCCTGAATGTCACCACACCCAACTACCACCCTAAGCCAGGAGCTCACCTTCCCTGTTAAAAGAACATTTAGTGGGGCAGCTAGGTGGTGCAGTAGATAAAGCACTGGCTCTGGATTCAGGAGGACCTGAGTTCAAATCCAGCCTCAGACACTTGACACTTGCTATCTGTGTGACCCTGGGCAAGTCACTTAACCCTCATTGCCCCACAAAGAAAAAAAAAAGAACACTTATATGCAATTGGTATCTAGGCTGTAATAAAGATTTACACCCAGTTGATGATTTATTACTAATGCAGCCAGAAGGATTGAAAGAGAATCAAAGGGTAAAGTTTATAGAGAAACATAGGTAGCTATACAACACATTTAGTGTTGGGAGCATTCATAGAAACACAACCTGGCACAGCAGATAGAGCCAGCCCTGCAGTAAGCAACATATGGGTTCAAATCCTATCCCAGGTACTTCCTAGTTGTGTGACCCTGGGTCAGTAACTTAACCTCCCTGAGCTTCAGTTTTCTTATCTTTAAAATGGAGATTATAATATCTGTGGTACTTAATTCGTATTGTTGCAGTGAGGATCAACTGAACCAGGATATCTGAAGCACTTTGCCAAACTGAAAGAACTAGAAAAAAAGCCAGTGAATGATGAGGTTCTCCTAGGGTATTTCTGAAGATGAATACTAAACACGGCCATCTTTTGTGAGTCAGGCTGATTCATTTGGGGGATTTTTTCATTTCCTCCCATGAGTATAAGAAGACAAAAGGAGCCCTTGGGGCTTCTAGAACAGGAGAGACCCTTGATCAGGCCTGTGCTTTGGGAATATCAAGCTGGCGACAGCAGAACCATGGGAACAATGGACACAATGGAAATGCGGTGGAGATAGAAAGGAAAACCACCTGAAAACAATCAAAACTGAGGGTGTCCAAAGGCCTGAGAAAAGCAAGATGAGACAACTCTCCCTGCTCCTCTGTAGAAGTCGGGGGTCTCTCGGTGTGAAGTACTGTATATAATGTCAGTCTTGGGCAGTCTTGCAGTTTTGCAGAAGTTTTTATTTTTTCCTTTCTCTTTTTATTCTTTATTAAAAAGGATGATTCATTAGGAAGGAGGAAATTGGAAACAGGCAGGCACTGTAAAAAAGATAATGATAAAAATCCATTTTTAAAAAGTATATCGAGAATACCAAGTCAGCAGCAGATGGGTTGTACAGGGAAGGAGACAATTAGGAGGCACTTTTCTCCAGGAAAAAAGTGATGATGAAATGCTTTGGGCATCTGGAGAGAAGAGAGATGTGAAATATGTCATGGAGGTACCATTGACCATATGACAACAGCTTACATGTGAGGAATGAAGTCTTGGCTTCTGGGTTTTGAATCTGAGTCACTGGAAGCAGTGAGATGACAAAGATAGGGAAGTGTAGAAGAGGTAGGTTTTGTGAGAAAGATAACAAATTCTATTTTGGATAGGGTAAATGTGGAACATCTATGAGACATCCAGTTTGAAATATCCAAAAGATAGATGCTGATGTGGGTCTCCAGACCTCTCAAGAGAGAGACTAAGGCTGATTATATGGATATTGGATTCTTCTGCATAGAAATGGTAATTGAGCCCATAAGAGGTGATGAGGTAAGAGATATTCTAGAGAAAAAAGAGAAGCAGATCCTGGACAGACCATTGGGATGATACCCACCCTTTGCAGGTAGATAGCTGAAGTGCTTGTTAAGCAGTTACTAAGTGCCAGATACTGTGCTAAATTCTGGGCATACAAGTGTAAGCAAGCCAAGATAGGCCCTGCCCTCAAAGGAGAAAGACAACACATAAAGGGAATCTGGAAGGGGGAGCAGCACGTGCAGTGCTGTGGTATGAGTGGGAAACAATATGGAGTCCTGACTCCAAGCAAGATAAGGCCAAAACTCACTTAGCAGAGCTGTATGACCCAAGGGCAGAGACCAAGGTTGCATTGTGGGATGGGGAAAATGAGAGTAATGGCTGGAATGTTGGCAGCATGATAAGAAGATGGCCAAGATTCTGCACAAGATAAAAGTTCACCAACCAGACCCAAGGTCAGAATAGATGAGGATGATAGCTAGAACATGGGGAACATGTCGAGGAAATGACTGTGGAAGTTAAGGATAATGAAGATGATCCTGCAAAGGAGACCAAGAATGACTACACAAATAGGCAAAAAACCAGAAGATAATAGTGTCATGAAAAGCAGGGGAGGAGAAGCTCTCTAAGAAGGGAGATGGCCGGTGGTATCACATAATACATATAATCATATAATAGTATCATATAATCACATACACCACTTAATTCAAGGGATGGATGGATGGATGGATGGATGGATGGATGGATGGATGGATGGATGGATGGATTTAAAGCTGACCATATGCCAGGCACTGAACTAAGCCTGGAGATACAAATAGAGGCAAAAGAGAATTCTTACCCTCAAAGAGCTTACATTCTAATAGGGGGAACAACACATATAGGGAAATGGTAGACAAGGACGAGTGTTCATTGATGGATATAGGTTTTTCAATTTCTTCCAGTTCTAAATCTATAATTCTGTAATCTTCTGATGGGTAGCTAGGTGGCACAGTACATAGGGCACTGAGCTTGGAGTCAGGGAGACTAATCTCTATGAGTTCAAATCCAGCCTCAGACACTTACTAACTGTATGATTCTGTTTGCCTCAGTTCATCATCTATAAAATGGGCTAGTGAAGTAAATGGCAAACCACTCCAGTATCTTTGACAAAAAAATCCCAAACAAAGTCATGAAGAGTTAGACACAACTGAAGTGACTCAGCAACAAAAAAATCTTCTGATAGGCCAAGAAACTCAAAGGAAGAGAAAAATGTGACATTGAACTGGTTCACTATTGGCTCAAGAATTTGAAGGGAGAAAAATCAGGCAAGAACAGAGGTAATGGCCTAGGAATTCAAAGAGGGAGTGAATTACTGGACAATGGAGACTTAGTGTTGGAAGGATATGACAAAGGGAGAGGGAGGAAAGAAAGGAGATAGGAGAAATATCCTACTATATGTCCTGTTTTATTAAAAAAAAATGCAAGCTCTATAGAGTAAATCATAGTTTTGAAGGCTTTCCTCTCACAATAAGTCTCTAAGGCATGTTCAAAGATCATAATGAATTCCATTTTAAATAAAACCAGAGTTATTTTCCTTGACCACTTTTTGATTATTAAAGTCAATTGAAAAAGAAAATAAGAGATATATGCTCACAATAGGGCTGGTCACTGTCATGTAGGATATCCTACACAAGAGTGCAAAGATAAAAGGGATTCCTCCTAAATGGAGAGGTCTTGGCAATACTTCTGTTGGCATTTGTCATTTTTCTAGCTTCATGAAGCTCTAGAACATTCTAAGCCTTCCTTGGTGAGATCTGGGATTGCTCAAAAGAGATTGACCTAACTGTCCATACAAGAGAAACCAAATGGATGAAAATGGCATGTTGTCCAGACTTTGACATATAGCTAGATGACCTGTCTATATTGATTAGTGAGAGAGTGCATGAACTCAGGACTAGTATTTTCAGTAGATGATAATCTATATCCAGAATCAAACAGGAAAAGGCATTAGGCTGGATTATATTTAGGAAATATCTAGGTGATTTTAGTAATCACAATCTGATTACTAAAACACACCACCATTTTAAAAAATACCAGTATCTTCCTAGTGATGTTGTTTGATTACAGACTTTGGAAAACCATGCTCTCTAAAGTTGCAGGTGACCCAAAGGGCAAAGGGGAAGCTATAGGTGGGTATAAGTAGCTTACAGTATATTTCCAATGATGACCTATGTGTAAAAAATGTCATAAAGGGTGTCATCCATGAAATATGTATTTAGAAAAAGAGGTGGGCCGCTGATGAGAATAAGGGAGTATAAGATGCACACCATAAGTGCTACAATGTTACCCACAGATTGGAAGAAGAGCACTAGGGAGCCCCATGGGATGACAAGGACAGGAATTGTCCAGCATGTGGAGACATGGATGTGCTTTGCTCTTTACCAGTAGAGAATCCCAATGTTAAGTTAGTTCATGCCACTGAAGTGACTTGCCCTGATCTAGAATAATAAACAACATTGTAAAAGGGGACTTTGTTTTAAAGATAATTGCTTCTGCCTTTGCATATTTCAGATGAATAACCCTCTGTTTTATGAGAAACTTGTTAAACACCTTTCTACCTTCTCTACATTCTTAGGGTGCTCTAATTTAAACTTAACACTTTTACTTTCTGTTTTACTTTGCAGTTATGCATATATATGTATATATGTATGTATGTATGTATGTATAGGTTTTCTCTCCCTTAATAGACTAGAAGTGTTCCATAAAAGTAGGGGTTTTGTCTAGTGCTTCTCTGTCGTTTCTTGCACAGAGTATGGGCTCATTAAATATTTGTTGACTTAATATAGTAATATGGATTCTAGAAACATTTTGTTGTTTCCTAGCTTGTCTCTCCTAATATTCCTAAGCAGATATCTTGAGCATGCCATTATTGAGTTACCTTGAATGGAATGAATAACTGCTTTGGCCTTGCTTGTCATTTTACGTCTAGCAACCTTGAGCTCTCTTGACCTATCACAATTAGGTTTATATTAACTGGATTCTTGAATTAGGAAAGAAAACACAAAAGGACCTTTGAAAGTCATTGGCTGATGAGCAATCCCCAGTAAGTTATAGACTGTAGAGCTAGAAGGCCCTTTAGCATCACCTAATACAAGCCCCTCATCCCACAGTGGGGGAAGCTTGAGGCCCAGAGAAAAGAAGATCATGCCCAAGGCCATATCCCTTGGAAATATTAAAAGTGGAATTCTGAGGTAGGTTGTCTGGCTTAAAATCCCGTGTGTGACGCACAGTAAGCACTTAATAAATGCTCCTTAACTGACTTATTGATTCATCACGCTGCCTTGCAGTGAAATCATCTTATTTGGGTGATGAGTGCCCACATTTCTGAATATCCAACAGTGTCTCTACCAATTGGCCAACGTGCACTACTGCCATTTTCTTTTGGGGATAGGAACAGAGACCGAACCTTTCCTTGATATTAGAAACCCTCAGCACCTTCTCTGCAATTTATCATCTGAAAGATCTGCCCTTAGCACAAACAGATGAAGTGACTTGTCCAGGCTCACAGATCTTCCTAGCTCCAAGGGCAGCTCTTTATTCACTGTGCCATGCCATCTCTACATTTTCTGCTCCCCATGCCTCCCATTTCAAACAGCTCCATAGCAGTTGCAGACACAGCCCTTGCTGAGGGTTGAGATTTAACCATGTGGCCATGCTCAGTACCGGGTGCAGTGCTCACGCCTACCTGTGGGGGCACTGCGGTCATCCTCTGATCCCAGAGCTGTGCCTAATCTCTGCCTAGGTGCTGCTGGACCTTGCTAGCTTGATCTTTGAAGAGCAGCAGTCCCTGGAAGTGATTCTAAAGAAGATCGCGGCCACCATCATTGCCTTCATGCAGGTGCAGAAATGCACCATCTTCATAGTGGACGAAGACTGCTCGGTGAGTACCAACCTTGGCTCTCTTTCTGTTCTTCCTCCCTACCTTCCCCACCTTCCAATACATCCTAATGAGGAATCCACAGGACTGGGGCATAGGAACTGGGGCAGAATCAAGAACTTGGCAATCTTAGTGAGTGAAAGTGGAGCCTTTAATGTAGACTGAATGAGTAGGAATGGCAGGTCCTCAGTATTGGGTGGGGGTCGGGAGAGAAAGGGAGGGGGGAGAAGAGAGAGGAGGAGGAGAGAGAAGAACAGAGAACAGAGAAGAGAGAGAGAGAGAGAGAGAGAGAGAGAGAGAGAGAGAGAGAGAGAGGAGGGGAGGAAGGGAGGCAGGCCTCAAAAATCATTGCTTTAGGATCTTAGTTATCTTGTAAATCAGTTATTTGGAACTAAATAACCCTTTTTCTAGAGAAATGATGATAATGGTTACCAGACCAGTCCATAAAAGCCTATTTAACTAGGGATGGAGGGTGTGGTATAGTGAAGAAGGAAGGAGAAGAGTTTACTTTCCTTCTCTTGAATACAAATCCAAATTTTCAGATAGCTAAAGGTGGTTTGGGGTACTTTCCCACCATCTTTTTCTGTCCTTGCCATGGGCTATCCCTACCCTCCTTCTCCCATAAGCTCCTGATATAGACCCTTGCTAATTCCTAGATTCCAGGAGTAATGGAATGTTATATTTGGAAGATATCTTCCATACTGTAGTCTGACCCCTTTATTTTATAGCAGAGAAAATGGGGAAACTTGAAGATTTCAGGCAGTTAGTGACAGATCTTCTGCTTCTCTGTCTAGTGCTCTTCCTAACATAATACTTAAGAGCTGATCTAACACCAGGAAAACATGCAAGGGAGGAAAAAATGGGATCATCATATTCAGTCTCTCCTTTTAGTATTGCTAAAATTATTTAGCAATTTGTATTTGAAAATATGTAACAGCTGTACCTTGAGAGTGGCTCCATGCTCCAAAATCATCCCCCAATAATCAAAACTCTCATTCCCTGTAAAGTGACCGGTGGCAGCTGATTTACACTGGTGTCTAAGATGCCACTTGTAGCTTCTTCTCTGTCTACATTTTAAAGGGAGAATTCTTGTTAATGTCAATGTAACAATAATCCGTTGCCTCTCTGTTACAGACTAAAGAAAAGCTTCAGGTTTTTAGGGGGCAAGATATGTAGAGTTCATCACATAGAACCACAGATGTAGAGTAGCTCCCATTATAATAGAAGAATGAAATAGTGGAGAGGGCAGTGAACCTGGGATCAGGAAGTTGTTGTTGTTGTTTAGGCTAATCCAACTTTGGGGCTTTTCTTGGAAAAAATACTGAAGTAGGTTGCCATTTCTTTCTCCAGCTTATTTTACAGATGTAGAAACTGAGGCAAACAAGGTGAAATGACTTGCCCAGGGTCAAACAGCTAGTATAAGTGTCTGAGGTCAGATTAGAACTCAGGGAGATGAGTCTTCCTGACTCTGAGCCTGGTGCTCTAGCCACTGCCCCACCTAACTACCTGGAATCAGGCAGACCCAAATTCAAATCCAGCCTGAAATGCCTACTAGCTGCACGACCCTGTCCCTGTTTCCTAATGTGTAAGATGAAGGAATTGGATTCAGTGACCTCTAAGGGCTCATCCAGCTTTAAATCCCTGCCTGGGCCTCTGCCTTCAGGGTCTGTTCCTCCATGTTGTTCCAGTTCTTCACATCTTGGTCCCTTATTCCTGTTTCTGAGCCCACAGGTTCTCTTACTCCTCCAGGTCTTTTCTACAGTGGAGGAGTGGAGGGGAGGGAGGGAAGGGAATAGAGTGGGCCATTTCTGATTCCCTTCATCTTCCATTTGGCAGCTGGGACTTTTTGTACATTGAAGGACTATGTTTATATGAGGATTATTTCTAGGATTAGACTAGAATAAAAACTCCTTCTTACACTACATTTAGTGTAAATTTCATACTTTCTTTGATGATTCAGATGTTGCCATGAAATTAAGTGTAGAAAAAAATTTTAAAGGAAAAGGAAAAAAATTTTAAAAGGACAAACAAGTATCACCATGCCCCAGAATCATCATCACAGACTTCTATTTACCTTACAAGATGCAAGTGTTACATAGTGGATAGGGAGCTGGCCTTGTAGTTAGGAAGACCTTGGCTCCTAGCCCCCACCTCTTGACATATACTGCCTATAGGACTTTGAGAAAGTCTCTGAACCTTTCAACAAACAATCAAGGGAATTCCCCAAGACATAAAGTTGCAGAGAGATCAACCTGCATTGGTAGATAGAGAGGCCTCATCTGGGAATTCCCTAATACCACTGAAATCAGGTCATTGGGATATCAGGATAGGTCTTATCCCTATCTCAATTTTTCCTCCACTGGAAGAATGGGAAAGAGCTAGAGAGTAAAAGGATTGGCATTGGTGGAATGAAACCCATGTTCATTAGATGGGATTATATGAGAAAACTTGACCATACCACTCTTCCTATGAAATCATTTTCTTTTTTCCATAAGTTTTGAAACTCTCAGTATGCTTGAAGGAGAGGTGATTATAATGTTGTATGCTCCCAAAGCATCCATCAGAATCCACTATGGCCAAGCTTTAAGGGGTCACAGTCTCCTTAGTGCCCTTGTTTATTATGCTTGGGTTGCACACTTTTAGAATATCTCAATTTTAGTCCACCATGATGATTTCTCGATCCCTATCATGGTAGCCTTCTCTTGTCTAAGGTCTACTGGGGAGATACCATTGGAATGTGCCCTACATCTTATGCTTGTATGTATCATTTCATTTGGTGTGGTTTTGTAGAGTAAGGCCTAGTGGCATGATCAACGACAAAATTATAGTTAGAGCAATTTTCCATTTCTAAAATGACAAAGAAATGGCAAGTCTAAATTTAACAGTTGAATCTTTGGAAGTAAGATTATGGGAGGAGATATATCGGCCTCCCTAAGATAAAAACAAACAAGAAAAACAAACCAAAAACTTCAATTTCTATAGTAAAGGGTGGGGAGGAACTAATGAATGCTGAAATTGGAATTCTAAAGAGGAAAGGATTGGATAATAGTAGTAGAAATTTCTGGTAGACCTGTTTAGCCAGTGTCATCCATATAAATTCCAGCATTCAGCAATGGCAAATAAACAAGGGATGTCCCAGTGAGGCGAATGCCCAGTCAAAATCATCTGAGAGGAAAGGAAAGTTAAGGAATTACCTGTGATGTTATCTAAGGCAGAAGTTACTCATATGCTTTACCACTTGGTTTTCATCATGGTAGAAAGTAACGTCACATCACCCATCTTGCTGTTGTGTTTTCAGGATTCATTTTCTAGGGTGTTTCACATGGAGTTTGAGGATTTGGAAAAACCGGCAGATTCCTTATCAAGGTAAAAAACAAAACAAAACAAAACAAAACAAAACAAAACAAAACAAAACAAAAAAAACAACCTTTTTTTCCTGAATTTCTCTTGATCCTGTACAAAAATACTGATTAAGTAGTACATTTGTTTATTTTGTGATCAATTTCATTTTAAGGACTACCTCTACACAAAATACTGCATTCTGCTTTGCTCTTTTCATCCCACACTGGAATCTTTCAAATGACTGGTTTTAGGGCCCGTGGGGTTGTCAGGCCGGGGACCAAATGATCAATGAGGGAGCATGGAATGCCTGATGAACTTGGAAGCAGGAAGACCTGGGTTTGAATTCCACCCCAAACACTTAAAAGTGGTTTGATCCTGGGCAAGTCTCTCTCCCTTCATACGCCTCTGTTTTCTCATCTATAAACGGAGATAATCCTAGCATCAGCTCCATCTCATTGGCTTATTATTAGGCTGAAATAAGATAATTATGTAAAACATTGAAGCTGTAAATATCAGATCACAGATACAAAAGAAGTATCAAAGAAGAATGGGACAAAGGACTGAGTCAGGTGGATTTCTTTGTGGAAATGGATGGGATTATGACAGGAATTCAGGATCGAGTCATTACAGGATGATTTCCCTGAAGGAGACTCAACTTGATGATCAATGCAAATTATATGAGGAGATTGTAGAAGCTGTGTGATATACCATTGCAGCTCCCCATCCCCCACAACATTAGAATGTGTCCATTGTGCTCCGCACAGTGTCTGGCACATAGTAGGGATTTCATAAATGTGTGTTGATTGATTATAAAATGTTGTTGCTGTTGAGTCATTTTTTAGTTGTGTCCAACTCTTCATGACCCCATTTAGGGTTTTCTTGGCAATAATACTGGAGTGGTTTGCTATTTCCTTTCCCAGATCATTTTACAGATGAAGAAACCGAGGAAAACAGGGTGAACTGACTTGCCCAGGGTCACCCAGCTAGTAATTGTCTGGGTCCAGATTTGAACTCAGTACGATGAGTCTTCCTGATTTCAGATCCAGCACTCTATCCACTGTGCCACCTAACTGCTATAAAGGTTTAGAAGCTTCCCAATTCCAATAAATCACAACTTGAGTTCATGTAACCTTCATTGACTGATAGATGATATATTCCCTCATTACAAATACAGACATTACAATATTCTAGACTCATCATCCAGCTCACTTAGGGCATTATCATAGGCTGGACAGAACTGCTGGATCACAGGCACAACCTAGTTCACGAGAATTTGAAAATGTCTTAAATAGACGTCATGACTGTCCACCTGTACAATAGTCATACTAAATATTAAAGTAACAGGAGAAAGCTACTTATCCCAGGATCTTTTCTATCTTTAAAAAAAGATGAGAACAAGGTGATAATAATTTAAAAGAAGTACAACAACAAAGCACAAGTTGGGTCAAACTCAAAACAGCAAGCACCATGCCCCATTAATATAATGAACCATGTGAGAGTGGAGAGGACAAGAGTAACTTCTGAAAAATAGGAAAGGAAAAAAATCCATAATTACTGGTTCCAGCTCCTCACAAAAGTGATTGAATTAGTAGCAAAATATTTTGCCAGCTTCTTTTCTGATATAAGCTTGAGTTTGTCCTTCTTAACAGAAGGCATCATATCTTTATTATCGAAAGATGAGGATACCAGGGCCCCTCCAAGTATGGGTTTGTATCGCTCCAATTATGTGGCCTTTTTTAATTACAAAATTTTCTTAGGTTATAGTGTTCAAAAAAATTATAAACACAAAAAATTATATTGGATGAGGAACAAAAAGAGTGTATCCCCAAAGTCCTAGGAGGTATAAAGAGCAAATTAATATCAATTTAGTAATTATTGACCAAGCCACCCCAAAGTTCTATAGCACTTATACCACTTTTATTATCATAAAACCCTTGACTCAGTTCCCCACTCATGCCTCAGTGATACACTACAAATGTATATTAGATCCAGGTATAGTGAGAACATAAGAGTATTTGGTGCTCATGTAGAATATACTGAGATTTTTTTTCTATTTAAAATATACCAGCAGCACATTGAGGTGAAGAACAATTCATGCAGCATCACCCACGGAGCTAATTTAAGTCTGCTATGATTCTGCCTGTCATAAAATCCATTATTATTCATCTTGAATAGAAATGAATGCAGATTTTAAATCTTGAAGGAGTCATGCCAAAACATTGTATCCATCATGTTATGTATATGAATGACATCAAGTTATAGGATTCTCCTGAAAAGGACATTGAAAGAGCCATTTCATCTGATAGAAGTCTTCTCTCTTGGGAGAAAGGCTATGTTTGGATATAGAAATGGAGGCATTACCTGAATCAAGATGAGGCAACCAGAGGATAGAGTGTTGCACTTGGAGTCTGGCCTCAGACATTTTTGTTTTGATATCTCAATATCATTCAGATTCCTTAATTGTAAAATTCGTAATGGAGGCCAAGAAAACATAGAAATTGAAGGCTTTAAAACTTTATTTGAACCAATCATTGAAAGTGATACCTATGGACACCTATGGTCTTTTCTATTCAAGACACATTGATCATAAGCCTATTATGGAGAAGTCCAGAGCTGAATGTGAGAGACTGTTGTTGTACTTCTTAAAGCCAAAATGTAATGGGAGCAACTATTTAAAACAACTAATACTTATGTAGTACAAGTCTTAATATGTACTTTTTGCATAATAAGATGGACAGCAATGGTTTTCAGTCAGTCAGTCAACAAGCATTTAAACCAGGCACTGAGCTAAACACCAAAGATACAGAAATGGCCCAAAACAAAACAAAAAATCCCAGCCCCTGTTCTCAATGAAAACACCTTCTAATTAGTAAGAGAACATCATTCCTAATGTAAATAGGTAGGAACCTATGAAATATATACAAAGAAGAAGAAAGATGATCTCCGAAGGACAGGCACCAGCAGAGAGGAAGACCAGGAAAGGACTTTGGCAGAAAGTGGGATTTGACCAAATCCTGAAGAAAGTCAAAGATACTAAAAAGCAGAGGGGATGAGGGAGAGGGCAGAGTATGCCAAGAATGAGGGATAGACACTGCAAAGTCATGGAGGTAGAAGGATATCATGAGGAATAGCAGGTTAGCCATTTTGGCTGGACCGTTGAATGAGTGAAGGGGAGGAAAATCTAAGAAGACTGGAAAGACAGGAATAGTTTGGATTTCAGAGAACTTAAAATGCCAAATAGAAAAGTTCACATTTGATCTTGGAACCCCTAGAACTCATTGAATAGATGGGTCTAGAAATCAGGAAGTAGAGAGTATTTGCCTTTGAAAATATCACCTTCACAGCTGAATGGAGGATGAGTCAGAATATGGCAAAATATGCACTAGGAAGACCACTGAAAAGGGTATATTGCAATAGTCCAGGTAAGAGCTGAACAAGGCTATAGGAGTGAGCAGTTGAAGACACCTAAAAAACAAGATTTGGCAACAAATTGGCTATGGGGTGTGAGTAAGAGCGAGGAGTCAAGGATGACATCAAAGTTGTGTACTGGAGTGACTGGGAAGGGGGTAGTCCCCTCAACAGTAATAGATGGGGGGATGAGGAATGGTTGAATAATGAGTTCATTATCATGATAAATAATTATCAGAATACCATTATGGATATGTTGAGAGTGAAAGGCCTATGGAAAATCAAGTTGAATGCTTTCCAAAAAGACAGTCAGCCATACATGAATCCGTCTCAGGGGAAAGACTGGGGCCAGATATATAAGTATGAGAATTGTCTGCCTAGAGATGGTAGTTGAACCCAAAGGAGCGGAGGGGATCGTCAAACAAAATAGCCATTGCAATATGAATGTCACCCAGGCCTCATCGCTCCAACTTAGCTATGAAAATATTAACGTTTCCTCCTCATGGAAGAGGAAGAAGCTTGATGGATTTTCTGAGAGCTCATTTACAGAAATACTCTCGGAGCCCGCAGACCTCTCTCTAGAAAGCAAGAGTAGAACGCTCCCAACAGGTAGATGGCACCAAATTTTTCCAGTGTGGCCAAGAGTGGTTTGATCTCTGGGTGGGGCCTGTGAAATGGCTGAGATCCAAGACTGGAATCCAAAGATTCCTACACCACTGATATCCACCGGGACCCAGCCAACAATATGGCAACAAGGTTGTGGCAAACAAAGGCTGAGTCATTACCATCTATTTATAGAAATGGAGGAGTTTATGATAATAATTCAGGATCTGGTCATTACCCCCCAGAAATTATAGAAAGATTGTGTTTAAAGGACGTCAGGCTTATGAGTTAAGGCTGTAGATTCTATACAATGCAGCAATAGAAGCAGTTCAATATATTCCTGCCAAGTGCAAATATTAGCACCCACCAGAGACCTAGAAAGACGTGATCAGGTAGTGATTATAATCATCCGGCTGGGAGCTCACTATCCTTCATAAACTAATGGAGAACCACTTCCTGAACCACCAATGAAAACCCCCAAATATCCTTGAGATTTGAAGAAATAAACCATTCTGGAACCAGAGCATCATCACAAACAGCAACAGCCCACAACTACCCAGGTATAACACAGATCCCTAAAAACCTAAGAACAGTGTATATGATACATGCCACCAGACCAATTAATCGTAATCTCCTAATACGTGAAATGAAACGTTTTCAAACTATGGAGACTTAACAAAAATGAAAACCATGGGTGAGCAGGAAGATACATATTAACATCATCCTGCCACTGAATCTTTTGGTGAGACTACAGAAGATGAACTCACATCCCAGTGCTTTGAACAAGTTACAGAATACAGTCATCTTGTCCATGTCAGCCTCATACTCTTTATGTGTCAAATCATGTTGCCTGAACCTGTCCAGTCTAATGAATAGTAAAGAATAGCAGGTCCCAGGAATGAGAGGTAGGGTTAAAGATATTTCCTCCTTAGTTTTAGCGATAATAATAGCACCTGCCTCTCTGAGTTGTTGTGAAGATGAGTTAATATGTGTAAAGCACTTTTCAAATTTTAAAGTTTTATAGAAATACTGTTGTCATCATCTTCATCATTCCTAAAGGAATTAGTATCACGCTTTTGTGTTCAGTAGCTTTTCAGTTGTGTCTGACTCTTTGTGATCCCATTTGGGGTTTTCTTGGCAAAGATACTGGAGTGGTCTGCCATTTCCCTCTCCAGCCCATTTGACAGATAAGGAAACTGAAGCAAAGAGGGTTAAATGACCTGCTCGGGGTCACATAGTTAGTGTGTGTCTGAGGACAGATTTGAATTTAGGAAGATAAGTCTTCCTGACTCCAGGCCCAGCACTCTAATCTACTGCGTCACCTAACTGCCTCTCCTGGTATGCAGTAGGCAGTTAAAAATGCTTTTGGATTAATTGGTTGGTTTATAGGAGATTGAGGCAGAAAAACATGCTGCCTTCTGAGGCCTAATGGTCCTCGCCTGATGCTGTTCATGACGTGGGTTCACAGGAATGTGAAAATTAAGAAGCATAAATGTCCTCTTAGCTCAGGGCTTCGTGGAGACAGATTGAGATGAGAAACAAACTCCAAAATGTCACAGGCTACTTTATGCCTGAGGTCCTACTTCCAAAGGTCACATGCTCAAGATTTGAAGCCAATATGTGATCTCTTAGGAAGCACCTACTCAGTTTTTCACATGGTGTTTTTTTTAGTAAATTTAATAAAATGAATTTATTTTCCCTCTCACAAAACATTTAAGAAGACAGCTATTCAAAATCCAAGACAAGGTCAATATATATTAAAAGGCTTGTTGGATAAGCAGTGTGGATTAGGGGCTAGCGTTCTACACTTGAGAGTCCTGAAGACATGAGTTCCAATCCTGCCTTAGACACTTACCAGCTGTGTGTCCCTCATCTAAACACTTAACTTTCCTCAGCCTCAGCCTCATTCCTCCTTATACAAAAAAGGGGATGGTTGTGAGACTCAAGTGACATCATTATATGACGTGTTATGTAAACCTATGTTATTTTTGTTTTCCTATTAATTTGGACAGTAATCTACTTATCCCTCACCCCCCTCAAGACAACAAGCAATCTAATATAGGTTATTCATGTGCAGTCATGTAAACATATTTCTACATTAGTCATGTTGTGAAAGAAGAAAAAGAACAAAAGGGAAAAGCTACCAAAAAAAGTAAAAATAGCCTGCTTTAATCCTCATTCAGAATCTACAATTCTTTTTCTGGTTGTGGAGGACTTTTTCCATCATGAGTCTTTTGGTATTGTCTTGGATCATCGTATTGCTGAGAAGAGTTAAGTCTGTCACAGTTGATCATCTCACAGTGTTGTTGTTGCTATATGCAAGGTTCTCCTTAGCCAGTATTTTGTAAATAGTAGTAGATGTTTATAGAGAGACGTGCAACTTTCCAAGTTCTTTTCCATGTTCTCTGAATCTCACAACAATCCTGTGAAATAGGCAGTTATAAGTATTGCTATTCCCAGTGGTCCAGAGAGGGTCACTCAGGGTCACTGCTCAGGGTTACTCAGCTAATAAATTCGAGAGAGTAGCCTCACACTGCTGACACCCATTCAGGGCTTCTCTGTAACCCCCTGCACCTCCCACCAGCTGCTTTGTAATTGTATTTGTGATCTATTGTCCAAGCAGGCAGCTCCACTGTTCTTTCTATGTTCTTCTGAGCTCCTGTTCCAGATCACTGAGATTTTATGGGATTTTAGTGACCATCCGGTTCAGCACCATGGATAGAGCATTGGGCTTGAAGCCCTCAAGAACTGAGTTCAAGACCCACCTTTGACATAGCAGTGGCTGCATAATCTGGGGCAAGTCACCTGACCTCTCAGTGTCCCAGGTACTCTCTGACTATAAATGAGAGAGAGTTGGAGATTTGCATTAGGGAAAGGGGATATTTTTTTGGGGGTGGGGCAATGGGGGTTAAGTGACTTGCCCAGGGTCACACAGCTAGTAAGTGTCAAGTGTCTGAGGCTGGATTTGAACTCAGGTCCTCCTGAATCTAAAGCCAGTGCTTTATCCACTGCGCCACCTAGCTGCCCCCAGGAGAAAGGGGATTTTAACACTAGCAATTTCCTATACTTATAAATTCATAGGTCAGGCCCCTCATGTATCAAGAGTAGCACTTGTCTTTTGAAGTCCGGGCTAGTCCTTTGAGAGGCCCAAAAGATAGCCCAAGGAAACCCATCCTTGTTGAGGTTATCATATGGGAGAGGTGATTGACCTTATATAATCGTGGTGAATGGGAATTTAACTGACTTGGTAGTGAACTTAATTCCTTAATGAAGATGTTGGAGAGTCTTCCTCCATCTTTCATGGGAGAAGAGGGTAGCTCCTCACTAGTGGTCTCTAAAAAATACAATGACTATGTCCCTTACTGAGGCATCAAAGTAAGGAAAGGTTTTGGCAAGGAGGCTAGGGGACACGGAGCAGATGGACATATCAACTGAGACTCAGTGTTCCACTCAAGCCTTAAGAAAGGTTGCTTGCAAGAAGCCGATGACCTCTCAGTGGCCTTGACACAGGTAACCAAGACCTTTGATGGGAAATGGTGACAGTATTAAAGCTATCTCCATCTATGCTATGGGCCTGATGTTCCCCGAGCTGGTCCTGGCCATTGCGACCATTTTTACATCACTTATGAATGACCCCTGACATTCCCTTCCCTTCATGGATTACACTTTAAAAAAACCTGTTTTATTATTTTAATCTTTTCTTTAAACAACTCTTTAGGACAGAGAAGGCATCAACCTGAATCAGTAGATAGAGTTTCCTCACCCATGATAGTATAGATGCAGTCCCTAATCTGATCCTTGTTATTTTAGGAGTATTTCCACAATGGCAAATCAGAATGACATAGAATGCCTGCACACATGCATGCTGACACTGTATCAGTTAGCCTTAGGATCAGGAGGCCCTGGGTTCAACTCATTCCTTCAACAGAGTCTAGCTATCCGAGGACCCTATATATTAGGATCAAGTTAGCCCATTTCCACCACTAGAGGAAGTTTTCACATTGGGAGTTCCTCACAAGGATGAAATCACAGTTCTGAACCAAAAAATATCCAAGCTATTCCCCTGATCTCTCACTCCTTAAGCTCACATTTAATACTGATCCTTTATATTGTGCTTTCAAGTATGCAAAAAACTTTACATATGGTGGCTCATTGGGTCCTTCGCAACACCTCTGAAGAATTTATTTTTGGTATTGTTATCTCCATTTTACAGACGAAGAAACTGAGGCTTTTAATTAAAAGATTTGTCTGTAGTTACATAACTGATAAGAGTAGGAGGAAGGATTTCAACTTAGGCCTCCCTTCCCCCCAGGTCTAGTGCTCTGGAGGCTGAGCCACTTGGGTGTCTGATCTAAGTTTTGTATTTTCCTAGTACCTAGCTCAGATTCTGAACACAGGTTTGTAGCACAGGGTGGTGGTTGGGCTAACATTAACACTGGACCATCCACCCAACAGAATTCACATGAGAAGCAAATCATGCATGTGACTGTTTGGAAGCCTGGAATGCTTGAACCTGTGCTTCCAATGTCAGACAGAAGCGTTTTGTGTTTGTGTTGGCACTGGCACGGAGGCCTAGGCCCTAGGTCTTAGCCTGACCACAGAAAGGCCATGAGGGTCTGCGTAACAGTGCCCTCTGTGGGAAAAGAGTCATCTTGGAAAAATTCAGTTCAAAGTCACAGACACTTATTAAATGCCTACTGTATGCAAAACACCAGAACTAGAAAACCACAAACTCTCTTCCATTAAAGGACTTATACTCAATTGGAGGAGGTGAGAGGTAACATCTGGAGGGAAAAATAATTATGAAGTAATTTTAAGTGGGAGAGATACCTGTGTAGTGTTTTGACGAGAGCCAAGGATTCTAAGAGGGTCAGGTGAGGAGACAATATATTCCTGGCATGGGAAATGGCCTGTGCAAAGAATTGGAAGTGGGAGGTGTCCAGGAGGCCACTATCAAAAGAACCCAGGGGCAGCTAGGTGGCGCAGTGGATAGAGCACCGGCCCTGGATTCAGGAGGACCTGCGTTCAAATCCGGCCTCAGACACTTGACACTTACTAGCTGTGTGACCCTGGGCAAATCACTTAACCCTCATTGCCCTGCATAAACAAAAATAAAAATAAACAAACAAAAAGAACCCAGAGTCAGATCTCTTAAGAAATCATCCTAATGATGGTGGTGACCTCGGCACCTCCCATTTCTCTCACTTTGTAATGGGTCACAAGTCCTTTTTCCCCTCCAATACCATCAATCATTGACAAATCTCCCTGGGTCAGTAGCTGTGGCCTTGGCAGAAAAAAAAATGGATCATTGCTTCTTCACCATATGCAAACTCAAAGCATCTTTTCATTTCATTGGTTGGATCTGTCATAAGAGACATGGGTGTTTATAAGAAACTGACTGGGTAAATGAAGAACATAACTGTCCTTCATTGGGCCAATGAAAAGATGTCTGCTTTTTAATGCTAGTAGTGGAATTCAGAACTCATTTGTACAAAAACCAAACTTGGGTTCAAATTCCTGACTAAGTCCTTTTGGGCTTCCCTAATTGATGCTCTGCCCACAGGAGCGGTTCCTCACCTATTCTCTAATCAAGGCTCCCATTGCTCCACCTCCCACACCCTGTCAGCTAAGGATATTGGGTCATATTTTATGCTTCCTTCTCCCTTTTGTATCACCTTGTCACCATCATCTACTCCCCCCCTCTATTCCTTTTGTCTCTGAGAGTGAGGTGGCCCTTCTTGCCAAGGTCAGTCCCCTCCACCTGTGCCCTTGCTCCCATTTCCTTTTGGCTTTTCCAGCAGATTTTCCCCATAAGCATGTCCTTCTCTCCAATCTAATCTTTACTGGCTCCTCACCCCTGCCTTCAAACATGCCGAGCTTCCTCCATCCTTTAAAAATCCCTCACTAGACCCTCCTGTCCCCTCAAACTTTCATCATCTTATAGTCCTTTTCATGTATCAGCCAGACTTCTAGAAAAAGCTGCCTATACCCATTTCCCTCACTTCCTCTCCCCTCCCTCAGACCTTTGTCGTATGGATCCCACCAGGCTTTGCCCATATAAACTGTGAGGCCAAGCTTCTGGATATCTCTGAGACACAAGAACTCCACCTGCCACAAGTTCAGAAAATTTTGAGGGTTGGACTGAGAACTCAAGGTCTTAGACCCAGGGGAGACCTCGAGCCTTCTGATCATCTCTGCCCATCCTTGGTCCTCCTTCCATTCACTGACATTCTTCTTGGACTCCTTCTCTATCACTTAGAATACTTTCATCCCTTCCAACTCCTCACTGAAGTGATAGAGAGCCCCCATCTGAAGAACGTACTCCCCTTTCCCAGCCCCCACTATCTATTCCCAGCCACCTCAACCCCACCTCTCTGCTGAATGTTCTCTCTGCTGTTATTTCTCTGATGCTCTCTGTGTCTTTTCAATCAGGCCTCTTCCTCTCTTGCTCCTTCCATTTTCTGGCTCTTACTCCATCCTCAAAAGACACCTTGTCCCAGTTCACCTTTCCAAGGCTAATTATACTTTCTCTCACACTTCTCAACTTCCTGTTCTCAGTGGGGGCATCTCCCAGGTTCTGCTTTTTCACCATCATAGCTATGTGGCTCAGTAGCTAGAGTACTGGGCCTAGAGTCAGGAAGATGAGTTCAAATTTGACTTCAGACACTTACTAGCTGTGTGACCCTAGGCAAGTCATTTCACTGTCAGACATGGTTGTTATTTTAATTGGTTTTGTTAGTGTTTTTGTTAAAATAATGCTCATGGGAGAGGGTAGACCTGAAAATAAAGAAAAAATTAATTTGCGCTTTCCCTTAAATGTAATGGGCTGTCTTTGGTCACATAGTGAGTTCACTATTGCTGGTGGTATTCAACAGAATGCTAAGTGACTTCTTGTTAGTGACCCTGTGGAAGAGATTTCACCAGTTGACTCTGGGGTCTGTTCCTGCTCTCTAATTCCATTAATTATGTTACATCATCCTCACCACAACCCCAGGGAAGAGTTCAAGTAGATATCACCCCCATTTTACAACTGAATAACCTGGCTCAGACTGTGGATGAGTTTGCAGCCCAAACTCACTTGGCTGCAAAGTGTCAGAATAATAAGTAGAGCCCAGATTTCTTCCCTCCTCATCCAGTATTCTTACCATGACAACACATTAAATTACCTCATGATGTCTGATTATTAAGTTATTTTTTCTTGTGTGTTTTATCATTCTCACTCACTACCTCATCATACCAGGCATATAATAGATTCCTGACAGGCTCAAGCACACTTTGGTCAAAATGTGTCCATTGAAAGGCCCGGGGAGAACTGAAAAGGAGAGACACAGATGACCCCTGGCCACAGTTTGGAAACAGAGGCAGAAGCAGATTGAGTATTGCAAGTTGTTGGCCAACTATGTGTATGTGGAAATATACTTATTTACTTTGAAAATTTCCGGAGATTTAACCAACACAGCTGCACCTTCTCTTTCCCAGTCATGTTTGTTAAAGCCTCAGTAACTTTCCAGAAGCAGATCCGGATCTGGGCCAGTCACCCTCCTCACTTCAATCCTGCCCATCCCCAGGGAACATTGGGTCTTTTGGTCTGGAAGGCCTGTATCCCATTCTGTTCCCCTTTAAGCTAATGCTTAAGAGTTTGCTGACATCAGATTATAGGATAAAGAGTTTGCTGACAGCAGATTATGAGTAAAGCAATGAAAAAGATCGAGAAGTTAAAGATTTTTTTAATCTAAGCTTAAGATGAAAGCTAAATTAATTTTTTTAAATCCCAAAACAACATATCCCAGTCGTTGTTGCTCAGTCATGTCTGACTTTTCATGACCCCACTTGGGGTTTTCATGGCAGAGATACTAAAATGGTTTGCCCTTTCCTTCTTCAGTTCATTTTACAGATGAAGAAACTAAGGCAAACAGAGTGAAGTGACTTGCCCAGAGTCAAACAGCTAATAAGTGGCTAAGTCCACATTTTGAACTCAGGTCTTCTTAACTCCAAGCCTGATACTCTATCCACTATGCCACCTGGCTGCCTTAACAGTAGCAGCAAAAATTACAAGTTGAAGAGAGAAAAAGATAGCCAAGGAAGCTAAGGGGAGACAAGGAGATCTCACTGGAAAAGGGAGGAACTTCAAGGCTTATTTAAATGCTTCTAGCTCTGTTCTTTGATTTCCCCTCAGTTTCAAGTAGGAAAATACATTTCTTTTTCTTTTTTTTGGAATTCAGAGAATCAAGGTAAGTAATTTGAGCATATGATATGAGAGATAGCACTGGGTCATTCTTGTATCTGATTAAAGAACAGTCATGAAGTCTTAGGTCTAGAACTAGAAGGAACCTCTGAGTCATCTGATCTAGCCTTCTTGTTTTATATATGAGGAAACTGAGGCCCAGGGGAGATCTGTGTGGTTCCAGATCACATAGCTAATAAGTCTCAGAGATGGAGAGCTAAGTGGGATAGTATACAAGGCACCAGACTTGGAGTCAAGAATGAGCTCACATCCCCCCTCACAATCTAGGCCCTGTTTTCTTTAACTATAAAAGAAAGGGCTTAGAATCATGGCCTCTCTGGGTTCTTCCGATAATTCTTGGTTCACATATTGCTGATCCGAGGGCTAAACCAGCTCTAAATCTTGGGTCTGTGATCCTATGAGCCCAGGGCCTCTGGCTTCAAAGCTGGTGCTTCTTCCAGCACACAGAAAAAAGAAAGTTCCTCTGTGAAGATTGTGTGTATGAAGCAATAGGAGGCAACATGGCGCCCTTGGCAAGAATGCTGGATCCTCTCCAGCATTCTGAACCCAGAGGACCTGGCTTCACTTTCTGAGTGCCCTCCAGCAATCAGTTAACCTTTCTGGGAGGAGAGGTTGATCCAGCAGGATCTGGATTACATGACCTTTAAGGTTCCTGCCTGCTCTAAGTCTATGATGCTGAACTAGCCCATAATTGTGGTGGTGAAATTAGGATTTTAAGATTTTGGGGGCCTTGCCAGGACATACAGGATATAATATTTTACCAAATTTATAAGACATCTTTTAGAATGAAGGTATTCTGAGTTTATACACAATATGCCAAGTCATTGATATATGGGGTTTTTTTTCCAGGACTGAGACAATGGTTTAATTTTTAAAAAAATAGATTTTTATGGGCAACTTTTGTCTTCCCAACTGTATTTTTTAATATATTCCTTACCCTGCCCCATCCCGAGGAGCCATCCTCTATAACAAAGAACAAAAAAGTGAAGAAAAATGTAGTTCAACAAAACCACATAATTGAACAAATGTGACATCTAAGACAGCTCTGCAAAATGACTGGGGTGGTGGGGGAGGAGGGGTAACTTCTCATATTTCTTCTTTGGGGCTGAGTTTCTTCATTATAATTTCGGGGCATTTCATTTGGGTTGTTTAGTTGTTGTTTTTAATGTTTTCATTTACATTGTTGTCATTATGTATGTTGTTTTCCTAGATTTGCTTACTTTACTTTGCATCAGTTCATATGAAGTTTCCCATGCTTCCTCTTCATTATTTCTTATAGCCCAGTCATAATCTACTACATTCTCGTAACATAGTTTCTTTAGCCATTCCTGAATCCATGGGTATCTATAATGTTTCCAGTTCTTTGCTGCTTGAGGTGGATTGGTATACAGTTATCCCTTCCACATCACAGGGATTAGGGGTACAGTGCCCCTGAGATTTGGAAAATCTGTGTAAAAGTTTTTGATCCTCCCTTCATATCAGAGAAGTCTGATTTTTCAATTTCTTTTTCTTTTATGGGATATTTATAGTACCTTCTTGTAAAATTTGGGTTAAGCAATTGGTCATAGACTATATGTAGGTTAATGGTAAGTAAAAATGACTTTTTCTGTGTCTATTCTGGCCTTCACGTGTTTGCATCTTCCAAAAATCTCCCCCCAAATTCTCATTCTTATGCTGACCCAGGATATATGAAAACCACAATGGGGAAAAGTCATGATGTGGAAGGGATAACTATATCAGTCAATCAACAGGGGTTGATTAAGTGCCTACCATGTGCCAAGAGACCCAGAAAATGCAAGGGTTACAAGTACAAAGAATAAAAACCTCCCTATTCCCAAGAAACTTACATTCTAATGGCAGAAAAAGAACTAGATAGATAGATAGATGGGTGGATGATAGATAGATAGATAGATAGATAGATAGATAGATAGATAGATAGATAGATAGATAGATAGATAGATAGATAGATGATGGATGGATGATAGATATAGATAGATAGACTGACAGATACACTACATATATATGTATGTATATACAGCATAAGTGTAAAGCAAATCAATGCAAATACATAAAGTAGCTAAGTACATGGTAGTTTGGGATGGTGGAAATCAGGAATGGATTTCTGCAGAAACTGATGCCTTTGCTGCCTCTTCAAGGAAGAGAGGGACTCTCAGGCAGGGATTGAAAGGCAGTGCATTCTAGACATGTGAGGTAGCCAGTGCAAAGGCATGGAAATGGAGGTGGAGTGTGTTATATAAGGAATAAAGAGGCGGCCAGTTGTCTGGGTCGCAGAGCACAGGGTGAGGGAATGTCCATTAAGGTCGGGTCCAAGTGCGAAGGGCTTCATAAGCTAAACAGAAGTGGTTATATTTTGTCCTAGGAGCATTAGGAGGCTAATGGAGTTTAATAAGTAGGGAAGTGACATGGTGAGATCTTCCCCTAAGGGAGACCAATTCTGAGGCTATTGCAATCATCTAGACAAAAAGCCATGAGGGCCTGAACCAAGATGAAGCCACATTAGTTCAGAGAAGGGGTCGGATGTGAGAGATATTTATTGTAAAGAAAGAAACAGCAGGATTTGACTACTGATAGGATACATGGGGTAAGGGAGAGTGGGTTGTTCAGGGTAATAATGAAGTTAGCAACCTGGGAAATTGGGAAGATAGTGGTGCTTTTAACAGAAATAAGGGAGTTCAGAAGAGGGGAGGGTTTGTAGGGAAAGATAATGAGTTCTCTTCCAGATGTATTGAGTTTAAATACCTCAGGGGACATCCACTTTGAAATGTCAAATAGGCAGTTGGTGTTACAGGAACAAAGTTCAAGGAAAAGACTTGGGGGCTGGATACTTAAATCTGAGCCATTTGCATGGAGATGATAGCTAAAGCCAGATGAGCTAATGAAGTTATGAAGACAGAATGGAGAGGAAGAAGAGGACCAAAGAACCTTGGGAAATACTCAAAGTTATGGGGTATGACAGATGATGAACCTGCAAAGGAGACTGACTGTTGAGTAGTTTCAGGAAAACCCAAAGAAGAGAGAGTATCCAGGAAGGTGGTCAGCAGTGTTAAAAACAGCAGAGATGTCAAAGAATGAGATTTTTTTAGATCCCTGACCTCCTTAAAGTAGAGTCTTTGAAGAACATTCTCTGAGTCAAAGAATCCAGACATTTTAGTCATTTGGCTTTCTCGAATGCCTGGACCAAGTTACAGATTCCCCTCCAGTGCCTCAGTGTGCTCATCTTTCCACAGCTTCACCCACACTGATCATTTCCATTCTTTGTCATCCTGGTCCATCTGCTAGGTGAGATGGGAGAGTTCAAGGGTGTTTTATTGTGTGTTTCTATTATTGTCGTTGTTGTTTTGGTACGTTCTTTCATATGGTGGTTAGCCTCTGGCAATGGTTTCCAACATTTCATCATGGTGAAGAATAACTTTTGTCTCTCAGTAGGGATGGAGACATGAATAGAATCAATTACATGTATGCTCGCTATGTCAGAGACACCATGGAACCTCTTAACATCCCCGATGTCTATAAGGACAAGAGATTTCCCTGGACAGTGAGTAAATGGAATTTAGTCTTGAAGTAAGATGATAACATTTCCTACACAGCCCCTGTTTCTGCGCTTATTGTTGTACTGAACTGCCTGCCACAGAAAGATTCTGGGGTAAGGAGTGGGGCCCGTATATTCCTTGACCCAAGCAAGGAGGGTAATGCTTCCCTGCCTAGAATGTGTGAGCCAATTTTAAGATATCCTCCAACCCTAGGTTTGTACTAGGAAAGTATGTAATAAAGATGAACAAAAAGCAGTAGGGTAGTACTTTTTTTTAAGTGTGTTCAGTCCCAATAGGGCAAAAATCTCAATATAGTTTAGCTTTGGGCACTATAGGAAATAGAAATAAGGGGAAACTTGAGAACAACATTTAGAAGAAAGAAGGAAATAAGCATTTATTAGGCACCTGCCATGGGCAAGATACTAAGCTAAGCATTTTACAATTGATCCTAACAACAGCCCAATGAAGTAGGTGCCTATTTTACACTTGAGGAAACTGAGCCAGACAGAGGTGAAGTGACTTATGCAGGGTCCCACAGCTAGTAATTGTCTGAATCTAGACTTGAACTCAAGTCTTCCTGGCCCTAGACCCAATGCTCTATCTACTGTACCATCTAGCTGAGTCTGTCCAGATTTCCACACTGGGCCACAAACTGTCATTAACGTAATAATTTGTTAGATATTCTTCTCCCCTAACTCCTTCATGCCAGTTCTCCTGCTATTTTATATATCTCTGTATCTTGACTAACTTTAAAGACTGAGTTCATTGAATGTGTTATTAGACCACATAGTGTGAATACACAACAGCAGAGCATGGGGACTCCCCTTATCTACCAATTAGGAGCCATGAATATTTGTTCCATGGAAAACAGAAATGGACTGACTGCTGCTTTAGCAAGGCAAGACAACCACAGAGGTCTAGGGCAACTGTGTCATCTGTAAGCTGGGTGAATGTGAAAGAAAACTTAAGCCACCCCTGGGGTGTTGCCAGACAATGGAAGTCAGGCCCCCTGGGCTCCCTCTTCTCTCTGGCAGACTTTGCTCCGTTATGTCACCAATCACCATGCATGGGGTCAAGCCAGAAATAAATAGTGCCCATGGATGGGTATGATTAACAATTGATTACTCAGAACTGGTTTAAAATGCAAAAATTAAATGGACCAGCAGACGTTCATTCCACAATAAAAGCACACGTGGTGTGATTTCTCAGTGTATTTTCATCAGCATTGTTTGGTCATTTGTACGTTCTCTGTGTCCTGATGGGAACCCGAGGTGATAAAAGAGGAAAATGTCAGGGGACCTAATTACTTTTAGACACTAATCATTGACTTGATTTCTCTGCTCTGTTGCTTGTCTTGTTTGTGTATGTGTGTGTGTGTGTGTTTTTTTCAATAGAATGAAAATGCAGGAAACTTTCACCAGCCCATTAGAAGTTTGCTTTGCACACCTATAAAAAATGGAAAGAAGAACAAAGTGATAGGTAATGCCTTTTGTTCTCACCTGAGTTCCTTCCCTTACAGCATAAATCTTGGTTGTTCAGGTCTATGTCAGACTCCATCTGCTCCCACCCCAGTCATGCTGTGTAGGTGACCTTGGCTTCTCAAGGCCCGGGCAGGCCCTCCCAAGCCAGGCCTGTGACCACCATCTGGGCCTGGTTGGTTCAGCTAACTTGAGACATGCTCCTCACCATGCCCTGTGCCAGTCTCTCAGCAGTGAATTGTTCAGCCACATCAACTCTGGGTTGGCTCATGGGAGGGAGGAGCAGTCCCATTTCCAAAGCCTCATGTGGCTTCTTGAGGTAGTGAGGTGACGGTGCCAGGAGAACTGCCTTCCTGAATATTAGTGTACCCTACCACCAGCTAGTGCTGAATGCCCATGTTTAGTGTCTATGATAGTACAAGCAGTGCTGCATGATGTGGGACTTAGAGTCCACAAATCTAAGTTCAAATTTCTAGTCAAATGAATGAATGAATGAACAAATGAAGGAACAAAAAAATGATGAATGAATGAATGAGTTAACGAATGAATGAATGAATGAACAAAGGAACAAAAAATGATGAATGAATGAATGAACGAATTAACGAATGAATGAACGAAGGAACAAAAAAACAAATGAATGAATGAACGAATGAACGAATTAACAAATGAATGAATGAAGGAACAAAAAAATGAACAAATGAACAAATGAACAAACGAATGAATAAGACAGTCTGGCCTCAAGAAGTTTACATTCTAATAGAGAAAGACAATGCACAAAGAGGACCCAGAGTTGGAGTGGGGTAAGAGTGTGTGTTTGTGTGTGTGTGTGTGTGTGTGTGTGAGTGACGTGGAAATGACCAGAAAGCCATGTTGTAACCTGATTCTTGTGACATAACCTTCATTTCTGCATTGATCCCTTCCCAGTGCCTCTTTGTATATAACCCAAAATAAGAAAAGAGGGGGAAAAAAGAATTGAGCAAAAGTAACAGGTCTGTCGGTGTATATATTCTGCCAGCCTCTGCAAAGGAGGGTGGGAGATGGATTTTCTTGTCTCTTCCCAGGGGCCGAGCTTGAGTCAGTAAGTCTTGGGAGGTCCCCAAACTGAGCTGCGTGCACCCTGATCCTCCTCTTCTGCCCACCAAGAATTCAGCCTTTGCACCTGGGATCCGTCTCCTTCCCAGAATCACTGGGGTCTTTTGTTTTTCCTTTTCTTATTTTGGGTTCTTGGTGATGGCTCCCTGGGTACGGATACCTGCCGAAATGAAGGTTATGTCAAAAGAAAATAGATTTTAAAATGGATAGAAAATTGAAAAGACATCTACTAAGGCATGGATGGGCTATGGATTCTTCCTGTTGTGATAAAATACCTTCAGAGGCTTACCAAGGGCCACAGAAAGAACAAGATGCAGAGAGAAGAGACAGGATTTCATGAATGTCCCAGGAACACTCCTTGTTTCCCTCTTTTGTAGTAACTCTGTCAGCGCCTCCTCTGTGACTTCTGCCCATTTGTCTGAGCTCTTGCCCTCTGGGCCTAAACAGGGGACTTCTCCCCAGAGCTTATCTGTGATGATCACCACCAAGCCCCATGAACAAGGAGAGAAACCAAGTCTATGTGAGTTATGGACACACTGGAAGCCTCTCTGTGCTTCCTCTTCTGCATAGTGAGTAGGACTAGATGATCCTTCCAGTCCCAAACCAACGATTTTATGTGTCAGGTCCTCTAGGGTCTCATTCCTGTGCTTTCGGCACTGGAAGGATGCCATATGTGTTTCCCGGTCTTTTTCCACTGGTACAGGGAACTCCTGGATGAGAAAGTACCCTCTATGAACACAGGAAGGCATCTTCTGTACAAGCCTTTTTTTAAGCAAAGGGACTCAAAGTCAGTGAAATAGGAAGCATTTTAAAAACTGGGTTAAAGTGTATTAGCCTCTGGGTGTAGCACCCACCCTGGATTCAGGAGGACCTGAGTTCAAATCTAGGCTCAGAAACTTGACACTTAATAGCTGTGTGACCCTGAGCAAGTCACTTAACCCTCATTGCCCCGCAAAATAAAAAAATAAAAAAATAAAATAAAATATATTAGCCTCATGGCACACTCTTGATGTGGGGAAAGAGGACAAGGGACAGGAAAAGATTTTCCTTGGTTAGAAAAAAAACAAACCTCCCCTTGTTCTCTGTCACTTCTGATGTTAGAGTTAGCTAGAACACCTGGAGGGCAAGTGACTTACCCAGAGTAACATAGCCAGGACGTGTCAGAGGAAGGACCTGAATGCAGGTCTCCCTGATTACAAAGCCAGCTCTCTATCTTCTAAAACTATACCACCTTTCCAGCCCTCCTGTGCTTTCATTAATTAAATTAATGGGGATTTTTAATCTTCTTTTAAGAAAAAAAAATTGTGGCACAGTGGATAAAGCACCAGCCCTAGATTCAGGAGGAGCTGAGTTCAAATCCAGCCTCAGATACTTGACATTTACTAGCTTTTGTGACCCTGAGCTAGTCACTTAACCCTCATTGCCCCACAAAAAAAAGCACTATAAATATGTCTCTTGAATACAGACCTTGTCGTTCAGTCATTTTCAGTCATGTCCAACTCTTCTTTGGAGTTTTCTTGGCAGAGATACTGGAGTGATTGACCATTTCCTTCTCCATCTCATTTGACAGACAGGGAAACTGAGGCAAACGAGTTAAGTGACTTGGTCAGAGTCACACAGCTAGTCAGTGCCTAAGGCTGTCTTTGAACTCAGGTCTTCCTGACTCCAGGCCCAGCACTCTATCCACCGTGCCGTCGAGGTGCCCTGAATATGGACTATTCCTTCTAATTTGCTGGTTGGCAGTCTTTGAAAGTTTGGTGTTATTTTTAAAGGCCCTCATTCCATGTGAATGCCGCGCTGATTCACTGAGGGAAGCTCCTCGCGTGAAACCACAGTCGCAGAGAGGAAAAAAGCCGTTGCCAATTAGCGACTAAATAATACCTGCTTCAGAGATTGTCTTCACGCCAGTTTTTCTCAGTAGACTCTCCAGGTTCCCCGGAGCCAGTCCATGCCTCCTGGTAAATACACAATAAAGCCCATCTAATTAGGAAACTTGGAGAAGCACGAGCGGAGAGAACACGGAGTCTGCCTGCAGACCTCGCTGCTTCCTGTGTGACCTTGGGAAAGTTACCTCCTTCTGCCTCAGTTTCTCCACATGTGAAATGAGGGGATTGGGCTGGACCATCCACCTCAAAGGGAGCTGCTCCTTGGTAACATCTTGGTAATTCACAGCTGGCTTTTGTATAGCGCTCTCGTATTTTATGGAGATATTATATAGAGCTGACATTGAGCTGTTGTATTGCATTTATTATCTCACTAGCGGACCCTGGGAGGCAGGTGATCGTTTTATCCCCATTTTACAGATGAGGAAACTGAGGTCAGAAGCGGTGAAATGATTTGCTCAGGGGTCCCACGGCTTAGTACCTGAGGCTGGATTTGAACTCAGCTCCTTCTGACTCTAGATCCAGTTCTCAATCTACTGCACCACCTCGCTGGGGTAAAACTCGACTCCTTAATTCTCTTAGACCTTTTAAAGCCCAATCTTGCAAGCATTTATTAAGCTCCTCTTGTTTACAAAGTTAGTACTTAGTAAGTGCTTGGAAAATATTAAACATTGGATGGCATTACATTCAGGTGGGAGTTAATTAATGCTACATTTTGGTTGGAGGAGACAGTATTTGCGGTGCCTTGTTTTATCCAGTCACCTTTTGAGAATAACTGGGGAGTTGGGGGCCAAGAGAGGAGAAAAAGCAGAGAGCTTCCTCTTCCATCTAGGGCCTGTCTTTTCTCAGGCAGGTGACGGACGTGGTGAGAGAAGCTACCCCTGGCAGTCACCTTTGATCTTTAGTAAGCATGGCCTAGGGCTGCCCTGTGTAACGCCAGAATATCTTTCTGCAGTAGTCTTTGGGGGTTATGAAATGAGAAGGGCTATGCTCCGATGGAGAGAACACAGTTTGGGGAATCCGGGGACCTGAGATGGAATCCAGACTCTGCCATTTACTAGCCTTATGACCTTTGGGGCCTCAGTTTCCTCATTTGTAAAATGAGGATTGACCCCTAATGTCTCCCCAGCTTTAAACATATGATGCTATAAGCATAAAACCACATAACCAGGAATTCTAATTCCCCATAAACATACTTACAGATACATCACTCTTTCATAGCTTGTCATTTTTATGTGATCTAATAATATTCAATTTGATTGCCAAAAAAAAAAATTGTTTTGTTCACTCATGCAATAGTCCACAGAACATTAAATATAAATTAGAATAATAGCAGAGTAGGGACTTGCCCCAGGACAATTTTTATCTGATCCCCATTGAAAAAGACAAGAATTTTCCCCGAAAAACCTTGAAAGACTAATGAACATCGATGTATAGTGAAGTGAGCAGAGCTGGGAGGACATTGTGCATAGTGACAGCAGTATTGTTCAATGGGCAATTGTGAATGACTTAACTACTCTCAGCAGTGCAATGATCCAAGAAAATCCCAAGGAACTAATAAGGAAGCTTACTATGCACCCCCATAGAAAGAACTGATAAAAAGAACACTTGTGGATTGTACATATATAACCTGATTGCGATCTTGTGGAGGGGGGAGGAAAGGGAGGGAGGGAGGGAGAAAAATTTGGAACTCTAAATCTTGTGAAAATGAATGTTGAAAAGTACCCTTGCATGTAACTGGAAAATAAAATAAATGTTTGTTGCTGAAAAAAAATAATGCATCAGATTAAGCTTAAAAAAAAAAAGAAAAAGACAAGAATTTAATAATAATAGATCATCTTTACCCGGGCAGCTAAGTGGCACAGTGGATAGAGCACTGGGCCTGAAATCAGAACTAAGTTCAAATCTGTCCTCACACATTCACTAGCTGTGAGACCCTGGGCAAGTCACTTCACCCTGTTTACCTCAATTTCCTCATCTGTAAAATGAGCTGGAAAGGGAAATGGCAAATCACTCCAGTGCCTCTGCCAAGAACACCCCAAATGGGGTCATGAGGAGGCAGACGTGACTGAAAACGACTCAACCACCACATTTCCCCAGGCCTTAAAGCTCTGCAATGCACTCGATATAATATTTCATTTGATCCCCCATCCACCCTGTGAGCTAAGGGTCCTTAGGTATGATGCATTTCGCAGCTGAGGAAACTGAACCTCAGCATAAGACCCTTGTCCACGTCCACACGGTGACTCTCAGAGGTGGGAGTCGAACACGGGCCTCTCCTCATTCCACATCCAGCACTTTTCCTATTACGTGTCAGTTCCTCTTGTGAGGAAACTGAGGCAGAGATTAACGGACTTGGCCCAGAGTGCCACAGCTAGGAAGTGTCTGAGGCTGGATTTGAACACAGATCTTCCTGACTCTAGGTCCGGTGTTCTATGGCATGATAGTGAAGGCCCCCTCAAATTAAGTGGTTCCTACCCTCAGGTGCTGGTTCTTTAGTGCTCCATCTGAGTCTAATTGTGAAAGGTCTGCTGCCCCCTTGTATCAGTCAGTCATGAACGCGTTTATTAGGTGTCTGCTATGTGCACCAGCTAGCCGCCGAGATGCTGACTGAGGCAGCGTTCTCACCCCATACCATGAAATCTCTATCCTGTTTCACACTCGCTTCTCTCTGCTTTCCCTGCCTCCTTCCCTTCTTCTCTCCATTTCCTAAATGCTACTTTTCCCTATGTTGTAGTTACAAAATTTGAAGATGAGAGAAAACAGTTCTAATTCACTCACTTCCATATTAACCATAAGCCCCATTTTCTAGTCCTCATTCCCTCCCTCCTGAGATGCCTTGTTCAAAAATCTGATGCTCCCCAGTTAGTACCTGAGAATGTAAGCCCCTTAATCAACTGTGGCCTGATTGGTGAGGAATAAACCCAGTTTGGAGTTGAATACTATAACCGTAATTTAGGTGAGCTGAGGAGCAGGTCAGTGCAGAGGGGGGACAGAGAAAGCAAGAGGTCATGTTGCCCAATGACCTACACCACTGAATAAACTTGAGGCCCAGTCAGAGAAGGGAAGCGACTTGTCTAAGGACACTCAGCACATGGCAGAGCCAGATATTAATTCAACAATTAAGCCAAAGTCCTCTGACCCCAAATCTCATGCTCTTTTAGATAATGCTTTGCTGCCCACTCCAAAACAGAGCACAACGAGCTTATGACCCAGGTGCTACTCCTCGATTTCATGTTAGAACTGGGTTCTTGTCCCGCCATTCCCCCATTCTACTTCAGAAATGTTTGGATTACACTCTATACAGTCTTAGCTCATACACATGTTAATTGCCTACTTCTGGTAAATTTGTTCAATTGTGTCTGACTCCTTCTGACCTCCATGAACCATCATTTATTAAATGTTTACTACAAGGGCAGATCAACTGGTAGAGCAATGCACAAAGCACTGGGCTCAATTCCAGAAGACCTAAGTTCAAATCCATCCTCGGACACTTAGTAGCTATGTAACTCTGCCCAAGATAATTAATTTCTGTTTGTCTCAGTTTCCTCAAATATAAAATGGAGATAATAGCTACCAGAGTTTTTAAGGGGCGGCTAGGTGGCGCAGTGGATAAAGCACTGGCCCTGGATTGAGGAGGACCTGAGTTCAAATCCGGCCTCAGACACTTGACACTTACTAGCTGTGTGACCCTGGGCAAGTCACTTAACCCCAATAGCCTCACCAAAAAAAAATGTTTACTACATAGGATGATGCCGTGGCAGACATCAGGGGCGTGGAACAAGTACAAAGACAATAACACCAGAATCAGAGATGTGGAAAGGACCTAAGAGTCCGTGTCCGCCAAAAAGCCTGTGTCACAGTCACCACTATAATATACCCAACAGGAGAGATTACTCAGCCTCAGTCCCCAACCATCCAGGATTGGGAATTCACCATCTCCTTTTATTTTCTCTCTTTTTTTTTTTTTTGTGGGGCAATGAGGGTTAAGTGACTTTCCCAGGGTCACACAGCTAGTAAGTGTCAAATGTCTGAGGCTGGATTTGAACTCAGGTCCTCCTGAATCCAGGGCTGGTACTTTATTTATCCACTGTGCTACCTAGCTGTCCCCAAATTCACCATCTCTTAAGGAAATCCATTACACTCAAGGATAGCTCCATTAGTTTGGAAGGTTTTTCTAGTGTAACTTCTACCCATTGCTTCTGGTTCTGCCCTGCCAGTCCAATGAGAACCAAAAGCATCCCTCTTCCCCATAACAATACCCTTCAAGTACTTGAAAAGAATTCTCCTCTTCACCTAAACAACCCTTTCCTTCAAATGGTTCTCGTGTGGCAAGAACTTAGGCCCATTCATCATCTTGATTGCCCCCCTCTGGACTCTCTTCAGCTTCACAACTGTTAGGGAGTTTTCTCTTTACCCTGAGCTGACGTTTTCCTCTCTAAAAATCCATTACTGTTGGTTTGATCCTTAGCCAGTGGACTTAAGGGAAAATGAAATATTTTTATTTCCAGTGTTTCTCAGTGAGTACTATGTCTCTTCTCGGGAGACCAAAGGCCCAGCTCTTTAAAAACCATCCTATAATTTCCTCTCAGCCCTGGTCAGAGTCCCATTCTCTTTATTTCCTATAATGGGCTAAAGTGCATGAATGCTCAATGGATTGATTCCTTCTATAAAATTATGCAACAGGAGAAGGAACTGACCTCATTCCAATTAAAAGTGAAAAAAAACAAATGATGTCACAAAATTCTGGAGCTGGAGGTGACCTAAGGCAACTGAATATTTTAACAACCAATTATTGTTATTATGATTGTTTTAAAATGGAAGATTCCACAGAACCGAATCCCTTTAGCCCTGGGAAATTTCTCTGCTGCCCATCTGACCTTGAATCATCCCATTCATCAAAGGAGACTCTGAGCCTTCTTCTAATGAACTGAAAAAGACGGCTTAGAAATAAGAGATGTTGTATCTGGCGGTGATTTTGAAACTCAGGACCTCTCTGAATGTTCAGCCCAGAAACACTGATGATTCTCCGTTGTTGTTTTTTCAATTTAAGACAATGTAGCTCAACCTGCTGAACTCAGTTCACACATGAATAAACGCTATTAAAGCAGCTTTATGCAGAAGGCTGGCACTCCTCTTGGGTGTAATGTGAGGCATCTGAACCACTGCATGACCCCTGGGGAAGAAGGATGGCTAGCCTAACTCTACCATAGCCACCAAGTTAAAGTATGTTGGATTTCCTGAATCACGTTTCCTTCCACATAATGATGCTAAATTATTGAATTTTAGAGTTGGAAGGATGCTGAAAAACTCTCAAGTTCGCCCTATTCATTTCACAGATGAAGAACTTGAGGTCCACAGAGATTAAATGGCTTTGCCTAAGTGATGGCAATTCAGTTCAGTCATTTTGAGGTGGTTTTATTTTTGATCAATCAAATTCCTTGTGACCCCATCTGGGGTTTTCTTGTTCGTGACTCCATTTGGGGTTTCTTTGGCAAATATCCTGGCGTGGTTTGTCATTTCCTTCTCCAGCTCATCTTACAGATGAGGAAACTGAGGTAACCAAGGTTAAGTTATTGGTCCAGGGTCACACAGCTAGTAAGTGTCTGGGGCCAGATTTAAACTCAGGAAGAAAAGTTTTCTGACTCCAGACCTCGTACTTTGCACTATGGTGCCACCTAGCTCTCCATAAAGGTAAGGGACTTGAGTTCAAATCCCGATTTCCTAGTTACTCTCCCCATTGGGTAGCTAGGTGTCTCAGTGATTAGAGTAATTTGATGAAGCCAAACCACAGTAACTCAATTTTGACACTTCGTAAAAAAAGTTTCATTAATATCTCTTGTTTTTACATCACCCATATTTCCTACTGTATCATCTATCTCCTTCCAGTTTCTGCCAGAGAACTGTACCTTATAATAAAGAAGTTTTTAAAAGGCGGGGTAGGGTAGGGTGGGAAAATCCAGAAGTTCAGCAAAACTAACATTGAAAAAGTATAACATCATATCTAATGGTCCACACTCCTATCACTGCAAAGAAACTGGGCGGGGGGGGGGGCGGGGTTCAGCGTTTGAGGGGAGAGGAAGGGAAGGGATATTTTCTGCGTCTTCTCTTCTTGTTTCAAGCCAGGCTTTGCCATTGACATTTTGCAGCATTCAGTGTCAGTTGTCTTATTGTTGTTCTTTCCATTTACTCTCTTGTAGTCATTGTAAGTTTTTTACTGGTTCTGCTTACTTCCTTGGCATCTCTCTATCCATCACTATAGCCAACATTTCATGAAGAGTAATATTCCATCGCATTCATAGATTTGTTTAACCATTCTTTCACCAATGGGCATCTACTTGGCTTCCAGATCATTGTTAATGCAAAAAGTGCTGCTATAATTATTTTGGTGCAAATGAGGCCTTTCTTTTTTATCCTTGTCTGTGCTGGGGTATAAATCCAGCAATCAAATCTCTATGTCAGGGGGTAGTGGTATTCTTCAGAATGGTTGGATCAATTCATAGTTCCATCTACAATGCATTACTGTGCCTGATTTTGCCCAGCCTCTCCAGCAACAAGTATTTCCATTTTTGTCATCTTTTCCAATTTTCAGGGTGTCAGCTGAAACCTTGGACCTGTGTTACTTTGCATTTCTCTTGTACTTATTGATTCAGAGCATCCTTTCATATGGGGGTTTAATAGTTTGTGATTGTTCTGCAAAATGTTCATCTTCTTTTGCCATTTATTGGGAAATGACTTTTGGTCTTAAATATTTTTGTTTAAATTTTTATCAAATATATTTGTCAGTTGTCTATATACCTCAAATATCAGACCTTTATCAGAGATATTTGATAGAAAGCTATTTTTCCAATTGAACACTTTGCTTCTTATCCTATTTGAGTTCATCTTATTCATGCAAAAACTTCTCAATTTCATGTCGTCAAAATTATTTTATCTTTAGTAGTTGCTTCTGTCTCTTGTTTGTTTAAAAATTCACTTCCTAGGTATAGCTGTAAAAGTTACATATCATGTACTTCTTTTCCAATATTTTAATGGTATGATCTTTAATATTCAAGTTATATATCCATTTTGAATGTATTGTGGCATATAGTGCAAGATGTTGGTCTAAATCTCATTTCTTCTAGTTTTCCTAGCAATTCTGATCAAATATGGAGTTATTTCATAAATTATGTATGTTTTCAGCTTTATAGAGCACAGTTATTTCCTTTTCTTCTTCTCTAATAATTTCTACTAATTGACTTTTGCCTCCTTTCTTAACCAATAAAAAATAGTTTAGGTGATTGCTACTTTATTATATAGTTCAAAGTCTAGATGTACTACCCCCTTTTCATTCCTGTATTTATTACATTTTGCTTTAATATTCTGCATCTTTTATTTCTCCAAGTGAATTTTATTGTGATTTTATCTAGATTTGTTAAATATTCCTTTAGTACTTTGACTCAAGTAGAACAAAATCTGCAAGTTAAGTCTTATAGTATTGTCATCTTTATTTTGTTGACATGACCTAGCAATGAACACAGAATAGCCCTCCTCCTATTTACAATGTCCTTTGTTTCTTGAGGGTGCACTTTATAATTATATCTATAAGGGTGTTGAAGGTGCTTGGTCAAAATAATTCCCTGATTTTAATACATTTTGTAGGTCTTTTAAGTGGGATATTCTTTCTATTGTAGTCTTCTATATTTTGTCATTGATATATAATTATGTATCCTTTTGAGAAAAAGTTAAATAAGGAATAGTCTTTCCTTAATCATGCCTATCACCAAGAAAATACAAGGATGTGTTTGGAGGATTTTCCATTATCTAAAGAATGAGGAGAAGAAACAGCGACTGAAAAGAACTAAGTGCTGATTTGAGGGCATTGATTGGACTTGCTGTCTACTTTTCTGAAGCTACTCTCTCAACATTTCAATGGGTCAAATCTAGCAGCAAAATAAAAGCTGCTATATTTCTTGGGGGGTTTAATGTACTGTACTTAAAATATCATTGAATTGGGATCTATAAGTCCTAAGTTCAAATCTCAGCCCTGCTATTTCATATCTTTGTGACAACTTTTCTTGGTCACTCTTTAATCACCTGTAAAATGAGGTCTTGCTACATGTATTCTAGGCTCTCTTCCAGCTCTAAGCCTTAGGCTAGCCAGCTTAGGGTATGTGGCTTTTTTTTCTTGGTGAAGATAGCACTGTGCTTCACACAAGACATATTCAGAAGGACAAATTTTCTAACTATTAACTTACCATTTAGGCTTTGTAGAGGCAATGGATCAGTTTTAGGAATTCAGAAAGATCTGAGTTCAAATCTGGTCTCAGACACTTTGAAGCTGTGTGACTCTGGGCAAGTCACTTAATCTCTGTTTGTCTCAATTTCCTCATCTGTTAAAAAGGGGTTATAACTGGATCTGTCTCCCAGGGTTGTTGTGAGGATCAAATGAGACAATATTTGTTTTTTCAAGAGCACTTAACACTGTCCCTAGTATATAGTAGGCACTATATAAATTCTTATTTTCTTTTTTCCTCCCTCCTTTTTAGCCACCCCTCCATGATAGCAACTTATAGTAAGGAATAGAAGGTGGAAATGGACAGGTCCTTGATTTTTTTTTACTGACCAAACAATGAATGGTTTTCACTGGGATTGACCAATAGTTTTCAAGTTTGGCATCTGAAGTTTCAAGAAAGTTCTAGAGAAAGGGACTATTCATGGAATATTGCAACAGAGCTTCTCTTTTGGTAACTATTCTGATATAACTGGCTTCCTTTGTTATCCTGTGGATTTTATTTTATGTAGTTAAGAACATTATGTATGCTTAGGCGGGGCTCATAGGTTTCTCTGGCATAAGAAAAAAATATGAAGATTGCCTGGAAAAGTGGAATGGGAGAGAGGGAGAATTAAAGGAGGATCACCCTTTTGTGGGACTGAAGGAGAAGGGAGGCCTGTTCAGGCATGGGCTAGCCTTGGTGACTTCCTACATCCCCTCCCACTCTGCTGACAGAGGCCCTGAGGACTTTGATGACCCTGCATTTGAGACCCTTGGACTCCTTGTATTCTTATTTATCGATAAGGAAATCTAGACCTTTCTCTCCCCAGATTCTCTCCATAATCCCAGGCTATTGTGCAGTCCCTAATCCCTGGGAAATTTTAACCAGGAATGGGTAAGCATTCTTCTCTCTTTGTGATGGGCTGTGCTTACCCTATAAGCCTTCTTTCTAGACTAAAGCGGACACTTAACTATCTTCACTATTTGTTGTTTGGGAGTTGTTTTTAAGTTGTGTCCAACTCTTTGTGACCTCACAGGGTTTTCTTGGCAAAGATACTGGAGTGGTTTGCCATTTCCTTCTCCAGATGAGGAACTGAGGCAAACAGGGTGAAGTGACTTGCCCAGGGTGGCACAGCTTATAGGTATCTGAGGCCAGATTTGGACTCAGGAAAATGAATCTTCCTGATTCCAGGACTAGCACTCTATCCACCATAGCTTCACCCAGCTGCCCTATCTTCAGTGTTACACATTGGCAACAACAGAAATTGTGTGTACGTGGCATGTCTCTGTGGAAATCTGAGGTTTAGCTTTGAATTGTGAGATTGGCTACATGAAGGGTGTCATACTGGTCTATTGTGTGTGTGTTTCTACTTAACACAAACTCTAAGCAGGGAAAGGCAAACTTCATGTCCCCTTCTGATGTGCTTCAGAATTGTTCTCTTGGAAAGTGGACAAAAATTTAATTAGCCTTGAAAGGACAAAGTGTCTTTGGGGACTCTAGTGGTCTAGAATTTATTTCTATGTCAAGAAGAAAAGTGTACTCTAGGATTTTCCTATGAATCAGACAGCAGTAATTTAGGGCTAGGTGGAAGCAGTTATGTTCTAAATTCTATCCTGTGATCTGTTTATTTTTATACATTATGTTCCCGGGTTCTTAGTTGCTTGTGGAGAGACTTCTAGTCTTTATAAGGCAAAAGTGTAGGACTTTATGGTAACAGCAATAGCTAACAGCCTGTTAGAGAGTATCAAGGGCTTGCCTTGGGCTGCATTTGACCTCCCTGGGTGAAAACTACCTCCATTATCAAAAGAAAGGAAAAGGACCCATGTGTACAAAATATTTATAGCAGCTCCTTTTGTGGTGGCAAAGAATTGGAAACGGAAGGGTGCCCATCAATTGAGGAATGGCTGAACAGGGGAATGGCATATGAATGTGATGGAATGCTATTGTACTGTAAGAAATGATGAAGGAACTAGCTTCAAAGAAACCTAGGAAGACTTGTATGAGCTGATGCAGAGAGAAGTGAATAGAGCCAGGGGAACAATCTATACAATAACAGCAATATTGTAAAGACAGAAAACTTTGAAAAACCTGTGAATTCTGTTCAGCACAATGACCAACCACTGTATCAAAGTTCTCATGATGGAACTGCTAAAGAGAGAGCAGAAAGACCCAGACTAGAGATTGGGGCATCTTTTCTCTTCTCTTTTCTCTTCTCTCCTCCCCTTCCCTCCTCTATCCTCCCTTCCTTTCTTCTTTCTTCCTTTCCTTCTTCCTTCCTTCCTTTCCTCCCTCCTTTTCTCTCTCTCTCTTTCTCTCTCTCTCTCTCTCTCTCTCTCTCTCTCTCTCTCTCTCTCTCTCTCTCATACACACACACACACACACACACACACACACACACACATATGTAATTAGTTGTTTTTCTTGCCTTCTCGATAGGGACCAGAGGGGAGGTGGGAAGGGAATAATTCAGAACTGAAAATACAATAAAGCTAAATTTACAAAAACCCACCTCCACCCGCTCCCATTGCAGCCCATGTATAATTCATCATCATCTTCAAGAGCTGCCTGAAGCTCCTAAAGGTTAAATGACTTACCCAAGGTCATGCAGCTATGAAGTGTCAAGGTTTGATGGTCCAGCTTCCTGACACCGAATCTACCACTCCCCCCACTATTCAGTGATGTCCCTTTTAAACCAACTTATCAATAATAATGACATTCACCCAATTTCTCTAACTTTTATAGGAGTTTGCCAGCTTGTCAATAAGATGGAAGAGAATTCCAGCAAATTCAAACCTTTCAACAGAAATGATGAGCAGTTTCTGGAAGCCTTTGTCATCTTTTGTGGATTGGGGATCCAGAACACTCAGATGTATGAAGCAGTGGAGAGAGCCATGGCTAAGCAGATGGTCACCCTGGAGGTGAGCCTTCAAACAGCAGGGCTCACTCATCTAGTCTCTGGGTGGGCTGGGTGGGCTTCCTTGTGGTTCCACTGCCAGGACTTGTAAGGGAATATTTGAAGAGCTGATGATTTTGCCAGCAAGGTGCACTCCCTGCATGGAAACCCCTTCTACCAGGGCAGATAGTGGATCATTTATAACTGAGGATCTAAGACCTAAGGAGTTCACTGTCCACTGAGGCATGCAGCGGTCCAATGACTTGGCCAAGGCCTACCCTTTAGCCATTTTAGCTTCAATACTAATAGTGCTATCACTTGAATCATGGAATTTTTCTATGACCTCAGTCTGTCCTCACGGAGGTAGGTCAAAAAGTTTAGCCCCAACTCATGCTTGAGTGTCACAGGCTTTAGAGCTGGAGAGCGCTTTAGAGATGATTAGGTTCAGATTCCTTATTTACAAAGGAGGAAAACGAGGCCCAATAAACAAAGTGATTGGCCAAGGCCACTGGAAGAGTAAAGAACAGAGCTAGGTCGTCAGGGCCTTGCTTCCCACTCCAGGCCTCTTTCCACTGTGGCGCACGGCCTCAGAAGGGGAAACAGAGAGGCTCAGTGCTGCCCCTTTGGAAGGCTGTCTCTGTGGGACACTGCAGCTTTGGCCTTTCTTTCGAGTCCCAAACCAACCTCATGTGGCACGCAGGATTCTTAGCGCTTATTTTACAAATTAGAAAAACTGAGACCCACAGAGGGAAAGTGTCTTGATTTGGCAGATCTGGGATTCAAAACTAAGTCCTTTGACCCTTGACTCTGTTTTCTCTGCTACTCCTCCTCCAAGAGGCATGAGGCATGGAAAAGGTGAATTGTCAAAGAGATTAAAAATCAGATAGAAATAAATGCTTGTTAACTGAAAAAAATTAAAGAGAAAGAAGCAGTGAGATCTGGATGCAGGTTTCTTTCTCTTGGCCAATGATGTATCCTTTGATAGATTCCTGAACAGGCATCCCAGCATGCTATGTTATGTACGTATCTATGTCCAGATTCATCACAATAGAAGGGCTGTTGTTTTCCAGTCATGTCTGACTCTTTGTGACCCTGTTTGGGGTTTTCTTCACAAAGATACTGGAGGGGTTTGCCATTTCTTTCTCCAGCTCATTTTACAGATGTGGAAACTGAGGTCAACAGGGTTAAGTGACTTACCCAGGGTCACACCACTAGGAAGTATCCTGGTGCTCTATCCACTGTGGCACCACCTTGTTGCCCCTGTTTATTCAATATGTCCATTCAGTTCCCTCATCTAGTAGGAGACATCGTGAACATATCACCTGAAAGTGATTCTTCTCTTTTTAAAATGAGTCTTAATTAAGAATCTAATCCACTGGAGATATTTAGATTGATGTAAAATTTTTGATGACTAAAAGTTCTTGATTTCTTCAACCCCCTATTATCATATCTGTGCATTTTTAAAGGACCTACAGAAATGGGTTGGTGTGAAGTCAAAAGACCTCAACAACCACCTTACCCGAGTGAGGAACAACCTGAACACTGGGGCTGAGTTGCTCTAACAATATGAAAAGTTGTGGTGAATATTGTTTAGTTGTGAGATCAGTGTTACTACTCCATAAGATGAAAGTCTGCACAGACTCACGTTGTAATAGAATACTAAGCCCAGACCTGTAGACAGATTGTCGAGGGCTGTTGTTTCAACAATAGAATGGAGCTTCCATTGAAAACCTTTTGTCTGTCCTTCCTCATTGTGTCACACTGGAAAAAAGTCAGGACTCACAATTTCTCTAGTTGGCGTTGAGAACTTTAACCACAGAAATATGGTTTTAGTTTTACTTTAGGAATTGAGGACTTTGATCTCCTTAGTATTGGGGACTCTCAGATAAGGAAAATCTCATTCCCCAGGCAGGTGGTACTTTCTGTTCACATTCTAGTCTTGAGAGTTGCCCAGAGCCCTGAAAACTCCCCAGGATTATGCAGTCAGTGAGAGTCAGCAGGCCTCCTCCCTGACCGCAAGGCCAGCTCTCTATCCACTAGGCTTCATCGCTTCTTGATTTGATTCATTTGCTTGATAGCTGACCCTTTGGAGCATAAGATTTCTAGAGCTGGAAGGGAACATTCACGCAGTTAAATTGCATTAGGAGTGGTATAGCGTCCAGAACACCAAAGAATAAGCATCGTGCCATCCTCTTCCCTAGTTTGCACATTGCTAGACTTTTGTTCTGGGCACCATATTCTAGGAAGTCAAGTCAACAAGTGTTTATCAAACATCTCTTCTGTGCCAGGCACTGTGCTGAGCCCTGGGGAGACACAGAAAAGCAAATGCATGTCCTCACACTCCAAAGGGGGAGATCACATGGAAGCCATTATTTATAAACAAGATATATATGGGGCAAACAAGAAGCAATCTGAGAAGGAAGATGCTAGCTTTAAAGGGGGTGGGGCAGGAAAGACTTTTTGCAGAAGGTGGGATTTAGCTGAGACTTGAAGGAAGCAGAGGGGAGGTGGGAGAAACTTCCAGGAATGGGGACAGCCATTGAAAATGCTTGGAAGGGCAGCTAGGTGGCGCAGTGGATAAAGCACCAGCCCTGGATTCAGGAGGACCTGAATTCAAATCCAGCCTCGGACACTTGACACTAACTAACTGTGTGACCCTGAGCAAGTCACTTAACCCCAATTGCCTCACCAAAAAAAGAAAGAAAGAAAGAAAGAAAAGAAAAGAAAAGAAAAGAAAAGAAAAGAAAAGAAAAGAAAAGAAAAGAAAAGAAAAGAAAAGAAAAGAAAAGAAAAGAAAAGAAAAGAAAAGAAAAGAAAAGAAAAGAAAAGAAAGGAAAAGAAAAGAAAAGAAAATGCTTGGAATCAGGAAATGCAATGTCTTGTGTGATCCATAGTGTGATAAATAGATCACAGAGTATGTGAAGGGGAACAAGGCATAAGAAGCCTGGAAAGGTAGGAGAGGGTAAGGTTATAAAGGGATTTTAAAGCCAAAGAAACAGAGAATGATCTGTTTGGTCCTGGAGGTAATAGAGAGCCACTAGAGTTCATCGAATGGGGGAAATGGTGGCATTGTGCTTTCTGAAGATTATTTGGGTAAAGGACGGGTTAGAGAGGAGAGAGACTTGAGGCGTAGAGATCAACCTGAGGGCTATTTCAATCATTCAGGCAGGTGGTGATGAGGACTGGAACTCAGGTTTCAGCCATGTCAGAGGAGAGAAGGGAACATAGACGAGCTATTACAAAGGTAGAAACTGTAGGACATGGCAACTGATTGAATATTAGGACTGAAAACAAATGAGAAGCTGAAAATAACACCTAGGCTGCCAGATGAATGACTGGGAGGATGGGGGTGCCCATAGGAAGAAATAGGGTTTTAACCGTGCCCAGAAGATTTCTGGGAAGCAGCCAGTCTTAGACGTCCTTTAGGCATCTGTTGGAGATTTAAGAGTGGAGGTAAGGAGAGAGGTTAGCCCTGGATAAGAAGGTCTGAGAATCATCTGCGTAGATGTGACCATTAAATCCATAGGAGCCGATGAGATTGCCCAGTGAAGTAGTATGGAGGGAGAAGAGAAGACCCCCCAAGAGAGCCTTGGGGAACATCCATAGTCATTGGCCATGACCAGGATGAAGATGCAGCAGAAAGGACAGATAAGGAAGAGAGAGAAGTGGGAGGAGAACCAGGAGAGAGCAGTGCCAAGAAGCCCTAGGGAGAATATGAAGGAGAAGGAGGTGAGCAAAAGTGTCAAGGGCTGCAGAAAGGTCACAAAGGAGAGGGCTTGAGAAAGGCCATTAGAGTTGGCAATTAAGAGACCATTAGTAACCCTAGAGAGAGCAGTTTAGGTAGAATGGTAAGGCCAGAAGCTGGATTACAGAGGGTGTGTGGGAGTGAGAGAAAAGGAAGCACTGGTTATAGATAACTTTTTCAAGATTAGCCACGAAAGTAAAGAGAGATATGGGAAGATAGCTCATAGGGATGGCTGGATCAAGGAAGGATTTTTTGAGGATGGCAGTCACAGATTACTTTGTAAGCATTAAGGAAGTAGCCAGCAGACAGTGAGAGTGTAAATGACGGAGGGGGACATCTGCTAGAGAAGCCTATATGTTATGGGCTCGTTCATGCATGTTCGCTTTGGCAAGGAGAAGGACCACTTTAACCTGTGAGGCAGGGGTGAAGGAGATAGTGGGAGAAGACAGCTGAGTGACATAGATGAGGAAGAGAAGAGGGAGCTCTCAGTGAGTGGCTTCAGGTTATTTCCAGTGGTATAGGGCAAAGTTCTCAGCTAAGAGGGTAGGGGAGAATGAACCATGAGAGAGAGTTGAGGAGGGATGGAAAAGCTTAGAAAGGCCACTGTGATGATTGGGAAAGTCAGTTAATGAGGGAATATAAAGGGATTGCCTTGCTGCAGTCAGCCCTCTTGAAATTATATAACATAGGGGCAGCTAGATGGCTCAGTGGATAGAGCACCGGCCCTGGAGTCAGGAGTACCTGAGTTCAAATCCGGCCGCAGACACTTAATACTTAACTAGCTGTGTGACCCTGGGCAAGTCACTTAACCCCAATTGCCTCACTAAAAAAAAATAAAATAAATCCTAAAAAACAACAACGAAAAAAAACAACAAAAAGAAATTACAGAACATAAGTTTAGAGGGGACCCAATCCCTTTGGTTTCATGGCTTTGACCAGCTTTGTTTAGCAGCACATCAGTGAGAGCAAGGGCAGTATCTGGCATGAGCTACCCAAGGCTGAAGTTTGGCAGGGCAAGATTGAGAATGGGATAAAGCACTTGAGAAAAGGACAAGTTTACCAAGGAGGCAAGATGGGGAAGGGAGGAGAGTGTGGTCAGTGTGGGGGTGATGGCCTGGAAAAGAACTGAGGGGTAGAAGAATTAGAGGTCACATCAAGAATGAAGAATAGGCTTGGGGGTGTAGGAGTCAGGCAGAAGGAATGATGGGATTCTGACATTTCTGGGCACAGAAGTGGAACACTTGTCAAGTAATGGCAGGAGCAAGGCTGCTACCATCCCTGGATGTCGCTGAGGTGACTTGGAGGAGGAGAGAGTAGGAAGTGAGTAAATTGAGGAAGTGGGAAGTTTGGGACTTGGGGGAGTATCAGCATACATGGCAGGCCTCCCGGTATGAGGTCAGGACTTGTAAAGGAAAGAAAGACTGGATGCCACGCACTGAACTGAAGGTGTTGAAGAAGGAGGGAGAGTATATTAGGGGCAGGGGTGGTGATCGATAACAGCTCCTGGAATGTTAAGGGAGTGATAAATATGAATTGACTGAATCTCTAAGGAGTAGAGATTACTGACTGATGGTCCAGGGAGTCTGGAAGTGGCAGTGGGGGAGCAAGGAGTGTTCTATTCCTCCATCACATTGTTGGGGGGGAGGGTGCTGAGTTAAAATGGAACCAGTGCTGGAAGCCAGGGAAGCTGTGTCATCTGGAGGAAGCCAGAAGATGGAGGGAGTGAGAAAGGAAAGCTGGATGAAATCTTCAAATGAAAGCAAAATTGGCTTTGGAGGGATGGGCAGAACAGAATGGAGCTGGGCATGGGGAGGCCTTGGTGGAGGCTGAGGGCTTTGGAGGACAGGGAACAAGGAACAAGCTTTGGGCAGCCACAGAAGGGGGCTCAGAATCACTGGGGTGGGGAAAGCATAATGGGGCAGGAGCGTCTTGATGATTATGGGAGGAGTTTGGGCAGATCATTGTGGGGGGGGGGGGCGAGCAGCCCAGTGTGGAGGAGGAGCAAGCTGGGCGATGAGGTAGTACTGGAGAATTAGCTGTGGGGCTGGGACTTTGCACAACACAGAGGTTCCCGGTCAGCACTCATCCATCACTGAGCTGGTCTCATTATGAAGTCCTCCCCAGGGAGGGCAGGGGGCCAAGTCTGGAGGCTGTTGCCCCCCAGGAGAAAACAAAACAAAACAAAACTCTAGTAACAAGGCATAGTCAAGGGAAACAGATTTTCACATTGTCCATCTCCAAAAATGTCCACCTCATCCTGCACCCGAGCCTCGCCACTGGGAGGTGGGCATCATATTTCATTATGAATCCTTTGGAATTGTGGTCGTGATGAATTGGAGTTCTTAAGTCTTTCAAGGTCTTCACTTTAGAAGTCACATGACAAAGTAGTGAGCTAGACTGAGGACCTGGATTCAAATTCTACCTGTGACACGTCCTAGCTATGTAACCCTAGGCTTAGCCTCACTGGGCGTCAGTTTCCTCATCTATAAAATGAAAACAATTAAAAAGGCACAGTACTCGGGGCAGCTAGGTGGCACTGCAGTGGATAAAGCACTGGCTCTGAATTCAAGAGGACCTGAGTTCAAATCTGACCTCAGACACTTGACACTTACTAGCTGTGTGACCCTGGGCAAGTCACTTAACCCTCATTGCACCGCGAAAAAAAAAAAAAAAAGAAAAGAAAAAAAGAAAAGTGCAGTACCTCTTTCACCCACCTGATGTGAAGCTCAACAGAGATACTGTGGACAAGGTGCCCTGAAACCTCCAAGGTGTTTACTGTTATCATTATTGTTTACAGATGAGGCAACTGATGCCCCAGGGGAAAAGGGTCTGACTCATTCAACAAACATTTATTGAGTATTTACTCTGTTCAAGCCATCATGCTAGGGGCCAGCAGAGAATTAGGCAAGATGTGATCCCTGCCCTCTTAGTACTTAGTCTAATAGGGATGTGAACACACATGACTAGAAAACACAGGATGGTCAGCTTGGTGGTGCAGCATATAAAACACTGGGCTTGAAGTCAGGAAGACTCATCTCTCTGAGTTCAAATCTAGCTTCAAACACTTACTAAGTATGTGGCCCTGGGCAAGTCACTTCACCCTGTTTGCCTTAGTTTCCCCATCTGTAAAACGATCTGGAAAAGGAAATGGCAAACCACTCTAGTATCCCAAGAAAACTGTGACCCTAGGCAAATCACTTCACCCTGTTAGCCTCAATTTCCTCACCTGTAAAATGAGCTGGAGAAAGAAATGGCAAACCGCTCCACTTTCTTTGCCAAGAGAACCCCAAATGAAGTCACAAAGAGTCAGACATGACTGAAATGACTCAATAACCACAAAGCAGAGTGTGATGATTAGTGCTAATAGGAGGTATAGAATGATTTGCCTCCTGAACTTCAAGGTTGCTTCTTAGGTACTGAGCAGAGGTCCCAGGAGGATTCATGGGAAGGGTAGCGTTTGAGCCAAACTTTAAAGGAGAGATAAGCCTCCAACCAGCCAGAGAGAGGCACGGCCAGTGTGAGAATTACAGTGCTCTGCTTTGCTGCTGAGTACACTGGCTATTAGTCTACATTGTCTATTCTGATCTGAAACTCACTGCAAAGTCAGCTCCTTTTCTTTCCGAACCTGCCCAATGTATCACCATTGTCACTATCATCACCACCACATTTTTGTTGTTCTTTATATCTGTATTTACATGGAGTGAGAGGCAGCTGACACTTATTGGAGCCACCTAGTGGATGCAAGCTGGCCTTGAGGCCAGGAAGACCTGGGTTCAAGTCTTCTCTCCGACTGCTGTGTGCCCTCAAACAAATCACATACATGTTCATTGTTCTGGGCAGTTCTCTAAGATTTGGAGTTGTAAAATTGGTGTTGTCCTGCCTTGGCAGAGGATTTTTCTCATCCAGAAGTTCCCTCTGTCAATTAAATCACAGATCTAGCTAGCTTTTGAGACCCTTAGTCATCCCCACACCTCAGTGAGATACCTCTACTTTGGCTAATGGAAGACTAAAGCCCCTGACAACTCCACAAGTCTGTTGAAAAAAATATGTAGTATTTATAACTATTATATGTTGGGGGCAGCTAGATGATACAGTGGATAGAGCTCCACTCCTAGAGTTAGGAAGACCTGAATTCAAATCCGGCCTCCTACACTTGGTAGCTGTGTGACCCTGGGCAAGTCACTTTACCTCTGTTGGCCTCAGTTTCTTCATCTGTAAAACAGGGATAAAAATAGCACCTACTAGGGGCGGCTAGGTGGTGCAGTGGATAGAGCACCTGCCCTGGAGTCAGGAGTACCTGAGTTCAAATCCGGCCTCAGACACTTAACACTTACTAGCTATGTGACCTTGGGCAAGTCACTTAACCCCAATTGCCTCACTAAAAAAAAAAAAATAGCACCTACCTCCCAGGGTTGTGGTGAGGATGAAATGTTTAGCATGGTGCCTGGCACCTAGTAAGCACCGTATAAATGTTAGCTTTTATTATAGATTGCTTTATGGTTTACAAACCACTTTACAAATATTTCCCCATTTTTTATTCATGACAACCTTGGGAGGTAGGTGCTATTATCATCCCTATTTAACAGATGAGGAAACGCTAAGTGGCGCACCAGAGTCACCCAGCTTGTGTAGGTGACCTCCAGTCTCCCTGATTCCAGTCACATCATTCTACCCGCTGCACCTCCTGGCCACCGTGATACAGAATCTTGAGGCGACTGTCATTTAGCCCTTTAAGCACCAGCATGAGCTGTAACTTCGAGGAGTCTCTGAATTCATCCCTCGGTAAATTCTGAATTTCTACAAAAGACCTTTTGGCACTTAAAAGGTTCACAGGGTCACAGAGTTAGGGCCAGGAGGGATCTAGAGGCCATCTGGTCTGACCCTCTCATTTTACATATGAAGAAACAAGGCCTAGGGAGGTGAAGACACAGAACAGAATGGAGACAAAAATAACTCCTGTCTAATCAAAAAATAAACCCATATTTCCCCCCCCTTTTGTTTTTCTAAAAATTTCCAGCTAAAAATGACTAAGGGATAGGTACGTGCATGTTTAGATTTTGCACTTTGTATTGGAAAAATGAACAACAACAAAAAAATCCTTGGCCAAGTTTCAGCCGATAGACGCTTTCTCCTTGTCTTGTGTCTAAACACTGTAGCTCTTATGTCAACAATATCAAACCTGGAAGTTTCCTTTAAACATGAAACGAACAAACTTTACCATTTCAGGGAGAAATGGAATCTAATGCCTGGGATTCTTTTTTCTTACCTGAAGAAGCCAGCTAAATGTATGTGCATATTGAAATTAAATCCAAATTATCTATAAAGGACATACAAAGAAGAATGTTATCTGCATCCAAAGAAAGAACTGATAAACAGAAATATATATGGAATCATTTTACATATATATATATATACCAATTTGTGACAAATGGTAGCCACGGGGGTAGGGAGGAAATTTACATTACCATTTTGCTGTATATTTGAAAGGAATAGCAAGTTGTGCATAGTAGATTTGCAGTTTCATGTACAATCATCTTTTTATTATACTATGTTATGGACATGCTTGTTAATTCCATAAATTAAAAACTAAGTAAAATTTTAAAAATAAGAGTCCCTGGGGCTGCCTAGTTAGCTGTCCAGGGATATTGGATGGGGTTAAGTTTAGAACTGGAATTTAGAATCTGTAAATACATAAGTATCTCACTTATGAAGTATATACTCTTTGCCTTTTTTTATACTGTCTAGGTCCTATCATATCACGCTTCTGCAGCAGAGGAGGAAACCAGAGAGCTTCAGTCATTAACAGTAAGTTAACTTTGCAAAATGCTGAAATTCACACTTCTGATTTATAAATTAACATACTGTTCTAAATAAGTAGGCTCAAAGGTAAAAGGTACTAGGCACCCTCTCCCCATAAAAACACAGCAGGCATAGAAAATATTTAAGTAGGAGGCTAGTAAGAAAAAGTAATCAAAGGAACAGTGGCATCCATGATTATTTATATTGACTTTGGAGGGCATTAAGTGGAAAGAGGTCCGAAGTCAGAATCAGCCACTCATTCTGTCCACAAGCACTCAAGATAGGTGCTATAATTATCACCATTTTACAGATGATCAAACTGAGGTTGAGCTAATCTGAGGCTGGATTTGAACTTTGTGACTCCAAGTCCAACATTCTAACCCCTGAGACCTAGCTTTCACTCTAATGGGGAAGACAACACGCAGATAGTAAATACGTTGTTGATGTTGTTCGGTCCTGTCAGTTATGTCTGACTCTGTGATCCCACTTGGGGTTTTCTTGGCAAAGGTACCAGAGTGGTTTGCCATTTCCTTCACCAGCTCATTTTATAGATGAGGAAACTGAAGCAAACAGGGTTAAGTGACTAGCCCAGAGTCACACAGCTAGGAAATGTCTGAGGCTGGATTTGAGCTCAGAACGTTGAGTCATCCTGCCTCCAGGACTGGTACCCCATCCACTGTGCTGCCTAGCTGCCTGCAGAGTAAATAGGAGATAATCTCAGAGAGGAAGGCATTAACAGCTAGGTCGAATGGAAGAGGCCTCTTACAGAAGATGGGGTTGGAATGGAGTCTTGAAGGAAGCCAGAGAAGAGGCAGAAGTGAGGGGGGAAAGCATTCCGTGTTTGGGAGAGAGCCCACACGAATGCATGAAGACTGGAGATGGGGTGTTCTGTGTGTGAGGAATAGTAAGCGAGCTCATGTCAGTGGGTGCCAGCATGCCCAGAGGAGAGTCAATCCTAAGAAGACTGGAAAGATGGAAAGGAGATGAGCTCTGAAGAGCCCCAAAGGACAAGCAGAAGAGTATATACTTTATCTTTGGGATAATAGGGAGCCATCGGGATTTATTGAGTAGAAGTATAACATGGTCAGACCCCTGCTTTGGAAAAATGGCTTTGTGGGCTGAGGAGAATATGGTATGGAGTGAGCAGAGACAGAGACAGACAGACGTACTCTGTTGAGGCTAGAATGCCAGGTAGGAATCAGAGAGCCTCAGTTTTGAATCCTGCTTTTCTGTTTACTACCCATATAAGCCACTTCAACTCATTGGGTCAAGAGATCAAAGGAGAGCCCAGTTCCCTTTGATCATCTCAAAAACTGTAATGAAAAGAACAAAGGAAATGACAACCCAGAAGATCTTTATGGAAAACAAAAATCACCTCTCAGTAAAACAATTAACTTTTTAAATGGGCAAACAAAAACAAAAGGCTTAATGTAGTTAATTATTATGAAAGGTGAAAACTGAAGAGAAGGAATCAAGGGAAAAAATATAAGGAAATCACATTATCAAGGACTCCAGAAAGTAAAATGCATTTACTACAAGGCATTTCAACACTACCAAGAAGATCACTAAGAGAATTAAAGAAACTCTGGAATCTATAGAGATGAAATCTGTAAGGGAAGAACACAAAAGGACAATGGGGAGACTCAGAAGCTTGAATTGTTTGTTAGCAGATCGTACTAAAATGGTAAAGTCTCTGAGGAATAGAATTGTGCTTATGGAAGACAAAAAGATAAGTTCACATTTTTAAATCAACACAACCATAAGTTTCAATGAGTATAGAAATAAAGAAAATAGAGACGTTACCTTAGATAGAAAACCTGAAGATTATTTTGTTCTAGAAAATTCTTAAGAAAAAATGACTCTGAATTACTATTTCCCAAAACCATATTGGTAGATTTCTTCATAGTAAGCGGAATACATTGTGTGATACAAATACATACAATTCACAGGCTGCCAACAGAGATGAATCCCAAGTTTAACTCACACAATTGTGCTATGGTCAGACTCCAAAATATCAGCAACAGAGAGGGGATATTACAAGCAGCCAGGAAGGCAGATGTAATGTATATTTGTTTTAGAAAAACTCAACAACCAGAAATCCCACATGATTTCTCATCTAAGACCAAAAAAGAAAAGAAAAGTAGAAGGATCTATAATGTTGTATATTAGGGAATCTGGTGAAACCAGGTAATTTCAAAACTACCCATCCATTAAAACTAAGCATATTTTCCCAGGAGAAATCATTTTTTAAACTGAAGAATTCTCAAAATACCTTTTCCTGTCAGGGACTTGCAATATTTCATAGCATTAAAAGTAGAAAATTGAGAGCCATCTACAACTTGTGCCTGATACCCTCTTCTGCCAGCACCTGGGTGCCCACCCCCCTGTATTTCTGTGTCAGGACTTCACACAGTTTTAGAGGTTTATCAGAATCCCCCCAATTTGCATCTCCCAGTAGTTCACTGGGCCAGTGAATCTCCCTTGAACTAACAGAGTGGAGTCACTTCATTTATCTTGGGATGCTCCCCAGGTTGTCATAGGTGAGGAGGTGGTCTTGCAGGAGTCATTTGCCTTCGAAGATGGAGCTTTACTGTCCCCATTACATCCAGAATCACAACATCTCAAATCTCTTTGGCTGGTTTGGCTCCCAAGTTTGAAATGGCAATAAATCAAATTAGTCTAGTTTCTGTGGTTATCTTTTGAGATTTGAATTTAAACATTCATGTTTTTAACTCCATCCTTGGGGGAAGATGAATGCCTCCTACATATAGCGCTCTCATGGACCCCTGGTGGCCTGGAGCTGTTCCCAAAGAGGTTCCGTTTGGGTACATCTTCCCACTGTGGAAAGGCCACAGCCTGTGACACAAAGCCCAGCTTGTTTGTTTGAAGGGGCTCCTCTTGGAGCAGCGGCACCCGGCAGTGGGCAACTCCCCCATGACACACAAGGACTGTCTCTTACAGCATCGAGATCTGCCTGGCAAAGCCCTGGACTCCCTAACCATATCCTGGTCCCCTTGCTGTCTGGGCAAGCGGCTGTGCTAGGCCCAAGCCAGGCGAGAGGTGCTTGTCATTCCCTCTTATTTTGAGGGAAGGCACAGTGATCACTTTTCCACGGTTCTGGAGAGGGCATTGCCATTCAGAGTGGGTCAGACTTGATGGCCATCAGATCCTGATGCAGACAGACCCCCGGCGCTGTTTGGGCATACTCCCTTCCTCCAGCGATCATTGAGGAGAGTGAGCTCCTGGAGAAGGGTCTACACTGCCGTCACACCACCAATGATTACTGACGGTCACCCATGGCCAGGGAGCCCAGGAAGGGTAACAACCCCCAGATCACCCACCCTGCTAGCATCCTGGCCCTCACAGCCATCATCCAGGGAAGCAGTCCGTGCCCACCTCTGCCCACTCAGCCCCCACAGGTCTCACCACCAGAGTCACTGGCACTGTCAAAGAGCTTAACATCCTAAGCATAGCGGTTTAACCAATGGAAATGGCACCCACAAAGATTTCTGTCTCCTTTATGGGGGCCCCTTAAGGACCACCGGGCCTTTCCAACTGACTTGTAGCCAAAACCTCCTATGTGTGTTGTCTGCCCCCATTAGAAGAATGTGGACTTCTTGAGTCACGAAAGGGTCTGTCTAGCTTTCATGTTTCTATCTTCAGAGCTTAGCTCAGTGCTTGGCATTAGTAAGCATTTAATAAATGTTTTTTCATTCCTTCACTCACCCTGGTACAAGACTTCCCTTTGCATCAGTGGAGTCCGTGATGAATGTTAAGATTGTGGTTCATAGATCCATAGATTTAAAGCTGGAAGGTAACTCAGAAGGTAAGTCCAACTGCCTCATTTTATAGAAAAGGAAACTGAGGCTCAAGGAGTTGAAATGACTTACCCACGGTCACACAGCTAGTAAATATCTGAGGAGGGATTGGAACACAAGGTTTCCTGGCTCCAGTCCCACCACCCTGTGTTTATGGGGAGTAAGGAATTGAAATCTACCCTTGGACCACATCCACACCCCATGGAAATCCACACTGGGAATGCCTGTATACCCCATGGACAGATGCATCTGAAGTATTCAGGAGTGCTATGTGCTTTTTAGCTCTCTTCCAGGGGGAGAGTGAGGTTATGGACTGTTTCATGTTCTTTTAAGGAAATCAAAACTAATAAACAGAATGAATTCTACTTCCAAGAGCTCATTTAAACCATTAGGTCATGTTCCTTTTGAAGTACGAACGGCCTTTTCTAAAAAATCCAAAGATTATAATTTCTTTCCTCTTTGTAAGTTTTAACAAGAAGAACAAAGATACCAGCAGTATGGCCTTTCTGAGCCTCAGTTTCTCTATTTGTAAAATGGTTGGTCACTCTAGTATTATTTACCTCAGAGTTTTGGGGAATAAAGGGCTTTGGAAAATGGACTTTGCTACATACAGACCATCCCTAAAGTCTTAAGTACAGTTAAAAGCTATTACAACCAAGACCTTTGGGCAACCCTGTATAAAGGCAAACTCTTGCTCCTGCTTTTATTGAGAAACTAGGAGATGTAGTGGATAGAATGCTGGGACTGGATGCAGAAAGGCCGGGGTTCATGTCCCACCTCTCACCATAGGAAAGAGCTGTGTAACCACAGCCAAGTCATTTAACCTCCAGTAAACTCTTTAAGCCTTTTCCCCGAGAACTCTGGAGAGAACGTTGGACATGGAGCCAGAAAGAATGGGTTCAGTTTCCGCCTGCCCACCATGGCCCTGGGTAAGTGTCTTAGCTTATTTGTACAATAGGCAGCTCCCAAGGACTTATCAACCCAGTAAGACATAGATAGGTTGTGACCGACATTCGTGAAGGGAGCTCCCATACCAGAGCCTCCCTTGGCTGATACAATTACAGATGCCGGGCAGGCTGTTGCTGCTATCAGTGGCAGGCAAGTGGGTGTATGATGACAGAGGGTGGCTTGTATATAATACTTAAGGTATAATATGTATCTTTGCACATACATGCATGCAACATATATACATCTTTATGTACACATGCACGTGTGTATATACATGTGTGTAATGTGTGTTTGTCTTATGTGTATGTATTTGTGTATATGTATATATGCATGCACACATATCTACATACACATATAGAGACACACATATATACATATCCACTTGCCCACAATTAATAGCAACAACAACATGCCAGGCATCTGTGATTATGTCAGCCCAGGAGATCCCTGGTATGGGAGCTCCCTGTATGCATGTGTATATATGTATGCATATGTGCATATACAGGTGGATGAGTCAATAAGCCAGTCAGTCAATAGGCATTTTTAAAGACTTTATGTGTCAGGCCCTGTGCTAAGCAGTGAGGTTACAAAGAAAGGCAAAAGACAAGTCCCTGCCCTCCAGGAGCTCACAATCTAACGTGGAAGACAACACACAAACAAATATATACAAACAAGCCATAGCCTAGATAAATAGGAAATCATTTACAGAGGGAGGACCCTAGAATTAAGAGGGATTGGGAAAGGCTTCCTGGAGAAGGTGAGACGTGAGTACACCCACACATGTGTGGGGCAATGAATAGAGAGCTGGGCCTGGAATCAGGAAGTCTGAGTTCAGATCCTGCCCCAGATCCTAGTGATGAGACTCTTCCATCCCTTAACCTCTGCCTACCTCCGTTTCTCATCTACAAAATGGAGGTCATAAAAGCACCACAGGGTTCTTATGAAGATCAAATGAGGAAGCACATAAAGTACTTTGCAAAGCTTACAGTGCTCTTTGCTGTCCTTGTGCCTCTGTGGACCATAGCGGGCCAGTACAGCCGATACCGGAGTTGTTGGCCATTTCCTTCTCTAGTGGATTCAGTGATTTGCTCAGGGTCACACAGTTAGTGTCTGAAACCATTTTGAACTCAGGTGTTCCTGACTCCATGCCTAGTGCTTTATCCACTAAGCAACCTAGCTGCCTCTTAAAGTACTATACAAACCATCACCACCATCATCATTAATTGTGATGCATGTTCTCATAGGCCAGAATTTGTAGCAAATTCTTGTTTATCCAGATGCTATTAATACTAATAGTTTGTGGGGCAGCTAGGTGGCACAGTAGATAAAGCACCAGCCCTAGATTCAGGAGGATCTGGGTTCAAATCCGGCCTTAGACACTTGATACTTACTAGCTGTGTGACCCTGGGCAAGTCACTTAACTCCTATTGCCCATAATAATAATAATAATAATAATAATAATAATAATAATTTACTCTATGATGCTTTTGAGTTTTTTGAAGCACTTTGTACATGTTATCTCTTATGGGGCACACAAGAGCCCCCCAGAGTGGTACAGGCTGCAGGTTCAATTGGCTCCATTTCCCAAATAACCACACATCTATGTCAAGATACCAGGGCCTTCCCTAGGACACCAACCTTTAAAAGGTACCACCAGTAGTGGCCCAGATTCCCTCCGCTTCCTCCCATTGGTTGCTGCCTCCTGGGCTCATTCCCCCTCCTTCTCCCATATCCCCTTCTCCAGCAGTGGCCAGTGTTTTAATAGCTGAGAAACCTCCTGGTGGCTGGAGGATGTTTTCTTTCCCTTGATGACCACACCCTAAGTGAGCTCAGTATCCCACCCCACCCTACTTTTGCACCAGCCATTTAAAAAAATATTACTTCCAGTCCTGCAGATGTGCAAATTGAAATTTAGACAGCTGGACTACCTTATACAACCAGTTAATGTCTGAGACAAACACAAATAGAGCTCAAGATCCTTGAATTGTTCATGCAAATTGTCTGCCTTTGTTTTTTAGAGAGCTTGGTGGATAGGGTGGGTAGAGGGCTAGGCCTGAAGTCAGAAAGACCTGAGTTCAAATCCAACCTCCAGCACTTACTAGCTGTGTGATCCTGGGCAAGTGATTTAACCCTGTTTACCTCAGTTTCCTTATCTGTAAAATGGACTAGAGAAGGAAATGGCAAATCCCTCCTGGATATTTGCCAAGAAAACCCCCAAAAAGGAGTCGCAAAGAGTCAGCTAAGACTGAAAATGATTGAACAACTACAACAACAAATGGGTTGGAGAGAGCCAAATGGCAAGTCGCTTAGTCAATAAATATTTGTTAAGTGCCCTCTTTGTACTACGTGCTGTGCTAAGCACTGAGAATACAGTGACAGGCAAAACAATCTCTACTCTCAAGAAACTTGCAATCTCGTGGGGCAGGATTGGTTCAGAAAATCCATTTGCCCAGCTTTTAGGACAGATGTAGGCTGGTCTTCTGTGAATTGGCCTTCTCCATCAACAGGACCATGTCATCACCATCAATGCCTGAAGCATCTCCAAATGTTCTAAATTGCCTTCTGCCTCAAAGGCCTATTAAATTGTGTGTGGGTTGAGCCTCTCATTGTTGGTACTGGACATACATTACTATATTTGGATTGAAAATGGGGAGTCCATGTACCACCTCTCATTTTGGAGACAGCTGTGGTGTGGTGGAAGGAATGCTGGACTTCTAATTGTGGGGGCATCGATTTAGAGCTGCTATGGACCTTAGAAGCCAAAGAGCCCAGTCAAGCCATGGAGAGATAGATGAATCAGGGCTTGTCACAGCAGTGCCACTAAGGAACATCATCTAACCAGTCCTAGCCTTAGTTTGCTCATCTGTGAAATGGGGACAATAGAACTGGCAATACCCACCTCAGAGGGGTGTCACTGGGCACCAACAGGTTTTCAAAGAACGTTGTAAATTGGCAAATATAACATAGAAAGTCCAACACTGCTACTTAATGATTAGCCAGAATGTCCCACTCAATCAGAAGGACCCAATTCATGATTTTTCTTGGTGAGCTTTACAATGAATCTTCCTTTCTTCCAACTCTACCTCCACCTCTGGATTCCCCCCGACCCTGCCCCCCTTCCGCCAAAAAAAAAAGAGGAAGAAGAAGAAAGGAGGAAGAGGAGAAAGTTTGCCCATGTGCTTAGATGCGTCACTGGTGGAAGCTTGGACCCAAGTGTCACATTTGGTATAAGGTCTATGGATCAGCCACAATGAGAAACAAAGAAATTGGGGGAAGAAGTCATGAAAAAGAAATCATAATAGAAACTGACCTAAGAAAATAGACCCCTAATCTCCAGTGGGAAGATCCCTGTCTTTGGAGTCAGACTGGGGTTCAAATCCAGCCTTGGACACTTACTTGGGTGACCTTAGGCAATCGACTCGTAAGGTGCCACTCCCATGTGCTTATCATCCCCAGGCCTCAGTGCCTTCCTCTCTGAAAGTAAAGGGCCTGAACTAGCTGGTTTCTGATATCCCTTTCAGCTCTTGGTCTATGATCTCATGATGCTTCTTTGCCTCAGTTTCCTCAAATGTATAATGAAGGAATTGAACTAATAACCTCTCACTATCTTCCAACTCTAAATCTATGATCTTAAGAATTGCATTTTGTTGGCGATTTAGAGGAAGACACAGGACAGAGAGAATTCATTAGTCACTGTTAATGGAAAGGACCTTCTTCAATTCCATGAAGGACTTGATATTTCACTGGGGTAGGACCTTCTGCCACCAGTGCACCAACCATGTACAATTGATAGAGTTACTGAAGGCTCAGAGAAATGTTGACTTGCCTAGAGTCATGATATCACTGAATGTGACAGGACGGATATGAACCTGAGTCTTCATAACTTTGTGTCTTACTGTGCTATCCCTTAAAGACAGGAATATTAAGCTGAGCTCAAGGAATGGCTTTGCAGTGAAAGTGCATCTCCCTGAAAAGGAAGTGGGAGGAGATGTTGGCCAAGCTTTCTGGAACCAAACTATTCCATTCAGTCCCCATCTTGGGTGCTATAAGGACATTGGGGATTAAATGGAATAATTTGGTTTTGGAGAGGCAAAGTAAAGAGAGCTTGGCCAACATCTCCTCCCATTTCCTTTTCAGGGAGATGAATTTTCACCAGAAACCCATTTCTTGAGCTCAGGGAACATCGCATGCCAGAAAATGCCTTTTAATTGTATTTCAATACATCAAGGGATGTGTGATCTCACTGATGGCCAGGTACTCTATTAAGCTATCACACTATGTGCTCAGGGATCTTCCTTGTACAGATACCATTGAAGCACAGAGGATGCCCCTTGGTATTCCTAGAAAACCAAACTATTGTCAGTCAGTCATTCAGTAAGCATTTGTTAAGCACTTACATATGCCAGACAATGTGCTAAATGCTAGGGGTACAAAGAAAGGCAAAAGACAATCCTTTCTCTCAAGAAGCTCCCAGTCTACTAGGAGAAATTTCCATTGTGTGATACCAAAGAAAGAACATTGTCTCTAGAGACAGAGGAACTGGGTTTAAATCCTTGCCTCTAGGGATCATTACCCATCTGACCTTGATCAAATCACTTCACCTATCTGGGCCTCAGTTTCCTTATCTGTACATTGGGAAGACTGAACCAGATGTCCTCTGAAATCTCTTCCAAATCTTGATATGATCGTCTGAACCCATAGTCTTTTGTTTTCTGGGGGTGGGAGGTATCATACACTTCTTTGCCAACTTCCTTTACTCTGCTTCTGAATATTGATATTGTTATTTTTAATGACTTTGATAATTTGACTAATCAAAAAGAAATCTATGAAACAACTTGATGACTAGTGAAATAGAAGAAAGAATCATTAAGATGGTAAATCTTGAAATAAGGTTTCCCTTTGAATATCTGCATCCAATGGGCATCAAGCATCAGCATAATGTGCTCCCTTTTAAAATGCCAACGGGCAAGTGGAAGAATTTGACATTTCATGGAGGACAAAGTTCAGGAGCTGCCCTTCTTGATTAATTCAATTTACTTGCCTGGACAACATTGTGAGTCAGGGGCCTTCTAATCACATTTCTTTGGGCCCTCAGGGATTTGCTTCCAGGTTTCCATAGTCTTTGTTATGATTGCTGGGACTCAGACCACCAGGCTGAAGGGAAGTTAAACCCCACTGTTAACAAGATAGATTTTGCTTGTATAAAGATAGGAGGGTTGGACCAATGGAATAGCCCTGTAGTCACATTTCTCTATTTCCTCCTGAGATTACCAGAGATCAGCAACTAAATATAGACTTTATGTGAACCACACACCCAAAATAAGAGACTCTGGAATTTTAAATGACCACATGGAATGAGCCTTTCTTTTATTTACCTAACCACAGCGTTGCATTATTTTCCATTATCGCCGGCCCTTCTAAGGCTCCTTGCAGTTCTTGGAGGCCAGGAACGTGGAAGGGATGCTATTTTCTGCAGGATGATTCTGAATCATTAGCAAACGTCCCCTTGTACTCACATGAAATGGAGAATTGTACCTCCAAGACAGAGTCGTCATGGTTCTGTGGAAAGACTGATGGGCCTGAGGTCGGAAGATCTGGTTTCAGGTCCTGGCTCTGTGACTGGCTACCCATAAGCCTTTGGGCAAGTCCCTTCATCTCACTGGGGCTCTATTTCCTTCACTTTACAATGGGGGAGTTGGCTTGGGTGACCCCTCAGCTCTAAATCTAAGAGCAAACAGCCATCCCAACAGGAAGCCAGAGGAGGCAGACCAACAATATTTATCTGGGTAGGAAGGAGAGAATTGATGAAGCTCAGTAAAGATTGTCTGGGACTTCAGGAAAATGGGTAACTAAGTAACTGAGACTGCTTTCAATATCATCTCCTCCACTCCCTGCCTTGGCGAAGGATGAGTCTGGCTACCACTTAGGGTAAGGGCAGGGAAAGGAGGAAGACATGGGTCACACATGCTGCCACTAGGGCTAGAAAAAGCTTTCTAGATCATCTGATCTCTTCCTCTTACTTGACAGAAGAAGAAACGGAGGCGTAGAGAAGTTAATCGTTTGGCTGAGGTCACAGACAGTGAACAAGTGTGTGTTAGGGCTGGAATTTAAATTATGGTATAGAGGTGTGTATGCTGGATAGGGAATCTGAAGGTCTGGGTTCAAATCCTTGCTCTAATAGTTACTACCTGTATGACCTCTGGTGTGCTATTCTTAACTCCATTTTACAGATAAGGATACTGAGGCAAACACAGGTTAAATGACTTCCCAGGAACACTCATCTAGTAAGTTTCTAAGGCTGAATTTGAACTCAGGTCTTCCTAACCCCACTCCTGGCAGTCTATGCACTTAGTCACCAAATTGCCCCAATCACTGGATGTCTTTCCAGTCCTAAATCTATGATCACATCACCTATCATGGCATTCGAGCTTCTCAAACTTATCCTTAGAAACCTTTGAATGACTGGACTGTTGTGGTCTAAGATGAGAATGTACAAGGATGAATGTTCTAAATGTCAGTTTGTAATCTGAAACATTTCTCAGGGGAATTTCCCCCAAGAACAGAATGAGGCAAAGCACATGTCATTCCGGATAAGCAGCTGCCCTCGGAGAGCCTTGGTGGGTCCTAGGGAGGAGGGGGACACAAGTGATGATCAGAAAACCAAAGCCCTGGACTCGGCTGCACACGCTCCGGGCCTGGCTATTTCTTGTAGGCCTTCTAAGAGTGATTCATGACACAGGAAGTCAGGGGCAGGCCCAGGCGCTGGATCTAGGTCTCCTGGAGCCGCGTGCAAGGCTCTTTCCAAACATGTCACTCCTTCTACCTGGAAAATGTAAGCCTCCCTTCCCCATGACACCAGAGATGTTTAGCTTAGGGGGAGGCAGGATGTGATCCAGCTTCAAGTATTTTAATGACTTCTCAGTCATAAACTGAGAGATTTCAAGCTGGGTGAGACCTTGGATGTTTACAAGGCCCCTCTCACCTCTGCCTTGAATCTCTGCCTTTCTTCAAAAAGCAGCGAAAGTACCAACTTCCCCATGAAGCTTACCCCCAACTCCTGGTACACTTACTCACCAGCTTCCCTCTTTTTAACTCCCTGGTATTTGTTCTTTACGTGCATCTGTGTACATATCTGCGTGTGAGTTTTCTTCCAATAGAATAAGCTCCTTGAAGAGAGAGATGAATTCATTTCCTATATGTGTGCTCTGGGCTCATAGCACCATGCCTTACACATAGTAGGTGCTTTATAAATGCTTGTTAATTGACAGGATCAAGGCCTATTCCAATGCAGTTTAGCAAATGCTTCTTAACCAGCTGTGACGTGCCAGGCACTGGTACAGAAACAGAAAGGAGGCTGCCCCGACCTTGGAGAGCTCACGTGTCCCTAAGAGGATGGAGTCTGTACATCTGTGTCTAAGTCCATGAAGTCCAAGTGATTTTGAGAGGGAGATGTGGTCTCCAAGCTCTTGGAGAAGGAAAAGCCTCATGTAGGAGCCACTCCCGGGCTGCTTGCAGGAAGCCAGGAGCTCTGTGTGGTGGAGAAGAGACGCCACCTTAATTCAGCAAATGCTGGATAAGCACCTACTACGCGCACGTTATTGTGCTGTGCCAGGGAAACGAGGACAACAGTGAAATGAGCGCAGGGAGCTTCCAGTCATGAGGAAGCAGCTGGGCAGAGATGAGGAGATAAAACACGTATGGCAGCGCTGGCTGACAAGCAGCGTGAAATGCAGAGTGCGGGAAGGGAGGCTATAGGAAATAGACTAGAAATGTGTCAGACTGCAGAGGACGAGCCATGGAGGACCTGACAGGCCCTTTGTCATGTCTCTTTGGGGCGAGCGGGAGCTCTGGAGGAATATGGAGCCCTGGGGTGATGTCATCACATTCATCAGATCCAAGTGTGAGGCTCCGGGTTCTACGAGGGTCATAATAGCTCCCATTTCCATAGAGTTTAAAGGTTTTCAGAGTTCTAGAGATACAGAGAGAGATATGGATAGGTAGATAGATATGATAGGTACATATATATTTTATATATGCATGTATATGTTGTATATACGTAGATGTGTATATGTAGTATATATGTACATATATAAGACATATACATGTATGTGTATATACACATGTTATGTATATGTACACACTCATAGAGAGAGAAATAGGTATAAATCTATATATAACTTTGAAAACCTTTAATCTGTACAGAAATGGGAGCTATTACAAAAACATACACACAGAGTATCTCCCTGTCTATCATATATGATATGTACAAGGTTTTCAGTTGTATTTATATATGTATATATTATATATTATGTATCATATTTATATATTATGTATATTTATATATACTTTAAATTGGCAACTATATATCCTATATGAAAGAGAGACAGAGAGAAATACTCTGTGTGTGTCTGTATGTACTCTGTGTGTGTGTGTGTGTGTGTAATCTCATTTCATCCTCAAACAACTCAATGAGGTAGGTGCTGTTATGAAGAAGCTGAGGCTGAGAAAGGTGAAGACTCACACATAATAGGTGTCTGAAGCAGGATTTGAGTCTTCCTGACTCTAATTCTAGCCCCTCCCCCCCCCCACAGCCAGTGGTTTTATACAAAGTAGAGGCAGTGATGGTTCACACTTAGGTGTTTACCTGTATCTCAAGTTTGCCAAGTACTTTTTTTTTTTTTTAAGTGAGGCACTTGGGGTTAAGTGACTTGCCCAGGGTCACACAGCTAGCAAGTGTCAAGTGTCTGAGGTCAGATTTGAACTCAGGTCCTCCTGAATCCAGGGCCGGTGCTCTATCCACTGTGCCACCTAGCTGCCCCTCCAAGTACTTTTCCATTCGTTCCTTTCTTAGAGAGAGCAATGCCTGCCACGCAGCAAACACTTAATCAGTACTGGCAGAGGAGTCTAGGAAGCCAGCTAAAAGGTCAGTGCCCATAAGAGTAAACAGGCAAATATGTTTTAAATTATTTCCATCATGTGACTTTCAAATAATAGTCCTATGATTACATATACATACGTATATAACATATAAGTGCCTGTATCAGACATGTCCACTAAACAACGTCCAAGGCTCTAATACGCTCTTGTCCTGAATTGAGGGGAGACACTCACTTTGCCCTGGGGTGCACGCTATCAGAAAGCTTGGACCCTGGCTCCCTGAGTGAGGAGGAGATCTTCTGGCTTGTGGCGAGTGAAGAGAAGCCGTTCTGGCCTCTAGGGATAGAGTGAAGGCTGAGGAAGAAAAGCGTATGCTGAGCTGGCTCAGCCTTTCCCACAACTCTTTGTTCAAGGGGGAACAAACAGCATTCCCTTCCTGGAGCCAGGATCCCCAGGGGAAGCCTTGTGCATGGCTGCTGTCTGCTCCGAGGGTTTACAAGGTGGTCTCACTCCCCTCTCTCACCTCCTTTCTTCCTTGCTCTACTTGTACTGCCTCTGGTATTTCTAGCTGGGATAAACAAGCAAGATGTTTATCCAAACAGTTTAAATCCTCCTCTGTTCCCCTGTGTCTCAGCCCTTAGATCATCTAGCGAAGAGTTATAACATGTATTTCAGTTATAATGTGTACTTATAGTGTGCTTATTTTCTTGTGAATTCTGGTCTTGGGACCAGAATGGAGTCTTCCTGGAGTCATAAGTATTAGGGTTGAAAGAAACCTTACTTGTCATTAAGTGCTGTCCCTGGCTCTATAGATGAAAAACACCGGCCCAACAATGTACAGTGATTCTCCCAGAGTCACACAGATAGCAAGTGTCCAAAGTAGGTTTGAAACCCAGGTCCCTCCTGGCTCCATGTTTAGCATCCTTTTCCATTAAACCTTTTTTGTGCCTGGGAAAAATTGGTGGTCTTGCTTGAGTTACTGCACCAGCCTGACCTATTGTAGTAAAAGCAAAAGGCAGAGATTATCAGGAGAATGTGGCAAGTCCTTAACCTTGGCCAAGATTACTTCTAGGGTGGGGGTGAGGATGGAAGGACATCAGTAAAAAGAAGGGAAAAGGGAGAAAGTGAAGAGAAAGAAGTGGAAAAAGATGAAGACAAAGAAGAAGGAAGAAAAGGAAAAGAAGAAAGAAGACAAAGAAAAAAGGAATAAGATGAAGGTGAAGAAGGAAGAAAAGGAAGAAGACAAAGACAAAGGAAGAAGAAAAAGAATGAAGAAAAGGAAGGAGACAAAGATGAAGGAAGAAGGAGAAGGGAGGAGGAGGAGGAAGAAAAAAGGAAGACAAGAAGAGGAATAAGATGAAGATGAAGAAGGTAGAAAAGGAAGAAGACAAAGATGAAGAAGGAAGGAGGAAGAAGGAGAAGGAAGAAGATGACAATGACAATGATAACAACAGAAGACTGAGTGGAGAGACCCAAGTGGAGGAGGGTTAAGGAGGGTCAGAGGAGAGCAGGAATCTGACCTATCCCCTTTCTTCCTTTCTTTTTCTCCCTCTTTCTTTTCTAGTCTTAGCATCCCTCCACCACCATCATCCCTCAGTCCTATTCAAGACCATTTCATAGAGGCTTGATAGATCAAAGCCATTGACCTCAGTGTGAATCAGCTCAGCCCCACCCAGGAGACGTTTATTGCCACCCGCTGAGGTTATTGACCCTGGTTAGTGGCCAGTAGGCAGCACAAGGCTGTGAAGGAACCATTTCTGCTTCCGGGGTTCAATGTTTATTCCAGGTGGCAGTGCCAGATAGCTGAGGCAGTGTGGTTCAGTAGAAGGGGATTGATCTGGTATTAAAGGATCTGGATTGAAATCTTTGTAACTTTAAGCAAGTCACTTTCTATGTTTGGACCTCAGGTTTGGACTAGAGAATTGCTCAAGGCACCTCCCATTTCTAAAGCATTTCATCTTTTCCTCCCCACCCACTTTCATCCAAGAGGGAGCATGAGCTAGTGACTAGAATGTGGGACTTGGGATCAAGAGACCCAGATGAGAATCCAGCCTCAGATTTTTATGAGCTATGCAGTCATGGGGGAGTGGCTTGGTTGCTCGGTGGAAAGAGTGCCAGGCCTTGAGTGAGGAAGGCTCATCTTCCTGAGTTCAAATCCCACCTCAGACACTTGCTAGCTGAGTGACTGGGCAAGTCACTTCACCCTGTTTCCCTAAGTTTCCTCATCTCTAAAATGAGCTAGAAAAAAACCCCAAATGGGATCATGAAGAGTTAATCATGACTGAAAAATGACTCAACCACACTGCAGTCATGGGCAAGTCACAAACTCTGAGCCTCAGATTCTTTGTCTGCAAAATGAGAATAATCATAATTGTGCTACCTACCTGACAGGGTTCTTATAAGGAAAATAAGTGCATGGGAAACTTAAAAAAAAAAAAACAGGCTTGTGATTTTATTGGTATGGAGAAATTCCCACGTGGTGACTTCCTCCAACAATGCTGATCAGTAACTTATTTGAAACTTGCCATCTTAGAGAACTATCCTAGGGCAGTGGGAGGTCAAATCACCAAGCCATTTAATCACATGCAGGACTTGAACCTAGGTCTTTCAGGCTCCAAGACATGTTGCTCCCAAAAGCTCTATGGAAATGTGGATTGGCATGATGACAACCTTCTAGCAAGGAGAGGGGTTACTTGGCTCAGAGATTTAGAGCCAGGGAGGGGAGGGGGACCTTCAAGTCCTGTACCCCCATCTTACAGATGAGGAAACTGACCCAAAAATGTTAGGTAACTATCCTGGAATTGCATAGCTAGTGATTAGATGAAATGGGATTTGAACACAGGTTCTTTCTGACTCCAGGTCAACTGCCCAGTAGGATGCTACCATAAAATAAGATACTGTAGTGGTTTGCCATTTCCTTCTCCAGCTCATTTTACAAATGAGGAAACTGAGGCAAATAAGCTTAAGTAACTTGCCCAGGGTCACACAGCTAGCAAGTATCTGAGGCCAGATTTGAACTCGGGTCCTCCTGATTCCAGGCCCAGTGCTCTATTCACTGCACCACTTAGCCAGAGTTTGTTTTATTCAGTAACACACCACTAAGCATCCATCCTCCCTCATCTTTCTAAGTGGTTCCATATCCCCAGGAGTGAGAAGAGAGCAGATGTTTGGGGGCACAAATGGGGGAGGAGAATTCTTTACTGAGCAACTTGAAACCACTTAAAATATTCTAGAGGGGTGGAATGACAGTTTTGGCTTTGCCAACAGAGCAGAGAACCTTCCTGAAAGGCAGCAGCTATGACTGCTGACTCCTGTGTTTTCTTGTTTTTTTGCCTGCCTCCTCCCACCCTCTCCCATTAAGGCCGCCATGATACCATCCGCCCAGACCCTCAAGATAATGGACTTCTCCTTCAGTGACTTCGAGCTCTCCGATTTGGACACGGCCCTCTGCACAATTCGGATGTTCACTGACCTCAACCTCGTGCAGAATTTCCAGATAAAACACGAGGTAAGAGGAAAGGGGAGGGGCGGGACAAGAGGGATTATTCAAAGTCAGTGATTCAGAGGCTATTTTTGTCCTGTGTAAAACTGAATTTGTGAAAACAAAGATGATTTGGATAGCTCAATGACCCAACTTCACCAGCAATAGTGCTCAGCTTTGGTGCCTCCCCAGAATCTAGTCACATGGCAAACCAGTGCCACCCAACGCCTGTTTGGGGAACTGAGGGAAATGTGTGATATCAGGCTAGGCATGGGTCCATAGACTGCTGCCACCAGAAAGGACCTTCCGGAATGAAGCAGTCTCTCCTTTGAGTAGGGCCCACATGAATCTTTCCACTCAGCCACAAATTCCTCTGTGAGGAGTCTGTAAAAACTCCCTGTACTTTCAACACTAATGGCCTGCTTCAGGCAACCCTGTTTAGATTTAGCCTCAGTTTCTCTTCTGTGAGTGGTACAACGGAAAGAGCCCTGGACATAACATCCGAGGACACCGGCATGTTGGCACATCTGTAGTCCCTGCTCTGGGGGAGGCTGAGGCTGGTAGATCTCTCGAGCTCAGGGAGTTCTGAACTGCTCGGGGCGGCACTAGGTCCACACTAAGTCCACTAAGGGGGAGCAACCTAGCCTAGGTTGGAAAGAGGACAAGGCAGGGTCTTCATGCTGATCAATAGAGGGGTCAAGCCTATGAGAGATCAGTACACCTCCAACCTTGGAGAGATACAGACCCAGTCTCCAAACAAATAAATAGAGTCAGGGGTTCTGGGTTCATTTCTCATCCTTGTGACTTCCCTTAGCCTGAATTTCCTCATATGTAAAATGACAAGGTTGGACCAGATGATAACTGAGACCTCTTCCTACCCTGTATTTATGATTCTAGGATTGTTTTGTTTAAACTTGAAATTTTATTTTATTTTGGATTAAGAAGCATTTATTTACTCTCCTTCCTGTACCCTCCCAGAAGAAAAAGAAAGAAAAATGAGACCTATAGTCAAGCAAAACATACTCCCTCATTGGCCATGTCCAGAAGTGTGTGTGTGTGTGTGTGTGTGTGTGTGTGTGTGTTTCTGCACCCTGAGTCACTCACCTCTCTGCTAGGAAGTAGAAGCTTGTTACATCATTGGCCCTCAGCAATCATGGTGGATCATTGCATGGTATGAGCTTATTAAGCTAAGTTGTCCATTCAAAACTTGAAGACAGTTTTTCATTTTCTCAGACGTCCTCTTTCAATGACTTCCAAAATGCCAGTGGCTTAAATATTTTTTATATTTGCTCATGGGCCCTCATCCCAAATGCTTCCAACATTTGTCATTTCATTGCTGTTTGGATTCTCTTCTCTGATGGTGGTTGCAACCTTGCCTTGCCTCAGTCGATGGTATCTATGAGTTGCTGTAACCAAAAACCTCATTACACCACAGCCAGGTGGTGAGTCTTCCCGTGGCTGCATAGGCCTGCTTTCTCAACTGTAAGATGAGTCACTTTCCTCTTTCCCAACGTTGTTGTTGCTGCTGCTACTATTGTTATTATTATTATCATTGCTGTTGTTGTTATTGTTGTTTTAAAATTAGCCCCATTGCCTGCCTCAGCTCACTCCAGGCTTTCCATCTCCTGTCATTCATTATTCTTCCAGGCCCAGGCCACATTGTTATATTCACCTTCCATGACCTGATCTCCTTCCATCTTCTGTACATATATATCTCTTTAAAAATCTGAGCTGGTCCAGGGGTAGCCATATCAGTCTCTTTTTAAAAATCACCCTTCCCCTTTTCTTTTCTCCTTATTCAAACCATTACTGTGCCCATCAGAACTTTTGATTCCTCATGAGCCAACTTCCCTGAAAAATACTAAGCCACAGAATCCTGCATCTTTTTTCTCAAAACTCTTTTGAAATTTGTTCTTCTATCTAGGGCACATGGCCAACAGTAGTTGGCTTTTATCCCTTTTATCATGAGCTCTGTGTGAAGGGCTTTAAATGCCAGTTTCTATTAGATCCTAGAGGTGATGGGATGCCTGATCTGTCTAAATTGGAATTTATTGCGTAGGGTGGCCACGTGAAGGATGGATTGGAGTGGGTAACAGACAAGTCAGGAAGAATAATTAGGAGTTAATTGTCCAGATGAGAGGTGATGAGAGCCTGTGCTAGCGTGGTGGCTATATAAGTAGAGAAGAGGGGAAGTTTATGAGTAATATTATCGAGGTCAAAACAATAAGATTTGGAAACTGATAGGATTTGGGGGGAGGAATGGAGTTGGGAATACAATAAGGTTGGGAACCTGGGTGACTCTAAGGATGGTGATGCCTACAGAAGGGTCATATTCTCTGTGATATTTGAGTTTGAGAATGTGTCACCACCTTCTCCAGTTTCAGCTTAGATTTGCGGATCTCCAACCAAACCAGATTTTACTTGTCTTTGTTAAGTATGCTCCATCTCCATCCAAGAACCCATCATTCTTATATTGCTAGCTGTGGTGCAGAAATCAAAATCTTTTCCTTAGATTCTTTCTTTTTGGCCTCATGTCTAATTCCCAAATCTGCCTTTCTTTTCCATTAGTAGTAAAGAAAACAAATCTTAATTTTTACCCACTGATGTTTGCCTGGAATTTCTCTGTAGCTCTTTCTAGTCTCAGTTTTCTTCTGATGCTACCTCTGGGGAAGGGTCTGACAAGCATCCTGGGCTGTCCGTCCATTCCAAAATAGATGCTGTAGGAAGTGATGGCTCTCTCTGTTTACCAGGTTGACATATTAGATCAGCAGAACTTACTGCCCCATCTGCAAGATATCTTCTATCATCACTACACAGCTCTCATGGCTGACCACTGCTAGTTAGTGACACCTGCAGACCCACCTCATCATTCCTTGGCACATAAGCTGATTCTAACCCCCAAGGCTGTCCAATGACCCACCCCACACACAAGGAGCCTCACAGCTACTCTCTCCAAATGAGAAATTATCCTTCTCACCCCTCTCTGGGTAACATTCTTTTAACCTTCGTCCTCCTGATCCAGGCTACAATTCCCCTTGGCTTCTACACATCCTTTTCCTTCTTTCTTTCCTCATTGAAGTACTTCTACTATCATTCTTTCAGGAGCTCTTCATTCTGCTTCTGACCTCTCAGCTGACCACCCCATCTCCTTGATCCTCTCTGCATGGTCCTGACAACATTCCTTTTTGGTTCTGCCTCCCCAGAACAAAACTCCTTTTCCTGGAGATCTCTCCCCTAAAGGGGTTTTTATTTGTTTTATTTTGTTTCTTGGTACCTGTAGAGTTTAGCACAATGCCTGCAGCTAGATGATGGAGCTTAGAGTCAGACTTATTAGCTATGTGACCTTGGGCAAGTCACTTAACTGACATCTATCTCAGTTTCCTTAACTGTAAGATTGAGATAATAATAACCTATCTCCCCGGGTTGTTGTGAGAATCCAATGAGATCATGTTTGGAAAGTGCTTTGGCTCACAGCAGGTGCTAGATAAATGCTTGTTTCTTTCCTTGCTGGCATGTAATAAAAGCTTCCCTTCCCTTCCCTTCCTGAATGCCCCTAAAGCTCTGTTCTGGGTCCTCTTCTCTGCTCTCTCCAGGCAGTGTCATTACCACCAGTGGATTTAGTCATCATCTCTAACCAGATGACTCCTACATATACGTATCCGGTGCTAGTCTTTCCACTGACATCTGGCTGCTTATCACTAATTGCCTGGGCAGTGGAGAGAGTGCTGGGTGTAAAGTCAGGAAGACTCATCTTCCTAAATTTAAATCTGGCCTCAGACGCTTCCTAGCTGTGGACCCTGGGCAAGTCACAACCCTGTTTGCCTCAGTTTCCTCCTCTGTAAAATGATCGGGAGAAGGAAATGGCAAACCACTCCAGTATCTTTGCCAAGAAAATCCCGGTTGGGGTCACAACTAAAATGATTGAACAACAATTGCCTACTGCACATTTCTATTGGGATTCACCATGGGCATGTCAAACTCACTATATCAAAAACAAAACTCATTCTTTATCATTCCCTCCAAACCCATTCCTCTTCTTAACTTCCCTCTTTTTGCAAAGGCCTTTCCAGTCACCTAGATTGACAGTCGTCCTCATTTCCTCCTAATCCATTGCTGAGTGACGCCATCACATCTCTCACATCTGTACCCTTTTCTCCACTAATGACCACCACCTTCATTCAGGCCTTCATCACCTAGCACCTGCCAGAGAGTCTCTCCCTTCTCTAGTCAGTCTTCCATGAATGACAAAGAGATTTTCATAAAGCACAGGTCTGTGTAACACCCCACCACCACCACCACACACAAATATACACATATATACACATGCAAATAAACGCACCAAGATCGAATATAAAGCCCTCTTTTTTTGGCATTCAAAGCCCTTGACCATCCCACAGCTTCCTATTTTTCCAATCTTCTTACACTTTCCTCTCTACAAACTATGATCCAGCAACACCTGTCTTCTTGCTGTTCTTTGCAAAAATCACTCCATTTCCCCTCTCTTTCCTTTTTTTAAAAATAAAAGTATTTTATTATTTTCCAGTTATATGTAGAGATAGTTTTCAACATTTGTTTATATAAGACTTCCAATTTCAAATTTTTCTCCCTCCCTCTCCCCCTCCCCTAGACAGCAGGTAATCTGATATTCTCTTTCCCTTTTCAAACTTGTCATTCCCCCCCCACCCCGCCCTGTACCTGGAGATGGATTCACATTTTCTTCCTTACCTTCTTTCCCAAGCTAACTCCAATGTACCTTCCCAGCTTTATTATACATTACTGCCTACCATACATTCTTTGTTCTAGCCAAATTGGACTTCTAGATGTTGCTCATGCATGACAATCCCTCTCCTATCTCTAAGCTTTTGTGTGATCCCTTCAGGTTCTAAGAGATCTATCACCCTAATCTTAATTTAGTAGCCTAAGATTCACTGTTTTTGCCAGGGATGGAGGGGAGGGTTACAGTGCCTCACATAAATCAGGTACTTTATAAATGTTTGTGGATTTAAATTGGTTGTCTGACACACTATTGACTCACTGAGCTTGCCATCTTCTGCTTATATCCCCTTACACATCCTCCAAGAGACTCTAGCCAACTTGCTGGATATCTTCTGCTAATTCTTATGGTGAGATAGATATTAGGAGGACTCAAACAAAATTCCTTTTCTTCATTCCTTCTTTATTCCCTTCCTTCCTTCCCTTTTTCTTTCCTTCCTTCCTTCTTTACATTGCAACTCTTCCTCATTAAAATCCACTTGATGCACAAGACCCATGATATCATTGATCCTCTTCAAAAATGAAGAACAAACAACAAGTTTTGTGGGCTGTGTTGACTTCTTCTAGAGGATTTGGCTGAGCTCTTTATCATATTTCCTCCTCTTCTTTCTCTTAGACTTATGTTTGTACAACTGTTGGACACACCATTATCTTCATGGCATACTCTTTGCCTTTGCTCCTCTTGCACACTTCAAAGAAAAATGATGATTGGGCCATGAAATGATGTTTCCTGATTACTTGAATGAAAGCACCTCCTTACCACTGCCTCCCATTTCTACACAGAATCCATATGCCTTCCTTCCACTGAGATTTAACTTCTTTCATATTCTGGTTTCGTTCCTGGTGAAAATATAAATAAATAAATGAGCCTATTGGTCATTGACAACAGAGCTCACATTGAGGGCTCCACGTAAAAAGTTCAGTGGTCACCAGATCATATGTGTGGATCTGCATGGGACCCCAGAGGCCATGTAGTCTGACCCCCTCATTTTTCACACAGATCTGGAACCTCATGCTCTCTGAGCCTGAGGCCCAGAGAGGCTAAGAGACTTGACCAGGGTCACACAGCTAATGAGTGTGTCAGAATTTGAACTGGGGTCTTCCTGGTCTACTGTGTCTAAGTTAAGCTGCCTTTTCACTGTGGTAGAAAAACTCCCTGATTCTTAGCACCTATCTGCCCCACCCCCCTGCTCTGCCACCATCCCTGAAGAGGCAGAAGGAGGCCAACCAGGACTGAGGGTCATTTTGCTTTTCTCTTTATTTCTTCGGTTGCCATAGCCAAAAATTCTATCAGAAGAGGAAAAGAAAGAATCTAAGAGACCTCTGGCTTCTGAATGTCATTTTGGATGCTTTCCAACATCACATGTACTTCAAGGTGTTTGCTGATCGCTGTAAATGTTTGAGTCCATAAATCAGTCTCCAGGTCGTCTTGTTTATTTCCCATGCTCCTTTCTTATAGAACAAGAAGTTTCTAGAACACAACACAGTGTGCTACCCTAAGCTATTCTTCCTCTCCAAACAAAGTTCCCAGCCCTAGCTTAAAGTCCTCCCAAGGACATTGGTTTTATCTTTCTTATCCACAGAAATCCCCTTTTTCCCAGGGATGCTCTCTTCTGGATTACTATCACCATGATCAAGTAATCAAAAATGGAATTGGTAACTCATCTTACAAAGTGATACCCAAGACACATGGGTTCTTAGCTTGGAGCACATGAACTTTTTAAAACTATATTTTGACACATGTATTTCAATAGAATTGATTTCCTTTGCAAGCCTACATATTTTGTTTTAGCCATTTTAAAAATATTATTCTGAGAAGATGCTTCCTCAGACTGCCCAAGATGTCATGGGGACACACATACAAAAGGCTGAGTCTCTGATCTAGGCCTTAAGCACCCCACTAACCCCCTTTGTACGGTAGCTTTGGAAGGTACTACCTGAGCCTGCGCTTTCAACCTAGTCTTTTAAGGGCCATGGGACAATTGGGTCTCATTGCCACCCTCTCATGAGCAGAGGTGGTGGAACAATCTCAATGGTGGAATGATGCCAATGGGACCTCATGCTAACAGGGAATCATGCCACTGATAGAGGAAGAGCTAGCCTGTGGGTCTTCTGCCATCATCCTCACCAGGTTGACCATTGACCATGGGGTAGTGTTTTCCCTTGAAGATCTGGAAAGTTTGTCTTTTCAGATCCCATAAGAAAGGAGGTGTTCTTGGCATTTGGAGCACCTGACATACAGAAAGGAGGACTCTTGGTGTCCTCAATTCACAGAGGATGTGACTGATCCCACCCATTCAAAGACCAAGCAAGGCTTTGAGGCCACCATCAGCAGAGCAACCGACCTTGTACCCAGTAACTCTGGAAATTTTATGGAGAATACCATGTAAGGGCTGAAACACACCCAAGTTATGAGACTTTGAACAGATTTTATTTTCCATCTTTAAAAATGTTTTTTAAATAGAGTCTGTGAGGGTTTATTTTGCACAGAAATAAAATCCTTTCATTGTAAATTGGTAATGACTCTGAAGGGTGTGTGCAGTGCAACATTTCATAAAAATCCTGGTTTCAGCTTTGGCTGGAGATCATTAACTCCAACATCCCGACCTTGTGGAGGAAATATGATTCAAAGGAAAGAGCACTGCATTTGGAGTTAGAGGGCTTGGGTTCAAATGTTGACTCTGCCTCTGGTTACCTATATGACCGTGGGCAAAGCCCATCTTTGAATAGCTTTGGTTTTCCCTTTTTGAAAAACGCATGGGATTGGACCAGAGAGGACCAAGACCTGACTATGCCACTTAATACCTGTGTGACCTTGGGCAAGTCACTTATTCTGCCTCTGAGTGCCCATCTTGCTCTATGAAACCAAGGAAGTCCACAGAAGGACTTGCTTGAGGTCAGCCAGTGAGTAACAGAGTGCTGGACTGCCCTATCCACTTCGCCACACTGCTGAACCCAATGAAAGAGAGAGAGAGAAAGAGAGAGAGAGAGAGAGAGAGAGAGAGAGAGAGAGAGAGAAAGAGAGGGAGAGAGAGAGAGAGAAAGAAGAGGAGAAGAGAGTGGGGGGGAGAGAGGAGAAAGTGGAGAGAGAACGAAAGTGAGAGTAAGACAGACAGACAGACCTAAAAGCCATGGTGGTGGTGAGAGGAATAATTTGTGTACCCCTATTTTTTAAAATTTCATTTATGTATGTATGTATGTATGTATTTATTTATTTATTTTCATTTTCAACATTTGTTTGGATAAGATTTCCAATTTCGAATTTTTCTCCCTCCCTTCCTCTCCTCCCTCCCCGCCTCCTCTAGACAGCAGGTTATCTGATATAGGTTATATAACTATATAGTAACATTAAATATTTCTGCATTAGTCATGTTATATGAGAAAAATCAGAGCAAAAAGGAAAAACCTCAAAAAAGAAAAACAACAGCACCAAAAACAAAAGAAATAGTATGGTCCAATCAGCATCCATATTCCACAGTTCCTTTTTTTTTTTTCTGGATTTGGAGAGCCTTTTCTATCATGAGTCCTTTGGAACTTTCTTGTACCATTGTATTGGTGAGAAGAATCTAGTCTATCACAGCTGATCAACACATAATGTTGATGATACTGTGTGTGTACCCCTATTTTATTCTAATCACCATTAGTTTAGTGTGATTTTATAGGGGTAGTGATTATTTGTGTTATACTTATCTATTAAGATATGTTCAATCTAGTCTAGTCTGTGTCTAAATGCCTTCCTAGCAGTGTTGAGTGGATAGGGTAGGTGGGCAGAGCTTTGAGGACTTAACCTCTTCTGGGATAGTGCTGACAGCTTCTGGGAATGCCTTTATATTTGGATCTCATGTATAAGATTATATGGGGGAATTTTTTTAAAAAATATTATATTGGCACATAATCTCTAGGTAAGTAGGTTGAAGGGGGAGGAAAGAAGAGACACACAGAGAGTCAGACAATGAATAAATGTGAATTCGAATTTCACATGTAACTAAATGAAAGTCCCATTTCCTTCCAAGGTTCTTTGCAGGTGGATTCTAAGCATCAAAAAGAATTATAGGAAGAACGTAGCCTACCACAACTGGCGGCACGCCTTCAACACTGCCCAGTGCATGTTTGCTGCATTAAAGTCCGGGAGAATTCAGGTAGGTGCCCCTCCCTTCTCTCACTGCTCAAGGCCATACCTCTGACCTCTCTCATTTTTAATGCCAAGGTAGTTTACTGAAAATTAGATTTAGTCCATTCCCTGTATGTTCCCAGATTGAGAAAGCTCTCAGACCCATGCCTTAAGAGGATCAGTTGAAGGAACTGCTCCTACTGCAGAACACTTGGGGGAATAGGATCACCGTCCTCAAAGGTTTGAAGGGCTGACAGCTGGAGGAGAGATTAGACTTGTTCTATTTGGTCCAGAGACCAGAGCCAGGAGCCAGGATGTTTTGAGAGGCTTGATGTCCAGAAAACTTCCTAACAATTGTTGTTTTCCAGTTGTTTTAGTCGTGTCTGATTCTTCAAGACCTCATTTGGGTGTTCTTGGCAAAGATACTGGAGTGATTTGCCCTTTCCTTCTCCAACTCATTTTCCAGATGAGGAAACTGAGGCAAACAGGGTGAAGTGACTTGCCCAGGGTCACACAGCTAGTAAGTGTCTGAGGCCAGATTTGAACTCAGGTCTCCTTGATTCCCGGCTAAGCACTGTATCAGCTGTGCCACCTCGCTGCTCTCCAAAGCTGAGACTGGAGGTGATGGGTTTCCATTCCATGGATGTCTTTAAGCGTAAGCTGGTTATCCACCCATTGAATATGCTGTAAAAGTCCTTGTTTTTCATGTGCAGGTTAGACCAGATGCCCCGGAGGCCCCTTCCATGCTTGAGATATGATGATTCTCTTACATTCCACAGTTTTCATTGTTGCTGAAGGAAGAACAAAACAGCAACATTTAAACTCATTGTGGAGGTCTTTTGTTGTATACAGAGTATCTTTATTTCCACAATTTCTGATTTCACCCATTGGGGTGTACTTTCTTCCAGTGCAGATCACAGCCCATTTAAACCTATGTATCATGTAAATGACCTCTCAAAAAAGGAATTGGTTTCCTGTAACCCCGTCACATAAACTCTGAAGGATGATAATTGACAGTTGTTGTTATTTAGTTGTTTTCTGTCATGTCTGACTCTTTGTGACCCCTTTTGGGATTTTCTTGTCAAAAATACTGGAATGGTTTGCCAAATCCTTCTCCAACTCATTTGACAGATGAGGAAACTGAGGCAAACAGGATGAAGTGACTTGCCCAGGGTCACACACCTAGTAAGTGACTGAGGCCGAATTGGTACTCAGGTCTTCCTGACACCAGGGTTGGTTCTCTATCCACTGCAGTGCCACCTAGCTGCCCCAATTGTCAATAGAGAACAGTACTGATGGTGTTAATAGGAAAGAGTGACATATCTCCCCTTCTTTATTCTCACCCTGCAAGGGGTCAGGGACACCAGTCTGGAAACTGAGAGACATGGATTCAATCACTGGCACCATCACCAACGAGGGGTGTGACTTTGGATAAGTCCTTTCACCTTCTGAGCTTCAGTCTCCTTGTCTATTAAACGATTGAATCCTGGTCCTGCTGCTTAATCATGTGTCATTCTGGATGAGTTCAGCCCTCTGAGTTGAAAACAAATCACATGTTAATTTCATCACAGTTCTGATTAAAGAGCTTAAGTTTTAAAAGTCAGATTTGTATTATAGAGACAGTTTGATACAGGTGGATATTGTTACAGAAGATAGTTATCTTAAGGAAATGGCAATTATCACTGTATTATTCAGGCTCTTTAAAAATATGTAAATAAATTTGTGCCTCAGTTTCCTCATCTGTAAAGTGAGAGGGTTGCACTGGATGGCTTCTAAGGTTCCTCTTCCAACTTGACTTCCAATTGTCCCTTTGGAGCTCTATGAAACATGTAGAAGTCAGAGAAAGTGTCTGTAAAGGAAAAGATTTGCATCAACTGCTAAAGGATTGAATATATTACTACTATTATAGATGACTATTTTGATGCCTAAAAGATTAGCAGGGCCACCAGGATGCCTAAGGACAGTCAGACTGGCCCAGATCAGAAACAGAGCAAGTCAAAGTTTCCGTGCTGGTCAGCAGTGCTGTACCTCCATGCTGGGAAAGATAGAAATGTCAAGTCTCCAATGAAAATAAAATAATCAGTATTATGAGTGGCTGGTTGTAGAAATATCACACACCAGGTGGATACATTACATTTTAAGTGGCAGGCTGTATTAATGGGAAATCCATCAGTGGGGCTCAAGAGCCAAAGAATGAGTAGGAGGAGTTATTTCCCAATGGGATTCTCAATTGGATTCCCCTTGGGACTCTGTGAGTGTTTGATTGTAACCATCTGGAGGAGTTTGAGTATAACCATATGGTGGTGTTCTATCTCTGGCAATCTAGACCTACCAGGGCGAGGGCACAATGGTAAACCAACCTAGAGAAGAGCAGGTGTTCATACTATCATGCAAGGTGTAATATATCATACTGTACCAAGAGCACCACTCAACCACCGATGCCCAACACAGCATTCTCACAGTGAGCAACATGCCATTTACAGGGGACATCTTTACCTAAGTTCACAAAGATCCCTTTATGCTTCTTTGTTTTCCAAAGATGACACCTTCTTGATATCCTACAGGAAACCTGTTGGATTAAAAAAAGAAGAAGAAGAACATTACAAATACTATTGAATATAATGAGGTTAAGGGTCACACCGATTGGCCAAAGGAGCAGGTAAAGATGGCTGATCAGAGGACTTTACAAGGGAACTTTGCCACATCAGGGATGTTTGCAGACCAGTTCCTTCCCAGGTTGAAATCTAAATGGTCCTCTGGCCTCTTCTTGCTAACTTTAGGGGAGTTGATTAGCCCAACTAAGTAGGGTCTGATTTCATCATGTGGCAGAAAAGTTTGGCTTGGGGGCGGGGGTGAGGGGTGGGGGGACACACACTGTTTAAATGGATTTTACAGAGGAAAAATAATAGAAATAAAGAGATTTCATATAGATAGACATATATCCACATGCTTACATATGAGTATGTATTTATATAGGTATGTATATGTGTACATATATACACATATTATATATACATATACATATTACATATATGTGTGTGTGTATGTTTTGTTAAAAGTCTGAAAAGTTACCATTGCTAGTTTCATAGGCTTCTGGTTTTCATTGGCTAGATTTTACGGAGGGATTGTTTTCAAAATACTTGGATAAAATGTCTCAGCGATAGTTTTCCTTTTCTAGCTTCTAGCCAGTTATACAAAGTTTTCCAAACATCTTGGTGCATTTTTAAGCTACTCAAAGTTATTAAAGGCAGGGACGGGGGAGCTGTTAAAGTTTATTATGGGGTAAACATCCAAAAGCTCAAATTTGGATTTTTCCCTCCTGGAAATAAAGAGTATATGAGATCCCCTTTAGTGTTAAATCCAAGAGTCTATTATGTTATATTCCCTGTGTAAAACTATTTAGTGCTAGCTAGGTCTCAGAAAGGAGCTAAAGATTGTTAACTCTCCATTATCCTTCCTAATAGAAGAAAAGCTAAATAATAGATGTCACAAAACTTTTTTCCTTCATTTTATACCTTTTGACCATCAGATTTTCTTTTCTCTTAATGACTTGTTCAGGTTAATATTCAAATGAGTCTATGTTCTAATACTCTACCTCAGCTGTGTTCAGTGGGGATTGGAGGCAGGGTGTCTGAGCACCGAGGCAAAGCCCAGTAATTTCAAGGGTTCTAGGTATGTCTACCCCACAACTGGTTAGTGGACACCAGGTTGATTGCCTAAAATGCCTGCATCATGGTGTTCTGAAAGAACTGGACAGATGTTCTCGGGAATCCTAATTACATCTTTGGATAAAGGCCATTGTAACCAGCACTATCCATGAGGCTGAATTATGGCTGATTCACTTCAGCCTGTGAAGTATTCCCATGTTACAGGTGAGGAAACTGAGGTAGATAGAGGTTAAGTGAATTGCCCAGGGTCACACAAGTAGTGTGTGTCATTACATTGCTATGTACAGTGTTCTGACTATACCAGCAGCTATTGGGCTCATGGCAGAAACCTACCCACAAAACTTAATCCGATCCCCATGGCTGTGATGTGCCCAGCATTCATACTTCTTCCTCTTTGTGTGTGTGTCCCCTTGTATTCAAAGAGTCGGCTGACCGACCTGGAGATCCTGGCCCTGCTCATCGCAGCCCTGAGTCATGACCTGGACCACAGAGGGGTGAACAACTCTTATATACAGAGGTAAGTGCATCCCCCAAGGGCAGAGAGCAGACCTCATGCTTTGGCTTAAATGTCGGAGAGGCCTTCTTCTTCAAAACCATAGCAAACACTTGACTTTTGTGTCCCATTCATCCAGTAAACTATGGAGCAGACACTGTGCATGGGGAGGATACAGTGTATAAACATTTTTTAAAAACAGCCTCTGCCTACAAGGAGCTTACAATCCAATGGGTACTTGCTTTACCTGAAATATCAAGGCAGCCTTGGAGTCATTTAAGGACCCTGGTATCTGACTCCCTGAGGCCCAGAGAGTGACTTGGGGCACATCTGGGATGTGAGCCTAAGTCTTTGGTCTGAAGAGGTGGCAGGTTGTAATAGATAGAGTGCTGGCCTTGGCATCAGAAGATTTGGGTTCAAATCCTGCCTCTGACCTTTACTATCTGTGGAATAATGGACATTTTACCCTTTCTGAGCCTCAGTTTCTTTGTCTGTAAAATGGGGACAGTAACAGCACTTATCTCACCCAGTCATTGTGAAGATCAAGTGGGATAATGCGTGTAAAGTGCCTTGGAAACCTTAATATACCATATAAATGTTGGCTGTTGTAATGATTATCTTACTTAAGAATAGCTGTAATGGTGGTGAGGTGATGACCCCATCAAATAGAGAAGAATGAGGTCATCGTAACTGACATTTACATGGTGCTCACTCTAAAGTTTCAGGTCCCTTTAATCACTTTATTTAATTTCAGCCCTAGAAGAACCCTGTCAAGGAGGTACCACGGGTAGTACTATTCCCATTTCACAGACGAGAAGGCTGAGGCTCAGCAAAGTTAGCTGACTTTCCTCAGAGTGTTTTATTTGGGGGTATTTGTATCACAGAGTACACACTTAATAAATGCTTAAGGATGTCCTTTGTCCCAATGCTAGTTATAATAATATTAACATTATTTAGCACTTTAATGCAACTGTCACGAGGTAATCTCTAGATGTTAGCTCCTCTGGTCCTCCCCACAGCCCTGTGCAGTAAGTGCTATTGTTATCCCCATTTTACAGATGAGGAAACTGAGTCTGAGAAGTTCAGTGACTTTTCCAGAGTCACACAGCTAGGAAGTATCAGGGTCAGGATTTGAATCCAAGACTAGCACTCTAATCCATGTATTCTCTTCTTCCTTTAGAATGTCAGTAAGCTCCTTGATGGCAAGAACTGACTTGATTGCTTGCTTTTCTTGAGTGCGTTTCCACTGCTTAGCACTCTTCCTGGCATGTAGTGTTTAATAAATGCTTGCTTTATCTATGCCAAGAGGCCATAACAGTCCAAATAAATGGAGCAGTGACTTAGATTTCTGGTCTTTCCCTTGTAGACATAACTGACAATTTGTCTAAGAGGCAGTGACTTATTAATAGATCGAATGTTAGGCTGGAGGCTCAGGAAGAACCAGATTCCAATCCTGCCTCGATCTCCTACAAGCTCTTCTTCACCATGGCTCACCTACCCTGAACGTTGATTTCCTCATCTGTAAAATGGAAATAATCTCTACCTCTTGGAGCTGTTGTGAGGCTCAAATGTGCTGTTTAATGTACAGTGCCAAATCAACTTCAGAGGGCTCTGTGATCACCAGATAGTGATCCTTCCCCATAGCTTTAAGATGAGTCAGGAGAGAAGAGGATGCTCACCTGAGACATACCCAGACATCTTCTGCCTGCAGCCCACTAGCGCCCGCCAGAGCAATGCCTTAGTGGGTAGGCAAGACATGAGTCCTCCTTCTCCATCACCAATACGGATTTCTTGGCCCCAGGCCAATAGCACATTGATTTTGTTACAGCTCTGATTGATAAAAATCTGGATTTTTACTGATCAAATTTTACATTTTAGTGCAGTTTGATTATATATGATTATATAAGATTGTATGTCCAGGCTTGTTATCTAGACAGTTGTATACATGTGTAAATAAATAAATGTTCCAGCAGCTAAATAAATTATAGACAGTGTCCCGGGCTGACCTAGTCATGAGCAAAAAGCATCACACTATTAGCCAAGTAGCAGAGACTGCGATTTTGCTGCTTTGTCCTAGCTGCCTTCTGATGCCTTCTTGGCCCCAGGTGCTTCCTCCGGTGTGGTTGTGGTCTGTGGCATCACACTGAGTAAAAAAGAAGCTAGGAGGCAGCTGAAGGAGGGGGGTGGGTGGGGAATGAGATCTGAAGAATAAAAGCACGTGCTTGGGAGTCACTGCCATCATTCCTTTGACCAGCCTGACAGATATCTGTGACCCTCATCAGATGCGGAGATAGAACAGAAAGGTGGGGGCACGCCCCCCCACCCAAAGGGATCAGTAGCACCAAGTGGGGAGTCATCAGTCTAACCCTCCACCGCCACCAGAGAGCATTCAACTGGCCATAGACTAGAAATATTCAGTTATATTTTTTCTCTGTTTATTTAAAAATTCGTGTCTCAGAAAACATCTGGTGGGACATCATCCACTTCAGAAAATGTCCTGGGAAAAAAGACAGGAATGTGGAATCCTGGGTCCACGTCCGTTGGGGAGCAGGCACTTTTAGCTCTATCACGACCTTTTACTTTCCGTTTTTTAATCCTCAAGCATTTCCAGGGATTTTCTTCTTCTTAAATCCCTGTGGTTAGATAAGTCATGGGGGGGGGGAGAGTGGGAGGGACTCAAAATTTTCCAGGGACTTGGGGTTCTTAGAACATGGGGGCAACTGGGTGGTACAGTAGATAGAGCGCTAGGTCTAGAATCAGGAACACCTGAAGTCAGTCCTTCCTCTGATACTTAACTAGCTGTATGATCCTGGGTAAGTCATTTAACTGTTAACTGCCTTGGTTTCCTCAACTATTTTATAGATTAAAAAATAGCACTTGATGGGGCAGCTCGGTGGCACAGTGGATAGAGCACCGGCCCTGGAATCAGGAGGACCTGAATTCAAGTCAAGCCTCAGACACTTGACACTTACTAGCTGTGTGACCCTGGGCAAGTCACTTAACCCCCATTGCCTCATCCCCCCCAAAAATAGCACTTGCTTTCCAGGGTTGTTGTGAGGATCAACTAAGATAATATTTATAAAACATTAGCATAGTGCCAGGGTGCAGAAATAGTGGTCAAACTTCAGAAATTCATTTCAGTTCACTTTTATTTAGCATCTGCTTTGTGCAAGGTGCTGTAGATGCAGAGACAAGAAGGAAGACAGTCCTGCCCTCGAGGATCTTACATTCTACTGAGAGACCTAGAAATGCTACCGATAGGAGTGGGTAACTGAGCATATCTATGAAAGCAGCTAAGGGTTCTAAAAGAGGAGGGAGAGGGCGCTCCAGGTGTGCTGGACAGCCTGCACAAAGTCATGGGAGCCAGAGAGAAGGACAAGCCGGAGGAATAGTAGGATGTGAAATAAATGTGGGAAAGGATTCAGGAGTGAGACCCAAGGGTTTTGCATTCTAAGATAAGAAGGTTTGTCTGATCCCTGGGGGCAGAGGGAATCCACTGAAGATACTTAAACAAGAGAATGATGAGGTTAGAGTTGTACTTTAGGAAGATGATTTAAAAAGATGAATGAGAAAGGGAAGATGCCCATTAGGGAGCTATTGCTATGGTCTAGGTGAGAGATAATAGCCTGAATTAGGGCTTTTTACTATGAGTGGATTGAAGGGGAGGGCCTGTGTCAAAGAGGGCTCTGCAGTTGTGGACCTGGGGGACTGGAAGGACAGAAGGGGTCTCAACAGAGATGAGGAAATGTGGAGGGGTCGCCTCAGAAGGACAGAGGAATTTCATTTGAGCCTCCATTTTCAGTCTCTTTCCTGATCTGCTTATAATATTAAGGAGTCAAAGTCCAATTTCAGATATACCGAATAAATATTTTTAAATTTAGAACTTTTTTGATTAACAAAAATCCATTTTGTTCTTCCTACTACTCTTCCCCCATTAAAAAAAGCTAGGTGGTACAGTGGATAGAGCACCAGCCCTGGAGTCAGGAGGACCTGAGTTCAAATCTGGCCTCAGACATTTGACACTAGCTTACTAGCTGTATGACCCTGGGCAAGTCACTTGACCCCAATTGCCTCACCAATAGATAGATAGATAGATAGATAGATAGATAGATAGATAGATAGATAGATAGATAGATAGATAGATGATGGATGGATGATAGATGGATGGATGGATGAATAAATGAATAGATAAATAGATAAACAAGTGAATAAATAGATAAGTAAGTAAATGAATAGATGGATAGATAGATGAATGAATAAATAAAATTTAAAAAATAATAATAAGTCAAGCAAAGCAGATTCCCACATTAGCCATGTCCAAAAATGTCTGACTCAATTCCACACCCTGGGTTCCATCACCTTTCTGTAGGAAGGTGGGTAGAATGTTTCATCTCCAGTCCCCTGGAGACATACTTGGTCTGTGTATTGATCAGAGTGATATCAGATCAAAGTTGATTGCTTTAATGTTGCTGTTATAGTAGCCATTCAGTAAATGTTGAGCCTCCTAGTCAACCATGACCAGACTTGATAGAGAAGACCTAATAGCATCCATTACAATACAGGGATACATGATGGAGACAGTTTCTTCCGCAGTATATTTTTTTCCTAATGGGGGAAGGAGACAGTTTACAAGAGATTGCCTTGGTTTTAAGGGGGTATTGATTTTTAAGAACAGGACACTGTGGGCAAAAGAATAAAGGAAAAATCTTCATTGGGAAAAAACTAACAAGGTCTTTGTGACCCCAAAGAAAAGTTTCCATGTCACTTAGACTCCAGCCTTTTGTGTAGTCGAGAGGTTCTGGTTATGCTCAAACTGCTGAGTCTTTGTGTCTTAGGTTAGAATAAGAGGCATCGTGACATAACAGATGAGATCCAGGCCCAGAACAGGACAAGCTGGTTCAAACCCCCCACCTCAGATTTATACCATACCGACCATGGGACCCTGGAAAAATCCCTTAATCACTCAGGGCTCTAAGTCAAGGCTGCCAAATTCAAATAATGGACCTCATATTGACTTAGAAAACCCCAAATTAACACAATCTACATTGTATTTAAAAAAATTTATTCTTTTAAACATTTCCCGATTACATTCTACCCTTGTTCTGGCTATACTTTAAGTGGGTGACCTCAAAGAAAACACCTGCTTAGAAGGTGCTGACCCGCATTGGTTAAAGGGACTGACTTGAACAATGGGATCACGGGTATCTCCCCCCATATGAGGCTAGAGGAGCAGTCTCCTGTTGGAGCCTAAGATTCAGGTCTCAGACCTTAGACTGTGCCAGGTGGGGCATGGTGCCTCCCCCAGAGAATTTAGGGAGGTGGGAGAGGTGATGATAAGGGGACAAAGGCAACCAAAGTGACAAAAATGTTCGTGAGAATAGCCAACTTTTGTACAGCTTTAAGCTTTGTGAAACCCTGTATATAAATTATTTTATACACAAAATGGAAAGAGTCCCAAAGTCCTCAGAATCCAGAAGCTCTGGCTTCTCATCCTCCCTTAGCTTTTTTATGAGTTGTGTGACTCAGGGCAAGTAACTCAACCCATCTGAGCCTCCGTTCCCTTATCTGCAAGATGGGAATAATAATACAACCCTCACAGGGTTGGTTATAAGGATCAACATTTAGCAAACCTTCAAGCTCTGTAAAAATGTGAGATGGCATTTTTTTTTTCATTTAATCTTATCCTCCCCATTTAGGATAAAACTAGACTTCAAGAGAGTTGTGACTATCCAAAGGTCACACAGCTAGTAAGCATCAGAGTTAGGATTTGAACCCAGGACTTCCTGACTCCAAGGCAATTGCTCTACCCACCTAAGCATGCTGCTTCTGGTATGCTAGATAGGATTAGCATATGTGAAACAAGAGAACCAGAACGAAAGAGAGAGAGAGAAAGAGAGAGAGAGAGAGATGCAAAATAAATATATATATGTATATATATATATATTTCTTGTGTGTATATATATATATACACATACATATGTATATGTTACACACATACACGTGTTGAAGTGCAGAATTACGTGGCATGGTCAATAACTGCTATAGGAGTTAGGAAAGAGAATGGAAAGAATCCTGGATCAAGGGAAGAATGTCTTTCTTGAAGTAAAAAAAAAAAAAAAAAAAGCTTGAATCTGATTTCTACTTCTGTCATGTAACAATGTGACCCTGGACAACTCATTTAACCTGAACCCCAGTTTCTCCATCTATACAAGGAGAATAATAATTCTACCTCTTCCCTCACAGGGCTCCTTAAAGTCCTGGAGAAATGGGATCTCTCTTTGGGATGAGAAGTAGGACTAAGGGGAGTCTGCCACTGTGGTAAAGGAGTCCTGTTGCTCACAGTAGAAGATAGTGAAGGGGGAAGGGGAGAGAAGGCTGGGCAAAGAGTGGGCCTGCTTGGACTGAGGCTTCAGGGCACAGCCATGATGGTTTCCATGGAGGGAGGGGGAGAAAGGCTTGTAGTCAGAGCCGTGTTCTTAGAGAACACAAATAAAGGACATCTTGGGCTGGGAAGAAGAACAGAGCCTCTTTGTGAACGCTTGGCATGGGGACAGACAGCAAGATGGAGATAGGGCTTTGCTGCTTTAAATAAGAGCTTATTTATTTTTACAAGCATTTATTATATGTCCCGCTCACTGTCCCTCTCCCAGAACAATTTTTTTAAAAGAAAGAAAAATCCTCTCCATAAATATACATAGTACAGCCAAACAAAGTCCGGCACTGATCATGTCTGAAAATGCATGTGTCTCCCTGCATTTCCAGTCTATCACCTGGCTGACAAGAGGTGGTGGGTGGAATGTCTCATCTTTAGTCCTCTTGTCTCATGGGAAATCAGTGCCTTGGTCAGAATTCTAATGTCACTGAAAGATGACTTCCTTTACAGTGTTGTGGTCAGCTCATAAATTGTTCTCTTGTTCCTGCTCACTTCACTCTGTATCAGGTCTTAGGAACTTTTCCATACTTCTCTATATTCTCCACACACCTCATTTCTTAGAGCATTTTCAGGTAACAGTCTTTTTAGTCATTCCCCATTCTTTGGTCATCTCTATGATGGTAGTTCTTTTCTACCACGAAAAGTACCATTATAAATATTGTGGCGCATATCTTTGGCCTCTCTGAGATATATGCCTGGCAGTATTATATTTGGGTCAAAAGGCATTGGTATTTTAGTCCCTATTTTTAGCATGATTCCAAATTGCCTTCCAGAATGATTTGAAACAATTCGCAGTCCCACTGTTTTTGTTGTTCAAGTCATTTCAGTCATGTCCAACTCTTTATGACCCCATTTGGTGTTTTCTTGGCAGAGATACTGGAGTGGTTTCCAATTTCCTTCTCCAGCTCATTTTACAGATGAGGAAACTGAGACAAACGTGGTTAAGTGACTTCCCCAGGGTCACACCTCTAGCAAGTGTCTGAGGCTGGATTTGTACTCAGATCTTCCTGATTCCAGGCCTAGCACTCTATCCATTGTGCCACCTAACTGCTCCCTAGTAGTGTAATAGTGTACCTTCTTTCTTTAGCCTCTCCAGAATCAACTCTTCCCACCTATCATCATCTTTATCAATTTTCTTGGTGTAAGATGAAACTTCACAGTTATCTTTTTTTTTTTTTTTTTTGCGGGGCAATGAGGGTTAAGTGACTTGCCCAGGGTCACACAGCTAGTAAGTATCAAGTGTCTGAGGCCCGATTTGAACTCAGGTCCTCCTGAATCCAGGGGTGGTGCTTTATCCAGTGCACCACCCAGCTGCCCCCACAGTTATCTTTCAATAGTTTCCAATTCTTCTTTAGAAAACTATTCATGGCCTTTAACCATTTGTCCAGTGGGGAATGGCTCTTGACTTTATATATTTGTGTCATGTTGTGTTCACTATATTTGTTAATTCTCTACATTTTCTAGAAATCAGACCTCTTTATCAGTGATATTTCATGCAAAGATTTTTCCTAGTTAGCAGCTTCTCTTATTATCCTTGATGCATTGATTTTGTCAATGCAAAACCTTTTCAATTCCACATAATCAGGCTTCTCTATTTTATCTTTTATGATTTTCCCATACTTAGTTTGGTTAAGACTTTTCCCTGTGCCAGGTCTAGTTAGTTCTCTTCTCCTGATGTAAATTTTAATATTCAGATTTTTTGTAGTTGGGACTTTTTATTTTGCCCCTCATTTCTTTTTTCCCTAATATTGATGTTGTATTGGTGCTCTTTAATACCACCATCACTTTCAATGACTCCTCCCTCCGCATCCCAGCAGTGGAGCCCTGCTTCATAAGTAAGTATAGTTAATCAAAACAAATGAACTCATTGGCCATGTCTGACCATTCAGTATCTATAACCCATGATAGAGGCAGTGAGGAGCAGTGGCAAGAGCTCTGGATCTTAGAGTCAAAGAACCTGAGCTGGAATCCAGGCTGTGACACTTAAACTTGTGTGACCTTGGGCAAGTCACTTAACTTCAGTGGCCTTCTGTTTCCTCATCCAGCCCTAAATCTGTCATCTTCTGAAATCATCTTTATGCTCAGTTCTCTAAAGTTAGTTGATCTTGATCAGAATTTCATCTGGCCCTTGATGTCTTTCCTAATGTTTACAAATGAACCTGCTAAAAGAAAGCCTGCACATGAGACAAGGAAAGGGGGCCCCCATTATATTTGGCACCTGAGGCAGAGATAGGAGCCCCTCCTTCCTCTCCCTCTGCCTGGGCAGGCCGGCATTCTTGGCTGCCTTCTGGCTTTGCTCCTAGTCCTGCAGCAGAGGCCCAATAATCATGCTCCCCACTGCCCAAAGCAGGGCCTGCCCAGGGCATGTATTGGTGGAGAGCCTGGATCTCATTCCTAGAGAGCTGACCTACCCCAGATGCCCCCAAGCAAAGAGGAAAGGCCCAGGGTGCAAGCTCACATACTTGTACTAAGTATTGTTGTAAAGAGGAAATTTGAAATATGGCTCAGCCTCTGGTTTGCCTCATAAATCAGTGTTTTTAGAGGGTAAGAAGAGGTTCAGGGCATAATTTGCATTCATTTGCTGTGTCACACAGAGTAGCGCTGGCTTAATGAAAAGCAGCCATGAGTGTGACTTGTAAAAAGCCACATTTGGGTTCTAGCTTGAGGCGCAGAAGCCTGATCTACCCCCAGTGATTCCCTATTCCTCATCCATCCTTCTGCCTTTTCTTTTTGTTTCTCAATTCTCTGGGAGGGTCCCCACCTGAAAGCCAAGCATTTATTAGACATTGACAATGTCCCAGGCACTGTGGGGACATTTTACAAAGATTGTCTGATTTGATCCTCACAACAACCCCAGGAGATAAGTGCTATTGCAATCCCCATTTTGCAGTTAAGAAAGCTGAGGTAGACAGAGGTTAAATGACTTGCTCAGGGTCAAACAGCTAATATGTGTCAGATACTAGATTTGAACTCAGGTCCTCCTGATTCCAGGCCCAGTTCTCAAGGACAAATTTGAATGGCTTCCCTCTCCCTGAAACTCAGTGGATCATTTTTGTGACTCCCCATCCCAGCCCAAGGTTCCACACATCATGAATATTCTCTGAATGTTCTTTAGATGAAATCCATTGAATTAAAAAATGGCAAAGTGCCTTTTGACATGAATAGTAAAACTCCACCTCACAAGCACATGTCTGGAGGATGGAGGAGTGTTGGGGTGAGTCCTGGGCGCCGTGTTGTAGGAAGGACTGTGGCTAGAGCACAGTCTCCAGGGTGGTGGAGGGAGGTCTCTAGTTTGTGCCCAGGGAGCCGCTGAAGGGACAGAGGCTGACTGACCTGCAGATGCGGAGACTTGGGGACAGGTAGCACTTTTCAGAGATGGGAATGGTTGTCATTTGGAAGAGGGATTAGACGGCTTCTGCCCCAGAGGAGCAGTGGGAGGGAGGGAGGGAGGTGCCGATACCAGGCTTGGTGGCAGGGAAAGCCATTCAACAATAAGTGCTGCCCAAAGTAGACTCACCTGCCCTGAGGGATAGTGCATTCTCCCCTCACTGGGCGTCCTCAGATCCACTTCCTGCACACTTGGTAGTTGTGGTCTCCAGGACTGGGCTAGACCGTTCCGTTGTGGGCTAGATCAAAGGGCCTCTGAAGTCCATGCCCACTCTGAGAATCGGTGACTTAGGCAAGAGACTTGGAAGTCTTCCTCCTCTTTGCAAAGCACTTTGCAAACCTTAAAAGTTCTCTATAAATGCAAGCCACATCATCGTCATCAACACAGAAGTTCTAGTCTTAAAGCCAGAAGATCTGGTGTGAAGCCTTGTTCCATTACTTACTAGCTGTGGGACCTTAGACAAGTCACCTCCCTTTCCAGGGCCTCAGTTACTCCACCTTTGAAATGGGGACTAACTGAGGCCCTGGAAAGGAAAGTGAGCCTCAGAGCAGGAAGAACCTCAGAGGATATCTACTCCAATCCATACCTGAAGAGAAATGAACACACACACACACACACACACACACGCACTCACGCGCACGCACTCCCACAGACACCATCTCTAGAACGTGGTGATTCAGTCTGTACTTGAATACCCCTAGTAATGGGGACCTCACTGCCTGCTGAGTTATTTCTTCTTGGGATGGCACCAGTTATTAGGATCTTTATTTGTCTGTTTTAAATGTCAAGCCAAATGTCTCTTTCTGCAGCTTCTACTATCTCTCAATTCTTCTATCTAGAACTAAGCAGAAAAAGGCTAATTCACAGGGCAGCTTAACCAGATGAGATATTGATATAGAGCTGAAGGAACCTTGGCGGCCACTGGGTCCAATCCCTTCATTTTACAGATGTGGAAACTGAGGCACCAAGCATTTGGCTTGCCAAAAGTCACAGTGCTCCTAAATGTCCAGGGTGGATTTGAACCCAGGTCTTCCTGACTCCAAGTCAAGCATTCTATCCATTAGAATAAAATTGTATGTCATCCACAATGAGAGAGCACCAGTTAGTTGGTGAACCCTCCCAAGTACCTAGGAAGCCATGTCTTTTAAAAAGTTATTTCTTTAAATGGTCCCTGATTTCCCATAACTTTATACAGAACTGAATTTATTGTTCATCCTTGAGTGCTTGGATGTAGCTATAGCCCCAGCGTGTGTGTGTGTGTGTGTGTGTGTGTGTGTGTGTGTGTGTGTGTGTGTATCTCTCGCACACACTGCCTACAGGGACACGTCCCAATGGAACCAACCATTCCTTCTCTTCATGAGTAAAAGATGGCAACAGAGGATGGTGGAAAGAACACTGGCTTCAGAGGCAGAAGACTTGAGTTCAAATTCTACTTCTGTCACATGCCTCTATATTCTTGGCCATGGCATTGGACGGGCTTTTTGAGAGGCATGGTGTATAAAGGATAGAGCTCTGGACTTGGAGCGAGGAAACACCTTGGTTCAAATCCAGCCTCAGGCACATACCAGCTGTGGGACCCTGGGCAAGTCACTCAACCAATCTGTTCCTCAGTTTCCTCATCTGTAAAATGAAGGAGTTGGACTCCTGAAAGCTCAAACTCTATAATCCTATATTTCCTGAGAATGGGAGCTGGCCAAAAAGTGGAATGGTCTCCTTTGGGGGGTAGAGGTCTTTAAGCCAAGCACGTCAGGTGACCATTGGGAGGAGATCCTCGTCCAAGTAGGGGGTGGAGAACCTGGCTCCCAAGGCCCTTTACACTTCCACCCGCCTGTGATTTCATAATTAGTTCAGAGAGACCTTTCCTTTACCTTTGATTCGTGGAGATTTTCACTGTTCTTTGCCCCCTGCTTGTCACACCATAGGGAATTTTATATGCGTGTGCTATTTTTAATCACAGTGGAAACCAACCAACTGGTCCATCCTCTAGCAAAGTCATTGGCCCAGCTGGGTCAGCTTTGCACCCTTCCCCTCATCAGATCTAATTATTTGGTTTATTCAGACAAGGAGGCTCCCTCTCTTTTCCTCCCCAGGAAAAATGGCTCAGAAACAAAAAAGCAAGTCATCTCTCTTCAGGGGAGCACAGATGTCTCTTGGGCAAATGCATGTTTTATGGACATTTCTCTCTCATTGAATCCCCAGTGCCTGGCATAGTGTAAGCACTAGGAAAATGCTACTTGACTGACTAAATGACCTTTCTCCTCCTTCATCTGCCTGAACATGACACAGGAGCGAGCACCCCCTTGCCCAGCTTTACTGCCACTCCATAATGGAACACCATCATTTTGACCAATGCCTCATGATCCTCAACAGCCCCGTAAGTATCTAACTTGTAGTTGCATGATTCAAAAAAAAAAACAACAAACCACCCTGCTTGGTTGTTGGAGTCTTATTTTTAGACTTGGAATGCTTCCCAGCATCATAAATTCTTAAGCAGACTTTATTCCTTTTTGGGTAAGGAAGGAAAATCCAAGCTGTTTGAAAGCTACCCCAGGGTGGCTGACTTCTGGGTGCCCCCAAGACTGCCTAAACAGGGCCTGTCATCTGGACCATCTCATAGAGGGGCCACCCCCCACCCCAGCGGAGCAGGCATGGGCTTGGGGATGGTGACGCCTCGCTCATGAATCCTGGTGGATCCTGGGCCTCTGGACCGTGCCTACTCCACAGCCCCCGGCTTTGTCCTCAGCAGCCTGCTGCCCATTGAACCGGTCATTTCTTTCTAGACAAAGATGTTGTCTTGAAAAGTCAAACAGCTACAACTCCTACCCATTAAAAAGCTCTATCCCTTTTTTGGTTATGGATTACAGTTAATAACTAGAGAAAAGGGGGCAGGGGAGTTTGGTGTCATTTTAATGGATGAAGAGGGAGAAAAACATAGTGGACAGAGAGCCAGCGTCAGAGCTGAAGACCTCCGCTCAAGTTGGCCCCTTGACCTGACTCATGCCAGCCATGTGATCCTGGGCAAGTGACTTAATCTCTTAGTGCCTTAGGTGACTCTTTATGAGTCTGTGTTGCAGAGAAGGTGTAGACCTGCATTGGGGAAGGGAGTTTCCTCATGGGGGGGGGGTTCCCCTATGTCAATGAAATCATGGGCCCAAGAGGACTTCCACCATAGCACCAGCTCCCGGTGTCTATGAGCATATTCAGTCTCTACCTTGGACATGGGGGATAGGGTGGAAAACAACAGAAAGTCTTCTCTGTCCACTGGCTACCTGCTTATGCTGGTATAGTACTTACCATAGGACCCAGCACCTGGTAGGTCCTTAATGTATACCTGTTGTTTGATTGGCTGATGATAACAAAATGGAAAAAGTCATTTTCTTTAAATTTTTGCTTTTTAACCTAGAAATTATATGTCTGTCACCTTTTAATCATAGTTCAGTTCTTCAGAACCTGGGGTGTTCCATCCTAATGGATATAATCAGAAACGTGTGTATGCAACTAGGGAAAAAAAAGTGGGTCCACCCCATGAGGAAGTGAGGAATGATCATTGGACAGTGCATATGCCCCCATGATAAGCACACAATGTCAAGACCCCCAATGCATTAGGTAGAACGCCCCACCCTACCATAGACTAGGGTCACACAGAATGGGCAGCAATCAGTGTTCGTAGTGACGGTGCCCACCTCAGGGACAGATCCAGCAGAAGCAGATGTTTGTTTGGGGATTTCTTCCAGCATGAACCATGGATTTCCCTCTGCCAGGAAATTCCCTCCACCAGTGCTAATGTGAAGTCATTGTAACTTTTTATAGAGGGCTACTTGGGGTCACTGAGAAAATGAGGAACTTAACCAGAATCCTACAACTACAGTGTATCAGAGAGAGAACTTGGGCCCATCTTCTTGAGTCATAGGCTGGTTCTGTAATGATGGGAGTCAGAGATTCCCATCAGAGTTTAATAGTAGTGAAAATTTTATTTCAAGAAACTTTGGTTTCATCAATGTGGATTCACCTTTCATCCATGCAGATTTCAGCCTCTCTTTAGCCTAGTCAGTACATGGAGGGGGGAGGGAAGGAGGGAAGGAGAGAGAGAGAGAGAGAGAGAGAGAGAGAGAGAGAGAGAGAGAGAGAGAGAGAGAGAGAGAGAGAGAGAATGAGAACAAGAATGAGAACAGAGAAAAGAGAGAAGATGGATGGATAGGTGATGGATGAAAGTATGGGTGGGTGGATAGATTAGATGGATGGATCAATGGATGGGTGGATGATATAGAATGGGAGAAGAATTGATTTAACAAGGAAATGTGGTTAGAAAGATGAAAATGCAGGTGGATAGATGGATAGATACATAGAATATAGAGTGAGTACACATTTAATTTTGTGTGCCAGTGACTGTGCTACATGCTAGAGACACAAATACATGCAAGTAAGCCAGTCCTTTGTCCCCGAGAAGCTTATAATTCTAATGGAAGAAGACATCTCCTAAAAGGGAGCTAGAAAGTTGGGAAGGACATAGAATAGGAGGAGACAAGAAGATCAGAGAGAGCTGAGGGAAGAGTGAGGTGATGCATATCTGGACTCCTTCATAAAATGGCAGTCCCAAGGAAGGAGTCACTTATCGGGAGTGGAGGGTCTTAGAGTAGAGGCCTTAGAGAGGGACTGCCCAAAAAATCTCTCAGAGTCTCTGCAGGCATCCTGTTGATCACAGGATCAAAATATCATACCTGAAATAAACAATTGCCTCCATCTTGTTCTCATGGGCTCAGAAGATGGGGGCATTTGGGGATACAGTTTTGTCTTTGCAGATTCTCCTTTTCTCTCCCATTTCTTGTCACATAGTAGGTACTCAATAAATACTAGTTGACTGACTGACTGACATGTTCCTTCACCTATGACACCAGGTCAGGTCCTAACACTGTGTTTCTCTTTGTCAAGGGCAACCAGATTCTCAGTGGCCTGTCCATTGAAGAATACAAGGCCACGCTGAAAATGATCAAACAGGCAATTTTAGCCACTGACTTGGCATTATACATCAAGTAAGTGAAAAGAGCCTACCTTGGCACTAATGGCATTCCCTTGGGAGTGTTTTGAATCAGGTAAAATTGTTTAGAACCTCATCTTAGGAACTTTTTGAACAAAACAGAGACTCTTAGACTAGATATTCAACAGCATATGGAATGGTCTAATGGAGGAAAACAATAAAACTTCTGTCTTTGGCTTTCTTAAAACTCAAAATGATAGAGCATCCCTTGTGCATTTTGAATATGTACCCTTTATGAGAAACAGACATAGGGCCTAGGGAAGCTGGATTCACTCTTTGTCTCTGGCCAGTGCTGGTTGTACAAACCTGGGCAAGTAACTTAAACTTGGTGCCCCCAGACAACTCCCTAGGACTGCAAGTGACAATGCCCTGCATTGGTAGGAGAAGTGTCCTATCCCAGGACTTTGCAGGCCCTGTGCTATCCATTATTACACATCCAGGCCTAGGTATAAAGTAAATGCTGTCAGTTCTCTCTTTTGCATACAGTGGAAAGGGCCCCAGGCTTGGAATCAGATACCAAGCTTCTTTCTCAGGGTCTGATGATTTTAATCTTTATTGAAACTCTCTTTCAAAGGTATCTGGGAAACCATGGTTCCCAGTCATGAGCCCTGGGAAATGTTGGGAAGGGAAAACAGTGGAAGCTGATAGAAAAAAATGAGGGGCTCTGATGGCACAAGCGTTTTTCTATCACCCTCACAACTCGCTTCTGATGACCATAAAAGACTGGCATTGCAGAATTCTTTGTCTTTTAAGAGATGTGCTTGTGCCTTTGGAAGAGGAAAGGGGTGACAGTCTATAGAGTGTTTAATGGGAATTTGTTGTTCAGTTGTTTTTTTTTTCAGTCATGTCTGACTCTTTGTGACCCCATTTGGGGTTTTCTTGACAAAGATATTAGAACAGTTTGTCATTTCCTTCTCTAGCTCATTTTACAGATGAGGAAACTGAGGCAAATAGGGTTATGGGACTTGCCCAGGGCCGCACAACTAGGAAGTGTCTGAGGTCAAATTTGAACTCAGGAACGTTAGTCTTCCTGATTCCAAGGCCACGCTCCCTATCTACTATGGTACCACCTAGCTGCCCATTACTGGGAATAGAACACGTTATCTTAGCATTTGCTTCTTTAGGAAATAAAAAGGGTGTTTTATTCTGGTAGTTCCTATAAAATGGGAAGTCTCATGTAGTGGATAGAGAGCAAATTTTGATACCAGGAAGACCTGGGTTCAAGTCCCACCACTGGCACCTAGTGGCTATGTGACCCTTAGCTTCTCAGTGCTCTGGGCAGATCTCTGAGACTCAAGGTCACAGAGAAGGGATCAGCCGGCCATGGCAGAAGGAATTTTCTCATCTCAGGATTTACTGTACCAGTGACATCATGGGGCTTGTCTCTATTCCCTATTTCTTGTGAATCAAGAATCCACTGTCTCATCCTGGGAAGCAGCTGCCAACCATAGGGCTTGAAACACATCTGTGGTTACTCAGGAACCATTCCTCTTCATCCAGAACACTGGAGAATGCTGTCTTCTAGTTAAATAAATATTCTGGTTTACTGAGAAATATCACATAGAGCATTTTTGTGTTTTTTTGCTATTTTATGTAAGTTACAACTTAGCGATAAAACCACACCCTCTCCATCAAATCGTCCCAAACCACCATCACCCACTTTGATCCCTCACTCTTGGGCTTGGAGGACTTAGAGCAGAAAGCCACCTTAAGGAACATAAGAAAACGGATGCTTGAGATCATTTCACCTAACCCTTTCATTTTTACAGATGGGGAAACTAAGGCTGAGACAGATGAAGGATCTTATTTGTGGTCTCACAGGCAGTAAGCAGCAAGGTCAACATTTGCACCCAGAGCCTCTGACTGTAGACCTTTCATCCTTTCTGGCCTACCTTCTGAATTAATGCTTATGGAATCCCGGCATTTGGGCATATAAATAAAATGTATATTTCTCTTAGGGGGCAATAAGACACGGATGTTATAAATTCCCCATGTTGGCTCTTAATTACGGAGTATCTTGTATTTTATTTTAACACTAGGACCTCAGGGGTGGAGGAAACAGCCCTGGTCCTGGAGTCAGAGGACCTGACATTGAATCTTGCCTCTTGACCTTGGGCTTCAGGTTCCTCCTCTGTAAAGTGAAGGGTGTGGACTGGGCAGCTTCTGAGACCCTCTACAACTGCAGATCAATGGTCCTGTAAACCCACATGTATGTGAGGGTCTGGGGATGCTGTCTTGGGTGGCTCCAGAGGACTGCCTGTCCTTTCTTGTTCTAATATATGAGCCTATGACACTATAAAGGTATCCCCCCTTGGAAAACATGGTACTTGAAAATATTCATGTTTTCATATCTCCAGCCATTTCCCTAACTTAAGATGCACTTTGAATGATAAGTTAATTGCAACTGACTTCAAGAATGTGAGGTTTCAGTTACCAGTTTCCCACATTTTATTCTTTTATTTTAGTTATTTATTTTCATTTATTTTATTAAATAAATGTTATTTCATTAAATTTTATTTATTTCATTAAATAAATGTTTTTCTTAATTTCATGAAATAAATGTTACTTATTTCATTAAATCTTTTTAAGCAAAGAGAAGTATAGGCTGGGAAATTGTCATAACAAATCAAATGTGCTCTTTTATTTTGTAGGAGAAGAGGAGAATTTTTTGAACTTATAAGAAAGAAACAATTCAACTTAGAAGATCCCCAGCACAAGGAGTTATTTTTGTAAGTCATTGTAGCATTCGTTAAGGCATACGCTTGCCCCTGCCATCTCATGTCATTGATGTGATGTCTCATGCCGCACAGTGAGTATAGCCCCCTCATTTGTTCAGAAATCAGAAACTGGAGCCAGCAGGTCTGTAAGAGGGTTTCAAGAGCTCCCATCAACATGCTGCCTTTTCATTGTGGAAGCACCTTTACAATGTAGAGAAATGGTGCCCTGGGCCCATCTGCCCCATCTCCTCCTCCATAGGAAAGGAAGGACAGAAAATTCCTGTTTAAAATTTCAGACAGAGAGAAGCAGAGGTGGATTTCAGTTTTACATACAATAAAACTTACTAATATTTAGGGTTTTCTCAAAGTACAATGGATTTATGGGGGGGTTGGAGGTGGGAGAATTTGACCTACCCGAGTTCGCAAGCAGAGGCTCGATAAGCGTGTCTCAGGTGATTTGTAGATGTAATTGTGGATAATGCTAAAAGCTGTGGATCCAGGAGCTGACAAGGTCAAATGGACTTCACTCTTACTGTTTCTTGACCAGGCAGACTGATATAAGAGGCTTTCTTCATTATAATACTTGTAAAATGCTTTGCAAACTTTTTTTTTTTTTTTTGGTGAGGCAATTGGGGTTAAGTGACTTTCCCAGGGTCACACAGCTAGTAAGTGTCAAGTGTCTGAGACCGGATTTGAACTCAGGTCTTCCTGAATCCAGGGCCGGTACTTTATCTACTGTGCCACCCAGCTGCCCCTGCTTTGCAAACTTAAAGCATATAAAGCTAGCTCTCAATTATCATTGCCTCCACTGAAGAGGGGTCACATAAGTTGATCATAGGTCTAGAACTGGGAGAGCTTTGGGAGGCCATCAAGTCCAACCCCCTCTCTTACCGATGAGGACACAAAGGTGCCGAGTGGGTAGTTGACTTGCTTAGGATCACATAGATGGTAAATATCTGAGGCACGATTCAAACTCAGGTCTCTGACTCCAAGGTCAGTTGCTGGCCATTAAGCCACCTGGCTATTGTCATCTGTTATTTTAGGGGGAGAGGAAAAGGGCTAGCTAGGGAAGGGATTGACTTTTGATCCAGGAGAATGTGACCTTTCCTGTCTGGCTACCGCATTCTCATACCTAGTGCCTGAGGCAAGATTTGAACCCAGGTCTTCTTGACTTCAAGTACAGCATTTTAACTACTCTCTGTACTCCCTCTCAAGCTAAAGTCTCTTTATATTGGTCAGTAAATGTATACTAAGCACCTACTAGGTGCCAAGCATTGTGTTAAACCCTGGTGGACGATAGGTCTGTTTTCTTCCCCTAAAGTCTTCCAGTGCCTCGTGAGGGTGTGGGGGAACCTTGGGCTCTCACAAGCTAAACCTGGTAGTCAAATCCAGTAAGGACTCCGTGCTTACTACCTAAGCACCGCCTCAGCTAAATTTCAAGAGGCTCTTCCTGGGAGAAGGGGCCCCCAGGCCACTACTGTCTTAATCCCCAGGAGATCAATGGAAGACATGCCTACCTTGAGGAAATCATGAATTCTCAAGGAATTGGCGTAGAGGAAGACACACTGTGAGGGTGTTGCCTTCCATGGACAAAGACCAGAATCCTTCAGTGCCTTGGTAGAGTCTTTGACCATTGCTGAGGTTGAAGAATTCATTATGCCATGGCCAACCCACCGTGAGCTTCCCAGACCTTGGCTACACCGATCGTCAAATAAAAGTCCAAGCGGGGCTTGTTAACTGAACTCATAGGGTCGCAACTTCAAAGCTAGGAGGGACCTCAGAGGCCAGTTAGTTCATCTCCCTCATTTGACAGCTAAGGAAACTGAGGCCCAGGTAACATCTTCCCAAGTGGTGACTTGCCCCAGGTCCCTTAGGGGGTTAGCAGTTGCAGGAGTCGAACCCCGATCCTCTGACTGACTCCAGTACCACAGATGAGGGCTTTAGTGAGGGCCGCCTTCCTAGTAGAGGAACCAGAAGAAGTTTGCTGTTTGTTTGTCTTTTTGCCCTCTCTAGAGCAATGCTGATGACAGCCTGTGATCTCTCAGCGATAACCAAGCCGTGGCCTGTTCAGCAGCGGGTATGTCACAGATCTGTGTAAACGTGATGGATTGAACCTAACAATACATTCTGTTTCAGAACTGGCAGAGGTCTTTGCGGACAATAGGCTGGCTATTTCTAATGGTATTTACAGAGAATCGTTGGCTGTGCACCACATTTCTCGTCTTGAAATTCCTGTACCACCTAATGCTAAATTCCATGGAGAGCTTATGTAAGGAAGCCAACTCCCCTGCCCGCTGTGCCAAGTGTAAAGGGGCAGACTCTTCTGCCCACTGTGCCAAGTGTAAGGGGTCAGATCTGTTATGCCCTATTTATGCCCCCCATAGGGTGGCACACCCTCTGAAAGAATACTGAGATACCAAAGAAAGAGAGCCTCATGCCAGCCTGGTTGTTAGTAGGTTTATTAGGTTAATTTGGAGGGTATGGTCACAAGAGGCCAGTCGTCCTGGGTGGCAGCAGGACGACGTAACATTGTGGATCCCCATAGGAACCCCAGGCCAGGTCAGGTGTTATATAGAAGAACAAAGAATGCCAAGTGCCAGAGATGGCCATGGGGAGCATTCCAGTTTTCCCATTGGATAATTGGAACTTCTATCGCTGTTTACATTTACTTAAGGTCATTTAAATTCTCTGTGAGAGTCATAGGTCATGTTCCCATTCTCCCCGTAAGGCCCACGAAACCAAAGAGGTCCATATGTCACTGATCTCAGGTGCTTGGCAGGCTCCTCGCCCTTCTGATTGGTTTAAGAAGCTCATTCTGGCACTGTTGTGGCTACTTTAAGAATAATAATATTGGGGCAGCTAGGTGGAGTAGTGGATAAAGCACTGGTCCTGGATTCATGAATACCTGAGTTCAAATCCGGCCTCAGACACTTGACACTTAACTAGCTGTGTGACCCTGGGCAAGTCACTTAACCCTCATTGCCCTGCAAAAAAAAAAAAAAAAAAAAGAATATGCATAGCTAACTCTTATAGACCACTTTGTATAGATTCTCTTGCTTTGTCCTCACAAGAAATCTGGTGGGTACCGTTATCATTCTAATTTTACAAAGGAGGAAACTGAGGCACTGAGTGGTTAAATGACTGGTCCAAGGTCACACAGCTAGCAACTACCTGAGACAGGATTTGAACTTTACTAGGCCACAGAGCCTTTCTTGATAAATAAGTAGATGCCACTTTATTATTCATTACTGCTTAGTTTGCATTTTACCATTGCCATTAGGAAACTCAAATTATTGAATGTTGAATGATTTTTTAAAAACAAATTCTATCCCAGCTAGTCTCTTTGGGTCTCCATTCTCTGTTTCAGATAGCAGAACTGGTAGCTGCAGAATTTTTTGACCAAGGAGACAGAGAGCGAAAGGAGCTGAACATCGAGCCCACAGTAAGCAGGGAAGCCCCAGTTGGATTAAAGGGTCCCCCCAAACCCAGCCTTGTATCCTTTGGAATTAGACTGGGAGAACCCAACTTTCATCATCATTTAGAATTTCAACAACTTGAAGGCAAGGACCATCTTGCTTTTGGCATTTGTATCCCAGCACTTAGCACATAGTAAGCACTTAATAAATGCTTTCCATTCATTCATCACTCCTGATGGTCCCAGACTGCCCTATTTGTCAGGTACTGAACATAGTGTGTTCTCTGTGGGAATAGAGAGGAACAGAGATGGGAGCTCAATTCCTTGTATGGTTGGGGCTGGATCTTCTCACCTATTCTACTCACCTTCCGTAATCTCCTCTCTCACACCGTCCTTTAAGTGAAGGCCAACTTGTCTTGGTTTGTTTTCAGGACCTGATGAACAGAGAGAAGAAAAACAAAATCCCAAGTATGCAAGTTGGATTCATCGATGCCATTTGCTTGCAGCTCTATGAGGTAACATGGGAAGGCAGGAAAATTCTCATTGTGCTAGCGTTGTTATTATTTTATATCATATTATAATAATTATTTGATGTATGTTATAATATTATTATACGTGACAAATTGTACTTTAAGGTCTGAAAAGTCCTGTTTTTCTATATATGTATACATTTACATATTTTATATATGTGTATATACATATTTATAATAACTCATTTGAACCCCTGTGAGGTCAGGAGGTGGGGGTTGCAATAATGATGATGACAGCATATCAGATCTAGGATTCAAAACCAGATCTCTTACCCTGTGAGGTGCAAGTATTATCATTAATAAATCAATAATAAGCTGAGGCTTAGAGAGGTCAGGTGATTTTCCCAGAGTGACACAACTTGTTGATGCAGTGCTCAAAGATGCACACTATGTGAAGGACTCGAGGTGTGGCTCATTTTGAGTAATTCTTCGGGCACATTATCGAACTTGAGATGCCCAGGTGTGAAGTAAGAAGTACTAATGTATTTTCAAGCATGATGCCTGAGATTTGAACTCCTGGTACCAAATCCAGGGAGCTTTTCACCACCCCTCCCAGCCTGTCATACTTAAGTTAGGTTGGGAATTAGAATTGGAGGTGAATTTCTAGCACTAAGACTGCATATTCCCTTCTATGTCTAATTAATGCAGTCATGAAATGGGATTATTTGCCTTTTACTCATTACTGATGTTAATTTTGATGCTCTGTGTGCATATATGCATATATATGCATACATACATATATACACAAATCCATTTTCCATAATTCTTAGTGAAAAGGGCTCAGAGTATCTTGTTTCTTGGCCAAGACCTGTGATTCCTTCCATGTAGGGACCTCCTCATGTAAAAACTTCCTATACTATATATATATATATATATATATGTGTGTGTGTGTGTGTATATATGTGTATATATGTGTATATATATGTATATATATGCACATGCATATACATGCATGTGAAAGGAGAAATTAATAAAACATAGTATGTATATATTCATATGTATATGTTATATGTATTCATATGTCTGGCTGTGCTTGTAGGCGCCTGTGTGCGTGTGCACATGTGAACACATATAAAAGTGTGCCTGCCCAAATGTGTTTATATTTATATTCTGAGATATTTTAGCAACTCTTGGGTTAAGTGTGCTGCAAATGGGCCATCTTTGAGCTTGGCCCCAATAATGCAACAGCTTGTGTGTGTGTGTGTGTGTGTGTGTGTGTGTGTGTGTGTGTGTGTATGTGTGTTGAGAAAGATAAATTTCTTATCATTATAATTCTTCATTTGCCCACAAAGACTCAAGTCGGAGAGGTGAGCCAAGAATATCTGGCTCAGCTCTTTCTTTTTGCAGATAAGGAAATTGAGGCCCAAGGAGAGAGATGGGCCTGCCCCAAATGCCCCACACCCGCTAACTCAACAACCTCACCTTAAACATGGGAAGAGCAAGGCCAAGAGATGAAAGAGCTTATCTAAGGTATCAGAGCACTAGGACCCAGCCCCTTGTCTCTCCCAGGCCAATGGCCATCTCCAACCACGGCTATTGGTGTTTGATAAAGAAGAAAAAGTGGCACAATGGGGAAAAAGCCGAAAGGAACCAAAGCTGAGAGGGCTTCCCATGCTGGAAGAGCCCTTTAGCGTTCATTTGTCCCCACCCCCTCCCCTGTGTTACAGAGGGAGCTGAGGCTTTGGGGCCCTGCCAGGTAACTAGCCCAAAGCCAGAAGGGCAGTAAAGTGCAGAGCAGAGACCTCCTCCCTGCCCCCTTGCTGCCAAGTTCACCATGATCAGAGACATCCCAACCTTCCCAATTGCCTTCCCCCAACAGTGTCCCTTCTTTTCATGCACCTCTTCTCTGAATGGCAGTCAAGGAAGGAGCTCGGCTTTCGGAGCCAAGAACACGAGTTCGAGTTCCACCTCATGGGCCCACTTTAGCTCAGCTGTTTCTTCTGATCTGACCTTCGATCTTTGGCTGCTGGGGAAAGCTAGGTGTCACAGTAGATAAGGCACTGGCCTTGGATTCAGGAGGACCTGAGTTTGAATTCGACCTCAGACACTTGACACTTATTAGCTATGTGACCCTGGGCAAGTCACTTAACCTTCCTTGCCCCACCCCCCAAAAAACAAAAACAAAAACAAATGACATCTTTGGCTGCCTGGGCTTGAGCATGTGAGCCTTGCTGGTGGCTGCTGGTGAGAGGCAGCAGGGCATAGTGAGCTGGGGACTGGACTTAGAGACCGGAGGCCCTTGGTTCTGATTCTGCCTCAGATGCTAGGTCAAATCACTTCTCCCTTTGGGTCCTCAGTTTCCTTATCTGTAAAATGAGGTGGTTGTGTTTGATGACTTCCAAGATTTCTTCTACCTCTAAATCTGTCATCCCATGATTCTCCTGTCACCACAGCCCCTGCCCTCATGTACCCTGTGCCCTTCCCTGGACCCAGGAAGTCTCTTTTCAAATCCCACCCTTGCCATCCACCATCCAACACAGAGGCTGATCCTGCCAACTTTTCATCAGTCCTAACACCCCACTGATCTGCTTGGTGCAGGAGAGATTGGGGAGTGACGGCTTCTCTCATGCCCAGTGCTCCAGCATATCCGGGGGCTCCCAAGCTTGGCATGTGTGTGCACATGCACACACACATACACATGCACACGTACTCACACTCCCTCCTCCCTCTCTTCTATCTCTCTCCTCTTTCTCCTCTCCTCTTTCCCTCCCTCTCCCCCTCACTTATCTCTTCCCCCTTCCCTCTCTCCCTCTTTCTCTGTGTCTCTCTGTATCATCTCTCTCCCTCTCCCCTTCCTTCTCCCTCTCTCTATTCTCTGTCCCCCCTCCCTCCCTTTCTCCCCCTCATCAAATCCCACCTACAAGTACTGAAACCTCCTGAATTCGCACTTTCTCCCCAAACTCAGACCCTGTTGGTGCTGCTTGGGCCAGACCCCCTCTCACTAGAATGGCTCACTCTCCCTCCGAGTTCCCAAGCCAGTTTCTCAAGCAGCATCAGCCCTGAGGGGCCTAAATATCCCCCATCCTGGAATGGCAGGTCCCTGTTTCCCTGTGGCCTCCCCAGGACCTAGCCCAGCCCATTGTCAGGCAAACCTCTAGTCCACCCCCCACCCCTCTAAGCCCTTCAGCTCAGCAGGACCTGGGAGAACTGATGCTCAGCTGGACTCTGGACCACCTCCATCCACAATGCCCTGAGGCATCACAGCAGGGCCACCACGGAGCAGAGTCGCAGAGTCACCATTTCATTAGCGGTGTGTGTGTGTGTGTGTGTGTGTGTGTGTGTGTGTGTGTGTGTGTGTGTGTGTGTGTGTGTGAGAGAGAGAGAGAGAGAGACAGAGAAAGAGAAGGAGAGAGGGATGGAGGGAGACAGAGAGAAGAAAGAGGGGAGAGGAAGGAGAGGGAGGGGGGAGAGAGAGAGAGAGAGAGAGAGAGAGAGAGAGAGAGAGAGAGAGAGAGAGAGAGAGAGGAAGGGAGGGAGAGAGGCTCTTCATGTTTTTGTCGGTAAAGAGGGTTTTAGTCCTAGAATCATACATTAGTAGCTAGAAGGGACCCTTGAGGACACTGAATACCCTCATTTGACAAATCGGGCAAGGTTAAATTACTTGTCCAGGGTCACACGGCTAACAGGCACCTCGAAGCAGCACCTCGAGCCTCCTAACTTCTGGTCCCTGTGCACAATGCAGGCCGCTTCCCAGACTGCCACCGAGCTCGATGATGCCTGTGTGTGTCTGCATGGCTCCTGATGAGCCTATCCCTGAGCGGGGGCTGCAGCCCCTGGCCCAAGGCTTAGGGGTGAGGGCGTTCTCCTCCGGCTGGTTCTCTGATCTGTCCTTCTCTCCCCAGGCCCTGGCCCACGTCTCAGAGGCCTGCTTCCCTCTGCTAGATGGCTGTAGAAAGAACAGACAGAAGTGGCAGGCCCTGGCGGAGCAGCAGGAGAAGAACCTGCTCAATGGGGAAAGCAGTCAACCCAAGCTGAAGTGAGGGGCCGCCGGACTGAGCGGGCAGAGTTTACGTTTACATAGAAGATGCCCTGTTTTGTGATCCGTAGTTTTCACAGACACTGTAGGATTGGGTATAGATTTTGCCACTGCTGTATTTTTTTAACGTTTGGTTTTATTTTTGCACAACGTTGAAGGGCATAGGGTGACGTGTTCGTAGGGGACTGTCTTTATACCACTGAAGTGAGGTGGCTCACTTTGACCACCATGGTCCCAGCTGGCAGAGCACCAGTGTTGATGCTCAGGCCCTGCAGAGGGAGGTGGGGGAGGCTTGGGGGCCCTCGGCCCTGGGCTCATCCGTCTGTGTCCCCGGCTGTTTTGGCTGTGGCCAGATGACCAGTTCTTCAAGAATGCTTGGCAGCTTCTCCCTCTTCCTGGGGGAGCCAGGATCAACAGTCCATTCCTCGGTGTTTGAGAACACACAGGAGGAACGGCTGTTGTCCGGGCCTGACTTTGGGCAGAGCTGGACTGTGGGGATTGGGGGGGTGGGCGGTGCGTGTTTACCACTGATCCCTTTGCACATCACAATCATGTCTTGACTCAGCAACTTTCAGAATTCTAGAATATTGGGAAAGGTGTGACATACCCTGTGATTTATAGAGAAGATAAGTACAGAGGACACTCATGATGATCCTAGTTTTAGCGCTGGGGCTGGGTGGGATATCAGAAGTCATCTAATCCAACCCTTTCATTCTCAAGATAAAAGCCATGGAACCCACCCCCAAAAGTGAAATGACGTGTCCAAGGTCACACAAGTAGTAGGCATCAGAGGCAAGATTTGAACCCAGGTCTATAGGACCATAGTTCTAAAGAATTAAGGGACTTCCCAAACCTCTTCAACTCTCCTATCTCACGGGTAGGGCCCAGGGAGGCTAAATAAGTGACTTTCCCAAGGTCACACAGGTAGCAAACATCAGAAGAGGAATTTGATCCTGGGTGCAGAGATCTAGAGTTAGAAGGAGGAACCACAGAGGGCAGTGATTAGAGCCAACCACCTAATTTTACAGATAAGGAAATCAAGGTACAGAGATGGGGACTTGCCTAGGGTCACACAGCTACTCACTTTTTTGATGAGAAAGATTGATTTGTAGATGTCTGAGAGAGAAGGAATCTTTGAATAAACTTCAGGAAGTCCTCTCCTTCCACTGGGGACTGCAAAATCACCATCCCTTCTTTAAAAATAGTGTTACAATTTATATCTTGAAAAATTAAATTTCAGTAACTTGAGTCTCAAAATGAGTGAATGGGCAGCACTAGGAATCTAGCATAGTCCTGAGTGAAGGGTAGCCATGGATAGGGTAGAATGACAACCATTCCTTCCCCTTTCACTTAGAAAGGAGTCCCAAGGAGCTGCATGAAGATGGGGCTTTTTTAATCATTAATGCGGCAAAGAGAGAACACAGCAATCCTTGCACTTTGATAAGCAGCAAAAGGTCATTGGGATCTCCCTTTGCTACCCATATTGGGATGCTGTTGGGGGTCAAAGGGAAATATCAGGAGAAGTCCCCCAGCCATAAACAGCCCCCTAAGCCCCATGGAAGCAAGTAGCTTCATTCCATGGGATCAGTAGGCAGGGATGGGCGAGGCCAAGCGCTACCCCCAGAAATGACCCACTTCTCTCTACTTCTTTGGATCATGTGACTTGGCTGCCATCTTTCTCCCCTAGTCCTTCCTTGGCGGGATCATAGGCATCTCCCGTTCAGTAGTGTGCCCTTGGGCCCCTTGGAAAAGCGGACATGCAGAATGGAAGGAAGGAGGCAATAGAAAGGGGGAGGCCTGGAGCTTCCCAACAAACGGTGTCAATGTGTTTGCTCACAGTTCCCATCATCCCTTAGTCAGAAGCACTCAGGAGAACTTTTTTTTTAGTCCAGACCTCACATGTAGAGTGTTTCTAGTGTAGAACCCCCCTTTCCCAAGGAAATTGCTGATTCACCCATAACTTACACTCTTAGGCAGTTGCCTAGGAGCACTTCAAGGTTAGGTGACTTGTCCAGAGTCATACTTCCAGTCTGGCCCTTGGCAGCCCTCACTAGTATCATAATGTCCTAGTACACAAAGACCATTTCCTACAAATACGTTGTTTTCTTTGTGTGACTATTTCACATAGCTGTTCACATAAAGTTCAAGGTAGAATTTAATTTGTGAAATACTTTGAGAGGCAGCTAGGTGATGCAGTGGATAAAGAACCGGCCCTAGAGTCAGGAGGACCTGAGTTCAAATCTGGCTTCAGACACTTGATACTTACTAGCTGTGTCACTTAACCCTCATTGCCCAACAAAAAAAAAAAAAAAGAGAGAGAAAAGAAAAGAAATACTTTGGGTACCATGATCTTATGCATATTTGATCTATAGATACAAATTTCTCATGATTTTGGCCGAAGTTAATGTTTCCTTAGGTACCACCTCGGTAATCATAGTTGGTTCTGTGTCAGGGCATAAAATACTCTGATAAGCTCCGAGCTGCTCACCAGTGGGCTTGCTGTGGCTGGAGTACACAGTGGGGTTTTGTTGCACTTTTATGGCACTTTGTAGAGATAAGAGTTGTGACCCTTGCCCCTTAAATGGCAGAACTCGTAAATGACTTGGATTGCCACAAAGCTAGTTACCCAGGTCTGCTGGCCCATCTCTCCAGAAGTGGCCGTCATCTCTAATGCTTGATATCTATGTGACCTTGGATCCCGACCTCAGTTTCCTCCTCTATAAAAGGAGGGAGTTGCAGTAGATAACGTCTGGCATCCCCTCAAAGATCGAGTCACCTTAGGAAAAAAACACATCCTATCCTCCATATTGGGACAGCCTTCAGATTCTGCATCCACACCCAAGTCTATAACTTGCCACAGGTTTAGACTCTTCCCACCTAAACAAAGATGATTTTCGAGAGGATGCCTTGTAGGCAATTATTGGTGGAATGAAGATAAGTGTACTTTGTATTGGGATACTATCTAGTGGTGTTTTCCCACTTTCCAGTCCCAGAGGTTAGGACACATTTGTTCTGCTTGATGTTTACCCATTAGAGACGGTGGTTCATGCAGAAGTTAAAAGTGCTCCCCTTACTCTTTCCACTGAAGTGGTTTATGTGCCAAGCAAATTTTGAACTTAACGAGCTTTATTGTTGTTCAAAATAGGGGCCATCTAGCTGGGCTATTTAGTATCCTAGAATTAGAGCTGGAAGAGCCCTCAGAGATTATTCAATCCAGTCCCTCACTTTACAGATAAGGAAACTGAGACCCAAAAGGTTTAAGTGACCTGCCCAAGGTCACACAACTAGTGTATGTCTGAGGCAGAATTCTAACACATCTTGTTTATTCCATGGCCAGTGCTCCTTCCATTCTGCCATGCTTCATTACATGACTTGTTTATAATCGAAGGGATGCTAAATTTGCACATCCCCAGCCAACCTCGTGTCGACCTTAGGTAAGCTGACCCTTTGAACAGCCTCCATCAGCAGACCCATGCAATCTGTGAAAAGTAGGAACAAATCAGAATCAGCTGGCTGCTACCACAAATGCCAGTCTCCTATTCTCTTCCCAAGGTAGATGAAGAAAGTTCACTTTTGTCTTTTCCTGCTTTGATACTTAGAGCTCTATGATTTCATCATTGTGGGTGTTCCTGCTCCTCCTGTGGGCCACAGCCTCTCCTGCCTTCTCAGCCTCTGCAATTCTTGTCTTCTACCTTCTACAGAGCCTTGGCCTCAATGGTTTTTCCTAAAAATGAACATTCTAGGGGGTGGCTAGGTGGCACAGTGGATAAAGCACTGGACTTGGATTCAGGAGGACCTGAGTTCAAATCCAGCCTCAAACACTTGACACTTACTAGCTGTGTGACCTTGGGCAAGTCACTTAACCCTCATTGCACTACAAAAAAACAAAAACAAAAACAAAAAAACAAAAAAATGAACATTCTAAGTAGTTTCTGCTGTGTGGTAGCAAGAGTAACAGATGCAAAAGCTGAGAGCAATGTGCAGTTACTTTCTGGTAAAACGGCCCGGTTTTTTCATAGGCTTTTTTCACAGAATTTTGGTCTTTTCATAGAATTGGTATTTTCCTTCTTGTGGGGATTTGTGCAGATCACTGAATCACTCTGTGCCTGAGGGAACCAGGCTTTGTACATGGAATTAGGGATGCTTGGGAACCTTTACACTTGATGTCTTCGAAGACAGCAGCATGGAAGAAGGCAGCTGCAATATTCTCCCTCCAAACTGCCAGTGTCCAAAACTGGATACAGGACATTGGTCTAATGCAGCCTTTCTTATGTCCTTGTGAATTCCCCGGTCTTTGCAAAGAAGAGAATACCTTCTTCAAACTTCACTTGTAAATATGTGGTAAAGATGAGACTTTTTAAAACTCTTCAGGATGATGTGCTCACCACTCCTGATCTCCCCTTTGAAGTGGGACAAAAGCAAGGACAGAAAATCTTAAATATCGGGCAAGGATGGTGGGTGGGCTGGGAGGAAATTGACATAACTGTGTGCTGTCTGCTCCATTGCTCACTTGGGGTGTGTAATGCAGGAGCTGGAGGGCTTGGATTGGTCTCTGTTATTTCTCCACCTTTAACATGCTCCCTGCCCTTTCTGCTAGGTCTTTCTATTGATGTATGAACTACTGTAATATTTGCCAGCAATGCTGTGGTTGGGGTTTTTTCCTAGATTTCTGAAATAGGATGGTGAAGCAATGGGAGGGCTGCCCTCTTCTGCAGTTGCTCAGATGCTTTGAATGGGTACCAGGGAGAAAGGGAGGAAGGGAGCACTTTCTGGTCGACAAAGGACCCCTCTGGAGACTTATCTATTCCTAACTTTGATGACTTTTAGTGGAATCTAGGGCAGATAACTTTCTCTCTGTTCCCCGACTACTGCTCCCAGGTCTTTATTAAGTGCGTGCTATGAGGTTTCATGAAACCTTTCTTGATGGAGAACTTAGGATAAGCCTGGAAATGGGACACTGAGTCATTCTTCCCATCATCCTCTGGGATCAAAGGCTGCTAAGTCAGGGAGACCTGTCCAACATCCCAGCACACAGAGTTGTTTGTTTCTTGCCCCATACAAACTAGATTGAAGCTCTTTGGAACCATACACTTGGAAATCAAAATCACCGTCCCAGGCTGTTCCATTTTTGGCTCGTATTAAGTAAGCACCTTCCTGGACCCCTTTTGCTCTGCCATATAGAGAAAGGAAGAAAGCATTGAGCTCACCTACTCCCTTCCTACACCTACCAAAAGCCTGTGTATACATGTTTTAATGAATGTAGCTGAAAGTGTAAATACTTTTTAAAAATAAATTACATAATAGTTTAATTTTTTAAAAAAATCACAATGAACCATCACTAGCCACTGTTAGTATTTCTTTGTATTCTTATACTTTTTCAAAGTATTGGAACAAATATATAGTTTCTGGACACTATTTTTGTACTAGGATGGGGAGGGGAGGGTGCTGTGTATATTATGTTTAATGGTGTTTGAATGTCAATGTCTCTCTCCCACCCCCTCTCTCCTCCCCCACTCCCTGTTTCAGACAATCTTCTTACATGACAGACTTGAGTGTAAGGACCAGTTGGCTTGGACTGTCCGCCAACCAACTGGTGAAAGAAAAAACCCATAGGGGAATTTTCCACCGAGTCCAGACTATTCACTTGCCACTTACCTCCTCATTGTATTCTTTGTGCTGTTTTTCATTCTTTGAAAAATAAAAAGGATGATAAACAATTAAAGTTTCACCCTTGTGTGATCATTATGACCTCTGGAACTGACTTGGAAGAGTAAATGTCCTCATTTCTCTCTTGGAGAGAATCTGATGGTCCAGGACATTGGCATTATTGTTGATAAGGACTCTAGGCTTTCAAGCTAGAAGGAGCCTGAGGAATCATCTAGTCCAAAGAACCCATTTCACAGGAGTCCAAGAAACTTGCACAAGTCCAAGCAATGACTAGTAGTGATAATGGCTAACATATAACAAGTAAATGTTTGCAAACTTTTCATATATTATCTCAGTTGATCCTCATGTCAACCCTGGAAGGTAGGTGCCCTTATCATCCCTGATTTTTAGGAATAGGAATGAGGCTGAGAGAGATTAGGCAAATTGCCCACAGTTAAGAGTTTGAGGTGAGATTCAAACTCAACTCTTCCTGCCTCCCAAGGCCAGTGCTTTATCACCTCCACCTCAGTCCTCATAGTGTAGCATGGGGCAGAACCATTATTCATTCCACAGCCTTGTGACTCCAAATCAAGCAGTCTTTCTTTGATACCATATTGAAAATGTAGTGATTTTCATAGATTTGATGAACATAGTTCCACTTTCCAATGGGGCCGGTATGCCTTGTACTCCAATCTCTACCCATAAGCGTTACCACACAATGAGCCAATGATATCACAGAAAACAACAATGATTGTTCACATTCATTCTGTGCTTTATGGTTAAAAAAGTCCTATCCATTCAACACCACAGTGAAGCAGATCATGCAAGCCCACTTCATACCCATCATGCCCATTTCATAGATGAGGAAACTGATACTCTGAGTGTTTAAGTGACTTCATCAGGCTCTTCACATAATAGAGCCACCCATTTGAATGCTACTATAATTCTGCCAACAGATAGAATTCAAATTGGAAACTTGCATCTTAGCCGTGCTGCTCTGGCAATCTGGGCCGAGCACCAGGTCATGAGAGGCAGCATAGTACACTGGGAAGAGTACTGCCCTGAAAGTCAGAAGACCTGAATGCAAATCTCACCTTTGTTAGGGTATGTCCTTACTAAGCTCTTCTGGACTTCTGTTTCCTTGTTTGTAAAGTAAGGAGAGGCATTTAGATGGGATTAGAGGTCCTGGCAGGGACTGAGACCTCTAGGGTCTCATCTAGTTCTAAATCTCTACATCCTGTGATCTTCAAGGTCTTTTTCAGTCCTTTTATTCTGCTCTAAAAGGCCACCATGGATTTCCATATCAAAAGAAGCCAATAGAAAATGTCAGTCGAACTGTAAGACTGTCCACCAGGGGGCACTAGAGTCTTAACTAGGCATGACAATGCCTAATTTCTCTTGACGAGCCAATTGTATATAAACACACAATATTCATTGCAAAACAGAACAAAACTTTTATAACCAGTATCTCTGCCATTCAAGATATGTCTGAAAATGGTATAAATACACAAGACAGTGAGCCTACAGATGAGACACAGAAAAATCTAAACAAATGAAAGGGGTGGGGAGGAGGGAGGAAGAGAGGGAAGGAGGGAAAACTATCAAAAACCATATTTAAAAATGATCCAGGGGCAGCTAGGTGGTGCAGTGGATAGAGCACTGGCCCTGGATTCAGGAGTACCTGAGTTCAAATCCGGCCTCAGACACTTAACACTTACTAGCTGTGTGACCCTGGGCAAGTCACTTAACCCCAATTGCCTCACTAAAAAAAAAAAAAAAAAAAAAATAAATGATCCAAAATCATTAAGGGATACAAACCAAGACAACTTTAGAGCTTTACTTCCTCTCAGATTGGCAAAGATAATAAATGTTCAAAGTAGGCATTGTTGGTGGGACTTTGAGAAGATAGGCACACAAATACCCTGTTGTTGAATATATGAATTGTCCCAAGTCCTCTGCAAAGCAATTTGGAGTTATTCAAGAAAACGTGCTAAACTATTCATACCCTTTGATCTGGAACATATACTTCAAGGAGACCAAAAATAGAATGGCCCAAATAGTAACAGCAATACTTCCTGTGGTAGCCAAAAACTGGAAACAAAGTGGCCTTCTGTCAACTGGGAAATGACTGAGCAAAGTGTGGCAACACATATAAGCGGGTAAAAATATAAGAGATATCAATAGCAAATTTCAACCAAAGCAGAGTATGAGAAATAAATCCAGATCTTAGGAGTTAGATCTAGAAGGGCCCTCTGAAATCATCTAATCAAAGGCTGTTATTTTGCAAATGAGAAAACTGGGGCCCAGAGAGGATAAGTGAGACTCTCCAGTTCTCCTTGATCTGGCCTGTTAGTCTGTGTTCAGTAACATTTACCTGGATTTTTCAAGCGCATCTGCAATTCCTCCAGCAATCAATTGACAAGCATTGATTAAGTTTCTTTTTCGGTCTCTTCTTATGTGTTCCCTAAGTAAATCATCATATCATTTACAAAAAGTAATAATGTTGTCCCTTCTTTGTGTTTATTCCCTCAATGTCTTTATCTTGTATTATTGGAATAGCTAGCATCTCTGGGACTGTATCAAATAATAGTGGTGATAATGTACCTCCTTACTTTACCCCTGATCTTATTCTGAAGGTCTGTGGCATCTCTCTGTCTCTCAGATAATGCTAGTGCTTGGTTTCAGATATTTTCTGTTTATCATAATAAAAAAAATTCTATTTACTCTTATGGTTTTCAGCATTAGTAACATAAATAGGTATTTTTATTTAGTTGTATATTTATTTAACTATTTATTTACTTCTTTATTTTTATTTTTTCTATGTCTTAATATGATCTTCTGGTTTATGTTGCTTTCCTTATTAATATGGTCTGTTATGTTTAACCCTATATGAATATGTATATATTTCTTAACTCTGTGAATGAGGTGTTCAGGTGTGAGGGCTTGATGAGCCCTATTCAGAGCTGTTCATCCACTTTTAGTGTCCACCTGAGTCACCCAACTCTCACCTGCATCTCCAAGAAGCTATAGCCTGCACAGCAGCCACACCCCAGTAAAACCATCTAGGCAGATGAGCTAACTAGGATAAGCAACAGGCCACAGACCCATCAATGAGTTAAGGGAGTGTCAATACCAAGCATGTGAAGGCTTCCCCCATTAGAATGGACAGACAAGAACAATTTGTTCCAATGGCCATGAAGGCGGCTGAAGCAGACACTGTGGGGTTATTGGAGCTCGGTCAGACATCGAAGACACCTAAGGTCATCTACTACATCCCAAGTCATTGATAGTCATCCTGACTTTCGTCCTGCCACTAGACTTGAATGGCCCTGGAAGAGAGTGAGGCTAATGACTTTCTGCAATTCTGCCTCACTTAAATACAATTCATGCAAGATTGAAGATATCACCTGTGATGTCACTGGTTCTCTTTGAAACAAAGTATGAACAACAACAATAGGACCCTTAAAACATTGGAATTCTGAAGCACACTTGTCCCTTTCCCCGTTAGGATATAACTATGTGGTTATTACTTAGCCCCTTCCATATATGTCTGTCTGTCTATCTATCTATCTACAAATATATATATTATATATATAGAAAATGGTGTGTGTATATATATACATTTATATGTATGTATATATGTAGGTAGGTAAGTAGGTAAGTAGGTTTCTTTCTAGGTTTTTCTTGTCTCCTATGTTTGTGACTCAAAGACTACCCAAGTCTAGTCTTTTCATCAGGAATGCTTGAAAGTCTTCTAATGCATAAAAGATTAATTTTCCCCTATATGATTTTCTTCAATTTTACAGAAAAAGTTATTTTGATTGCTCTTTTCTTTTGACTATTGGTATGGTACTGTACTGGAGAAGGAAATAACAGATCACTCCAGTAGCTTTTTCCAAGAAAATCCCATGAACAGTTGGTCAACTGGATCACCAAGAGTCAGACACAGCTGAACAACTGAACAACAACATACTATTATAACCCGCAGGCATCACAGTGGAGCAAAGTTGGCTGATGGGCTACTCGCCCTTTTCTTAATCTTCCTCCCTTCTGCAGAATCCTTTGTGTGAAGTTTACCCCTGATAATTGAATTTTGTCTTTATGGCTACTTACAGTTGTTGGGTTTGGGTTTTTTTCATTGACCGAGAAACTCTGGATTTTGATTGTGACACTCCTGGGTTATTCTCACTTTGGATTTTCATCCAAGAGGAATGGGCTAATTCTTTCCCTTCCCACTTTTTCCTCTTCTGCTAATAGAGCTAGGCAATTTTCTGTTATGATTTCCAGGTTTTTTGTTTGGTCTTGGTTTTCAAGGAATTTAAAGATTCTTAAATTGTCTCTTCTCATTCTGTTGTCCAAGTCAGGTTTGGTTTGGGTTTTTATTTGTTTGTTTATTCTTTTTTTAGTAAATATCACACTTGTTCCTTTCATTTTTCAGTCTTCTGACTGTTCTTATATTTCTTCTTATTGTTCCATTCAATCACTGAGTTTTGTTAGTTCCATAATATTATATTTTTTCAGGGTGCTTTTCCCCTCAAAGTCTCAAAGGCTATCTATTTTGTGATCTAAGATGTTGACTTTCTGATGACGGGAATGTTTTTGAGTTTAATGATTCTTAACCAGCCTCTGTGTAGGGCTTTTTTAAGTGAAAGGCTGAAGATGTATTTTCTCCCAGAGGCAAGAGGGAGCTACAGACAAGTTTTGAATAGGGAAATAGCAGGGCCATGGCACAGTGGACAAAGCACCAGGCCTGGAGTCAGGAAGACCTGACTCCAGATCTGGCCTCACACACTTGTTATGTGATCCTCGCCAAGTCACTTAACCCTGTTTGCCTCTGTTTTTTCATCTGCAAAATGAGCTGGAGAAGGAAATGGCAAACAAGTTCAATATCTTTACCAAGAAAACCCCAAATGAGGTCACAAAGAATCAGGCATGACTAAACAACAACAAATTTGTATTTTAGGAATGTCAATTTGGCAGTTTTGTCAAGGGGGGAGAAAGACTCAAAACAGGAGGATGGATAAGAAGGGGGAAAGAGACTCAAACAGGGAGATCAGGTAAGAGGTTATTGTCCAGATAGTCCAGATAAGAGGCCCCAGACCCTGTTTGAGTGTGAATAAATGGTTGGATAAACATAGAATTAAAAGAGAGTTTATTCAGATTGTATTTTGCATCTGCTAGCAGAAGGAGGATAACTATCTCCTGAATGGTTTGTTCCTCTTTCTTTTCTGGAAAGACTTTAGCAGATTCAAGAGCCATCAACTTCTACAATCATCCTTCCCATCAGTCCCAGCCCATCCCTGGAGGTCAGTGACCTTTGGGAAGAGACAAGGGTTGGCATCAGTTGAGAAAAGGCAAACTGAATCGGATGGAGTATGAGCTAGGAAGGGCAAAGGGAAGGCATGAGGCCAATCTGTCATCTCTGAAGTGTTTTCTGTGTGCTAATAACTGTCCAAGTTAATCCTGGACACAGGGCAAGTGGGGATGAGCCAAGGGCTTGAGGCCTGTTTTCGTCTTGAAGACAAAGCTGCCTCTGATGGGAGGATTGAGGGAGGGTTTTTTGAGGACTGGGGGGATGTGGGTGTGCTTGTAGGCAATGGAGATTGAAACGGTCCAACAGGTGGGAGGAGACCACTTCCATCCTGCCTGTGGGTATTCAATGAATGATAGTTCACATTTATAAATAACTTGATGAATTTTTCCTAATGATGCTTGTAAGTACAAGTATTGTTGCACCCATTTTGCCGTTGAAGAAACTAGGGCTCAGAGAGGAAATGGCTTGTCCATGTTTACACAACTAGAGAGAGTCTGATTCTACTTTCAAAGCATTGCTGTCTCTCTGTTCATCTAAAACTGAATTGTCTCATGAACCAATGGACAGAGCCTTAGAAAAATCACCTGAGGTCCCAGTGGACCTCATCTCTCAACCTGTGACTGGCACATCTTAAAGATATGCCCTGTGAAGAGATCCAGAGGGGACAAAAGAAAGAGCAGATTAATTGGTCCATGGGTGGCCTTCACCAGTGCAATCCCTGTTCCCTACTTTTGACTCATTTTTGTCACTCACAACCAGAGGACCTGGGTTTGATGTTGGCTCTTGGGACTCCAGATCTCTCCAGTGCAATCCCTGTCCCCTACTTTTGGCTCATTTTTGTCACTCACACAACCAGAGGACCTGGGTTTGATGTTGGCTCTTGGGACTCCAGACCTCTCTTTCTTCTTGGTAAATTGAGAGGATTGGACTCGATGTCCCTTCCTACCCTGTGAGCCTGCAATGTCCCCCACCTCATACAGAAAAATGCTGACTTGTCTTTTGTGACTGAAAAGCATTTCTTAGAGTCCAGGGTTTCCTGTGCAATCTTTGGAACATTATTTCCTTGGCAAAGTTTGGTGGACAGAGTAGTGGCCTCTATCAGTGATGGGATGATTAGACAGTTCAGCTTGTTAATAATTGATTTTTGATGCTTTAGGTCAGGATAAAAGTCTTCTCAGCCTAGCAGTTGAGACCCTCTACAAGCTGTATCCCCCTTCCATGCTTTTCCAGACTCATCTTGTCGGGTTGTGGGCTCATAGATTTGGAAGTGGAAGGGATTGCTGAGGTCCTCCAGCACAATTCCCTCACTTCACACATGAGGAAGTGAAGGTCGCCCAAAATGGATATGCAGCTTGGCCAAGGTCACCCAAGAGGTAAAGGACAGAGTCAGAATTGGAAATCTGATTTTCTGATTCCCAATGCAGAGCTCTTCTCATGTATCATGATGCCACCATTCAGCTCTCCTTCACATGTCCTGTGCCCCATTCACAACAAACTGCTTCCTCTGCAACACCCGATGTAAAACTCCTCCTGCATCCCTAAATTGTACACCTTCTTCATCTCTGTTCTGTAGAAGTCTTGTCTTGGGCCAAGACTTAGCTCAGTTGTCACCTCCTCCATGAAGTCTTCCAAAAGTTGGGCTCTCCCCAAAGAGGGCCTCCTCTCTTGCTAGAATTCTGGGTTATGCAACTGTCCTTCCTCTCCAAGAGGTAGGCATTACCCCTCTAGTGAAGAATTAATCCCAGAATTACATTCCAGGAAGTCTCTTCTCAGATCTCATGGGTAAAGGCTACCAGCAAATTCCATGTTGGTTTCTCCAAAACAATCATTAGTGATTCCTGGGAGGCAGGAGAAGGCTATTCGAATGCATCTTGGATGGCCACTTGGGATCTCTCCAGAAAAGGGTAAAAAGGGCAAAGGCTCCCTTTTACAGCCCAGCCCAAATGGGTGGGATCAACCCACAACTGTCAGAGATAGCTGTTTTATTCTCAATCAATAACATGCAAAGTTCCAAGAAAGGGTCTCCATCCTGTTCAACCCCTTATGTAAATATTAATCAGTCTTCTTCCAGTCCAGGTTGTTGGAGAAACTATTAATTGATTCCATTTGAGTTAAAATCCCTGGATCATTTTTTTTAATTTTTAATTTTTATTTATTCATTTTTTGGGGTGTAGGGAAATGAGGCTTAAGTGACTTGCCCAGGGTCACACAGCTAGTGTCAAGTGTCTGAGACTGGATTTGAACCCAGGTCCTCCTGAATCCAGGGCGTGTTTTATCCACTGTGCCACCTAGCTGCCCCCTTGTCATTTTTCCAATAGAGGCACTGGCCCCTTCTATACAGGACAGAGAAGCTGCTTAGGAGTAAATGTCATTGTCCGAATGACATGTTCAACTAAGGAACTTGGCCTGTCTTTCAAAGGTCATCATTTGTAAGAGGGAATTATCTCTTCAGGAAGCAAACACTGCACCTTTCTGTCTCTGGGCCAGCTCTGAACACTGCTGCAGAGCCATCATCTTATCTGCTTTTGAGCTGAGTCTGCAAGTCTCGGATAGTTACACAATAGCCGTATACTCATGGTGGCTAGGTTGACTTGGTTGCTGTCTAGTGGACAGGTTGGGTTCTCACGTGCAAGCAGCAAAGCAAAGTAATGGGCAAATGAGATCGTTGTCCTTAATCCTATAACTCAGGTGGAGCCTTGGAACCATGTAGGGCTGATTGTATGGGAGCTGGGGAACCTCTGCCCAACCTCTCAAAAAGCCTAGGCACGAACTGGAGGCACGGCATCGTTGGCGATTTCCTGGAGGGAATTCTTGGTGAGAATAAAATGAGCCCAAGAGATGTGATGTTATATGCCACCCTTAAGCTCCAGATGAATAGGACCGTTATTTTTTTTTCTTCTCATTTTACATTTGACAATGCTCAGATAAAAAAGGCCCCAGGATCAGTTGCTATCCTGCTATTCCTTTGTGGTTAATGTTTGGCAAGTTTATGCTCAGTTGGATAAAATTATTGCTTCTGGGGCAGCTAGGTGGCACAGTGGATAAAACACAAGTCCTGGATTCAGGAGGACCTGAGTTCAAATTCAGCCTCAGACTTCTGACACTTACTAGCTGTGTGACCTTGGGCAAGTCACTTAACCCTCATTGCCCTGCAAAAAAAAAACAAAAACATTGCTTCTGAAATTGAGTATAAGTACCAGGTTATGAGTTCATCTTGAGCTCCTCAAGGCCAGTGATTATCTTTTGTCTCTTTTTGTATCCCCGAGCACTTAGCAGAATGCCTCGAACATCTTCTTGTTCAGTCACTTTCAGTCATATCTGACTCTTCATGACCCCATTTGGGGTTTTCTTGGCAGAGATATTGGAGTGTTTTGCCATTTCCTTCTCCAGCTCATTTTACAAATGAGGAAACTGAAGCAAATAGAATTAAGTGACTTTCCCAGGGTCACACAGTTAGTAAGTGTCTGAGGCCAGATTTGAACTAGGGAAGAATAGTCTTCCTAACTACAGGCCCTGCACTCCATCCACTATGGCATGACCTAGATGCCCTTTTGATGAGATTACTGAGCTCGCAAGTGAAAAGGGCATTAGGGATATGCCTTACTTAGATTATAGCCAATTTTTATAAGAATATCTCAAACTATTCTTATGGAGAAGATACAGAGACTCACATTTGAGGGTGGTGCAATCTGATAGACTCAGAACTACTTGCATGACCAAACTAGAGGAGTAGATGCTAATGGCTCAGGGTCAGTGAGGCAGGAGGTCTACAATGGAGGAGCCCAGTGATCTGGTTGGGGCTGTCCCTGGCTCAGTGCAGGCGCTATATAAATGCTAGCTATTATTAGCTGAGGAACAACTATTAGCAGTGAAGAAAAATTCAATAATGAAAAGATGCCCCTGAGCTCCTCCATCCCAGAAAGGTCAGTGTAAGAAGAAGGATCCTGAAGCCAAGGCCATTGGAAGCCACTTGAGACCTCCAGGAGGAGAAAGAACAAGGAAATCAGGCCACGGCCAGCACAATCCCAAGGTGCCCTAGAAGACCAGGCTGAGGCCAACACCCATTCAAGCCAGTAGGGCCACTCTAGGGGTTGAAGCCTGAAGCTACAGATCTCTAGGGAAGTGACTAGCTTAGGCCAGGGGGACTGTGGATCTGGGGGACAGTGCCTACTATGTGCCAAGCACAGTGCTCAGCACTTTACAAATATGATCTTATTTGATCCTCACAACAACCTTGGAAGGGAGGTGCATTATTATGCCCATTTTACCATTGAGGAAACTGAGGCAGACAGAGGGTAAGTGACTTGCCCAGCATTGTACAGATAGTAAGTGTCTGAAGCCCGATTTGAATTCAGTTCTTCCTAACTCCAGGCCCATCACTTTCTCCAAGACACCACCGAGCCTTCTCAAGAGGTACTGGAGATATCTAGAACCTTTTGTGTACTTATCATCCCCCAAAGTCTCCATCAATAGTAATAATAATCATGATCATTATTATAGAATTATACATTATTATATATTATCTACTTGTATTAATATTATTCAGCAAGAACTCATTTATAAAAACTGTTGGGAAAACTAGAAAGCAGTCTGGCAGAAACTAGGCATAAATCAACATCTTGAACCAAATACCAAAATAAGTTCAAAAATGGGTACATGCTTTAAACATAAAGGGTGATATCATAAGTAAATTAATGGAACATGGAAGAAATTACCTGTTAGCTCTAGGAGTGGGGAAAGAGCTCATGGCCAAACCAAAGAGAGGCACACAGAAGGTAAAATGGATATTTTGATTACATAAAATTAAAGAGACTTTTTTTTTTCACAAACAAAGTCAATGCAGCTAAAATAAGAAGAGAAGCAGGAAATAGGGTGAAATCTCTACAGCAAGTTTCTCTGATAAAGGTTTCATTTTTAAGACATAGGTTTTGTTTTTCTAAATTTCTCAATTGGGGAGAGGGAGGTAGAAGAGAGAGAATTCAGAACTGAAAATAAAATGTAATTTAAAATAAAGAGTTATAGCTTGAGAGTATCTGGAGATAATAGAAAGAAGGTTATTTTCTGATGGAAAGAATTCTTGAGAAAAGACATTAATATATCCTGAGTGAATTGAATGGTGGGACCTTATTTTTAGAAATGATTGAATGTAGGTAAATTGAAACATTAATGTACTGTTGGGGAAGTTGTATACTGATTCAACCATTCTATACAGCAATTTGGAACTATGCCCAAGGGGCTATACAACCATGCACAGGCAATACCAAGCAATGCCACTACTAGGTCTGCATGCCAAAGAGATATGGGGGGAAAAAGGACCTAGATGTACAAAAATATTTATAGCAGCTCTTTTAGTGGTGGCAAAGAATTAGAAATTAAGGAAATGTTCATCAATTGGGTAATAGCTGAACAAGTTGTATATGATTGTGATGGAATACTATTGTGCTGTAAAAAATGACAAGCAAGATGATCTCAGGAAAATCTGGAAAGACTTATATGAACTGATGCAAAGTGAAATGAACAGGAGGACCAGGAGAACATTGCACACAGTAACAGCAACATTGTATGATGATCATCTTTGAATGACTTAGCTATTCTCAGCAAGACAATGGTCCAAGACAATTCTGAAGGACTTATGATGAAACATGCTCTCTACCTCCAGAAAAAGAACTAATGGAGTCTGAATGTAGATTGAGGCATGCTTCTTCTTTACTTCCTTTATTTTTCTTGAGTTTTTTTGTCCTTATTTTCTTTTACAACATGACTAACTTGGAAAGATGTTTTGCATGACTACACATGTTTGACCTATATCAAATTGCTTGCCTTCTCAATAAGGGGCAGGGCAGTGTAGGGAAAGGAGGAAAGAAGAGAATTTGAAACTCAACATCTTTTTTTAAATGAAGTTTTTACTTGCAATTGGAGAAAAATTAAATAAAAAAATAAATGATTAAGAAGTCATCTGCAAATAAATTGATGAAGGTGACTATGATCTTTTTTCACAACTAAAGTAATAAAAATAATTATTTGTCTCTGTTCTTATTGGTTATCAATAAATTTATATTTAGTAACTTTGATTTTGAAACCTTAGAGACAAAGGGCTTTGAAATTCAAATATACATATATATAGATAGATCATATATATATATATAGTGCAAAATATGTGTATATAATATTGTGTATGTACATATAGGAGCAGCTGTTAAAGGAATAAGATTGTTTTGGTTTAATAAACTACTGTGTTTCTTACCAAGAAAACAGCTGCAGCGTAACCTGTGTAAACCCTGAAATATGTTTACATTTTCTGCCAAGTATTGTGGAAGGCTGGATTTATTCTTGGTGGTTATGACAAATACCAGCTTTGGGGAATCATGCTAGTTTGGGTTTACCTGATTTTCTCGTTGAATTTTTGGTGTTAAACTCAAAACGGGCTTTTTTTAAATCCTAAAATATGTATGACCATGCCCCTTCAAAATCCTTTGAGATAATGATACTGTTTTTGTTAACCATATCTTTTTTTTGTTTTTTTGTGAGGCAATTGGGGTTAAGTGACTTGCCCAGGGTCACACAGCTAGTAAGTGTTGTGTCTGAGGCCGGATTTGAACTCAGGTACTCCTGAATCCAGGGCTGGTACTTTATCCATTGCGCCATCTAGCTGCCCCTGTTAACCATATCTTTATCAGATGAAGGCTGCTAGGTGGCGCCATAGTGCATAGAGCCAGGCCTAGAGTCAGGAAAACCTGAATGCCAATTTGGCCTCAGACACTTACTACCTGTGTGACCCTGGGCAAGTCACTTAACCCTGTTTTCCTCAGTTTCCTCATCTGTAAAATGAGCTACAGAAGGAAATGGCAAACCGCTCCAGGATCTTTGCCAAGAAAACTCCAAATGGGGTTACAAAGAGTCAGACACAGCTGAAAAATATTAATAAAGAACAAAATTCTTAGTAGGTAGTTTCTGGAGTTGTCTTTAAGTGAAAATTTGCAGTTATTTCTAGGTTTTTCAGACTTAAGTAAATCTGTAATTTTTTTCTTATTTTTCTAATCTAGGTTTAGAGATTATTTCTAATGATTGCTCTACATTGAATAATAATTTATTGGTCTGTAACTTGGAGCTGAGGATATTGTTGGTAAAAAAAAGTGGTATGTATCCCTTGTCTCTGGCCGATAAGATCTGTTTCTAATATTGTTATTGAAAATATAGCACGGGGGCAGCTAAGTGGTGCAGTGTAGAGAGCATCGGACCTGGATTCAGAAGGACCTGAATTCAAATCTGGCCTCAGACACTTGACCCTCTGTGACCCTGGGCAAGTCACTTAACCCCCACTGCCCCGCAAAAAACAAAAACAGAAAACAGAGTACAGATGGTGCTGGCACATGATAAAAGTGTCCTCCTCTTCCATCTACTCCACTGGGTCACCATCTCTGCTGAAGCATCACCAGCAGGTGGGGCGTCGGTATCTCTAATTTGTTCTGATGCACCTAGCCTCCTTAAGGCAGCTAACAGAACACACAGGAGCATCACTCCCTCCACTGTCTTCCACATTAAGCTGGTCATCCCAAGAGTTTCCCTTAAGGGACCATCCTCCCAACCTGTGCCAATTCAACTATCACTTTGATTCTTAGGAATCAGTGATTGTACATTACATGATCAGGTGCTGACCCCATCATTGGTGTCAGTAATTCCCCATGATTTCAGCATTCCTTCCAGGCTTTCCTACCATTGTAATGGTATTTTGGCCCACAAAAGTCGGATGGCAATCACCTGCTTTGTTGTTTGCCCCCACCCCACCCATTCCCACAACATGGATGATGAGTCAGGCTGTGAAGAAGTTATTGTCATTATTCCTAATCCTGCTGTGGCATAGTGGAAAGAACTCTGGTTTTTAAAATCAGACATGAGTTCAAATTCTTTCTTTACCAAATGTTAGCTGTGTAAACTCATGAGAGTTATTTCAACTATCCTGATCTCCTCTATAAATGAAGACATTGGACCAGCTCCCTCCAGTTCTAAACTTTTAATGATTTTATGAGGCTAAAGGTTTTCCAGGCAGGGAGGAGCATTGAGAATAGCTGTCCATTCACAGCCCAAAAGGTAGAGCCTAGAGATCAGGTTGAGAACACAGAACGAGTCTATAAAGAATTCCTGAATGAAGCATTCTGGGAAGATGGGCAGTAGATTAGAAATTTCAAGGTTCTCCAGATTTCCTCCACAAACACACAGAAAATCTGAATTAAACTCTAATGGTTGTGGTAAATAAGGTAAGAACGGAAAGCCAGTCACCCTTCTCTCACCACTTTGTGATTCAGGGTTTCTGGGAAATAAAAACTATTGTACTTTCTTGTAGCCACCTTTCCGCAATGCAGCATCCTGCTTCCTCCATCCCACTGGTGCAGGTCATCTCCTCCTCTAAGAGATGCCTTGACCACTGGGAGGTTAAGTGAACTTGCCCAAGGTCACACAACCAGGATGTGTAAGTGGCAGGACCTTATCCCAGATCCTCCTTATCTCTCCCATGAACATGAGAGCTCCTTGAAGTTAGGGACACAGCTTATGTCTTTCTTTCTATCCTCAATGCTTACAACAGTGGCTGACACAGAAAATGCTTTACAAACGCATGCTGATGGACCAATTTTGAGGCCATTCCACCAAGCTTCCTCCCAGAGTCTCCACCCACCCCGTTCAGGGACCTTTCCTAAAAAAAAATCTCAAGACTCTTGTCTCCTCTCTTGAATCTGGGAGCCAGAAGAATAAGGATCTTTCTTCTCCCAAGGTATCACCAACTCCATCATTCATGCTGGCAGGAAGCACTGAGCTATCAATTTCCACCAATGAGAATGAGACTTACACAAATTAGTTTGAGTCCCTGGTTACACACATATCAAGACTGAGAAATGATAGATTCTAGAACTGGCGGGGAGGGAAGAGCCATCAAGTTCAACCCCTTTATTTTACATATGAGACACTGCAACCTCAGGAGGTGGTGACTTACCTAAGGTCACAAAAGTAGTGAATGAATGGCCAAAGGGAGATTCCAGCCCAGGGCCTCAGAGACTCCAAATACAGCTCTTTCCCTCATACCTCACTGATTCCTACAAGGGTCTAGAGTTGTTCTGATCTCCACAAAACCTTAGAAGACCCAGAGGAAGCCCATTGCCTTGTTGGGTAGAGCCATTCTTTAGTCATGGCCGATATTCTGCATAGCTTTCCATGGTCGCAAAGTATTTCCCACGCATTGTCTCATAAGAGCCATACAGCAACTCTGTGAGGCATGTACTACAACATGATCAGCTTCTGGGTATGGTGGATAGAGTGCTGAACTCAGGGGACCTGAGTTTGGATCCTATTTCTGAAACCTACTAGTCAGGTGACCCTAAACAAGTCACTTCTCCCTCAGTTTCCAAAGCTCTAAAATAAGGGTCAGGGGTTTAGAGCTGGAAGGCACCTTAGAGGCCATCAAATCTGACCCCCTCATTTTACCAATGAGGAAACTGAGGCTTACAGAAGGGCTGAATCTTTTGCCAATTAGGTAACCTTTTGGAAGGGGTAAGTACGTGTCCTATGGTTCCTAAGAGGCTCTGGCCATATTTGCTCCCAGGTTGTTCCTGATGCCAAGGTCAATGCTATTTCCACCAGAGTGCACTGTCTCCATGGAAGATTTATAGGAAGGCATGGACAGGATGGAGTGTGAAATGCACCAGGACAAGGGAAGGTCTACACTTGTGAAATCCTGAATCCAGGCAGGAAAAGAAGCAAGCTTGATAGAAGGGGGCTGCAGACCTCAGGTATTCCCTTGAGAATAAAGGCATTTGACCCAAACCCCTCAAGTTAATGAAGCATCCATCTCCAAACCCCAACCCCAAAGCCCCTGATCCACTAGACCTTAGGTGACCTGCCCCCTTTGCCCTTCCCTAGAGGTATCTACAGGATGCAGGGATGCCACAGCGGCATACCACCCCTCAAACCTTTGCCCAAGTGACATGTTGGGACAATAAAGCCCTGGTCACCACCCAGTAGAAAAACATGAGAGCAAATGACTTTGCATTTAGTAAACACAAGGATCTTTGCCTTTCCCTTGACTGCTGATTGATTGTACAATCCTCTGATAGTAAAGGCTTGTTTTACAAGTTAATTACCATGGTGGGGGGGGGGGGGGAGCAGAGGGAGTGGAAAGACCAATGGTCGGCTCCTTTCCACGTCTACCTGATTTCTACTGTGAAATGTGTCAATTCCCATACAAAGATTCTAACCTTGGTTGGCCATACCTAGAGGTAGAAAACTATCCCCCTTATACAAGGTGGGCCAAAAGTCCTGAATATTTACTAACTCCTTTATTTTTTGTTTTTAATTGACAGTACCAGGGGGCAGCTAGGTGGTGCAGTGGATAAAACACTGGCCCTGGATTCAGGAGGAGCTGAGTTCAAATCTGTCCTCAGACACTTGACACTTACTAGCTGTGTGACCCTGGGCAAGTCACTTAACCCTCATTGCCCCCTCCTCCAAAAAAAGACAGTACCAGAGCATCACATCTAGTATATATAGGAGATGAATTTACATTACATAGGAATAACCAAATCTCATAAATGGTGAAAAATAAAGAAAAAATCATTTTCAAAAAGTTATGAAAATGTCGGCCCCTTCTTGACTTGTGGCCCACCCTGTACAAAACACCATTTTGTGACCCAAAAAGGATCTTCCTCTTTAGGACTGGAAGGATCCTCAGGGGCCATCTAGTCCGACCCCTTTATTTTACAGATAAGGAAAATCAGACTCTGAGGAGCTGAGTGACTGGCCTGGAATCACAGGATCCTAGATTTTGAACTGGAAGGACTGTATTGTCCAACGCCCTTGTTTTACTGATGAGGAAACTGAGCCACAGAGAGAATTTGTTTTTCCAGTCAGAATTGTATTTGGAAACATCCCTGTGAGCCTGCCCCAGTGCCACACAGCACACGTTTCCATGCCTACAAAAGCAGTAAATGTCAGAGGTCAGATCTGAACTCAAGTTCTCTGAGTCCAAGTACGTGTTCTTTCCATTACTATGGATAATCATCCCCTGCCGGTGAGACATGGGGCACTGTTGGGTACAACAAAGGGCAATGCCTCTAGGGGGCTCCAAGACTAGTGGGAACCTCCCTCCCTCATGGTAAGTGCAATCCAGTACCACACCAAGCACTCCTTCAAGTTATGCCTTTGGTTCTAACCTTGGCTGATCACAGCTTCACACAAGTTTGATGAGGAAGCATACATGCCGGACATCCTCCGTCTCCAAGAGAACCCCCTCACCAACATTAGGGTCACCCATGGTGACTCAAAATGTCAATGACCTTCTTCCCTCAGACATTTGCCTCAATGGAACACAGCTTTAGAGATAAAGGAAACTTAGAAATTACTGACCAACCCACTCATCTTATAAAGGGGGAAACTGAGGCCCAGAGAGGTTAAGTGACTTGCTCACAATGACACAGCTAGTAAGTGTATGAAGGTGGATTTGAACCCAGGTCTTCTTGGCTCTAAGCCCAATAATAAAATGCTCTAGGTTCTCCCAAAGCATCTCTTAAGGCTCCCAGCATCTGCCCCCAGCAACCCACAAAGATTATTCTAATAATCCTTGGATTTTACTGGTCTCAGTTTGGATTGAGAAATCCATAGCCATTTAGGCTGTGGAAAAGGAGGAAGAGATTCCAGCTAACACACACACACACACACACACACACACACACACACACACACACAGTATATTCTCCAAAAAGGTGACAATTCCTAAAATAAATAGACCTTCACGTTCTGGTTTTCTAGCAGATAGATAGAGAAATAGAGAGATAGATGAGAGAGAGATAGATAGATGAGAGAGAGAGAGAGAGAGAGAGAGAGAGAGAGAGAGAGAGAGAGAGAGAGAGAGAGAGATTCTCCTGTGTTGCAAATGGGTGACGTTTCAGGAAACCATTTTGAAAGGGAGTTACAAGAAGGCACCACCCCCAAAGCCTTGATGTAGCTCGGAGAAATCTTGAACTTTATACAGCCACATCATTGTACAAATTGGTTCCCAGATAAGCAGAAGAATAAATGCTCCTCAAAACCCTGTCTCGAATCTCTGGCCAAGGAGGGAAAGAACACTTAGGAACATGGCATTTGATGGGACTTGGAAGGTGGACCGCAGTGAGAACTATGACCGATTCATGGAAAAAATGGGTAAGGGTTTATTCATTAGCAGCAAATCCCTTCCCCACCCAGGAGGCCAGACGACTGGTGAGGATCTTTCTGGTGATCTGTGAGAAACAGCCTATTCTTGCTCATCATTCCTCTGGGTTTTCTGGTCTTATCCATTATTTGCTTCCAAGTCACCCAAGGGTAACGTCAACCTCTCACCTTTATCATTCCCGGCTTATTTCTTCAGGACAGTAGATTTCCCTCACCAGTTATTTATTTTCAGGGCCCCAACCTTTCCTGAATCCAAGAAAATGCCAAATTCCATCAGCTCTTTAGAAACGCTGTTAGATTCTGGTAACAGTTGGAAGGAAAAGAGAATATTATCAGAAAGTAACCAGGGAAGTAAGAATGAGAGAAAGAAATAAAGAAGGACGGAAGGAAAGAGGGAAGGAATGAAAGAAGGAAGGAAGGAAGGAAGGAAGGAAGGAAGGAAGGAAGGAAGGAAGGAAGGAAGGAAAAAAGGGAAGGAGGGAAGGAGGAAGGAAGGAGGGAGGGGAGGAAGGAAGGAAAAAAGAGGTAATAAAGGAGGGAGGGAAGGAGAGAAGGAAAAAGGAGGGAAGGAGAGGAGGAGGGAAGTAAATGGTCATCAATTTATTTATTTGTTATTTATTTATTTTGGTGAGGCAATTGGGATTAAGTGACTTGCCCAGCGTTACACAGCTAGTAAGTGTCAAGTGTCTGAGGCTGGATTTGAACTCAGGTCCTCCTGAATCCAGGGCCAGTGCTCTATCCACTGCCCCATTTGGGGGGGGGTGAAAATGATCATCAGTTTAAAGCTAAAAGAGGTCTTAGGCATCATTTCGTCCAACCCACTCAGTTTACAGAAGAGGAAAGAAACTAAGTTAGAAAGAGAAACCTCTCATCTAGTTTCTCACTGATTGGATTTCTAATTCTCTCCACAAATCAGTGATTTTGATACCTATCTCATTGATTTAAAAAAGGGAGTAAGACTCATTAAGGCAGAGCTATCACTAGGAATTATTTTCACCTTAGGCAAAAAGAATTGATTGAGGGTTGGGGGGTTGGGGCAAGTCCAGAGGACCATCTGACCATGGATGAATCAGGTTGGAAAAATAAGTAACATCCAGAGAGGCCAACATATGCTCCTCCACTCCATTGCTTAAGGACGACAGTGATCCTTTGGAGAGGGGCACCATGGCAATGGGACCTAGATTTGGTAGTCCATGGCCAGGTTAGGGAGTGCTTATGTGGCACCTCCCTCAGATGTCAGCACCCTGGGACAAAGCCCCAGGAGCTCTGTCCTAGTTATATGTCTGAGTCAAGGAATGGGAAGGTACTCAATCAGTCTTACATTAAGAAGAATGAAATACTCTATCTATTAGAAGGGGGTGGGTTGGTGGGGGAAGGAGGGAAATGAAAGTTTCTAGGACTGTTCCATTACTTGTTTTCAGTGCTGATTCCCAACATATCACCACATAATCTATGCAGAAGACAAACCAGACTATTTATGCCCTGTGCCCTTTGAATACATCCTGGGGTAGCTGGTGGCTCAGTGGATAGAGGGCTGGGTAAGGAGTCAGGAAGACCTGAGTTCGGATCTGGCCTCAGACACTTAGCTGTGTGACCCTGGGCAAGTCACTTCGCCCCAATTGCCTTAAACATGGAGGGGGCCATCTCTAGTCATCCTGATGTATATCTTGCCACTGGATCCAGATGGGTCTGGAGGAGAGAGTGAGATTGGTGACCTTGCACAGCCTTCCCTCACTTAAAAAAAAATCCACTTCAGTGCAAGTCATCCCATCACCCTGATGGTCCTCTTCGAGAACGAAGAACAAACAAACAACAACCCCTCCAATCTCTCACAGCACTGTGCTCTGCAGCTTCCTAAGGCAATTACCATGTAAAGGGGTGTATCAGAGTCATCTGGGTAGGGGTCTTGTTCTACCAGCATAGCTCCAGGAGGGGAGAAGGAAGGAAGGAAACAATCAGGAATGAAATGCTTCCTATGTGCCAGACACTGGGAAAGGGGCTCTATCTTACTCGATTCTCCCAGCAACCCTGAGAGGTGGGTGCTGTCATTATCCTCATTTTACAAGTGAGGAAACTGAGTCAAACAGGTTTAGTGACTTGTCCAGGGTCACATAGCTAGCAGGTGTCTGAAGCAACATTTGAATTCAAGTCTTCCTGACTCCAGGCCCCAGTGCTTTATCCACTGAGTCACTTAGCTAGAAGGACAGAAACCACATCTTAGGTCAAGCTTTCCATCTTTCCCACTGACTTCCAGAAAGTTCTTAAATGCAGTAGGTTGTTAATAATTTCAGAGACTGAACTGAACTCATTTCACATTGTCAGCTGATAGCTGGGCACTGGATTTCAAGTTGGGAAGACAAGGTTCAAATCCTGCCTTAACAACTTCTAACTGTGACTTTGGGCAAGTGCATTGACTTTGGTGTGCTTCAGTTTCCTTGTTGGTAGAATGAGGAGGATGGCTCTGGTGGATTTTATGGTCTTTTTCAGCTCCAAACATGAACCTAGCTATAGAACAAAGGGAAAGACAGAAAAGGCAGCTGAGCAGCCAAGCATCCTCTTCAAGGTCATATTTCTCTGTTTCTGTTTCTCTTTCTCTCTGTCTTTCTCTCCCTTCTCTGTCTCTCTCTCCTCTTTTCTCTGTCTCTGTCTCTCTTCTTTCTCTGTGTCTGTCTCTCTCTCTCTCTCTCTCTCAAACACACACACACTCCATAAGGTACCATATGAGCCTCCTTACAGGAAATTCATGTGTTCATTCTGCTGTTTAGAAGGCCCTTACCTCACAAGAGACAGAATGCCAATTCAAGGAATCTTAATTTGAGAGCTATAGTGCCTTTGATTTCACAGGTATCAATGTGATCAAAAGGAAGATAGCATCCCATGACAACCTGAAGATAACAATTACCCAAACAGGAAATAAGATGACTGTCCATGAATCTAGCACCTTCCGAACTGTGGACATTGTGTTTGAGTTTGGAGTCAACTTTTTGTACAGCCTGGCTGATGGAACAGAACTCAATGTAAGCACTTTGCTCCTGAAAATATACCCACCTTTTTTTTTTATTTGATGATACCCTCCTTTCTATGCCACATGAAACTAATTCCCTCAAATTCTTCTCCTTTTCCTTTAAAACTCTTCACAATCAGCCCAAACCTATCTGTCCAGCCCTATTATTCATTACTCCCCTTTCACTCACTCTTTTTAAAGCTTAATTTTTTTCAATTAACAAGTACTAATTTTTACTCCATTCTACTTTAAGAAAAAAGGGTGTCTATGATACAGAAGGGTTGGAAGCCAGGGTCATTTGCTCCTAAAATAAGTTCTAATTTACTTATACTCTCCCTATCCTCTTCCCATCCTGGGATTCTTGGTCAAGATGACTTCAATGACGTCTTAGAATTTAATTAGTTTTGAAACCCACTGAATTAATCCTCATCTCCTTCAATACACATTTGTTGAGTCCCTACTGTGTGCCTGGTACTATGAAAGGCACTGGAGATACAGACAAAAAGGTCAAACCCTCCCCTCACACAGCATACATTCTACTGAGAGGATGCAGCTTGCACCCTGAGGAGCGGGAGCACTTGGAACACTCACCTCTGTTACAAGGAATCCCGTCTCCTTGTTCCCCTTTCTATTGTTGCATCCATCAAGGAATACCATTTGCTCTCTAATGAGGCAGGAGGAACCCTCATTTGGAGGACAGCCCACACTTGGTTCTGTCAAGTCAAATGTTTCTTTGTAATTAGGGAATGGCTAAGACCATGGAACCTCATTCTTTACTGATGATTGCATTTTTTAAATACTCTGAATAGTTAGTTTCTATTTCAAGTTTTTTCTTTTGTCTAATTTGAGTCTTGGGTGCATTCTCTTGGAAACACCATCAAATTGCACCACTCGGAGAACCCCAGGCATTAACGAAAGCACTATACAACTTGGGGGGAAAAAAAAAGCTTGAATCTCATCAGGAGCCTAACTAACACCCTCAGCTTCTTCTATACCTGGCAGGGTCATTCAGGCTGACCGCCTGATTTTACTGAGTGTCTAATGACACAAGTTTCCTGATTTCCAGTTCCTCGTTCTGTCCAGGATACCCTGCTGCTCATCTCATGGGGGTATGCAAAAAGAACTCTGGTTTCTTTCTCTGGGAACTTCTACTTGCCATTCCATTATTTTACTTGGAAAAGATAAATATGGACATTGACAATGAAAAACTAGCATCACTGATGATGCTCAATGACTCTCCTTGGGATAAAACAGAAACTCCTCTGTCTAGTTTCTTTTGTGTGTGTGTGTGTGTGTGTGAGGCAATTGGGGTTAAGTGACTTGCCCAGGGTCACACAGCTTGTAAGTGTTAAGTGTCTGAGGCCAGATTTGAACTCAGGTACTCCTGACTCCAGGGCCTGTGCTCTATCCACTGCGCCACCTACCTGCCCCCTCTGTCTAGTTTCTAAAGTCCTATACACACTGGCCCCTATCTTTCCACCTTCATTAAACATTCTTCCCCCTCCCACACACTGTGATCCAGCCAAACTGGGGTTCTCTCTGTTCCTTACGCAGGACATTCCATCTCCCATGAGTGCCTCTGGACCAGCCATTCCCCATATAAGGACTGCACTCCCTCCTTACCTCTGCCTCATAGCGTCCCTCTCCTCCTTTAGCTGACTGGTACAGTCCATAGAGCACTGGACCTGGAGTCAGGAAGACCTGAGTTCAAATCTAGAGTCAAACACAACTAACTGTGTGACTTCATCTCTATCAGTTTCCTCATCTATAAAATGGGGGTGATAATCATAGCACCTACTTCTCAGGGTCACTATGAGGATCAAATGACATAATATTTGTAAGTGTTCTGTAAACCTTAAAACACTAGAGAAATACCAGTTGTGATCATTACTATTAAAGGCTTAGCTCAAGCACCATCTTCTGTACAAAGCCTTTACCCTCCCCTCAACTACCTCTCGGCAATTTACTTTGTATTTATTTGTATTTTTCAACTTTACATTTGTGCTGATACGTGGGTAGACGTATGTGTATATACATATATGTGCCTGCATACGTGTGTATATGTGTGCATATACACAAGTGTATGTGTATACATGCATGTGCATATATTAATTGTTTCTTCCATTAACACAGATGCTCCTTGGGACTGGGGGTTATTTCATTCTTTGTACTGTACTCCCCAGCACATAAATTCCCTAGGCACTTGATAAATCCTTGTTGACTGATTGATGTCATCATGACCTTCCATGAGTGTCTCTTAACCTCTGCAATAAGCATAGCGACTGTTTTCTAAAATGTCCCAAATGCATTTTGTTTTTTATGCAGGGGTCATGGAGCATGGAAGGAAACAAGCTTGTTGGCAAATTCAAACGAGTGGATAATGGAAATGAACTGATCGCAGTTAGAGAAATTGTAGGGGATGAACTGGTCCAGGTGAGTTATAGAAAATCCATGATGCCTTAGAGAATGGTCTGAACTACTGGGAAATCTTTTTGGTTTTTGTTTTTTTGCGGGGCAATGGGGGTTAAGTGACTTGCCCAGGGTCACACAGCTAGTAAGTGTCAAGTGTCTGAGGCCGGATTTGAACTCAGGTCCTCCTGAATCCAGGTCTGGTGCTTTATCCACTGTGCCACCTAGCTGCCCCCTCGTGTAACCCTGTACTCTTGAGGGCTCTGTCAGAGAGGACCAAGCTCAGGCAGGCCCTACCAACTGTGGAAAGCGTTTGCATATGGATCTAGCAATGACTGTATACCTGTCATTTCATGATTGACCAGACTGACTCGGGGGTTCATTTTGGAGTTGGATGCAAAGGGATGATTTTTTCAGCCATGACAGAACCCTCTGCTAACATGACATGTGATCACCAAAAGAATGGCCACCCTATCAAAGCCCAGGATGCTTGAAGTCACCCAGTGTTCAATTGAAGTGGAGAGCTTCATGCAGTATTCGCATTGAAACTCTGTTCATTCTTTGTGTCTGGCATTAGACACTTTCTAGCTGTATGACTCCGGGCAGGCCCCTTAATCTCTGCCTGATTGAGTTTCCTCAGTCATAAAATGGGGTTAATAATAACACCTGACTCAAATGAAACAATAATTGGAAAGTGCTCAGCATGATGCCTGGCACATCGTATTTGCTTAATAAGTACTTTTTTCCTTTTTCCTTTCCCACTCGAGGCGTTTCAGGGTGGATGTGCCCATTACAAAGATAGAAATTCAATTAATTTCTTAGTAAAATGAATGAATATAAACCATAAATTTCTTAAGAAATGAGTACTTCTCTTTTCTATGTGAGCTACTACCACCAAGTGAAAAGAGTATTTTCCATTAACTGATTTTTTAAAATTATGATCAATATTGATTTTCCCCTCACTTGTGAAAATGTAAATTTAACAAGAGTCATTTCCATGAACTTTCAGACCTACACATACGAAGGTGTGGAAGCCAAGAGAATCTTCAAACGAGATTGAAAGTCACTCTGGGGAGCATGACCCAAAGCACTTCCAAGGCAGCTGGTTTGGGTTTTTTTTTTCTTTTTTTTCTTTTGCCCATAAACTCCAAAGTGAATGCTGGATTCCTTCTCCTGTGTCCAGGACTGACTTTGTTGCCATGCTCAGTCTCACCAAAGGAAAAGACGCAACAGCCAATTGGAATTGACCTTGTTTTGCATCCTCCTCCCACACCTATCAGAGTACACCCTTGTCACAACTTACCAAGTGAACATATAATGTTTTCTTAAGCCAAATAAAGATGGCCAAATTCCTTTCATCCTGACTTCAGTGACAAAGAAACACACAGTGTCTTACACAGGGTGAATGGTCAATGTTAGTTGAATGAATGAATAAATGAAACAGACACATTGCTCTTCCCCCTACTATATACCAATCTCCCAAAATGCACCCTTACCTTCTTCTAACTCCATGCTTTTGTTCATTCCCTTCCCTATAACTAAAATATTTTCCATCCCCTTCTTTACCTGTGGAATTCCTACTCAGCCTCTAAAGGCATGTCTTCCAGGAACCCCTAAGGAAGCTACCAAGGCTGGAAACATTCATTTCTTAGGATTACTCATCCATTGCTTGGACTCTGGGAGGGAAACAGCCAAGCAACAGGAGGCTGCCCAGGGCCTGAGGACTCCTAGTTTAGGGTTAGGTGTACTTAGACAAGCACACATCACCAACAGCCATGTGCTTATACTGCCGGCTTTTACAGACACTTGTGGGGAGGTGGAGTCAAGGCATGAGAGGAATAGGAAAAGTTACCTCCTCCCACACCTGAAATCCATTCAGCCAGTCAACAGGCATTTATTAAGCACTGTGATAGGCACTGTGCTAAGACATAAATAACAGCACTTGTCCTCAATCTCATATTCTATTGGAGGATTCGTGGATCTCACTGCATACAATCAAGATATAAACAGAGTAGATGGGAGGTGATGTTCTGGCTTCATAGGGGAAGCACTGGCACCTGGGGGAACTGGGAACGGTCTTCTGCCCAATGTGGGATTTGAGCTGAAGCTTGAAGGGAAATTGAGAGGCAGAAGGGGAAGAGTATTGTAGGCATGAGAAACAAGAGTGTTGTATGTGAGATAAATAGACCAATTCTAAACCTTAGTATGCATAAAAGGGTGAAAAGAAATGGAAGATTAGAGAGAGAATGGGGTGATCATAGGGGATCCTGATGAGATAAAGGAAAGGTTAAAATCAAGGTTGCATGGAGAGGGCTTTGCCTTGTTAAGGCAGGGGTGTGAGAAGAGACATCAGGAGAAGATGTCTGATGGGAGATGAATGGAAGAGAAGATGGAACTCTCACTGGCCTCGATCTTTTCAGCAAATTATGAGGTGAGCTCTTCAGCAATGGGTGGGGGTGCTGTGGGAGGCTTGAGGAAGAGACAAACACATTCACTGTGGAGGGAGGGATAGCAAATTCACTAGGAAGGACTGAAATGATTGCTTCACTGTGGTCACAGAAAATGTGAGATTAGAGAACAAACACTGTTAGTGAAACCAGTCAGTACTGTTTTGCTATCACTCCACCTCTGTTCAGAAGTAAGTTGTTTGTTGTGTGTCCTTCATTCCCAAAGAGGACCATGACATCTGGGTGATGCCATGACTTTCACTGAACTGGATTTAAGTAAGAGAGGGCTGGGCAAGGGCACCAACTTCACTCTCTCCTCCAGATACATATCAGGACAACTGGAGATGGCCCCGGAGGTTTGAGACAAATTGGGGTTAAGTAACTTGTGCAGGGTCACGCAGCTAGTGAGTCTCTGAGATGAGATTTGAACTTGGGCCCTCCCAACTTCAGGGTCAGTGCTTCATCCACTGTGCCACCTAGCTTCCCTTTAGAAGTAAGTGAACGGGGCGGGGGGTGGGGGGAAGGGAAGGGAAGGGAAAGGCGGGGGGGGGGGGGCCCCCCGCGCAGCAGCGCGGGCAGGCATACACCAGCCCTGGAGTCAGGAGTACCTGAGTTTGGGTCCGGCCTCAGACACTTAACACTTACTAGCTGTGTGACCCTGGGCAAGTCACTTAACCCCAATTACCTCACTAAAAATAAATAAATATTTTTTTTTAAAAAGAAGTAAGTGAACAGGGGAAGCTAGGTGGCACAGTGGATAAAGCACCAGCCCTGGATTCAGCAGGACCTGAGTTCAAATCCCACCTCAGACACTTGACACTAGCTGTATGACCCTGGGCAAGTCACTTAATCTTCATTGCCCCACAGAAAAAAAAAAAAGGAGGAAGTGTACTTAATTGTCATTCTGTTAATTGAATACCACTCTGTAATTGAAAAAAAAAAGTCGCAGCTATTTTGTTGACATTCTGAATGCTTCTAAGTAAAAACAATTTTTTATTAGTAAAAAAAAAGAAGTGAACAGGAGTGAAGGTGAATGGTGGCAGTAATCCAGGATTGGAATGTGGCAAAGAGGAACAGTAATGGGGCAATGGGGGCTTGCAATTCAAGAGGAGATGGGAGGAGAGTGTAGACTGCACAAATGGTGGCCTGGGAAAGAACTGAGGGGTGGAGGGATTGAGAGTCGTGGGGAGAATAAAGAATGGGATTAGGGAGGTGAATGGAACTGAGGCCAATGGGGAGGTGAATGGAATGATAAATGATGATGGCTACCAGATAAAGGAATTTGGGAGTTCATGAACATGGAAGCAGAGCACTTAGGGTCTAGAAAAGACTTCTAAAAGAGAAGGCTCCAAAGCTGAGTGGGCAGGGCCACAGCTTAGATTCAATAACCCAAACAGAATTCATCCTCCTTACTCCCAGTAGCCAGTCATCTCTGACACAATTTCCTCCTCATAGGGACCATCCCAGCCAGTGCATATTCCTTAGCAAGCAAGAGACCAAGTACACTTGTCCCAGGCCATTAGAGGTACCCCAGTCTAGGCAATCAGGGGTCAACTTGTTCAGCCCTGTTAAATTACCAAAAACTCCAGATGTCTATTGGCTATTCTCTTCTTTCTCTAAGCATAATTCTCTACCCTCTAACCCTCTGATACAGATGAGAACTCTCTCTGCCACTTCTAGTCTTCCAAAGAACTCCTCCTTCTCCCTGATAATCTGGAGAAAAGGGATGCATGGGACATTCAAGAGGACTAGCACCTCTAGTGTGAGGGCTGCCAAGCCCATTTTATGGGTGCTTTGGTATCTACCTGATTGACTCAATTCTCACCTGTGGCTCCAAAAAGCTATAGAACATGCTGTGGCCACACCTTGATAAACTGTCTCAGAAGCCAGGCTAAGCCAGGCTGAGGGTAACCAATGGGACTCAAACCCTTCACTGAGTTAGGGGATTGTCTACCCCAAGCATGTGAAGATTTCCCCCAGTGGAATGGGCAGATGAGAACAATTTCTCCCAATAGCCATGAAGGTGATTGAAGCAGACATTGTGGAGCACTTAGAGCATGGTCTAAAGACACTGCATCCTGACTTTTGTCCTGCCATTGGACTTTGACTCTGGAAGAGAAAGTGAGACTGACAACTCTCTGCAGCTCTGCCTCTAATAAATCCTATTCTTGCTTGAGTCAAGACATCACCTCATGATGTCATTGGTCCTCTTCAAAAATGAAGGACGAACAATAATCTGGAGAATAAAGACTATCTTCCAGCTCTTCCTCCTTCAGCTCTAGTCGAGAAGCCAACTCACATTTTGTGAATATATAGGGAAGTGTTACTCAGCACTGCGGGAATCACAAACAAAGCACATTAAAATATTCCCTTTCTTCTACAGCCCTACATAGTAGCTAGAATTGGGGTCTTGTTTACCAAGAGCTTTCATGGACATCTGTGGAGGTCAACGATCTTTAGATGGGCACCAGAATAGGAGAGAAAAATGCATTAGAGGTGGAAAAGACCATAGAAACTAACCAAAAGGAGGACGGGCCACAGCAGATGTAGGAAAGAGGTAGTGAGGAGGGACATGAGTTGATTTGCCAGTGAGCAAACTAGGACAGCTCACTGGAACTAGAGTGGATAAGTGAGATCAGACCTCAATGCAGAAATGGGTGCCAACTGGCAGTTCTGCTGCCTACTCTTCCCCTGCCTCCCCCACCCCCGCAGGGTCACAGGTCTGGGGTAGGAAGGAGCAGCTGTGAGTGTTAATCATTATCTGTGATTGAACACAGAATGAGTCCAATAAGTCAATGGCAGCTGTGTGGCTCATCCTAGGAGCAGAGTACTAAATCCCAAGCCAAAGAGGGGCCAGTTATTCAGACATTCTGAATCTTGGGAGCCTCCCAGAAGGCCAATAAGCAGCAGTCTCTCGAAACACCCAATGAGAAAGAAGCCTCGAACAAGGGAAAAAAATGGAAGCTGAAATATCCAGAAATTGACATGAGATAAAAGTCAAGAAAGAAGCAAGTAGAAAAAAACATGATCCCCAGTATCTATACACAAGTACCCAAATTTTAGACAAGACACAAGAAGAACCAGAGATCCTAATACAAAGAGGCAAGTTCAACCTCACAGATATCATTGAAATTTGGTGGGATGTGACCCACAACTGGACCATGGCTCTGAATGGGGCTATCTTATCCAAATAAACAGTAGGAGTAGGATAATGATGTATAGTAAGAAGTATATCATGTGTGTATTTCAGTGAGAAAATCCAGATACCAGAGGGAATAATCATTTTTCAGAGTATTTGGTGAAAGGCCAAAGGAGGGAGAAATAGAAATGGTTTTGTCAATTTAATATACTCTAGGCCAATTAGACAGAAAGTAGAAATAAATGAGGAGTTTGGGAAACATAATAAGAGGGAAAGGACAGAGGAAGGGAGTGGAAGAGAAGGGGATTTAAAGTAGTGATAGAAGACTTTAATTACCAAATATTTGTATCAGTGCTGTTCTCTCCCTCTCTCTTCCTCTCTTTCTCCCCCTGCCCATGAGCAGAGCAACTAATAACTTTCTGTTACTTTAGTGATTATTTCATGCTCCAAAATTTGGAGGAACTAACAATTGGAAATTCTATTCCCCGGGGGATAGAAATGAGGAAAACTTTGGGAGGAAGTGACCTTTCTATCTTACAATTTGTAAGCAATAAAAAAGAATACTTCTCAAATTAGATAAAATACGTAAAGTATTTTGTAAACTTTAAAGTACTATATCGTGCAGTTGTTGTTGTTAATAGTAATAATAACTAACCATCTGGGCATAGTACAATATATACCCCACATTTTTGAAGAGTAGATTTCAATGGGTTCAGGGCAAATATGGGTAGAATTCCATGGCCTAAAACACTTCTGGGGAAATCAGCCCAGGAGAAAGAGGAGATGCTCAAGGGGAGGCAAAATGGGATTTGTCTCAAGAAACCAATATGCATTGACAAGAAATTCACTATCCAACTTAGATTTTCAAAAGAAGGGCAGGTAACAAAAGCTGAATATAAAGAGTGGTGTCCTGTCAAAATAGTGTCAGGAATGCTAAAGCTCAGAATGACCTGAGACTGGTTAGGGAAGCCAAGGACAACAAAAAGGGCTTTTAAAAGTTATATTGGAGGGGCAGCTAGATGGCACAGTGGATAGAGCACCGACCCTGGAGTCAGGAGTACCTGAGTTCAAATCTGGCCTTAGACCCTTAACACTTACTAGCTGTGTGACCCTGGGCAAGTCACTTGACCCCAACTGACTCGCTAAAAAAAAAAGTTATATTGGGAGAAAAAAGAGGGCTCAGGGTGGAAAGGAAAATAACTGGAGACAGAGAAGGCAGAACAACTCTATTCTTATTTTCCTTCTCTTTTTTCTGCCCTGGAAAATGGTGGAACAACAATGACTAACCAGAATTTGATTCCCAATAAAAGTAAGGATATTATAAAAAAGAATTTAGCCACCCTTTATGAATTCACGTCTCCTGGCCCAGATGAATTATATCCCTTGGCCCTGAGAGAACTGACAGATGTAATTACTGAGACATTGAAACAATGAGAATTGCTGTTGGTGATATTTGAGAAATCATGAAAAATGGAAATAACTGGAGAGGGCAAGAATTGCTTCAACTTCCAAAAAAAGGAAAAGGACAGTGTGCACACTCTACACCAGTGAGATTGACTTTGGTTCCCAGGAAAATTCAAGAAAGGATTGTTAAAGCAATGGTTGGTAAGCACTTACGAAAGGAAACAGTGATTACAAAGAGCCAACCTAGCTTCAGCAAGCACAGATCTTGCCAGATTAGCCTCTTTTCCTTTTTTGATAGGATTAATAAACTAGCACTTTCTGGGGATGCTATGGATAGAGTTGATCTACACCAGGGCTTCTTAAACTTTTTCCACTCATGAGCCCTTTCTGACCAAGAAATTTTTACATGACCCCAGGCATATAGGTATATAAAATAGGTACACATAACCTTTTGTTGTTGCCAGATTTTTCTCTACCCGCACATGCAGTTATACGACCCCATATGGGGTCACAACCCACAGTTTAAGAAGCTAGGATCTAAAGCAGACGTGCGTAACCTTTGTGTCTAGACTCCTTTGACCACAGCCTGGTAAAGTTGATTGACAGCTTCTCAGAATAATGTCTTTAAATACAGTCAATCAAATACAGTCAAACCAAAAAAATACAGTAAAAAAAATAATAAAATGCATAGGATTACAAAAGAAACCAATGATACTGAAAAACAGCAATCAAATCTTCAAGGACCCCAGGTTAAAAATCCCTGACTTCTATTTCAGCAGGGCATTTGATAAAATATCTCATATTATTCTTGTGGAGAAGATGGAGAGATACAAATTAAATGATAATGCAGACAACTGGATTCGGACCCAAGTGGATGGCTGGACTCAAAGAATAATTGTTCATGGTTCGGTGGTAGGTAATAGAGGAGGTCTCCAGTGAAGCGCCTCTGAGATCTGGTCAGTTTGGGATGCTACAGTGGAAGGAGAACATGAAGAAGCTGACTAGTGTGCAGAGAGGAGCTACCAGGATGGCCTTGAGTTCATAACATCTGAGGATCAGTGGAAGGGACAGAGCGTGTTTGGCCTGGAGAAGAGAAGCCTCGGGGGCACAGTATAGTTGTCTAAAAACATGTAAAAGTCTGTCCCGTGGAGAAGGATTAGGCTTGTTCTTTTTGGTCCCAATGAGCAGAACTAGGAACAATGCACAGAAGTTGCCATGACACCAGCTTAGGCTTGATGTCAAGAAAACTTCCCAATGATTACAGTTATCCCAAAGTGCCATGGGCTGCCTCCAGAGACAGTGGGTTCTCCCCTAATGAAGGTCTTTGAGCAGTGGCTGGAGGATCAATTGTCCAGTGTGTTAGAGCTTTTAACCTGAGTGACCTTGAGTAAGCAATATACCCTCTCTTGGCCTCTATTTCCCTATCTGTAAAATCAGAGGGTGGATCTAGGTGTCCTTTGAGGTCCCTTCACAGTTCTACCTTTCATGATCTAGTAACTAGAGACAGGAGGAAGTTATAGGAAGGGGTTAATAAATGATGACTAACTCCTAGAAACATAAGACCATTTGAGACAGGCCTGGGCCTATCCTTAGTCTGGTTCCATATCTCTAGGGCTGACCGACAAGCAAACTCTCTTCTGAAATATGTGGCCAGAGGCAAGATCAGCTTTCAGAGAGGAGGGAGGTGTGATATGAAGGCAGGGAGGGACACCTCCCAAAATATCTCCTGCTCTGAAGGCAAAAGCCACTGCCTAGGAGTCAGGAGACTGAGTTTCGCATCTTTTTGTATCCCCAGAGCTTTGTACAATACCTGGTGCATAATACATGCTTGACACTTCTTGACTGACTATATGATCTTGGCCAGAAAGTCTTTTGATTTCCTGCTGCCCCACCCCCACCCTGGTGCAGACCCCTCCTCCCCTCATGCCTGGACTATTGTACTAGCTACAGGTGGGTCCATCTACCTCAAGTCTCTCCTCACTCCAGTCCACCCTCCATTTAGCCACCCAAGTGACTTTCCTAAAATGCAGGTCTGACCGTGTCACTGCCCTACTCAAACTCCCTGTTGCCTCCAGGATCCATACAAGTTGCTCTGTTTGGCATGCATAACCCGACCCCTCCGACCTTTCCAGACTTCTTATACCTTTCTTCCAAACACATAGTCTTCCAACCAGTGACAGTGGTCTCTTGTCCACCAACAAAAGCTTCCAGATTTCAATGCTGGCATTTTCTCTAGCTGTCCCCCATGCCTAGAATATTCTCCCTCTTCATCTCTGACTCTGACTTTCTTGAAGTCCCCGCTAAAATCTCACCTTGTACAGGAAGCCCTCCCAAACCCCTCTTCATTCTAGTGCCTTCCCTCTGTTCATTAGCTTTTACTTTTCCTGTCTAGAGCTTGCTTTGTATAGATTTGTCTGCATGCTATCTCTCCCTTAGATTGTGAGCTCCTGGAGGGCAGAGATTGAGTTTTGCCTCTTTTTGTATGCCCAACGCTGTTAGCACAGTGCTTGGAACATAGAGGGACATCTAGATGGTACAGTGGATAGAGAGCACTTCCCCTGAAGTTGGGAGGATCTGAGTTCAAATGTCACCTCAGATTACTAGCTGTGTGACCCTGGACAAGTCACTTAACTCCAATGGCCTTAAACATCCAGGGCCATCTCCAGTCATCCTGATATAGATCTTGCCAGATGGCTCTGGAACAAAGAGTGAGGTTCATGACCTTGCACAGCCCTGCCTCACTTAAATCCAATTTACTGCAAGTCATGACATCACCCCGATGTCATGGTCTTCTTCCTTTGAGGACAAACAACAACAGCAAACAGGTGCTTAACAAATGCTTATTGATTATTTATTGACTGACTTCCCCAGACAGAGTTTTGATGTCTCTGAATCTGTGTTACTGGAAAGTTCTCCGTTTGTGATTCATTCCTTTGTTTTGAGCCATCTCAAAACTCAAGAGGGAGTGAGCTAGGAAAGATACAGGGACTGGGAGAGAGGGCTGACTGGATTCAGAGGAGATGGCTTCAAAGCCTGCCTCCGACACTCGCTCTGTGTCCCTGGGCAAGTCATCTGGCCCCTTGGGCCTCTACAGAGAGCAGGAGATAGAGGCAGAGAGCCCTGTGTGACCTTCTCCTTGACCGCCCTTTCTTCATCTGGGCCCCACTGTTGCCCTCTGTAAAATGAGGGGGTAGGACTAGCCGGTTTCTGGGGTCCTTCCCAGTTCTCGATCCCATCCTGGGTATATATGATGTGTTTTCTGCAAGCCAGCATCAATTTCATGCTTTAATCTAGAGCCCTCTACTGTCTCAAACTGGATTTTTCCCCCTTAGAGCTGTTGTGTAGGAGTGCCATCTGCTGGCCAAATAATATACTTTCTATTGACATGCCTTACAAACTGATAGGTCAATCCATGGACATTTATTACGTCCCTACTATGTGCCAGGCACTGGTGATACAAAAAGGGGTGAAAGACAATCCCTGACCTCAAAGAGCTTACAATCTAATGGGAGAGACAACACGCAAACAGATGTATACAAAGCAAACTAGGTACAGAATAGGAAATAATTACCCAAAGGAAAGGTGTTGGAAATGAGAGGTAGGAGAATGAACACCTGTAGAAGGTGGGATTTTGGTTGGGACTTCAAGAAAGTGAGAAAGGTCAGTAGTGGAAGCAGAGGCGGGAGAGCATTCAAGGCAGGGGGGACAGCCAGAGAGACTGCCCAGAGCTGAGAGATGGAGGGGCTTGTTACTGGATGGAAGAGTATGTGTTGGTAAGGCACAAGAATATTGGAAAGGTGGGAGGGGGAAGGTTATGAAGAGCTTTGAATGCCAAATGGAGCATACTGTATTAGATCCCGAAGGCAACTGGGAGTCACTAGATTTTATGGGGTGTGGGTGGAGCATGATTAGACCTACATTTTAGATTTGAACTCAGGTCTTCCTGACTCCAGGGCCAGTGCTCTATCCACTGTGCCACCTAGCTGCCCCCAGACCTACATTTGAGGAAAAGCACTTTGGTAGCTAATGGAGGATGGATGGGACTGGGGAGCGACTTGAAGCAGGTAGCCCCCCTGCCCCAGTCACAACTGCAATAGTCCAGGCATGAAGCGATGAAGGCCTACACCAGGATGGAGGCAGCGTCAAAGAGAAGGGGGTGTTTGGTGGAGATGTTGCAAAGGTGAAATCAATGGGCCTTGACATCAGATTAGACATGGAAAGTGAGCGAGAGCAAGGAATCCAGAAGTACATAGTACTGGGGGGGGGTGGCACAGCTAGATGGCACAGTGGATAAAGCACCGGCCCTGGATTCAGGAGGACTTGAGTTCAAATCCAACCTCAGACACTTGACATTTACTAGCTGTGTGACCCTGGGCAAGTCACTTAACCCTCATTGCCCCCCCCCCCAAAAAAAAAACCATAGTACTGGGCAGACAGGCACACAAAGACATTGTTGCTGGAGATATGAATTGGAGCCCAACTTGTAATAATGCAAGTAATTAATATGGAATACTATGGGGCTATAAGAAATGATGAGCTGGTTGATTTTAGAAAAACATGGAAAGACCTGAATGAAGTGGCAAAAAGTGAAATGAGCAGAACCAATAAAACATTGTACATAGTAAAAGAAATACTGTCCTAAGAACAACTTTGAATAACTAATTCATCTTGAGTATCATGAATACTCAAACTAACCATAAAGTACCTATGAAGGAAGATGCTATCTACCTCCAGAGAAAGAACTGATAAATAAAAGTATGTATAATACAGTTTTATATATATATATATATATACATACATACACATATATAAGTATACACACATATGTATGTGTGTGTTTAATTGTAGCCTTCTCTAGAGAGGGGTGGGGAGGGAGGGAGGAAAAAATAAAAAGTGCACAGCAGAGAAAAAAAGACAACTTAGAAGGCAGCACAGAAAAGCAGGATAGCTTCGAAAACAATGTGTAGTGTTTATATAGGTTTTCCTAAAAAAAAGTAAGCGGTCTGAAATGGAAATTCGTGGTTTTATATTGAATCCTCTCTGTGTTGTGCTGTGAGTATGGTAATGTTCTTTTTTTGTATTTAAGTTCAAAATAAATTTTTAAAGATTTTTAAGAAAAGTAATTAATCCATTCTGACTGCCGGGCCGCTGGAGGTCAAAGTCAGAAACAGAAGTCCAACAAGTTACAAAAATATTCAGAGGATCATAACTCTAGAACCATAGAGGCCACTGAGTCCAACTCCGACATATTTCAGATGAGAAGACTGAGGCCCTAAGGTGACTTCTGCAATGTCATTAGAGGTGCGCGTGTGAAGTCTGCTCCTCTAGGTCTGGAGTCAGTCCTTGAGTGACTGCACTGGGGACAAGAAGAGTTAGGTGAACTTGTCCAGGGTCATGTTGCTTGGAGGAATAAGAAACCCAGTTTTCCCTACTAGAAAGACCAATGCTATACTCGCATGGTGTGGTGGCAAAGAGCTAGAAACAATGTGGGCGCCCATCTCTTGGGTTCTGGGACAGAATTCTGAACATGTTGGAGCTGCCTTAGTAGACTACAAACTTACTGAGGGTAGGGATTCTGCCACTTTTTCCCATCATCGTAGGCATCTATTTTTTTTTTATTGAAGTGAGTTTTGCTGGCCAGATAGTGGCATGTGAATGTGAAGATATAAACCATGAATTCAAGGGACTCAGAGAAACATCATATGTTCAGACCAATATCTACCAAGCTCTCCCCAACCACTACCATGTAGATTAGGCTTGTGCTTTCCCTAAAGGGAAAGCGAGCTTGCTTTCTTGCACCTTCTTGGCCCAAGGGGTCAGTGCATAATGCAACTTTCTGGTGACTTGAGGCCTTATTGATGTGGCTTCCTGGTCACCTAAGATCATCAAAAGGTGCACCTTCATGAAGTAGGGGTCATTTACACTTGGAGGATACCCCAAGACCACCATAATCACTAGATTCTCTTGTGAAGCTCACATTTTAACAGAGGAGACAACACATGGAAAGTTTCACCTACAAGTCATAAGCCCTGGTCCTTAAAGGGAAGCATCAAAGCAGATGTCATTTTTTGATGTTTAACCATTTGAGAGAGGCAAGGACTTTGGTGGCAAGAATGTTCTTCCCCGAGTCTTCTTCCCAAGATGGTAGCTAAGGACATTTGTCTGGGAGCACTGGATTCCTAAGGCTCTTGGGTTCAGGATCCTGAGCTGTCTCCATTAGGGTCAGAGGCAAGAAGGTGGTCATCCCAAGGGGGTGATTTGATTTGCTCAGCATATCTTGTCTCTTCTTCAGGGTGCCTTACTGCTTCAGCTTAGACCAGCTTTTCTGCTCTTATATTTTCCCTTCTCTTTGTTTCCAATCCCCTCTTTATAAAGATGGTGAGACAAAGAATGAGCTCAACTTCAGTGCTGTTAAATTTAATCTGCTTTTGTTCCCCATCCTTCTTTTCTATCACCCAGGGATTCTTATTATTTCTTTTTTTTTTTAATTCCCTCTTCAAAATCCATCCTCTTTTAGCATTTATTTGGTGGAAGACTAATCTTTTCCATATCTGCCCGCCCTCTAATTCCTCCTTATCACTTCTCCCTTTTCCCTCCCATTTCCCTGTTGAGTGAAATGTATTTTTGTCCTCAACTGTGTCTATATGTGTATTCTTCTCTCCTTTGACCAGTTCAAATGAGAGGTTACAAATGTCACCTCCTTCCACCATCACTCCTCCTTGTATAGACTTCTAGTTGAACATCCCAATTATATGAGATGGTTTTTCCCATCCTTCCTCCCCACCACCATCATTTTGCCTCTCTTTCCATTCTTCATCTAAGATCAAAAAATAACAAAACCTTTCCAAAGCCTTCTGTCTAGTTAGCCTTATAATCATAATGCCTGGTGCTGATAGTATTCCAAGGATCCATGTATCTTCTCTCCATACTAGACTGTAAACTATTTATCCTTGTTCAGCCTCTTATAATTCCTTGCTCATGTTTCTTTTTATATTCTCTTGATTCCTGTGTTTGTATTTCAAACTTTATGTTGTATAAAAAATTAATTGTTCAAAACTATAACTAACCTGGAAAAATTATATAAGTGGATTTATGAAAAATTATGATTATATGAAAAATGATAAATTTAGAAAAATTATCATTGGGCCGTAAGTCCCATCTGGGTCGCCATTAAAATGTGAGAATATTTTTAAATTGACTGGGCCTAATTTGGGGGGCTAATCTGACTGGAGGACTAAACTAGGGACTGTTGACTATTTGGGTATCTGACTTTGTTAATTTAATGTGGGCCGTTTATAAAGTTCCACCACACTGCTTCACTCCCAAATTGATAAGCACAGGATTAAGAAGCCTCTTAACTAAATAATCCAAGCAGAGTTTATTTATGAGATACTATTTCAAATTAAGAATACAGGGAAATAAAGTACAACCTGACTGCTTTCCTGTGGTCTCTTTCCACTGCGTCTCTTTCCCACCTGCTGAACTTCTTGAATACAATAAGGGCCTTAGCTGCCTCCAGCCTCAGGGCATGATACACTTTCCCTGGTCAGCTATTTTCTTCTAATTCCTCTTAATCTTCACTTTCTCCAGCTTGTACCCCGTGCTGACCTGCTTCTGTGCTCTCCGCTGCCTCCCGGTCAGTCTGTCTTCTGCTCTGTCCTTGTCCATGCTCCCCTCTAGTTACCCCTCTCGTCCCTCTATCTAGTCCGTCCTCGAGTCTCCCTCCTGTCTCCCTCCCAGGTCTGCATATACCTTTTCTTCTCTCCACTCAAATCTCGGGGCTTCCTTCGCCCCCACAGACCAAGCTAATCCACCAGCCAGAGCTGCAGCTGGTGGGGGGGGGGGGGGGTGTTGCGCTCCAAGTTTCACGTGCCTCAGCACAGGCTATCCGGGATCTTTCAGATAGCTCTGTTCAGGTCAGAGGGAGCTGGGGGCTTTCCCCCAGCTGTCTGACCTGGCATCTTGTATAGCCCATGGGGCTTTTTCACTCAGCTGAAGCTGAGGAGGAGGGGGAGAGACCCTGAGGGCCTAAGGCTTTCTAATCTCAGCCTAAAGGTAGGGTCCCCAAATCAAAATAAATTTCCACATTGTGTAGATCTATTTTTCCTAAGAAATACTTGAAAGTCCACTATTTCATTAATTTTTCTCCCACAGAATTATATTCACTTTTGTTGGGTAAATTATTCTTAGTTGTAAGCCTAGATCTTTTGCCTTCTAGAATATTGTATTCTAACTTCTTGTTTTCTTCAAAAGAATGCCCCTAAATCTTGTATGAACCTGACGATGGCTCCTTTGTATTTGGATTCTTTCTTTCTGGATGAAAGTATTTTTTTAAATTAACTTTAATAGGGGGCAGCTAGGTGGCGCAGTGGATAAAGCACTGCCCCTGGAGTCAGGAGTACCTGAGTTCAGATCCGGCCTCAGACACTTGACACTTACTAGCTGTGTGACCCTAGGCAAGTCACTTAACCCCCACTGCTCTGCAAAAAAACAAAACAAAACAAACAAAAAAAAAAAACCTTGGATACTCTGGATTTTTGCTATAATATTCCTGAGAATTTTCATTTTGAGGTTTCATTTAGGAGGTGACTGTTGGATTCTTTCCACTTATACTTTGCCCACTGACTAAGGAATTCCCACACCCTGTATCCACTTTATCTGATTATCTGATTCTTCTCAGAACCTCCATTTTAAGCAAAAGCTTTTTAAATTTTATATAATCAAAATAATCAATTTTACATTTTGCAATGCTCTCTATATCTTCTTTGGTTCTAAATTCTTCTTCATCCATAAATCTGACATAAACTATTCTATATTCTTTTAATTTGCTTATGGCATCACTCCAGATGTGTAAATCACGTACCTGTTTTGACCTTATTTTATTATATGGTGGGAGATGTTGGTACAGGCTTCTCTTTGGTCTGGCAAATGTGCCCTGGTTTTGTTGCTTCAGACTGGGCTGGAGACTGCAAATGAGACCTTGCTCTGCTCCTAGTGCAGCTACTATCTTTGCCTGAACTTATTCTTATCTAACTGCACAGCCCACAGTAGCTGCTAATCCTGAAACTAGAGGACTCCAGCCCAGAACCTTACCTCTAGTGCTCCCCATCCCTAGAAACCCTCCTCAGTCTGCCCTGTATCTGTGACCCCAAAGTGGGTCATAGTGAAGGACAGAGCTGCCAGTGGGCATGTTCCCACCTCCTGCACACAACCTGGCTCTTCCTGAATGGGTTTGTGACCTCCTCTTGCCCTGGTGCAGAACTTGTTCTTATGCATCTCCCAGTGTCTATAGACTTCTTTGCTTGTCTCCTTGTGTTGACCTGGGATGAAAACATGACTCACTGGGATTTTTCCTTGGATTTCCTGACCCATTCTTAGTTTAGGATATTTTCTGGATCTTTTGGAGGGAATTTGTTTGGAGGATTTGGGCTGTACTTTGCCCTACCTCTTCACCATCTTGGCTCCGCCTCTGAGGCAGATTTTTCAAAGACCCCAAGTTTACAATAATTCTGTCCTTGCCAGTACAGTTATGGAACACAAGTAGCTTGAGATGATGTCCCCAGTTAGGTAGTAAAAACTCTAACAATGGCTCAGGAGTTGGGATCTCCCCTGACCGCCTCCATGTCCTCATGCCACAACCAATGGGGTACAAAGAAATGAAAGAATAGGGAAAACTACAGATGTTTATTTAGCCACATATGTTCATGGCAAAAAATATCAGATCAATCTTTAGCCCTACAAAAGGACATGGTTAGGAATGGTGCCTGCCCAACCCATCTGAACTCCCTGGTCTTAGAGCTGTGAGTTCTTCCTCTCTGTTGTTTCTCTGGGTTCCAGCCATCTGAGGGCCTACAATATAAAACCCATAGTCCTATGCCTCCATCTGGCCTCTTTCTCCCTCTCCTTTCATGGTCTCACTCAGAAGCTTTGGTTGGATGGAGGGGACTGCTGGTATTGCTACCACCAGTCACTGTAGTTGTGTGACTGCTCCTCGTGTTGGGAGAAAGACTCATCTCTTCTGAGATTTTCTAAAAATTCCAAGCAACTGCAGGGAGAAAAGAAACCCAGCCTCCAGTCTTATCTCTTGTTAGTCCCCTCTCTTCCCAGGCTGGGAAGAAACACAATTTCCAGGCTTTTTGCAGTTCCACAAGCCTTGCTAAGATAACTGCTACATCAGGAACACACTCTCTTTGCATCTCTGCTGGTTCCTTCTCTGTTCTGCTCAGGAACCACCTACTCAAAGACTGTTTTGACATTTAAAACCCTCCACAATTTGGGCTCCTACCTACCCTTCTAGACTTGCAGCACATTTCACCCCTTCATACATTTTTTTCAGTCATGATGACCTGCTAAGTGTTCCATGGATAGGACATGCCACCTCCAGCTTCTGTGATTACACAGATGGCCTGCCTCTGTGATTGCCATGCCTCTCTCCCTTCTAAAAAATAACTTTGTATTTGATTTGTATATACTTTCTATTTACTTATCTGTGCACATGACATAAACTCCAGGAGTATATAAGTATCATGAGAGTAAGGACTATTTTATCTCTGTGGGCTCAGCACCTAGGATAGTGTCCTAAACAGTACTGCTTAATAAATAACAGATTAATTAAAAATAAGCCAAAATGAATTGTTAATATTCTGCCCTTTCCCTCACCCTTATGTTTTCCTAAAACACTTTGTATCTCTCCTTTGTTCTTATCACACCCTCCTTTTTAGACATATTTGCCTATAAGTTGGATCTTCCCAGAGGGAAGACGTTGTCTTTTTAAAATCTCTGAATCCTCATTCTGAGCACAGGGCCTTGAACAAAACAAGTACTTAGCCTCTGTCTGTCTGTCTATCATCTATCTCTAAATCTATCTAAAAGTGTCTAAGGATATCGATATCAACCTATATAATTATCTATATGTGTGTATATGTGTGCATACATATACACACATACATATGCATGCATTTACATATATACATACACACCTCTGTGTATGTATGTGTGTATTTTTGTGTATGCGTGTGTGTGTGTGTGTGTGTGTGTGTGTGTGTGTGTATGTGAAAAAGGGTGCCAGATTTGGAGACAGGAACTAGCTTCAAACCCTAGTTCTGCCATTTAATACTTGCATCACCTTGGACAAGTCACTTAGCTTATCTGAACTTCAGTTTCCTCATCTGTAAAACGAAAGGGTTAGGTTAGACTGCCTCTCTGGCCCCTTCCAGCCCCAACCCTATGATCCTGTTTCTTTCCTTTGGAATTGGATGAAAAGAATGACAGGAAGAAGAGGAGGGAGGGTATGGGAGTTATTCACTAGACAGCCCAGATTCAAGGCCACATGCTCTTGACTACAGACAACGGAACTTGTTCTTTTCAAATAATTTGGCCAGAAACAAAGGGAAAACGTTTTCCATAATTGTATAAAATGGAGCCCACTGTTATTTAATAAGACCAAACACTTAGAATAACATGAGAAAGGAAATTGAGAATGGATAGAAAGAGTAACTATAGAAGAAGATGAACATAGGTAATACTTGTGTTCTTAAGAGAAACTCCTACCTAGGCAGAGAAACTCGTACCTTGAGATTGTAGAAAAAAAGTCAAAATTTGATAGCAAAGTTCCTATTCACAATTGGTCCCTAAAATAGGCAGGCTGGAGCAGAGCTGTAACTAAGACAGCCAGAGCTTCTTCCCAGGGCACTGAAATGTTTAAGGGGCTGTCAGAACTTGGAGTCCCAACAACTGAGTTTAGCATCAGTCAGAATAATTATGTAAAATAAAAAGTTGGCAAAAGGTGAGCTTCAGGGTAACTCCATTCTTTTTTTTTCTTTTCTTTTAGGACAATGAGGATTAAGTGAGTTGCCCAGGCTTACACAGCTAGTAAGTGTCAAGTGTCTGAGGTCAGATTTGAACTCAGGTCCTCCTGAATCCAGGGCCAGTGCTTTATCCACTGCATCACCTAGCTGCCTCTGGGCAGCTTCATTCCAAAGGAATTCCTTCCCAGCCTGCCTGTACCTTGTACCCCAGATAGTCTGAAGGTACGTTTGTACCTCTTGCCCCAGAATTAAACATTGTTGGATACATTTCTGAGCTTGTGGGTTAGGCAGAAGATAGCAGGGTCACAGGCATGTTCAGGGACAGTTAGGTTACCCAGTGGATAGAGTACCAGATGTAAAATCAGGAAGACTCTTCTTCCAGAGTCCAAATGTCACCTCAGACACTTACTAGCTATGTGACCCATGGCAACTCATTTAACCCTGTCTGCCTCAGTTTTCTCATCTGTAAAATGAGCCAGAGAAAGAAACAGCAAATTACTGCAATATTTTTGCCAAGAACCCTCCCACAGGGTCGCAGTCAAACATGACTGAAAACAACTGAAATAAGAGTGTTGTTACCTAAACAATATGAGCATTAACTCATAAGCTCCAATCTGTTCATTTCCTTCTACTATGCAATACCTGGTGGCAGGATTTTCCTGTTATGTTTAAGACATTGCCATGACTCAAAAGCCTGGGGCCATTTTGGTAGATTTTCCCACTATTGGCTCATTGGTCCCCATCCAGGAAACTGGGGAAGCTCGATCCCTGGTATCCCATCTACACACATCCTCTTCAGACTGACACTTACTCGCTGTACATAAGCATCTCACTCACCATATTACAGAAGAAAGATTTATTAAAAGAAAGACACTGAAACCCATTAATAAGCCATTAATCCCAAAGAAACATGTGAATCTCCAAGGCTCTTTGTCTCTTCGCTGAAGGTCTCTCTTTTCCTCCTGGCTTCTCTCCAGGCCAAGTCCCTGCTGGAACACTGATAGTATTCCTCATGACCCATAGCAGAGTCATGTCCAACAGCTCAGCAGTTTATCCATCCAGATGAAGGTAAGCGATAGGCTCTTAGGAATCCTTCCTTAAAGGTCACAGAGATTAGCCCTTGCTTTTCAGTCTCTAGATTCCTCCAGGCTTTGAATGCCTTCTCCCAGGTGTGGAACAATGGAAGAAATCCCAGTCTTCTCCTCCTCCTCCTCCTCCCCTTTATCTTCTCTGGTCTCCTCCGGAGAGTCCTTCTCAGACTCACCTAGCATACCTGAGGATGGACATACTTTATTTTTTCCATTGCCTCAAATGGGAGGGAGGATCATTTGCTACAATAATATTACAGAAAAAAGAAAATTGAGAAGCAATGTGGTAGAGTGGACCTAGGACTGGGAGTCAGGAAGTCCTAAATTCAAATCCTTCCTAAAACACATGAAGGAAGGAAGGAATGAAAGAAGGAAGGAAGGAATGATGATGAAGGAAGGAACAAAGGAACGGGGAAAATTGCTTTTATTAAGTGTTTACTATGTGCTAAGCCCTGAGGATACAAACAGGAAAGTAAGACAGTCCCTGCTCTCAAGTTCACATTCTAATAGAGACAACACACGTAGAGAGTTTCAGCTGCAAGTCGGCCAACAGAAAGGTCCCATAAGCCTTAGGTTACAGCTGTTAAAAAAAAAAAAAAGATAACAACATCTCATCTTTAAAGCCATTTCCACTCACCAGCCCCTCTCTTTTTCAGATGGGGACCGTTTGCCAGTCCAAGAATTTTGGTGGGGAAAACTTTGTCTCTTGGACTTGGGTAGCAATGGGCTGAGGCTCCCATGGGGGCTGTGGCCAGGTCCCAGCTCCAGAAGGCTCACTTCTCCGGATAATGCCTGTGCTGCTTGGGCTTCCCAGGGCTCTTGGGCTGACTTCCCCGACGATGGCAGTTGGTCCACAGCTGACACTGGCGTTGCTGAAGAAGTTGGGTGGGTCAGACTTGTCACACTGTGATTGCTCCCCAAAAAGAAATAGTTTGGGGAGAGGCTGAAAACAGAGCTGGTGATATGGGGAGCCCTTGAGTTCAAGGTTTTGCTCTATCTCCATTGGAGTCTGAGGAGAGATGGTGGTCAAGGGGGTAGAGGTGGTATGACTCACCTTTCGAGTGCCCCTTCTTGTGTCTCCTTCAGGGTGTCCTGCTGCTTCAGGTAAGCTGGTTTCTTGGGGGTGATGGTCCTTTGTAATTCCATTTCCTTATCTCATGGTTAGGACATTACTCTTGAAAATTAGCTATTCAGGACCCTCTACCCAATTCTATCTCATCATAAATGGAGATCAATTCTCATTGCTGTCACCTTTTCCTATGTCTTCCTTCCCTCCCTCCTTTTCAAAATCAGGTGCCTCATCCTCCATTCCACCTTCCTGTCACCAGGGTGGCGAGGTGGCACAGTGGATAGAGTGCCAGGCCTGGAGTCAGGAAGACTTATTTCTTCCTGAGTTCAAGTCCGGCCTCAGACACTTCCCAGCTGTGTGACCCTCAGCAACTTACTCCACTGTGTTTGCCTCGGTTTTCTGATCTGTAAAATTAGCTGGAGAAGGAATTGGCAACGACTCCAGCATCTTTGGCCAAGAAAACCTCAAATGGGGTCACAAAGAGTTGGAAACGATTCAAATGATCAAATAACCAAATCTCTGAGCCTCTTTCCTCATCTGTAAAAGTAGTTTGTTGGACAGAACAATCCCTGTGGATCTAGTTCTCTAATAGGCCCACAACAGTCATGGAGCTGGAAGGGCCCTTCAGAGGCTCCTTGACATGTAGCCTGCCTGTGCTTGAAGCCCTGGCAGGGAGTGCTTAAAGCGAGTGGGGAGCTCACTACCTCCCATTTTATTTCAGGAGAGCTCTAATGGTTAGGTTTTCCTTAAACTGAATTGAAATGTGCCCCGACATGAGCTTCTGCCTATTGCTCACAGCTGTTTATCAATGGGAACTTTGAGTAAAACTAGAATGTAAAGTCTCTAAGGGCAGGGAATGCTTCCCTTCCCTTTTTTGTACCCCCAGCATTTGGCCTATACTAGGAACCAAATACATGTTTGGGGTTTTTTTTGATTGATTGCAGTGTTCAGGGCTCAGTGTTCAGAGCTCTGTGACACTCTCCTCCTTCCAGACTGGAACTGATGAAGCTCCTTTGGGTCCAGAATTCAGCCAGTTCTGAATCTACTCAAAAGTGTTCTCATACAGCACAATAATCTCTCCATCTTGCCTATGGAATGAGTAATAGCCACTTGATTTGACACTTTCCTGAAATCTCCATGCCCTACACTTAACTGGGGCAGTCCTCTGCTCTACCAGGCTGATATCCTTGTCCCAAAAAGGAATAGAGGTCAGCCTGCCAGGTTGTGCTTTTGATGAAGCTGGGCAGACTCGGTGATGACTGTTCTCCTTTCTCAACAGTCAGTAACATGAGGTGACTTCCAGTTCTTGCTAACTCCTTTCTGATCAGCTGTGGATCATCAGAACAGGCTTGACGAGTATTTCTATTTTGCATCCAAAGAATCTCTCCACCTTGTGTTTGCTTCCTGCAATCCATCCCAGTGCCACTGATAACCCTTAGTTTCTGGACCCTCAACTATTTATCTAGCCCTCCCTCTCCAGCCTCCTCAGGTACTTTTCACCTCTCTTTTCTTTCCGGATCCTGAAGGTCAAGGAGATCCCTTCCAACTCTCAGGGAGAGTAAAAGGGCAGGCAGGATAAACAAAGGTCTCCATCTGTTCATAGAACCAGACTTAAGCACTATTGGCAAGGTGCCAAGCAAATGACTAGGGCTTGGTTACACGATGTAGGTTCATTCAGCGGAATTTGGTAAATGTTTTAAATATTCAGTGGGAACAACACATTGTACTGGGTGCTAGGACTATGAAGATAGATACAAAAAAAATTGTTATCAAATTTTTAAACTAGATTATCAAATCTAGTGGGGGAGAAGAGGAAGACACATATACAAATAAGTTTGATGGGGTGTGAGATAAGTAGAAAGAAGAGGGCTAGATGCTGGGCTACAAAGAAGCTGAGAAGGAAGAGGACACCTTCACATGGACAGCTTGGGGGTGGGGAGCAGCCTAGAGAAGCCTGCTTATACATGGAGGAGGTGGTGACTGGAATGGATTAGGCTTGGAGATGGGAGAAGACGTCAGTGAGACAGGATGGCGAGTGACTCAGTTTAACTGGTAGTATGCAGGAAGGGGCAGGTAGGTGGTGTAGTGGGCAGAGTGCTGGGCCTAGAGTCAGGAGGACCTGAGTTCAAATCTGCCCTCGAACACTCACTAGCTGTCTGACCCTGGGCAAGTAGCTAAATGCTATTTACCTCAGTTTCCTTATCGGTCAAATGAGCCAAAGAAGGAAATGACAAACCACTCCAGTATCTTTGCCAAGAAAATCCCAAAATGGGGTCACAAAGAATCTGACACAGCTGAAATGACTAAACAGCAAAACCTTCACAAACAACAACAATGTATAGGAGGAGAAGTAGGGTGAGATCCTCTCTTGGTACTTTCCTCTTCTCTTTTTCTCTCTCTTCTTTTCCCTCCTTTCTGTCTCTGCTTCTCTCCTCTTTCTCTTTTTTCCTTCTCTCTCCTTCTCCCCGTCTCTGTCCTCCTCTCTCCTCTCCTCCCTCCTACATCGCGGTTTCAGTGTGCGCGCCTGTGTAATGACTGAACCCCGTGACTCTCATTGATCGCACTTGCACCGCGGGCTTCGCGGGGCGGGCGGGGCCCCAGAGGAGGAAAAGGGGAAGGGCGGGGCCCGCGCTCCGCACGTACGCCGGAGGTCCCGCAGCGCCTGCGCAGTGCGTCGGCCCCATTGCGGAGGTGCGAGGATGGCGGCGGCGGCGCCAGGCAGGGGCTCGGACTCGGGAGGAGCTGGGGAGCCCGGCCCCCGGGCGCGGGCCGGCGGCGGCGGCGGCCCGGAGGAAGAGGAGGAGGAGCGGGAGCCCCGGTGCCCGCGGCAGGAGCTCACCAAGCACTCGTACTGGTTCGACCTCTGGCTCTTCCTGCTCTTCGACCTGGTGCTGTTCGTGTTCGTCTACCTGCTGCCCTGGTGAGGGGAGGGGCGGGGGGGGGGGGGCAGAGCCCGGAGCGGGGGGCGGGGCCGGGGGGGCGGGAGCGGGGCCGAGCGGGGGGCGGGGCCGAGCCCGGAGTGGGGCCCCGCCCCGCCCCGCCCCGCCCCTCGGCGGATGCCCCGCAGCGGGGCAGGCGCCGCTTCGGCCTCTCCTCGGATGGCCCGCGGGAAGCGCCCGGGGCGGGGGACCCCGGAACCCTGGCGGCGAGAAGCCGACGGCTCCCGGCGTGGATCTCCCTTCCGAGCGGGGGCGGCGTGGGTGGGGCCGGGAGTCGGGAAGCCCTGATTGCAAATGCAGCCGCCCTGCCTCCGTCTCCTCCGCTGTCGCACCCAGCCCGCAGGTGCCCGGCACGTAGTAGGTGCCCTGCACTTAGTAGGCGCCCTACCTTACGTGGCTGCTCCCGGGGAGCCTTGCTACGGCTGAACCCCCAGATCTCGGAATGGAGCGCCTCCTTTGTGATCGGCCCCGCCCCTTTTGCATCCTCATTCTCGGCCCCCAGCCCAGCTTCGGATTGTCCAAGCTGCCGGTCTCTAGCCCCCGAGGGGTGGGAGGAACCGAGGCCCCTCGGGGTGCCACGTACGGGACAGTCTGGCCCCGGGCTGACGTCGGGCCGTGACCGCGCGTGTACCAGAGCGTGGATTCCGTGGCTTTGGGGGCTGTCCCACGGGAGCGCCCCCACTGCCCCAATTGTGTGCCCTCTGGGAGGGGTAGAGGGGAAGAGTGTAGACTCGGGGCACCGAGGGCAGGCCGGGACGTTAGATCGGGGGTACGCAGGGAAGAGGGAGCGGCTCTCCTGACTGCGGGGTCAGGGGCCTGGAAGAACATGCGTGTCATTCATTACGTGAAAAATAAGCAGCTGGTGGGAAGTGGGAAAACCTGAGCCTCTTTCCGGCGTCCCCCATTTCTGATTCTGCCTAAAATGACCTTTATCCTGTCATCCAGGAGCTACCTCCTCAAATTGGCCTGCGGTCTCTGCAGCTGTTTTCTTTGGTTTTGTTTTGTTTTGTTAACCACTTAGCGTTTGCCATTCTTGGCAAAAGGATAGAAGGCCCCCAATTCATTATAGGCTTAGATTGATTAAAAAGCTAACTGGTGGGACGGATTCAGGAAATAGGCCTTCTGGGAATCTGTAAAGTTGGTGGGGTTTTTGGTTTTGGTTTTGGTTTTTTTGGTGAGGCAGTTGGGGTTAAGTGACTTGCCCAGGGTCACACAGCTAGTGTCAGGTGTCTGAGGCCGAATTTGAACTCGGGTCCTCCTGACTCCAGGGTCCGAGCTCTATCCACTGTTCCACCTAGCTGCCCCAAATCTGTTAAGTTTTGACTGAAGCATCAGTAACTAGTGTTTCTTTTTAGTTCTTGATGATATAGAAAATTGCTGTAAAGGTAAAGGAGCTATCATTTCCTTATGCAAATCAAATTATTGACCAAAACAACTCAGTTCACAGAAATACTCCCCCCCACCCAGTTCTCAATGGGAGATTCACTTCATAATCAAATGATTCAGTAATATAGCCTGGATTCTTAGCTTTTCTTTCTGCCCTCAAATTTCCAAAGAACTGGAAAACATATAGTTTGAAGGTCTTTTTTCTCTTTCACCTTTTTATCCATTGACAAATTACATAACTGAGCAGTTTCCTGTTGGAATCCTTTAAAACTTGTTTACATGTTTTGAAATCCTAGAAGAAATGGGCAGGAAAAGAATAAATAGAAAATTACTGAAACAGCTTTGTTTTTATTTTTTACAGAAAGATTGAGCTGATTCCTGTATAAGGGCATGGTGTGCTGGATGATTTTTGAAAACAAGGTTTTTTCAAGTGAAATTTCCGACAGCCTTCCTTCTGGGACTTCCTTCTGTTCTGCAACAATCAGTGAATCTTCCAGTGGCCCCAGAGATAGATACTAGTGACACGCTGGGTCCAGTGGGTAGCTAAGCTCTTGCTAAATGAACACCAGCATCCTTCAGTTCATGCTGCGATAACTTCTCAAATGTTTAATGACTTTAAAGTGACTTAATAGAAAGGAACATTTATTATATCTACATAAAGGTAATCTTGGATCTTTAAGAAAAATGCAGAAATTCTTTTATGTGTTGATGTGCTTACTGTTGAAAGGATGTGGTGCTGGATGTCTAAGAAGGCAGAGCAGATGGGCTGTCGCCAGCATTGTTGTTGTTCTGAAGTGGTAGCTGACATTGATAGTTCTTTCCTTAAAGGTTGATAAGACTGAGTGCCCAGCCCACAACTGCTGAGTCCACTGAGAGGGACCTGTGGCTGCTTTCTCCTCCACCTTTCCCCTCAGTAATGTAGCATGGAAGAAGAGACACCTTCTGGCCAAACCCTTTGCCTGACCCAGGGAAGGGACCGGGACCACGAGGGAGCAGAGTTATGGAGAGGGTCTACAGTGCAGAAGGCTATGCCAGGGGTGCTAAGGATACAAAGCCACACACCGTGCCTGCCCCTCAGGAGTTTTCATTCTACTCGATAAATCTGCATGAGTGACTGATAGAAATAAAGTAGGGAGTAAAGAGGGAGTTGGCAACGTACTAGGAGTGTGCACGGAAAGACTTCTCAGATAAGGTGGCACCTGAGCTGGTAAGGGTACTGAAAGGCCAGAGTTGGTGTGAACATGGTTAGGATATAGATGTTACCTGGGTTGAAGTAGAGTCATTAAGGTTCTTAACCTGATCTGTGGCAGTGCCAGCCCCCTATCTTGGGAAGATTATTTTGGCTCGCTTAATTAGGAGGGTCAGGTCTCGTGCAGGTCTGAAAGAGACCATAGAACATTCTTCTGGGCTTTCTAGTCAGAAGTGAGGTCTGAGAGGAGCAGGTACTGGAGACCTGGCTGGGCCCCCTACGTGGTAGGGAGCCTGGTTGAAACAGTGCTGATGATTTTCCTCCCAGCCCTTCCTCCACCTTTTGTCTGGCATAGGGGAGAGAGGGCAGAGTCTTCATTGACACTGAAGAGACACAGGACCAGTTATACCAAGTGGGTAGTGCTGCTGGTCTCGGAAGGAATTCCAGTTTACTTAGGTGAGGTAACCACTTACAGCAATAGCACAGGCTCCGGTGAGTATCAGAATAGGGGAAAAAAGATTCTCTGAAGAGGCACAGTGAGGGAGAATAGACCCAGAAGAGGTCACAGTTTGAGTCCCACTCAGTAAGTACCTATATGCTCTTTGGCAGATCAGTCACATCTCTGGGCCTTGGTCTGGATCAAAGTGTCTGAGAACTTTATATTATTTTCAGTAACCTCTTAACAGAGAATGAGTGTGTTTGTCTTCAAAGAGGTCTAAAGGCTTGATCTAGTTCCCAAAAGACACAAAAAATGAATAAACTCTAGAACTTTGTTTGCCAACTCTTAATTCTACAATAGAATTTGGCAAAAAGCCTCAAGTTTATGACAGACGTTACATACATAACATGGATCAGAGGCAAGGACCTTTAATATTAGAAAACTACTTTTTGCTTTAAATAGAAGTAATTGCCAGGAGGTGGGCTGACTTTTTTTTTTTTAAGAAACCTTGATGATGGGAGGGACAAGGGAGAAAATGCATTTTTTTAATGCTAAAAATAAATAGAATTTTTAAAAAGATTACAACTTAAATTTGCATTGGGTCTTAGAGGATTAGCAGGAAAATGTTAATGAACATTAAGCAACCAAAAGGTTTTGGAGGGTTTTTCCCTTTTAAATAGAATGGCTATCCAAGGACAGATGTCCCTAAATCTTAGCATTAGATCCTGATTTGCTTTTTCTCATTGATAACCAGACCAAGCTATACCACCTCACCCCAAATCCTACTTTCTGTTTTGAGCTGGTTATCATCTGGGACTTACCCAGTTAAGGCAATTCTCACCTTTGTTAGTCTTAATTCCACCCACTCGAGGCCTCAGACATGGGGGAAAAACCAAGAAATTCTTAGCATCTTTACAACAGATGATTGTGTGGGGGGTAGGGAGTAGAGAATGGACTTTTTTGTTGAATGTGAAAACAATCCCTTTGGTAGACTCTAGTACCAATAATACTAGTCAGAGGAATCCAATTGGTTTAAATAGGATTTTTGAACTACATAGAACTCGACTGGTACTTGCTCTTTTTGAACGATGAAATCACTAACAAACCTCTGACTGTCTTTACAAGTTTAGGGCTTCTATTAGTTGATTAAAGTTTGTGTGTTACTTAGATTTCTGGGATATTGGGGGCATAAGGATATAAAATGTTTCATCTCCTTTAGCCTCTTTTTAAGATGGTTTAAAAGGGAATCATTTGGTGACAATGACATTTTTGGAAATTATTTCCTATCCAAGCCACCGTTCCTATTTAAGTCTCCTTTGCAGTTTTTTTGTTATTCACTTCACTTTTCCCCTACCATCTTCCAGGACATTCTTTAGCCTACAAGTGAGTGCTGACCTCTGGTCTAAATGCGCCTACAAAGATGCCCCACCCTCCAAAAAAGGCTTCCAACACGGTGGCTAAAGGTTCCCCTCTCCCAAAATTGGAAGTGAACCTCCAGGAAGCTGGCGAGGTGGCAACAGACTTTTCTCAAGACCTTTCTTAACTTGCCCGGAGGCACCAGCACTGCTTACCCTGATGTTTCATAAGGAAGAACAGTAACTGTGGCTCTCTGTAATAAGTAGTACTGTTACGTGGCTAGGATCAGAGCAGCTAAGTGTTGTAGGAGATTGGCCTGAATTTAAATCCCACCTGAGACACTTAAAAAGTGTGTGATCCCTGCTTGCCTCAGTTTCCTCATGTGTAAAATGAGTTAGAGAAGGAAATGGGAAACTACTCCAGTATCCTTGCCAAGAAAATCCCAAGTGGGCTGTCGTAGGTGACTGAACAAAATGATCAGTTAGAGGCTAGTTGTCCAGCAATGGACAATTTGAACTGTTTGCATTTCCCATAAGGCAAAGCACCTGTGTTTCCAAAAAAAGCATAATTCATACATATTAAGAACACAAGTCCACAATTCTAATTTAAAAGTTGTTTACCTTTTAACAATTTTGAACTAGAATAAAATGATTTCCCAGGAAAATAGAGCATTCTAAAGATAGTTTAAAACATTTTGTTCATTACAAGAATTGTTAAACACATTACAAAAGTTAACATGAAAACTTCATAATCAAATCAAAACACTTATAAAAAAATAGGCACCCTAAAAGTAAAATCAGAAGTTTAAAATGTGCATGATAAATTAGCAGTTAGAAATTTTGCCCACATATGGAGTGTACATTCAAATATAAAAGGTAATGACATTTTCTAGTTTTACCGTTGCTGTGTAATTCGGTAAATGCTGTAAACCAAAGGGTCTAACTAAACAGTACTTAAGGGAACTAAAGTCGTACCTGAAATCACCTACTTGTATTTGATATTTAGTATACTCAATGCTGATAAAGTGCCAGTAACAAGGACCTTTCAAATATCTGGAAATCAGGATTGATATAGAGTTGAAAGTAACAATTACTTTTTTCTGTGCAGGCTGTTTTTTTCCAAACATACATTAATGAATCATTTGAAATGGGTCTATTATTGCTGATGTTACAATTATGCAAGCAGCAAAGTTAAATACATTGTTATTTCAAACAGAATTTTACAAACTTTACACTATTTACAAATGTTGGTACTAAAAGCTTTACAATTGAGCTTTGGATAAAGGATAAAATTCCATTTACCTTGCATGTTCAAGTATTTCTAAATTGTGTAAGGATATAAATGAACAATCATTCAGAGTAGTTAAGCTAGGAAGAATTTCAAACCTTTGAGAAATTTAGAATAATAAATGGAAGACAAACATAACTCAGGCCAAGATTTGGTTACAAAGCAAATACACAAACTTTTTACAAGTAATCATTTTCCATTCTTACGTCAAAGCATAGTAATTCATATCATCCCAGATTTCAGAATATTCCCAAATACTATAATTTAAAATGCTTATGATTAGGTGGGGAAAAAATCTTCTTTGCGAAATTTAAAATAAAAACCCCATTAAATTTAATATAAGAAAGCTTAAATAATGAGTTTCCCTTTTCAGTTATTTGCAGAAGCACACCTTTTAGTTAAGTAACCAGTCTTTGGGTGGGTGGGTGTGTGTGTGTAAGTAGGCCACATTGACAGCAGAAAGAACCAGATCATGAATTTGACTAGAAATAAAGTATTGGTTATTAACCCCTGTGAAGGATCTATTTTATCTTTGGTACTTTAGTAAATCTAGTCTAAATCTAGTCTAGCTCCTGTTCTTTCTTAGAGATTCTGACAAGCGGCTTCCTCCATTCTTCTTACCTTAAGGTAAAGGAAGAAGTAAGATCCTTGATAGTAGTTAGAGTGAGGAAGCAAACAGTGGGTCATGGTGAATAGCTGCATTCAGAAAAAATTAGCAGGACGGACCACAGCTTGAAGTTCATTAATTCTCAGGTAATATACAAATTCCAGGCTTTGAGACCCTTTGCAAACAAAAGCAGGAACATCACATATCTTTGGGGTTCTGTTTCATTATAGTTGGTAAAACAACAAAGCTCCCTTCTATCTCCCAAGAAGGCCACTGGCTTAGTGCAAAAGAAGTGGACTTTTTTTTTTTTTAACTCCAGACCATTTTATGTCTAATGGAAAAATTGCTCTATTTTTTTATGCAAAGGCTAGCTGGAAGAGAGAAAACATCTGCTTTAAAATGTTTCCATAAACTAAAAGAATGCTTCAAAATAACATTTTATTAACATTGAATTCCAATTGACCATCTGAAGAGTATAAGTTTTCCAAATTTAAAGACAGACATAGAAATCAATTTGCTGAACGGATAGTTCCTAAATAAAGCTTAATTCACAATCGCTGGGCAAAGATTCAGGCAGCCGTGGAAAGTATTTATTGGTGACTTGCAATAAGGGTCTGGTGCCACTTTCTAGCATTGGTTATTAGCTCCCAAAATACAAAACAACACCTTCAGGCTTCACATAAAATTAGAGACAACTATTGCTTCTAACTAGTGATGTGCTAAAGGCTCCTATTTTTAGCTTACATGACTGAAGTAACGTTCACGGTTTACTAAACTCACTGGCTTGAGGGATCGATGCTACTGCTGAAGAAGCATTTTCAAAAATGGATGTTCACTGAAACATAAAAATAGAGCTCGAGGAAAGGTCACTTCCCCTCTATTTCTGACTGGAAATTTTGTGTCACAATCACTCACGATTAAGGCTTTTCCCCTCCCAGATGCTATAAAAGGATAAAATTTGCACATCAGTCTATTTAAGACACTTGGAGGTATCACAGGTAGCAGACTATCACAGAAGTCAAACAAACAAGACTACGGGTGAAACCTCTGGCTGTTTACCCATGAAAAAGTGCTTCCTCATAAACAAACACTGCTCTGCCTGGCCCTGCCAGGCTACAGACACAGGGCAGCGCTGATCAGCTAGATGTAGCTGCTGGTGAGTTGCATACGTTTACGAACGGCCCTGAGGGTTACTAGTGGCTGGCCACCCCCTTAGGAAGGGTTAGAATGCTGTGAACACAACCAACATCCACAAAGGGACCAGGATCAACGGGCGCCAAAGGCCAAGGTTTGCAAGTTTCTCCTCTTAATTCCCCCCCAAATCTCAGACACTGACTGGTCGGTTCCTGTTTCTGCTGTCTGGGTGCACTGACTGAGAAGTGCCTGCCTGCTGATCCCCAAGAGTTTCTCTGTAAGTCGCTCACGTGGCAGACTGGCCTATACGTTGGCTGGTTCCAGGTCTTCATGGAACACAGCTTTCAGCCTTGGTTCAGTCTGGCATAGAGGCTTGTTTCCATGTATGTCGCTGCTCTCTGGAAAATACAGTTTAGGTCTTTGGCGGTATTTCAACCTGTAAGTATCCGTCATACAGCTGTCGACAGAAAAGTAGGTGGTTAGGGAAACTATCCCATGTGGCTGTGACACACTGGGCCACGGTTCTGTCTGAGGAATGCCTTTATTAACAGCATCCAGAGGGGTCTGAAAGTCAGTGGAGGGGCTGGAGCGGGTCCTGGGCTTGTGTTCAGCAAGGTCTTTCCCTTGGCCTGGTTCTTTCAGTCTCGTTTCTGCCCCGACCTGGGAAGGGGCACTGATGGCGTGCTTCTGGAGGTTCAGAGGCTTAGCTTTACTCCTCCCAGAGGGCTCCCGCTCAGGGCTGGACTCTTTCTTCTCTGACCGTGACACTGTCATGGCTTTCGAATACTTCTTTGGAGGCAGAGGAGGTGGAAGATTCTGACAGGTGGCAGGTTCTAGCACCCCACAGTTGGCAGAGGGACTGACAGCAGCCTGCTTAGCCAAGCTGCATGATTCCCCCAGATTCTGCTGGGCAAAGGACTCGGCCACTTTCACCCGTGTCAACAACTGGGATGAGGGAAGTCCATCATCACTGTCAACTAACTTTGCTGAGGCAGAGTGATCAGAGATGTGAGAGGGGACAGATCCCCTAGCACTGAGCGAAATCGGACCATTTTTTTCAGGCCTTTCAGGAAAATGGCATTCATTTGAATTTTCAAGCTGCTTTTCATTTGGTTGGGGGATTTGTTCTCTTGTATCATGGTCCTTGAATATCTGTGGATTAGATGAGGACAAAAACTTCTCACTGGCATCATGGATGTAAGATCTAAAAAAATAGAAGAGGAAATATTAAACAGGAAGAAGGAAAAACCACTTTCAAACACACAGGTTTTTTGACTTGTAATGCACACGTCTGATTTTCTAAAAGATGCCACACATTTAAAATACTTAGAACATAATGAAGACAATCTGCAATATTCCTGAATGTTTTTACTTTGGGCTCAAAGAAAGTCGTCTGGCCGTCTTAATAAAGACGACAGGGCCTTCAACAAAGAGATAGAAGGAAAACAATGAATGACTTCAGAGAGCCAATCCTGCCCTTCTCACTTTACAGATAAGGAAGTCAGCTGTCTGATTCTGAGAAATACTATAATCAATGAAAACAAACTAGTTCCAAGTTAGAGTTTTCCTTTGGGCTGAAACTTGACATATAAGGGAATAGAGGTATCAACAGAAACACAGAAGCAGCCTGGTGTGGTGCCTCCAGGGCTGGCCTCTCAGGTAATCAGAAAGCCCTGGGTTCAAGTCCTTCCTCTCATCCAGCCTTGCCGTGTGACTCTGGCCAAGTCATTTAACCTGTCTGTGGCCTGGCAACTCTCAAACAGTCCTGAGCTACATGAGAGGGGGAAGGCCTCTCTACCAACTGTGAAAAACAGTCATAAGGAACGATGAAGGCACTACTTCAGTGCTAGGGGCTTCAAGCTAAAGAATAAATCCAGTGTTTGAAGAGGTTGGTTTTTATATAGGCAATATTAAAATGAACATAAATCATCAAGGAAAAGATGAACCAATATGTCTCCCATAAGCACCTACTATGTGCCAGTCACAGTGCATCAAGACTAAAAGGAGCCCCTGTCACGAGGAGCTGACCTCCTAATATGCTTTGTTTGGTTTGGAGCTTCTCCGTTGAGCACTGTCTGGCTACAGCATTTACCTTCTATCAGTGGTATGTGTATATATGGCTCTCTCGGGTGATAGAGCCTGTTCTTTAAAAGCCCTACTTAAACAAAAGCAATGTCCTCCCACCAAAAGATGGGGATCATAACACTGCATAGCTATCTACTATTAGGGAACAATAAAAGGCATTTATAAAGAATTGCATTCACTGCAAGATGAAAGAAAAGGAATTACAATAATGCAATCATTGAGGGTTTATTTCTTAGTATCGCTACCATTACCTCTTCAGTAAAGGATTATCTACTTGTAGATGGAAACCAGGGGGTCCACAGGCCACTTCTGAAATCTTGATGTTTTCTCTTAAATCTAAAATAAAAACAAAACCCCACCAAATGTTTAAAACTATTCCTCATGTTTATTTCTTTTTCTTTTCTTCTCTGTTTTTTCTGAGATGGGAATTTTTGCTTTCACTGGGGGCCTCCTCCACAAGACACTGCAGAATCTCCTCTGCACACAGAGGAAGGGCTGGCCAGGCCAGGAGAGCCCTGCTTCAAAATGTACTTGGCCACAGGCACAATTGCCAAAGTTTTCTCAGCTGCAAGAGGGCTGTTAGGAGACTCAAGTGAAATCTAGACAGAATGCTATATAAACCTTTAAGTGCTTTACCAATGTTGGCCATTCCTACCACTTGCACTTCTGGAGTCTCTGGCCTGGCCTGCATTCAAATCCAAAGAGCTGCCACCAAGGTCAAAGGGCCTGACACAACAGCCGTTCCACTGGGGCTTGGCTCTCACTGCAAGCATCTTTCCTGACCCCATCCTGGGCTGGGCTCTGTGAGGCCTGCTTCCTTTATCTCAGCTCCTCTCCAGGTTAAATGCATACAGTTCTTCCGATCAATCCTCATGGAGCATGAACTAAAGGCCTTTCTTGGTTGCCTCCTCTAAGTGGCTTATTGATGCCCTTCTTAAGCCGTTGTGCCAGGAACTGAACACAGTCCTCAGAGGCTCCCTCAGATGAGGGCAGACTGAGGGTCTAGGTCAGACACGTAGAAATGTCGTAAGCAATGAAGACAAATCCATTTTGTCAAAAATTGGCTCTTACCTTCACACATGAGGGAGGGAGAAATGTAGAAAGATGTAGGGAGGATTTTTAAAGTGTCTATAGGCCCAGCACTCTTCTCCACTGGGGCGCCACCTAGCAGATTCCAGCAGCATAGCAACACTATAGAAAGCCTTAGATCTCATAAGTGCGTTTTCCTGTCAACTTTCTAAAAACTTTACCATTCTGATGGAACTCACTGCTACAGTAGACACTGGCTTGCTTTAAGAACACAATATTTATCAACTACAAAAAGAAAAAAGACATTCCAATGACACTTCTTTTCACTCCCACACTGCTAGTCAAGGTTTGATCCAGGGGTCATTTCCTCCATAATGTTTTCTCTTTAGCATTCCTTCAAAGGATCATATCCAGCCACCAGCAGGGATTATTTTTTTTGTGACTTTTCATCCCCACAAAGTGCCTAAATATGTTTATTTAATTGAATTCTGTCTTCAGATTTAACGTTGGTCTCAATAGATTGGCTTCATACACTTAGGAGCTCAACGATCCTGAGCAAGTCACAATCTCTGCCTGCCTCTTCTCATGTGCAAAATGTATAAATCAGCAGCCACCTCTCACAATTGTTGTGAGGACAAAATGAGATATTTGTAAGACCCCAAAGTTATTAGGGCAATAACTAGCGTTGGACTTTCTGCAAAAATAGTACAACAAACACTGAAAGAGAGAAACAAAAGGCCCATAAGCACCACAGTGTGCCGTTCTGTACCGTGTAGCAGTAATCTTTTTGGTGATCCCTGGATATGAGAGCAATTCTTCTTTTTGCAGGACAATGAGGGTTAAGTGACTTGCCCAGGGTCACACAGCTAGTGTCAAGTGTCTGAACCCAAATTTGAACTCAGGTCCTCCTGAATCCAGGGCTGATGCTCTATCCCCTGCGCCACCTAGCTGCCCCCCTACAAGAGCAATTCTAATCTAGCAAGATAATTAAAATCCTATTCTGCTTCGTACTGGTTCAGATAAATAACCAGTTTAGAATAGTCTGTCCCATTAAACTAAAATTGCTAACTTTCCTTTAGTGGTATTTCAGAGATGGTGCCACTAGTCCCATTAATCCTGCTGAGGGTTTCTACAGTAGCAGCAAATAGCCAGTGACCTGCACCGGTAGGGAACTCAGAGAGGTGATAGAACCTCATCTAGAACTGGCCAGCTAGTCACATCTTCTCATTTTATAGAGGAGGAAAATGAGGCCCAGAATGGTGAGGAGACTTGCCCAGGGTCACATACGGAGGAATGTGCAGAGGTGGGGTTTGAACCCAGGAGCCAGAGCCCTTACATTTGTTAGGGGTGGGGGTGGGGGTGGGGAATGGCCTCTGAAAGTCAATGAGGAGGATGGGGATATGGGCCTTCACTCATGCCATGATTCCTTGGGCCAATGATAGACAACCTGGGTGAGATAAGCCAGGAGACAGCAGGGCAAATCCCCTCCAAGCCCTGAGTGACCAGTGCTTACTTCGAAAACATGATCATTACAGATGGGTACAAGACCAAGGGCCAAGGACCCCGCTGTGTCCATGTCAAAGAGCAGCACGGGGGTGAACATGCACCTGAGAGCCTTGTTCAAGAATGACAAGCAGGACACTGGTGGTCAAATCTGTTACGTGACTGTGCTAAGTGGCTCATCTCATGGACGAGATAACACTATAGAAGATGCTCCTGTGGTGCAGTACAATGCTTCCAGCATGCCAAGAAGACAGGGAAAAGTCAGTTTTCCTTTATAGTTGTTTCAACATCATTTCAGTGTTTCTGAGTGAATGAGAAACATCTTTTTTCTTTGGATCCAAATGGAGGACCCCCCCCCAAGAATACATTGCTCTTCACATTGAAGTTTTGTCTTTTATAGCCAGTACTATTTGAATCCATAAATTCTCACATAAAAATGTGAGCATATGAAACAAGCATTTCATAATCTCTTCAAAACAGACTGTCATTACCTAAGGACTGCCAGCCAAGCACTGTGAATCAGCCAGAAAAGAGCCTGTTACATATACTGTGGAATAACGAAACTAAATTGAGGTTTCATATAAAGAAGGAAATGTGTAATCTGAGCTTAATGCAGATAAACTCAAAAAGTCACTGACAACAAACAAGGCCCAAACCTACAGTGATCTTAGCAAGTAGAACAACACTGTGAGAACTTAACAAAAGACAAGCAGCAGGAGGCAGCAAAACCTTATAAATACACATATAGTCTTTTCTGTGCTCCTGGAGCTCACTGACACCAGGATTCCAACAAACTTAAAAATAGATGTGTTATTTTTCTCTTCTGCTGACACAGACATGTGTGCATGGTTAAAAACACTGACTAGAGTCTTTACTGGGAATTTTGGCTCTGGGTGCTTTGCAAAACTAAAGATGGCAGATTTTAACACCATGCACAGCAATCACTAGAGCATAACAAACTGGAACGATAAAGTAATGACAAATCTGATTTGGCATCTAGGAGAAAAAAAGCCAAATCCTGATGCGTTCCCCAGCAAGAAGTTATTGAGTAGCCAACTGTGCTGGGAACAAAATGCAGGAGTAACACAGCACACTGGCCACATGTAATGTGTTCTAGCAACATTTTAATCATCTAGACTTTAGGCAAAAATTTACAGTAATCCTGGAAAAGTGAACACATGAGTAATTTCAAAAGGCATACTACTTTTTTATTGGTTTGGGGTGGGTCAGAGTAATGAAGGTTAAGTGACTTGCCCAGGGTCACACAGTTAGTAAGTGTCTGAGGTCGGATCTGAACTCAGGTCCTCCTGAGTCCAGGGCCAGTGCTCTATCCACTACACCACCTAGCTGCCCCCTTTTTTAGTTTGTTTTTTTGTGTGTGAGGCAATTGGGGTTAAGTGACTTGCCCAGGGTCACACAGCTAGTAAGTGTCAAGTGTCTGAGGTCACATTTGAACTCAGGTCCTCCTGACTCTAGGACCAGTGCTCTATCCACTGCGCCACCTAGCTGCCCCCAAAAGGCATACTACTTAAGAAAATTCTGAAGCTGTGATTGCTACTTTTATTTCTGACTAAGGTTGCCAGTTTTTAAAAAGAGAAATGGAGAGACTTGATTATTTTAAAAGGTACAATGTAAAACAAATTTAAGTGAAGTCTCGAAAAAAGGTCGATAGCTTCTTTTCTCATTTTGACACCTAAGAACTGGCTGTGTGAATAAAAAATAGAATTTTAAAATCATAAAGTTTTAAATAGCATTTCAGGGTAAAATGAGGTTTCCCAACAAAATCCACAAGTCTATCTTTATGCAGGCTGCCTTTCAACATATTTAAAAACCACTAGGGAAAAGTGGTCAGAGACTATCATTTTTATTTTTGTTTATATATTTCAATGTTTGTTTTTATTGACAGTTACTAAGTTTAGAATGGTTTTTTTTAAAGAAAATAGTACAGTTCTTCACAAACCTCCCCCAGCTGCCTAGGCTTGGCAGCCCCAGCTCCTCCCCAGATTCAAGGTGCTCTAATCCATCCTTCAAGGTGCTATCTAAAGCTATCCTATCGTCTCTGTGCACAGTCCTGGACTGTGGGATTTCTCTGCTCAAAAACTTGCCACGGCTTGCAATGACCACTGGGAGACAGATCACACTTTGTAGCTGGGAGTGAGCTTCTGATTATTGTTCAAATCCACTGGATTCTGGGGTGATTTCTGGCTGACCTTTTAGCTGTTTCCCTTGATACACAGCAAAAGAAACACTTCTCAGCCTTGTAAGACCCTGCGAGGCACTTGAACATGGGGAAAGAAGTTAATTTCCTTCATGTAAATGTGTCCTCTTGATATTACGTGATCTGATGAAAATAAAATAAAGGTTTCATCCATTTAGTGATACACATGTCAATGTTTACAACTCTAGAAATAAAGTCTAAACAGCACACCCATCTTCTATTTTGGACGAGGTGGTGGTGGTGGTTTTTCCTTCGTTCTTGAAAAGGACCATGACATCCACAACTTGCAGTGGAGTGAATTTAAGTGAGGGAGATAGAGATCAGAACAACTAGAGGCAATCAGATGTTTAGCCACTTGCCCAGGCTCACACAGCTAGTAAGTGTCAAGTGTCTGAGGTCACATTTGAACTCAGGTCCTCCTGACTCCTGGGCCAGTGTTCTATCCATTGTGCCACCAGCTGCCCTGAATAACTAAAAGAAACAGGAAAACTAGAGCGGGAATGTAGGTCTTACATCCTATATTCCAAAAAATGTAACTGAAGCAACTAAAGAAATAGACATTTTATTTTTTTGAACTGGGACTGATTGCTATCTAATGGCAATGTTGAAGGATGAGTAAAGGCTGACATGCTTTGGGCACTGAGGTTCCACAGAAGAGGAGTATCTGAAATGCCAACATGGGAAGATGGGGAAATTTCTCAGTCGCCATTTTAATCGTCTGCTTCCTCTGCCCTCTACTTCCCTCTTTTAGCAATAGATGAGTTTGTGAGGATGGAGATGCTGGTGGCCCCCCCAGAATACAGCACAGAAAAGCCCAGTCAAAGTTGATTCCTGACAACTCCAATGTTGCAAATAGGGAGTGAGCCTTTTATACCACTGGTAAGAGATGAGGGCCTTTACCTATTACCTTTCCTATTACCCAGTTCAGAACACTTGATTTGTGTCTCTAGTGAGTAACTCATTACCCAGAAGTGTCCTGGCTGAGGAAAAATGAACATCCATTGGGAATGATCTTCACACATTTGTACAAGTTTTGAGCCAAAAGAGCCTTCCATCTGGTTCACCCTTTTCATTTTCTAAATGAGAAAAATGAAGCCAAGAGAAGTTCCTCCATCCACCTCATCTAGTGAATGGTGGCGTGCCAGGCCTACTTATCTCCTAATTCCCAGCTTAGGGCAATCTGGGCCACTAATCACACATGTGGCCTTTGGGTTTTTCTGAGAGACTGGACTAGGCAACTTTTCAGCTCCCTTCCCACTCTGAGAAGATTTCTATAACAGGAAGAGCAGGTGCTTTCTCTTAAGCAAAGTCTCTTAAAAGACTCTTAAAGGGGCAGCTAGATGGCGCAGTGGATAGAGCACCGGCCCTGGAGCCAGGAGTACCTGAGTTCAAATCCGGCCTCAGACACTTAAAACTTACTAGCTGTGTGACCCTAGGCAAGTCACTTAACCCCAACTGCCTCACTAAAAAAAAAAAAAAAAAGACTCTTAAGGAGTCTCTTGCTTTAATTAAATATAAAGTAATTTATTTCCTCTCTCCAACTACTTACAGTTTTTTGGAACTTTAAAGATATGTCAAAGGTAAATTTATGAATACTCCAGAAGTTTCAGCAGTTGGGCAAAAGAACATGAGAAAGGAAGGTAGAATTCTTAATTTTGCTCTCAGCCTGAATATTCCAAACTAAGCCAAAAAACACTGAAAAGCCGAGTGCCACACGGAAAGAACATTCATTTCCTTCCACATGTATGTATCTCATGAAAATAAGATAAACCAACTGTTTATAAGATGAAACAAACTATCCACAGTATAGATCTAAGCTCTTGAAACTTCTCATTCTACTCTAACATACTCCAATATTATTTAAAACGTGAACCTGACCTTCTCTGCTAACTCTGAGACAGCTGGCTGGTAGGGCAGTGCACAAAGCACTGGGCCTTGAGTGCCAAAGACTCAGTTCAAGTCCAGCCTCAGATACTTACTCACTGTGTGACCCTGGGCAAGTCACTTCACTTCTGTTTGCCTCAGCTTCCTCAACTGTAAAATAAAAATAATAGCACCTGCCTTGTGTGATAAAATAATGGGATTTAGCAGATACTCAAAGGTCCACCTGGAGATTAATCTAAACTGATTGAATTGAGTGAGTTCGTGATTGAAGCAGGCTCGTGGCAGAGGACTTGAGGAAGAACCCAACCAGGCTGGAACTCTAAGCTAGATAGGCTTTTCTTAACTTTCTGAACTCCATGTGAATACCTGTATGCTTTAATAAATGTTTAATGCCCCAAGACTGGTGCTGAAGCTTCTAACTTAAGGCGATCACACAATATAGATTTTAAACATCACACTCGAAAGGTCATTGTGAGGATCAAATGACATAGTATTTTATAAAAAGAGCTTAGCACCATCCAGAGTACACAGTAGGTACTACATAAATGCTTATTCTCTCCCCCTTCCATTCACTGTGGCATGAAGGTGACCTTCAGTTCCTGAAGGCTAGAAGGCTGTGAGGATGGGCCCAGCACCTGACTGACTACCACACTGGCCCCCTGGAGACTCCTCACCAGGTATGGCTGCAGGGGCATGATGTTCTTAAACGCAGCAACTCTCAAGGATGAATAGAAACATGACATTTGATTTTTATTGTTACTTATAAGTGAAATTCCTACCTTCCAGATGGTCTCTGCACTGTCGGGAGTTATGCTGCTGCAAACTGTCTACATTCAGTTTACTTGATTGACTGTGGTTACTGTAAAAAGAAACAAAGCATCTGGCTTAAAAAGTACACAAATGCATCAAGAAATTATTTTATTCCTATGACCTTCATTCTTCAGATCTTTCTTAACATTCCCAATAAACAGAATTACATGACTCAGTGTTTACAGTGTTACTGTTGTAGTCTGATTACTACGGAACAGTGAAAAAATATAGAAAATAAATTGCAACTGGCTAATAGGACAGAAAAGGAGAATGATAAATGTTGGAGAAGATGTGGGAAAATTGGAACACAAATGCAGTGTTGGTGGGGCTGTGAACTGATCCAACCATTCTGGAGAGCAATTTGAAACCATGCCCAAAAGCCTTTAAAACTGTGTATACCCTTTGACCCAGCAATACCACTATTAGGTCTGTATCCCAAAGACATCATGGAAAAGGGAAAAGGACCCACATGTACAAAAATATTTATAGCTGCTCTTTATGTGGTGGCAAAGAATTAGAAATCAAGGGGATGCCCATCAATTAGGGAATGATTGAACAAGCTGTGGTATATGAATGTAATGGAACTCTATTGTGCTCTAAGAAATGATGAACAGGGGCAGCTAGGTGGCCCAGTGGATAGAGCACCGGCCCTGGAATCAGGAGTACCTGAGTTCAAATCAGGCCTCAGACACTTAACACTTACTAGCTGTGTGATCTTGGGCAAGTCACTTAACCCCAATTGCCTCACTAAAAAAAAAAAAAGAAATGATGAGCAGCCAGATTTCAGAAAAACCTGGAAAGATTTACATGAATCGATGCTGAGTGAAATGAGCAGAACCAAGAGAACATTGTACACAGTATCAACAACATTTTATGATGATCAACTGTGACGGACTTGGCTCTTCTCAACAATACAATGATCCAAGACAATGCCAAAAGACTTATGGTGGAAAATGCTCTCCACATTCAGAAAAAGAACTATGGAGTCTGAATGCAGACCAAAGAATACTATTTTCACTTTTGTTGTTGCTTTTTTGTTATTGTTTTTGTTTATTTTTTTCTTGCTTTTTTTTTCCCCCTTTTGTTCTGATTAATGTGGAAATATGTTTAACATGATTGTAATATATAACCTATATCAAATTGCTTACTGGCTTTGGGAGTGGGGAGGGGAGGGAAGAGAGAGTGGGAGAAAAATTTGGAACTTAAAAAATATCTTTAAATTAATTAATAAAATTTAAATAAAGAGATAAAATCTGAATGAATAAATGGCCATGCCAAATATTTGAAATAAAATGGGAAGGAGTTAAAACTAAAGGCCTCATCTTGACTTGGGGTGATGTGGATTTTCTCCCTCAAGAAATGTACTCCAAACAGTAAAAGTTTCCCTTGAAGATTTCTGGAGATATGCTGCGCATGAAGAGACATGTCCCAGATGTTCCCTTTAAAGATTTTAATAGGGAGCAGCCATTTCTTTTGAGGGCCCTGGCACATCAGCTGGACAGTAGGAGTGAACATACCTACTCTGCCCCCAGCTTCAACAAAAACACTTACCTTTTCCTTACAAACTACCAAAAAGGATTCAAAAGAAACACTCAGCTGGATCCCTGGCATTTGCAATAGGATCAAATACAGAAAAGCTCTGAATCTGGGGTCACATCTGTGACCTACAAAGTGATCATGTGATGGCAGATTCTGATAAAGGGGTAGAGATGTACGACTATCAGGACACTTGTTTTGTTAGGACGTACTTACTCTTCCTAAACAGTTTCCCCTCAGTTATTTCAGTCCTCCCCAAACATATTCTTTCCACAAGCCCTTCTCGAGCCCTGGATGTGGCCATGAGTGACCCCAGGTTCTCCAAGAGTTTGCCAGCAGAGTGGGTCAGTTCAATGGTGTGTGGTGCTGAAGATGCTTTGGACCCCCAGCCCAGGGGACTTGCTGGGTCTACAACTGAGGCTGGCACTTTATCCAGGACACCAATGAAGCAAACAGAAATGTCCAAGAGTCCCAGGTCCTGTGTCAGCAGGAATGGGGGCAGAGGGAGCAAAAACAAGTCTCCAGAGCATCTTTCAACATGAACACGACTGCTGGTACCAGTAATGAGATTTCTCCAAGGGCCAATGAGTGACGCCCTACTGGGGGACAGAACATGCCAGTACTGATATTCTACCTATGGAGGACTAGAAGACAAGCAACATTGAGATGTGTCCTCAGAAAAGCAAGTGAGCCCGTCACACCTTGAGAACAGGTGGACAGGAAGCCTGTGGGTGGCACTGGCAACAAGATGCTCAGAGACCTAGAGGAAGATCCCTGGGGGCACAGTGTGTATGACACCAATGGGAGGACAAGGACAAACATGGCCATGGATGAGCACACAGATGGGATCATAGATAGGGTCAATGGCTGAAGTAAAGGCAACTGAACAGAAATGGCAGAAGCATGCTACCTTCAGGCTGGCTGTGCTGACAGACTATTTCTGTGGGGCATCAGGGGTTAGGAAGCATTTCCCCACTACCATACAATAAGGCAGATCATGCAAGTAATATACACCCATTTTACAGGAGAGGAGAAAGAAATTTGTTTCAATACAAGGTACCACAGCTTTCATCCCTGACTGCAGAGCTAAGCCACCTTATCTCTCTCACTTAGGAAACCAGTTCACATGCATTGTTTAAAACCTTGGAAAAAGTCCCAAGATCTTCAATATTCCTAAGAAACGAAACACAGAGTTCACATTATTGAAACAAATAAGGAATAATTCATCGCCAATGTGAAATTAAAAATCAAACTCCACAATGCAGTATAAATGCTTAACCACACAGATGAAATGCAAGCTGAAGGACACTTCATCTTCATAACAAGCACTTCCCAAAATCAGAATCCCAGGGACCGAACAGGCCTTCAAGCACCCCCTCCAACATTTTCATTTTACAGGGAGGGAAACGGGTCCAAAGATATTTCCAGATCTGCTAAACACAGATTATCTTGACTTTTAATCCTGAATCATAGTTACCCCTTCCATATTGTGGGGTGTAGGGGACACAGCCCTGCAATCTGGGAAATTCATGTAAAATTTTTTGACTCTCCTTTGGTACCAGAGAAGAAGCCTACATTTTTTCTTTTTCTTTTATGGGGCATTTAAAGTACCTTATTGTAAAATTTGGGTTGAATATTTGGTCCTAGGCCCTGTGTCTTCTGCTGGCCTTCAGGTTTCAGCAGCTTCCGTAAAACTCCCCCAAAATTCTCATTTAATTTTTTATGCCAACCTGCGATATATTGAAGTCATGATGGGGAAAGCCCTGATGGGGAAGGGATAACTGTACTGAATTAGTACTTCTAAATCTGGATAACAACGGACCTATAATCCTTTAAAAAATACGCATTTGTATTTCTATATAAACATGAGTTGAAGAGAACAGAAAGTGCAGCCAAAATGGTTTCATTTTAGTCACACGTGTTACCTGCCAGGCCGTGTTTCTCTCACACTGTTGGGGTTTGCTGTGCCATTCCCTTCCAGGGGCGGGGAGTCCAAGCTGGCTGACCCATTGCTGACCCGATCACTGCTTTCATACCCTGACTCGGTCCTTTGGATCTGCCCGACATCGCTGACGGCCTTGGTCTCCACGAGGCCTTTCCCTTTCTCGGAGCCTTTCCCAGTAGATTCGAGGGAACTCCTGCTTCCAGTCTCCTGCTTTCCTTCATCTTCATATATGGTCATCAGACCCTTCTGCTTGGATGTCTCCTTGGGCCAGTTGCTACCTCTCTGATCTTGGCTGTGTTTGGATTTGCTGTTTGCTTTGTGCCTTGGAGCTGCATGTCTCTTCTCGGCCTCACTGAAAACGCTGTCAACATTTAGTGTCTCTCTCATTGGTTTCCAGCTTCGGGCCCGACTGCGGCCGCTGCTGCTGCCACTGCAGGTGCTGCCCCTGTCCCGAGAGTCTTGGCTGCTGTCTGTGTCATATCCAGTGGCGCCATCACTCCTGCCTTTGCCGGTTACCTTTTCTCCCGACACAAGCATCTGGGGTTTGACTGAGCTTGGCACTTGTGTGGAGGTGCGGCCCTGGGGCACACCTCGCTCATGTCGGGAAGGCCCTCTCCCTTGACTCGAGCATCCAGGCTGGCTGCCGTGCTGCCGAAATCCATTTGCTGATGCAGTGAGGGCTGCTCCAGATCTGAGGCGAGATGGGTCCTCACTGGACAAATCTGAAAAATGAAAGGGAGGCCCTGAGCTTTGGGCAGCCACTTTTCCACATGTGAATAGAGTGTGCTGGCTGCAGGGAGGAGTGAGGGCAAACAGAGGGGCCTCTGTGGAGAGCACCTCAGCTCACACAATGGCCCTGCAACCCCAAAGGATTTCTAAAGCAGGCTTATAAGCAGAATGGCCTCAGGAGCAGGGAAGGGGAAGGATGGGAAGAAGGCACAATCACCAGTGTGTCCTAAAGGGAAACAGAGGCAGGCAGTGAGTGCGAGTATGACCTTCAGGCACATCTCTGTCAAGTGTCTGCTACAACACTTGTCACTCACCTCGGTGTCTCCCAGGCTCTCTCCTCTGTTCCCTCTCCAAATCTCTTCTCTGGGAGGAAAGGAAATTTTTCTGCTCAATGACCCTTTGGGCACATTCTCTGGAAATGTCCCTGAGCTTCTCCCTCTGGTCACTGTGGCCAAGTTTAACTGGAAAAAGAAGCATTCTGATCATGAAGGAAGATGTGTATTTGCTGAGCAATTAGATAAATCTTAGCATTGAAAGGTTTCAAACTAGTATATACTAGTGCAAACGGTTATCATTTACTGTGTTATAACTAAAAGTCTACAGGGGTAAGAATGCAAGATGGCCCAGTGTGTCCCTCTGAAGCCAGCCGCACCTAGCCCTGGAATGAGTGTGGCCTAAAACGAAAAATGTGCTCCTCTTAAAAGTAATCTCCGCCAGAGATAACAGCTTTACCAAATATTTTTGTTTGTTTGTTTTTTCTTTTTTTGTTGTTGTTGTTGTTATTGGGGCAATGAGGGTTAAGTGACTTGCCCAGGGTCACACAGCTAGTAAGTGTCAAACGTCTTAAGGCTGGATTTGAACTCAGGTCCTCCTGAATCTAGGACCGGTGCTTTATCCAATGAGCCACCTAGGCTACATTAACACCAAATGTTAATGTAGCCTATTCCCAGATCAGAAAAGGCGGGGAAAATGTTAGGCATAAGTCATTAAAGAATTGAAGGGAAATCCATCACTGGAGCCTTTTATCATGGGTCCAGCTAAATTCTGGCTCCTAACCATTCTGGAGGTCAAATATTCATAGGAAAGGAGTTAGTTTAAAAGCTCTGTTCATAGCAAAATGAAGGTGACCACCAGCATGCCTGGTGTCTATGGGTTTCCCAACCAGAACTAAGTCCAGCCCTTTGATCCATCTGACTTGAAGCTGCAGTTTCAGTGTCAGTGGGATCAAACAACAACAAAGCACATGATGAATCAGGTCATGAGCAGACAATGGCTGTCAAGCACCTCTCAGCTCCCCCAGCATTAACTGCTGCCCCACTTAGTGGCAGTGCTCCTCGTTACAAGGTACTTCAGCTCAAACTCAGTACCTGAGATAGGGTCTAAAACCATGAGGGGGACTCAAAGACCTCCCCCATACCAAGGGCTGGACACACAGAGAGAGCGGGCTCAAACACTCATCCGCTGCTCACTCTCCTTCCTCCAAGCAGCCAAGATGACCTGAGGTCCTTGCCAGCTCTAAGTGTCAGACCCTACAGTGTATGAAAAGACACAGACAAGAAGTGAACTGGGTGAGACAGTAAGGGTGGGATGATCTGAGGAGTATACGCCTATCACAGAGATCATGAGTCCGCTAAATTACATCATATGCCCAATTTAGAAGATAGGATTTAGGCAACCCACTCAACACGCTGGCACCTCATAAAATGCTGAATTCATAATTCAAACAATATTACTGAATGAAGAATGAGCCTCAAGAACAACACAGACATTAAACTATAACTAGCCTGTGAAACATAGAACCTTACAATGTCCTGGTGATGACACTAGCCAAGTACCTTGTCTATGTAAATAAGGAAGTTGGGTCTACACTAGGAACTGCAGGTTCCATGAAAGAACTGGGCTAAACTCCAAATTTTGAAAAATGGCCCTATGTGCGCACAGTGCACATGTACACGCGAGCACGCACGCGCGCGCGCGCGCACACACACACACACACACACACACACACACACACACCTGGTCCTTTCCCACCACTTGCTAGGGCAGGGCCACGAGTCAAAGCTGTGGTGTCATCGACGTGCAGTTTCTGATTGATTCTGTGCTTCGCCTGATGACCATACCCATCTTCTTTGGTACACTCTGGTCTATGAGTAGAATGCCGTTCAAAACCTTTCAAAGAGAAAGGTTGAAGTTCTTAAAGATGGAATCTGTTCGTTAACTATTAATATTAACTAAACAATAATTATTTTCTGGACACTCAATTAGCTTCTTCTTTTAAAAGATTAGCCTTTGTCCCCCCTTCCCCATGTGGCACCTTTTTAATAGGAGGTGCAGAGATCCAGTCCCCAACATTGGGCAGTCATGCTTTCTAGAGTAGTGGACTTCAGATGCCTCTGCAATCTCTATGAATTTCTGGCCCTAATTACCTTCCAGTCTTCCATGTAATTTTAAAAGAAAGAAACTATCTCACAGATTTCCATAATCCCTGCTCCCAATCTGATCATTTCCAAGAGATCCATCTGATGACACACTGTCCTTAGCGCCACAATAAGTCTACTAAAGACCTAACACAATCTGGTACCCAAATCTTAACACTGATAGTGAAGCCACTGAAGAAATTACCCATGTCATCATCCGCAGCAGTTTTATAATGGGACCAGTGAACGACGTGCCTAAGAGCATCTTCGGTGGACACAGCTGAACCATCCGGGTTTGCATAAAACAGAAGCAGGGGCTGAAAATGGCATCTCGTGCACTTGGAGACCACGTCTTTCCATTTAGTCCCAACCTAAAAAGGTTTCAAGGTAAATGATCTATAGGACAGTCATTAGATGAACTGAGTATTAATGATCCTTAAAAACAAAAAGGGACAGTACAGATGCCTGACATCCCCATCTCTCCCCAGGTGCAATTTCTGTTGCTCAGACAGGGCCACTTCTCCAGAGTTGAATCTCACGGGGCTGTTGAGGCCCTGACATTAAGCTAAACATCACATACCACATACAGGGAGCTTCAGAGTCTTCAGCATCAAAATGTGTCATGGGGACAAAAAGGAGAAAGCTTTTATTTAAGTCACAAGGAATTTACCTACAAAATCAGTGGTCTATTTCTCACTCTCAACTGGATTATTTGTTTAGGAAAATAAATGAATTAAAGCCACTAGGAGATTACAGAGCTTTCAGAATCACCAATAAACATGTTCTTTCCATTATTAAAAATGAAAACCAACAATACATCAAAGTTTGTTTTTGTTTGAATTAATCTTTCGTTTACCTAGAGTTTACTGTGTAGGGCAGTACAGAAACAGTTTCAGTGAACAACACATATTCAAAACAGTCCGTGATTTGAAGCTGATTGCGTTTTGAATTCTTCCCTGACAACCTCAGTCTGGTGCTCACACCTCCCTTTTCCACCTTGGCACAGTGGGAACCCTACGGTCCTGAACATTATGCCTAGGGACACCATATTGTGTCAGAGCTGGCCTAGTTAGATTAGAAACCTGGCCCCATGACTGAGTAACTGCTTCTGTCCAACCAATGACCCGGCGTAGTTCAGAGAACTTCACATCAGCAGGTATCTACCCAGTAAACTTTCTAAGACATGGAGAGGTTCCGATCCAAGTCGCCATAAATAAAGGCAATACCCACATGAACAAAATCTTGGATCAGCTGAAGCTGTTTGAATGAAAAAGTCAGTCTCCCAAACAACAAGCCTGTCCCTGTGAGTGGAGCAGCAATAACATACACGAGGGTGGGCACAACTTTCACTGGCTAAGACTGCAGCCTGCCCACTGTCATCATGAGTTGCAGGGCACCAGATGACAGACTTGGGAAATGATCCTTAATTGATTCCCCCAGACCAATTTTCAGCAGCTGTTTCCATGAAACCCTACTCACATCTCTGAATGCTTGCAAGTGCCCCAAGATAGATGCTTGCAGGCAACGGACCAACACCCTGTGTCCAGGCTTCCAGGAATGCCACCACAGCTCCCTTCCTCACTGAGGCGTGGCACACGTGGGTACAACAAAGCCTGGCAGATTGCAACTGCATGTTTACCAATCTAGTTGTAAAATATTTAAACTTAACACAAAGGAAAATGCTTCTGTAACTACCATTCTCCCCTAACAGTCCAAAACTCTTTAGGAACCTTTGACAGAGTCAATTACCTGAGTTAAAACAGTTAAAAAGTATAGATGGGTCAATCAACTGGCACAAAAATACCCCTTACCTCTTTCACATTGGCATCATCAAAAAACACCCACTTGGAACTCTTGGTATGAAAAGCAAAGGCACAGTAATGTCGACTGGTGTAGCAGATCATGCCAACAAGATGAAGCTCACTAGTCTTGGCATTTTCATCAGTTACCCTATAAAACAACTGTACAAACGGATTACAATTAGTAATTATGGTTTGACACAACAGCTTTAAAATAATTAGTAACAGACTTCCTGTATATTCTTCCTTTACTCACCCACCATGACAGAAATGTCTACCTCCTCTTGTCACCATCAAAATCACTATAAATCCTTCTATCACCAACATACAATAGACTGTTACTACTCAAATAGTGAAGATATCACCACTGATGACTATATTCAACCCAAACATCAATTCTACTAGAACTAATTCCCCTCAGGAAGCATTGGGAGAGTGGGTAGAGGAGTGGACTTGGGGTCAGGAAGAGCTGGGTTCAAATCCCCCAAGATTCAGAAGAAAGATGGCGGAGGAAGTCCCTTCTCTTCTCTAGGTACCAGTTCCCTGCTCTACATAATGAGGAGGTCTGATTCAAGGACCAACTCCAACAATGCTATGCTACCCAAATCTGTAGTGATGGACAGAGAAAAATAAATGACAGTGAAAATGTTGCCCCAACGCCATACTCTGTGCCAGACTCTCTCTATTCCTCCAAAGTTTTTCTACTCATATTCTTCGTTAAAAAAGAATTGGGTCTGAGGGCAGCTAGATGGCGCAGTGGTTAAAGCACCGGCCCTGGATTCAGGAGTACCTGAGTTCAAATCCGGCCTCAGACACTTGACACTTACTAGCTGTGTGACCCTGGGCAAGTCACTTAACCCCCATTGCCTGCAAAAAAAAAAAAAAAAAAAGAATTGGGTCAATGGGGCAGCTAGGTGGCGCAGTGGATAGAACACCAGCCCTGGAGTCAGGAGTACCTGAGTTCAAATCCGGCCTCAGACACTTGACACTTACTAGCTGTGTGACCCTGGGCAAGTCACTTAACCCCAATTGCCTCACTTAAAAAAAAAAAAAGAATTGGGTCAATGTAGTAAGACAAAATTAGTTAACAAACAGTCATTTATTCAGAATTATTTCTGGCCCTCCCATGTCTGAGGCCCTTGGTGGAAACTACACATTAGAAACCATTTAGGTAAAATGTACGTTCCTTGAGGACCAGGGCTATGTTGTGTTCACTTGTACTGCCATCACCTGGCACAGTGCCTCCTTACATGCAGCAGGCACTTAACATAGGTAAACATTTTAACACTTATTTAAACACTGAATTTTAAAATTTTACGTCCGATTTTCCAAATTCTAGCTCAAAACCAAATGGCCTAATACCCAAATATGTGAAGAGTAGGTGAAAACTTGTATTGTGTTTTTGTGAACTGACTAGTCTACTGATGGGAAATATTAAGACACTAACTTTCTAAGGGATCAGTGTGCCGGGACAAGAGACAGCTAGTAAGGGGAAGTCAGTTAGGTACTATTCAAAACTCCTTCCTAACATTTCTAGCATTTGAAAATAAGATTATGTTACCATGGTCAGTCTGATTTAATTATCTTTCATTCATATCACACAGGGGTAGTCAAAGACAGTGGAAAGAGCAAGAGCTCAGAGTCAGAGGATCTAGGATCAAGATCACCCCAACCCCAGTACTTACTGCCTGGATGTTCTTAACCTCCACAAGCCTCAGTTTCCTTCTCTGTAAAATGAAAGGAGGTCAGACTAGCTGGCCTCAGAAGTCCGTTCTCGCAATATGCCATGACCCTATGCATTAGAGGAGCAGTATGGTAGAAGGGAAAAGAGCTGGCGTTACACATCCCAATGCTGCCACCTGCTTCTAGGAGACCCGAGATAAATCACTTAGTCCTCCCGAGCCTCAATTCCCTCATCTGTCAGATCAAGGATGGGGCTGAATGCAGACTGAATCATGCTGTTTTTACTTTCTGGCTGGTTTTTTTCTTTTTTGAGGGTTCTCCCTTGTGTTCTGATTCTTCTTTCACAATATGACTAATGCAGAAAAATGTTTGATGTGAGCATACATATATAACCTGTATCAGATCGCTTTCTGTCTTGGGGAGGGAGGGAGAAAAATTTGGAACTAAAAATATTAGGAAAACAAATATTGAAAACTATCTTTACATGTAACTGGAAAATAATAAAATACTTTTATGATAAAAAAGTTCTCCTTAAAAACAATAAAGAAGTTAAATCAAGTAAACAAAATCAAATGTATCAAGTATAAAAAGCCCTTTAAAATAACTGAATTGCTCATAATCACAAAGGGCTTTCCTGAAAACAACCCTGAGGTACCAAATGTTTCAGATGACCATGAGAGGTTAAAGAATCTACCCAGGGCCACCAGCTAATGTCACACTACAGTGACAGTCAAATGCACGCTTTGGCTGTCCAAGTCCAGCTCCCTTCTCACTTCACCATGATGCCTCTGACTTTGAGGGGAAAACCATTAAGAAATCAAACATTAGCAGAAAGATATTAATGGAAATACCCCAGGAAGGTAAAGGTGTGTTGCTAGACTTCGAACAACCTCCTCAGTCAGGTCAGAATGCTCAGAATCCCAAACCAAGCCAATTGTAACAATCTCGGGGCAATTCATTAGAACACGTCGGATTTTTATTTTTTGGCCACAGTTACTCTAGAGTAGAAAAAAAGGATTGAAGTTAAAAAACAAATGTAAACAGAAGAGTTTCATGCATATTTTACATATTAAGCTTTATTACAAAAAATTGAGCTTCACTCTGTTAATATTTTAGTTAGAAATTTTACTTTTATTCCAGGCTAAATAGGCAAAATTTTGGAGTGGTAAGGAATTTATTTTCTATTGCAATATATTTCTCATCACTTGCAAGTTAATCGAGGATAGCTTAATTCCTTAAAAAATAGCAAAAGTTACAACTGGCAACAAAAAACTCTCTTCCGCAAAAAGAAAGCATGAGAGTTTTGAATAGAGAACTTTAACAATCACATGAATTTTACAAGCTCTTATTTTAAATTAAGTGATGAGCTTCAGATACCAAAAAAGACTGACACACAAATGCAGGCCCCTTTTCTCAACCGATACTTACAGGACATTTCCTAAAGTCATCAGTGGTATTTGCAGCTTGCAGCAATTCTGCAAACATTTCAGGCTTCAGACGTTCATGTCTTTCAATCATTTTTTCCACCTCATTACTACAAATAAGAAGAAATATTGCCAATTCTGAACTACAGACTTTACAAGGATGAAATAATACAATCAGAAGTAAAAAATATTTTGGCTGCAAAAACTAATCTCCTTTACTTTATAGGAACAGATGTTTATCTGAAAATTTCACTATCAAGTTTATTTCTATAAATTGAAATTACATTTATAATTTATTTTCATTATAAAATGTGTAAAAAGAATTTATGACATAAGAATAGTAATTTAAAGAGCACAGAAAACTTTAAAGCCACATTGCGTATATGGCCTTCCAGTATTCATCAGTTCACACAGATTATCCAAAGGCATCTCTGAATTTGCCGATTCTTACCTTGCAATTATACTCCATCACATTCATATCAGTTTGTTCAACTAGTTTCCTAACTGATGGATATCTACTTTTTTTTTTTCAGTTCTTTGCTACCACATAAAGCATGTGTATGAACATCTGGTTGAATACAGGAGCCTTTTGTCTTCAGCTTCCTTTGGGGGTACCTATGCCTGGCGAAGAGCACTCTGGGTCAAAGTCACATCATAATCACTCTCTTGGCACCATCTCAAATTGCTTTCCAAAATGGCTTCACTAACTTTGAATTGGTGTGCCTGCCCTCCCACGAGGACTCCAACACTGGCTGTTTCTATCTTGTCTCATCCTTGCCAGTACAGACAATGACACCTTAAGGGATCAGCTAAATCAGTTAATCCAATTTTGTTGTTCTTTAACCTCAGGAGCTAAAGGATGATACAATGGAAAACGTGGATCCAAGTTCCAGTTCTGGTTCTACTCCCACCCACCACCGTCCCACTTTGCAGTTAGTAACTACTTTTGGACCCTTTTTCTCAAAACGTTCTTAAACACATAAATAAAATACATTAAGATTACAAATGAAACCAAGTCAACAAGCGTTTATGAGGAGCCTATTACATGGCAGGCACTGTGTTAAACACTAGAATTGCTAAGAACAGACTGATGATGCTTAAACAGAGTTATCTAAATACTAAAAGTCCAAGTACCCCCTTAAATCTATAGGATCCCAGACTGGTGCCAAGTAAGAGTGCAGGCCTAGAGTATCTTACCAAGGTCTTTAGAAATGCCTGAGCTCTAGACTCCTGCAATAGATGCTGGCAGCTAAGCTGCCATCGCCTTCCCAGTGATTGGTTGGTTTGTGTTCATCACCAGTGCTCCAAGGCCATATGCCAATGAAACAATGGCTCTTGTTGACTCAGGGCACTAACACTTTCAACTCCTTCCAACTAAATGTGAACTCCCATTTCATTTAGCCTTTGCCTCTTGGTGCCCAGCACATATGAGGAACATAATAAAGACTTATTGAAACAAAACTGAACTGCTTTACTGAGACTCTGAGTTGGAAGCGACCCGATTAGACAGCTAACACAACCCTGCCACCACCCCTGCCTTACCCCATACTCCAAAGAGGAGACTCTTCTCAAACATTTGGAAAACACCTTTATTTATGGCACCTGCTTTTAAGTGGGGTACATGAGAGGTATTATAGTACAATAGGAGACACAAGAGAGATTTGGTCACAGAAAGCCTGTGTCCCAATCTCATCTCTACCACAGCTAATTAACAGTGGGGTGACCTACAATCTCTCTGGGTCTTTCCACTTCCTATGTCCATTTGTGATTTCCAAGTATTGTCCAGATAGTCCAGAATTAAGACGTAGAAAAGGATGCCTTAAGATTAGAAGGGAAAGAGTTAACTAGGAAAAAAAATTTGCAGCAAGTTTCTCTGATAAGATTAAGTCTCATTTCCAAGATACATACAGAATGGATTCAAATGTATATAAGAGCCATTCCCCCACTGATAAAAGGTCAAAATTTATCAATAGGTAGTCCTCAAGGGAAGAAATTTAAGCTATTAAGAGTCAAATGAAAAAATGTAGGGAAACACTACAAATGAGACAAATGCAAAGTGAAATAATTTGGAGGTTCCATCTCATATCCATCAGACTGGCAAAGATGAGTTATGAATTGGTTCAGCCATTCTGGAAAAAACAACTTGGAACTTTGTCCCCAATTTTGCAAAATTATTCATACCCAGTAGTAGGCCTATATCCTAAAAAGGAAAGAGGAAAAAGACCCAAAATACACAAAAATATTTATAGTAGCTCTTTTTGCACTGGCAGGACCCCAACTCTCTAAGTCTAGGCTACAAACCAAGTGCCACCTTTATTGGTGGAGTGAATCTGCACAGTGGCATCTCTTTAGACCAATGAAATCAAAGCCCTGGAGTAAAGAATCAAGTCAATAAAAGATACAGATTGATTGATCTATCAATCCATGACTGCATACTTTATCCATTGGCTTGCTGGGGCCAGGGTAGGGGGAAAGGGTTTTTCCACTCTAGCTCCCCACGACCCCAACCATTCTCCAGTTTCTAGTGACTTCATGATTCTAAGACAGGGCGCTCCTGGTCCTGACATTTGGGGCAGCTTCTGTCAGCCACCTGACATCCATAGCATTTGCTCCGGTGTCACCCTATGAGAATCCAGATCTACTGAAAGACTTTGTTATCCATTTCAGTTTCTGTTTGAACTGGCTCATTCTGTTAGATGTTTAAACTCCTGCCTATCTGTTTATGGACTACAATCCACCCTAAGTAAGATGGCTGGTGTGCTGTTCATCACCCTGGCTTGGCACATTTCTTAGAACTTAAGAGGACCCAATCTCCTTCAATCCCTTAAGTTTATGGGGCCTGTCCAGCATCTCTCCAAACCAGAGCCTGCCTTGAGAATGCCTGCCACCTTCTCTCAGAGTTCTCTCTCCGCTGTGGGCTTGGCCAAACTGAGCACAGAACCCAGAACACAGAAAATACTTCCTAAATGCTTTTTTTCCTAAGGGGTGCTCTGCACAGCCAGCACCGTGGAGTGAAATATCCCTGTCCTGATCTTCACAGCACCTTGGCATTGGTTCTCATTGCAAAGATGCAGATGAAAACCAGTCCACCTTGCTTGACATTGTTAATATCTTCTGCATTCTACCCATTCCCCAGCATACTGATTCATGTCTACTACATGGCCATGGAGAACCTCTAGTAGGCCCATAATAAAAAGAAAAGAATCCTTTTTATTTCAATCATCACATACAAATGGCCACCAAGGGGACAGCAGATCACCTCTTAAAATTTCACCTCACTTTGAAACTGCCAATTCCACTAACCTACAGGCATGGGGATTATTGGTTTTAAGTTTCCCCAGAAAGCTAAGCCATCCATCTCTCTTTATGTATTTTTTTTTCATTTCATGGCTTCCTCCCCAAAATTACAATATAACTAATTTTAATTTTGTTCCTTTCATTTTGAGTAATATTACTCTCCAGAGAAGCAATGTGGTAGAGTGAACAGAAAGTTGTCCTTGGTATCAGGAAGCTCTGGGGTCATATCACCCCCGCCTTACACATACACTGGCTTGTGGCCCCTGGACAGTATCTTCCCCTCTCAGGTCCCCGTTGCAAAGAAGGTGCTGCCCTTCATTGGTGGTGACCAGTCTTCCTTATCCCAGGCTTCCACTAGTGATGACAGCACTGGCCCAGCCCCCCATAAGAATAATCATCAACATCAATGGTCCCGGATCAAAGGGTCCCGGATTAGGCTGTAACAGAGCAGTGATGTCTGTGGTAATAACTACAGAGAGACAGAGATGGTAAGCAGCTTCTTACCAAAGGGCTGTTGTTGAAATATACCGAACAAACTCTGTAAAGGGCAGAGGATCCGAGGACGCTCCACAGGTCCGGCACACACACTACAGACAAAAGGTTATGCAACTTTTTAGTCTGCAAAGGCTGGAATGAGGACATCATAATGCCAAATAAACAGAAGTGACCCTACCTGCTCATAGAGAGTCATGGCAAACTTCTGATGAGGGATGCAAGACTTTGAGGTACACATGTCTGAGTCACTACTTGGCACAATATGAAAATGAATCTTCTCAAGGATATTTTCCTAATTTGGTCATAAGCAAAAAAAAAAAAGACAAAAGAATAAAGAAAAAAATTGATCAAACCAGTAACAGAGCTTATGAGAGTCTAGTTTTTCTTTGGAAAATAAAGCTCTTATTAGTCAAGAACTGACTAAAGAGTAACGTAATGAAATGTCATCCACAGCACCCACCAAAACAGGGATTCTGTCTAGTCATTTACCTTTATGTAATCTGCAAATAACAACTGGATGAAAAGGCATTTCTGATTCACTGTCTGTGTAAGCAGTGCTTACTGGGCTAAATTCTGCGGCTACAAATACAAGCAAGCAAGCCAGTCCAGGCCCTCAATGCTATATGCCAAGGGTAGGGGGAGAATGCATAAGGAGGAACTATGTAGTGTGGGTGGGGAGGAGAGAAATAAAGGGAGCAGTACATAAAATGAGAAGTACTTCAACTAAATGAAGTAAATGTGGAGCAGCCTTTAACAAATACTGAAAAGACACTTGGGGCAATCAGCTTACAAGGGCATAAAGTGACAGGCACCAGATCTCCAGATTGTAAAAAAAGATATGGCTTCCCAAAGCTCGATGATCCCATCTAAAAACCATTTCCTGGGCAAACATCACAGTCCAGGGGCAACAAGAAGAAAGGGTCAGAGGAATACCTTAAGACTTAAATATGGTTACTCACACTTTGAATAATTCTAAGAATTAGAACAGATCAGTGGGGAGGAAGAAGGCCATTTCCTTTACAAAGAGATTTATGATTTATGATACCATGTTTTTAAAGATGGGCAACTTATTTTCCATTCCAATAATGCATTTATATTTCCTAGTGCATTTATATTATTCAATTTGAAAAAAAAATACAGGGGGCAGCTAGATGGCGCAGTGGATAGAGCACCAGCCCTGGATTCAGGAGAACTTGAGTTCAAATCAGGCCTCAGAACATTGACACTTACTAGCTGTGTGACCCTGGGCAAGTCACTTAACCCCAACTGCCTCACTAAAAATTTTTTTAAAAGTACAACTTTTCAGGAATGCCTCTGTTATTTATCAGTGAAGTATTCCTTAGGGGAGTAATCTTGAAGGCAATGTTGATTTTATTTGGTGTTTAAGTCAAACCAAGGGGGCAGCTAGGTGGCTCAGTGGAGAGTACTCACTCTGGATTCAGGAGGACCTGAGTTCAAGTGACCTCAGACACTTGACACTTACTAGCTGTGTGACCCTGGGCAAGTCACTTAACCCTCACTGCCCTGCCCAAAAAATAAAACACCCAGAATGTCAAACCAAATAAAATGTGTTCTGGGCCCATTAAGGTACAAGGGTCACTTACTTTTTGGGGAAATAGGACCTAAACCCTACTTTGGGAGAAGGATAGGCTCTGGATAGGTGAAAAGGGAGGAGGGCACTCAAGGAAGCAGGAAACAGCATAAACAAAAGCACAAACTAGCCATAAAAAAGTATGCACTGTTTACTAACTGGAGACTGGCCGGAGCAGAGAAGTTTATGTCAAGAAAATTACATTGGGGCTGAATCATGGAAGGCCTCTGAAGTCAAGCTAAATTTAGACTTTACTCTGTAGGCAATGGGGAGCTACTGCTTTTTAGTAGGTCAGTGACAATGAAGGGATTATTGTAGGAACACTAATCTGGTATCAGTCCTAAAAATGGAACACAGAGAAGAGAAACTGAAGGTAAAGAGACCCATTAAAAAGCTTCTACAATAATCCAGAAATGGGGGACTAACCTAAAGTAACAGCTGTAGAAATAGAAAGAGATGGAATAAGAAGACAATAAGAAAGAAGAATCATTGAGAAGCAATGACAGATGCCATGAAAGGAAAGGAAAATTTTCAGGCTCAGTTACTATGTTTTGTTTTGAAATCTGGTCCTTTACCAAGGAAGAGAACTGTCTAGGGTGGTATCAAACTTGAACTGAAGGGATCCCTGAAGGCCACATACTGACTTAGAAAACTACAAATTGGGGCAGCGAGGTGGCGCAGTGGATAGAGCACCAGCCCTGGAGTCAGGAGGACCCGAGTTCAAATCTGGCCTCTGACACTTAACACTTACTAGCTGTGTGACCCTGGGCAAGTCACTTAACCCCAATTGCCTAAAAACAAAACAAACAAAAACCTACAAATTAACATTATCTATGGTGTAATGTATTTTTTATTTACTTTGGTAAACATTTGTCAATGATATTTTAATCAGGTTGGGCCTCACTGGGGATCCAGGTCTTTGAGACTCAGATGCCAGCTCTATCTATATACTGTGGAAATACTTAAGTTAAAATGCTAGCTTGAAAAGCATTTTTGAAAAGAATGTTTCTTTTAAGAACCTCACTAAGTATGTTTTTCATGTTAAAGAAAATGGTTCCATTTACATCGTAGAGACACTGAGGGCTCTATTTGCTATTAGAGCAATTCAACAAGGTACTTTGTTAAGGGCTAAAATTCTAGCTAAACTGTCTAAAATATCTAGTGAGTGGTCGCCAATAAATTATAAGCTTCAGCAAGAGTTAGACTTTTAAGCGTTTATTAAGGAGAATAAGAATTTGATAAAGAGAGAGAGAAAGGCCTAGATTCCTATCTATTAAAGGGAGAGCGCATTTTTAGCTCCCTTCTCTGCCAGAGTCCCAAGGAAAGAGAGTGAGCCCGAGCGCCAGTCTCTTCCTTCTTCCTCCCACTAGCCCGCGTCACTTCCTGATGCCAAAGAAAAGACTCCTGGTCTTGCCCTCAAAGACCTTCGCTTCATGGGCGGAACTCTTCTACAGTAAGTCTCCAGCAGGTGGCGTCATTCCAATCGTTACAACTTCAAGACCTGAACAAGTTTTACGGCTTCTCTGTTGTCCAACTTGTCAGCATTTAAGAAGTGAATCTAAACAAACAAATATCCAACTGAGCCCAGGACACCTTCAAACCATCACGCAGGTCCGGACCTGGCACTCTTCCATTAGTCAGGCTACATTACAAATCTCTCTTTTGTAGCTGCCTCAAAAACTTGGAAAAGCCACCACTTCAGGGCCCGTTTGCACGCACACTCACGCACATACCCTCCCACGCCAGGAATCCTTGAAGAATACTCACAAAGCACTCAGCAGCGTCGTCCATAAAGCCAAGCTGAAACCGCTGCTCATCTCTGAAACTCTCTGCCAAGGCATGCCTGATATTATCGGAGGGAAGCGCTTTCTCTCGACTGTGCTGAAACTGTGCAAATATTGTCTGACCCCCAGCCAGGACAACAAGGAAAAAGAACAGAAGATGACCTTACTAACCCTCTCTTATTTTCATTTTAAACGCCCCCCCCACCCCTTCCCCAGGATCCAGTGAAATCTAAAACTTGTCCAGAAAGCCATTCTGGAAACTCATTCTGAAACTCTTTATAAACAGCATTGTGTAATTTTGTAACTTAGAACTGTTTACATTAACAACAAAGTTCTAGGACACTTTTTATAGACAGCTGGGCAAGAAGAGTTATAATTCGCTGTAAGAGGAAAAAACCAGCACAAAAGTAGACACACAAACAAATGAAAATAGACCATTTTGCTAAAGCCAAATTTAAAAAAAAACAAACAAAAACACCAACCTTCAAGAAATACCTCTTTAAAAAAAATTCCCACAATCTATTACTTCACAAATGAATTAGAGTAATAACTTATGGATAATTCTTATTTTGGGAAAAATATTAACACAATAAAGTTGAAATTTCTGGCATCATAACATAGGAACTGAAACTTCAAAGCTGTATTCTTCAAAGTTGGCAAAAACTTCTATCACAGTTTACAGACAAAGTATGCTCCCAGACGGTGGCCTGAAGCTGCAGGTGCTCATGGGAAATCATAGGCAATTGGGGGTGGGGGAAAGGGGGGGAAGAACTTCTCCTGAAGCAAAAAGTGGTGAAAGAACACACACAAGGACCTGGACTCCTGATGCTGACTTTGCACATATGCACACTTCCTAATTATGGATGATGTGAGAAGTTGCCACTGCAAGCTGAAAGACCACAAATGAATGAAATCTTAATATTCAAAAATGTCTGTGGCCAAGAAAATAAGGCCATTGAATGAGATGCTTTAAAACAAGTTTTTTAGGTCCTGACCTGGCCCATGTTAAATACTTTGGCTTTAAGGATGTGCCCATTGGTGGGAACAGTCATGACCATTTCTAGGCTTGTGGAGAAATTCTGACAGAAGAGTAAAGTTTCTGATATCTACCCACAGAGATCATAGAAAAATCATTTTCAAGTTTCCTACCAGCACTAGTCAGGGACGTGGACCAGCTGACCCTCAATCCTCCCTTCCCACCCTCTTACACACCCCTCCCTTTCTGCTTTTCTGAGATCCCAGCTCCTGCCCTGGTCTCCCTCAATCCCCAGCATTTACGCCTTGAAATCTGCACACCCCCCCACACTCTTCAATGTCAGAGAACATGGGGGGGGGGCTTCTCCTCATCTCCTCCTCGACCTTGATCTTGGAACTCCATCCCTCAGCCAACCTCTCATACATCCCCAATCTCTCTCCCTCCCTGAAGCAGGGGCTCCCAACAAGCAGTCAGGTTTTCTCTAAAAATAGCCTCAACCAATCAATTAAATGCTTGTTCTCTGTTCCTCCTGCCCTTCACTGCTAAACTCCCAGAAACAGTCGATACTGACAATCTGCCTGTCACCCTCAGCCCTCTCTTAAAGCCATCCTTCCCCAGGTCACGAATGACCCCCCCTTCACTAAGCCCACAGGCCTTTTCTCCTTCCTCAGTCTCCCTGCCCTTCCTGCTGCTCCACAGACATTCCCTCTTCCTTGTAACTGTTCCCTGGCTTCTTTTCCTCCTTCCATCCTAAGTTTTGTTCTCAGCCCTCTTCTCTCTCTCCCTCAGTGATCTCTCACGGCTTCGATAAACACTAAGGAGTTGACTCCAATCTGTCACCTTTCTTCAGAGCTTTTTTCCAAGTCTCTTCAGATCTAGTTCCATTAGCCTCTCAAACTCTATCCATTTCAAACCAAACGTATGCCTTGTAGGCATCTGTGGTTGGCACCTCACAGTCAGCCCTGACTCTCCCTCCTCCTTCTACTAATTGGCCAAGTCCTGTAAACTCTCCCTTTGCCGTGCTTGTCCTTCCCAATCTCATGGCTACTACCTCGATTCAAGCCCCGTCACCCCGGACCTGCAGTGGCCTCAGAACCATCCTTTTTTCCACTGCAAGTGGGAAACGAGTCCTGAATACCATCATTATTCTAATCCTATCCCTCCCCTGCACAAAACCTCCAGTACTTCCCAATGACCTCCTTAGTGTGGTATTCCAGGCCCTCCACAGGGATTCTCAGTGCACACACTCCCACTGCCTTCCCCTTCCATTCCATTATCACACCTAAAAAGGCACCTGCCCCAAATCTGCATGTTGGAATGTTTATACTATTCATTCCAACATTAAGTGACACATTATACACGCCCTGGGGTTACCCACAAAGATGATACACCCAAGGTGTCTGTGGCCTTCGAGGTGTTCGGCACTTCTCCAGCCCAGCTCTGGTGTTCCTCCCCTGGTCAAACCTTCCTTGCGCTGGAAATGACCCCTGCCTCCTTTAATGCCCCCGCTGGGTTTCGTTCTCTCCTTCCCACTATCACAGTCTAATCTGCATTACAGCAACTGATGTACATCAGATCTCCTTTACCAGCACCGTGTCTGACACACAGTAGGTGCTTAGTGCTTGCTGGTTTGACTTGACTCTAGTGGCAGAAGGCTTCTTGAGGACAAGGACTTATCTTGGGAAATAAGACAGCATCGAAAACAGTCATCTGAGACGCTGAATTTCAACAAAGGTTGGCATTTTGGCTGGACAAGATACTATTTAGGAATTTTCTTCCCTCAACACTCCAAAAATAAGTACTACCCACTGGCAACAGAAGGCTGCAGAGAGCTTTGTAGAGCCTAAGGCGCGATCTGCGTTAGGACTCATTCCCCAGATCCTCCACTTGGGTTCTCGCAGGCCATGCCGCAGAAGGCCCAGCCCTGGCCAACACTCCCAAGCTGGGAGGCTGGAGGTCCAGCCTGGGGATGTAAGGGAAGGACAGCTTGGGGGGCTGCTGTCTGTGGGCCTGCCCGACCTTTAGAGTCACAGCCCTAGAGGCCCCCTCCCAGTGTGGCCTTCAAGGACTGAGGTGGTGGCAGTTTTGTTAGTCTAACTTTGGGGCTGATTTAAACTACTTTAAAACATGCCTGCTTATGGGAGTATTTGACTTTTCAAAAACAGCTTTCAGAAGCACTTCCAAAATGGTAACCTTTTTCAAGGCTTTCATCAGAACTTAAGAGATTAAGCCAGTTTCCACAATTCCAAGGGCCGGAAATATTCAGAATTCAGTGGCTGTTTTATCTACATTCATAATAATTCACAACTAGGCACTGATTTAGTAATTCTAGCTGAAACAACATTCAATTATCACCACGTGAATGTCAAGAAGCATCTCTTTGTTATGTGTCAAGCACCATGCTAAACCCTGGGAAAATCACAAGAACACAGTTCTGGCCCTAAGGAACTCACACCCTAATGGGGCAGAAAACAAGGAACAGAGGAGGCTTACAAGATGGAAGTGCAGGACCATGAGAGGGGAAGGCACTGGTGACGAGAGGACCAGCAAAGACCTCCTAGAGGAGGCAGCATTTCAGGAAGTCAAGGAGGCTCAGCAGCAGAGGTGAGTGAGTCCTCCAGGCCCGAGGGCAGGCCATGAAAATGCACAGAACGGGCAAAGAGACCAGTGTCCAAGAGTACAAGGAGGGGTGGCTGGAAAAGCAGGAGGGGGCCAGGTCACGAAGAGCATGATAAGCCAATCAGAGCATTCTGTATTTGATCTAGAGATGACAGGAAGCCGCTGGAGTTTATCACGTGAATAGGGGGATGGCACAGTCAGACCTGCACTCCAGGAAGGTCAGCAAGGCAGCTGATCGGAGGAGGCCCTGGAGATCGGAGAGCCTGCTGCCACAGCCAGGGACGAGGGGACGAGGGGACGAGGGGACGAGGGGACGAGGGGACGAGGGTCTGCACCGGGGTGGGGGCAGTGTCAAAGAGGGAAGAATGGTGTGAAAGTAGAGAGGACAGGACTTAGCAATAGGTGGATCTGCGAGGTGTGAGAGTGAGCAGTCCTGAGGGACTGGGAAGAGGGCAGTGCCCTCAATACTGACAGGGAAGACTGGGAGAAGGGAGGGTTTGTGGGGAGAGAGGGCCCATTTTGGAAATGCTAAGTGTGAGGTGTCTACAGTGTGAATGTCCAACAGGCAACTGAGGAGACCTCTATTAGACTGTGGTCTCTTCCTCTGTACACCCAGGGCTAGGACAGGGCCTGGTACTTAACAAATGCTTGCTGGCTGGAGCACAAGAGCCTGCAGGAGCAGCAACAAGTAGATCTGGGAATCATTTGCACAAAGATGAAAACTGAGCTCAAGGGAGCTGATGAGACTGAAGAGACAGTGCAGCCAGGGAAGAGAAGAGGGCCCTGGGGAACACCAGGACTCGGGATCGGGGCCTGAAGCCACAGCAAAGGAGTCCAGGGAGGAAAAGCAGGAGAGAGCAGGGCCACAAAACCCTCAAGAGGACTGACAGTCCTAGGGCTGGTGGAGTCGAGAAAGATCAGGCTTGAGAAAAGGCCATTAGATTTAGCAACGAAGAAATCAAGGGAAACTGGCGAGAGCAGCTTCAGCTCAGTGATGAGCTCAGAATCCAGAGGGCAGAGAATTTCGAATGGCTTACGATCCAAGCTAGATGACTATGGCCAAAGGGCTATAAACCCATGCACGGGGTCTGACCTGGTAATCCCACTAGGTCAGGATCCAAAAAGAGCTGAAATACAAAATGTTAAAGGACCTATACAGACAAAAAAGATTTACAGCAGCCCTTTTCTGGTGCAAAGAATTTGAAAGTGAGGAGAGGCCCATCAACTGGGGAATGGTTGAACAAACTGTGGCATGGAACACTCTTGTGCTGTAAGAAATGATGAGCAGGATGCTCTCAGAAAAACCTAGCAAGACTTAGATGAGCTGATGCAAAGTGAGATGTACTGTATACAAAGTAGCAGCAATATTTTAAGACGATCAGCTGTGAATGACTTGGCTATTGTTGGCAATGTAATGATCCAAGACAACTCTGAAGGACTTCTGAAAAATGTGATCCATCTCCAGAAATGGAACTGATGGTGTCTGAATACAGATTGAAGCATTTTTTTTTAGTTTCTTTTTCTTAAGTTTTTGGGGGATTTTTTTTGGTTTTCTTTCACAACCTGATTAATGGGGAAATGTTTTGCATAATTAAACATGTATAACTTATATAGAATTGCTTGGGTTCTTAAGGGCCAGGGGGTGAGGAATAAGGGAAGGAGGAAGAGAATTTGGAAAATGAAGTTTTAAAGATGGACTTTAAAAATGTTTCAAATGTAATTTGGGGGAAAATAAAATTCTAAATAAATGAAAAAAAAATCTAAGCTAGAAATGCATTTGAAAATGTCAACTTGGGGGGTGGGGGGGGTCAAGGGAAGGAGCTAAAATAACAGGACACACATTTTCTGACTGTTCATCAAAAGGAAATGGAAGGTAACTTTTACCTCTAAGAGTTCTAGTCTTGATTTTTCCAGTGTCTTAATTTTGTGTAATTTTCCAAAATGGCTAGAATTTTAACATCATAAGTTCTTGAATGAAAATTAATAAGTTGTTGCTTGAAAATTACTTCAGATTCCTCCAAATGTGTCAATTTCTGTCATTTTATCATTTTGTTCCCTTTATGTTAAAACTGAGTGTCCATTCAAACCTGAATAAAGCACGTATTCCTAAATACTTCAACAAAGACAAATGGGTAAAAAGACACATTAAAATCTCTATCCAAAGCCCGAATTTCCTCCAAAAGCAGAGCACCAACCACTTAAGATACCACTTTCCTAAGTATCATTGAGTTTACCTTTAAAGCACAAAATATGCAGGCATCTCCCTGACAAATGTGTCCAGACAGAATGCGTAAACTCCGGCGGAATATATCCAATTGCCATAAAACCTAAAAGAAAAAAGCCAGATATTATCAGGAAGAGTCTAAGAGGACCTTTTTTCTGCAAAGCAACAGCTTGGATTGGAGTATTTTATCCTTTCTAAAATCATTATTCTTTGTTATTTATCATCAATAAGAAAAGAGGCACTACAGAACACTTTCCCTAGGAAGACACTCAGACAATTTGTAGCAAACACCCCAGTTCAAGGTGGTCTGAGGACCCCTGTGCCTGGCACTGAGCAGATCAAACTATGCAGGGTCTACGCTCCAGCAAGCAGTACCCAGCTCACGGGCACGAGTGGCCACACAGTAGGATTCTATAAGTACTCTCTTCATGCCGGGCACTGCATCTGTCAGAATGCGTATATCGCAAGAAGATGCTCGCCTGGGACTGACAATTCTGGATCATGAGCAGTGGGCCCTTGGGTCCACTTTGTGGCCACAGAAATTCACAAATCTCTGATATCATGGAGTCCGGGCTAAGTTGGGACCTCCATCAATGGAGGGAGTGCCTCTGCCAACACAAATCACAGCTCACTCACATGAGGAATATTAAGCAACTCAGTTTACTGAAATCATTCCTTACGTTTTCCCAGATTAGTGTAAAACCAGGCATGGATTACTGAAAAGCATTGGTAAGAATTCAATTGTTGACTGTGTGGAGTATCTTATGAGTAGAGATTAGAGTACTATAGTCATTAAAAACTAAGACAATAAGTACAAGGAAAAGAGGGCGACTCAGTCAAGATGTCTGATATGAAGAAAGGGCACTTGGCAAAGACGAGGGGAAAGATCACAAAGGGACAAATTATTTGAATTTTTGGAAGGAAATAGAATTTTAATCAACACTACACTAGACAGATTCTGAATGGTAAAGGAGGCGGTGCTGTGGCCAAGCAGTGAAGCAAAGTCCCCATCAAGTCCAAAACCCCACACTTCCAGTACCGAGACTGACTATTGTGCTGAATGAGAAATGGGTAAATGCCAGACTACCAGGAGGAATGCCAGGGAAGATGAACTGCAGCAAGCAAAAAATAATCAGAGCTCGAGCTACCTCTCTGGTTTTTGTCAAGGGGAAAAAAAATCATATAGGCGCTCATTAAGGTCTTTCTAAAACCTGAGCAAAGGAATCTTAATAAGTAGCATACTAAGGGGCAGCTAGGTGGCGCAGTGGATAAAGCACCGGCCCTGGATTCAGGAGTACCTGAGTTCAAATCCGGCCTCAGACACTTGGTACTTGCTAGCTGTGAGACCCTGGGCAAGTCACTTAACCCCAATTGCCTCACTAAAAAAAAAAAAAAGTAGCATACTGGGGCAGCTAGGTGGCACAGTGGATAAAGCGCCAGCCCTGGATTCAGGACCTGAGTTCAAATCCGGCCTCAGACACTTGACACTTACTAGCCATGTGACCCTGGGCAAGTCACTTAACCCCCATTGCCCAGCAAAAAAAAAAAAAAAAGTAGCATACTGCTTTTAAAATATATGTGTGTGTATATATATATTTTAAAGCCTCAAATTCTCCTTAATAATGCTGTGGGCTTTTAACTGACATGATCAAACTGATGTTTTGTATTTCCTACTCTTTGTGACCCCACTGGGGGTTTTCCTGGCAAAAATACTGGAGTGGTTTGCCATTTCCTTCTCCAGCTCATTTCACAGAGGAGAAAAACAGAGGCATACAGAGTTAAATGACTTGGTCAGAGACACCAATAAGTGAAGCCAGATTTGAACTCAGTACTCCAACCACTGCACCGTCAAGATGAACCATTTAATCTTACAGTTCCAACTCAAAATTAAGTGAATACCTCCAAGTTCTCTATGCATAAAAAGCTTCTCTGGATTACTTTGTATTGCAACTGATGATTTTGCTTGTAATGTTGGTTAAAGAATTTATCCAGCAAACTGCATTTTCTTTGAAGACTACAAAAGAATTAATCTGCTTTTTCATTATCATTACCCTCCATTAGGATTACTTCTATAGGACTGAATGTGCATAAAGCATCTGAAAATAACAGCTACACAGACATCAAGACCTCCCAGATAGATTCATACTTCCCTCTCCATTTTACAGATGAGCAAACCAAAGACCAATAACTTACCCTGAGTAACTGTAAGCTGTGAGTAGGTCACTAGGCCTTTTGAAATACAATCTTACTCATTTAACAGGCCAGTCAGGTGGCACAGTGGATAGATGGGAGTGCCAAGGCCTGGAGTCGGGATGCCTCCTCTTCCTGAGTTCAAATCCAGCCTCAGACACCTACTAGCTGTGTGAACCTAGACAAGTCACTTAACCCTGTTTGCCTCAGTTTCCTCATCTGTCAAATAAGCCGGAGAAGGAAATAGCAAACCACTACAGAATCTTTGCCAAGAAAATCCCAAATAAGGTCATGAAGAGTCAGAAAAAAGTGAACTGATTTAATAAATTAAACACATTTAATAAATCCAATCTTTTGAAAAGCATAAAATAATTTCAAAGGTACCAATATATTCTGCTCACAAGATGCACACAGGATATCCAAGGGGAAGGTACCAGCTCTAAAAATTGTGGCTGCAATGAAACCCCTGAAAAATGAAATGTGCCAACAGTATGATCTACAACAATTTCTGAAGAGCTACATGGGGTCCCCAGCATTCTTACCTGGGAGACAAGGAAGCTGGGTTTGTGATCGTTCCTACCCAACCTGCCAGTGAGGCTAAAGCCTTTCTGAATGTTGCCCCAGAACATAAACAGAAAACAAGGTTCAGAAATCATTAGTAAAGAAAAAAAAAAGGCCGGGGGGGGGGGGGGGGGGGGCGGGACGGCAGCTAGGTGGTGCAGTGGATGAAGCACTGGCCCTGGATTCAGGAGTACCTGAGTTCAAATCTGGCCTCAAACACTCAAACTCTTTCTCATGAGTCCCACCATTGTCCTCATCACCCGTGTTCCTTCAGTTAATAACCATGCCGGCCTCTGGTTTTCACTAGTCCCCTCCAATCCACGCTCCTCACAGTGGCCAAAGGAATCTTCCAGAAGACAAAGGTCTGATTAACCATGTTACTTCTCCGTGGGAATTTATTTCAATTTGGGGACCCTGTCTTTGGGCTGAGATTAAAAAGCTTTAGGCCCTCAGGGGTTTTTTCTGTGTAAGAGGGGCTGGTGGTACCCCTCCCCCTCTGCTTCAGCTGAGCCAAAAAGCCCCGTGGGCTTTATGGGACGCCCGGTCAGATGGCTAGGGGAAAAAGCCCCAGCTCCCTGCACCCTGAGAGGATTTATCCCAGAGATCCAGGGCCCGTTCAGGCCGGGCTCTGGTGTAGCTGTTCAGAGGTCCCAGGCGCACAGCAGGGGGCACAGGCCCCTGGACCCCTGGGTGTGGTATGCACGGGACACTTTAGCCCCTTCCCAGCCACAGCACTAGCTCAACTGGCAGATTAATTTGGTGTGTGCAGGGGCACAGGGAGCCCGAGGTTTGAGAGGAGAGAAGGAAGATATATACTGGGAGACAGTACAGAAAAAGAGGGAAAAAGCAAAGTTGGAGAAAGAGAGGTTGGAGAAGACAGATGGGGGGCTGCTACAAGGACACCAAGGAGACTGAGGCTATGTAAAGAGAGGGGCTGACAGAAGGAAAAAAAGCTAAGAGCAAAGCGCAAGGGAGCTAGAGTGAAGGAAAAAATGGGTGAAAGTTAGAGAAAGCTAGAGCATACCCTAAGGCAAGAGGTGACAACTGGGGCCCTTATTATATTAAAAGCAGACAGGTTGTATAATTTGCATTTCTTAACCCTTATCATTTACATTGATTTTTATAAATAAATTCTGCTTTGATTATTTAATTAAGAGGCTTCTCAGTTTTCTTATCAATTTGGAAGCAGAGCAGAGTAGAGAAATTTTTAAAAGGCCCTAACAGATTGGCTTAGGAAATTAATAGCAGTCAGATAGCCAGCCAGTCAAAAGTCCCCAGATTAAACCCCAGTAAGTTAAAAGATTTTACATCTGAATGGTGACCGAGGCAGGGTTTATGGCCCAATTATGATTTTTCTAAAGTTATAATTTTTCATATAAGTACAGTTATATGATTTTTTCTGGATTAGGATTAAGTTATTCATTTTTTTTTACAGTCCAAAAGTCTTCAATGGTTATCTGTTATTCCTAAAATAAAATGTAAAGTCCTCAGTCAGGGACTTAACTGCCCCATCAACATTGTGACTCCAACTCCCAGACCCTTTTCCTTCCTATCAGCCAAGGGGGGGGCTGTTAGCTATTAGCCAAACCCATCATTCCTCCCCATCTCCACGCCCTTATACATTCCAAGCCAGGAATGTGTGCGGCTGATTCTTCCCCATCTCCACCTCTCACAAGGCTGCCTTCTCAAGGCTCAACTTCAGAATCAGAAATGCTGTGGGTGTACCTTCCCTAGGTTTTAGGGAAGCATTCAGATCTACTCCTATTCTTATGGAAAAGACTGGAGAGATTAGACCTTAGAATGGGCTAGATGAAAATATATTGAGATAGATCTGGAACTGCTGGAATGACCGGACTCAAATTAGTGATCATGCTTAGCAGAGTGCTGCTTAACATTCTATCAATGACTTGGCTCAGCAAATCTGCAGACTGCAAAAGGGAGAGTTAATTGACTCAAAGAGTTAAGGACTCCAGAATCAATGGAGCAGGCCTGCTCCAGTAGTGTCTCTAGGGATCTCTGCTATTTAACATTTTATCAATGACTTGGAGGAGAGCCTAGAGGCCATGCTCAGCCAATCTGCAGATGATGCAAGGGAGGGATAGCTAACACTAAGAGGGCTGTCAAAAAAGCTCTTGCCAAGTGGAGCATCGGGTTAAAAGTCCTACTTTTAGGCGCCAACAATTAATTTGACAGGTAAGATATGGCTAGACAACAGTTTGAAAAATGCCTAGGGGTTTCAGTGGACTGCAGCAAGTTTCTTTGATAAAGGTCTCATTTCCAAGATATATAAGGAACTCATTCAAATGTCTAATAAGACTACTCCCCCGCTGATAAATGGTGCAAGAATAAGAATAGGCAGCACTTCATAGCCATATGAAAGTGTTGCTCCACAGTACAAATAATTAGAGAAATAAAAATTAAAGAAATGCAGAAATCTCCCTCTTATCACAGGGACAAAGATGCAAAAAGGAAAACAAATATCAGAGAAGCTGTAGCAAACAGGAGAATGAAGCAGCTACTGGATGCATGAATAGGTACAATCTTTGTGGAAAACAATTTGCAATCATATACAAAAAGTGACTCAACAATTCAGTGTATGCCCTTTAACCTAGTTATGTCAACGCTAGGCTCAGACCCCAAAATGATCAAAGAAACGGGAAAAGTTTTTTTATGTGTAAAAATACTTAGATAATTCTTTTTATAATGGCAAAAAAAAACCAAAACCCAGAAACAAAAACAAAACCCCACAACCCAAACCCTGGAAACTAAAGGTATGCTCATAATTTGAGAATGGCTCAATAGTTATGGTAAATGAATATGATGGAGAACTACCATGTTATAAGAAATATATATATATAAACAGAAAAACAATTTATACTTTGTCAGTATTATTAAAAAAATTTTTTTGAAGATTTTGATAAACTGATGAAGAATTAAATGTGCAGAACCAAGGAAACAATGTATACCCTCAGTACTGTAAAGCTAACCAATGTAGAAAGCCCTAAGAAGTGGGGCTGATTAGCGCCCAGGACCATTTGGGGGTTTTGGGGGTTTTGGGGTTTTTGGTTTGGTTTTTTTTGTGGGGCAATGAGGGTTAAGTGACTTGCCCAGGGTCACACAGCTAGTAAGTGTCAAGTGTCTGAGGCCATATTTGAACTCAGGTCCCCCTGAATCCAGGGCCGGTGCTTTATCCACTACGTCACCTAGCTGCCCCCTGCCCCAGGACCATTTGTGACTTCAGAGGATGGATGATCAAACATACTACCTACTTTCCGATCGATAGGTCAAGATGCATTTAGGTGCAGAATGACATACACAGGCACAACATGTGCACAAAGAGCATGCTGCTTGACTGGGCATATTAATTATGAGAAATTGTTTTTCTTTGCTCTTTTTTTCCCCGACAGAGTAGAAGTGGGAGGGAGAGAAAATAGATTTGTTAATTTTTCAAATGTTTAGGTGCTAATAGCTGTGGAACGTTACCAGCACTTTTAGGTGAGGTCATCATCGCATTAGTTTTATTTAACTGTAATACTTAGTTACAAGATGCCTCCCATGGAATGGGGCAATCTGGGAATGTTTATAATATAAAAACAAAACACATCAACACAACTGGTTGTTTTTTTAGATTCCCTAGCAAACAGCTTTAACCCAAAGTCTTGGAATGGGTTCCTTCTCCTTTGTGTTGTCTTCAGACGGCAGTTGAATGACCACAGAAATACCCTCCACCTCTGGTTCTGAGGTTTTCTCGCCTGAGTCTGTTTTCTCAATGTAGAATGTTACAGTGTTCCTCCTCACTCCCACCCCTTTTTTCTTCACCTATCATCTTTCCATGTGTTACGAAGGGGATTCCTTTCAGATAGGACTTCCACTCAACGGTCACTGAGAGCCTTCTAATGCTCAAGTTTGATGTTTCTGGGAGATCTGGGTTGAAATTCTGTATGATCTCAGACAAGTCACCGTATCTCACTCAGATCATCAGTTTCTTCCTCCGTATAAGGAGGGGACTGAACTAGATGTTACCTAAGGTTTCTTCTAGCCCCAAATCCCATAATGTTCTATAAAGTCCTAGCAGAGATATTCAAAACCAAAGCAAAGGAATCGATACTAGGAAATGAGGAAAGCTGAGCAGTTATGGGAGATTCCTGCACTATGTGCTTTACCAGACTGTGCCCCCATAGGAGACGTCTGCCTTGAAAACAGGGTAAGAGGATAAACCAGAAATGCAGAAAAGTGGCAGAAACAACACGACACAAGCACGTCCTGGGGTCTCCTCATCTCTTAAAGGGGCTGCCAGGGCACTGGAAGCCTGCCGAGAAGCTCCACAGGATTCGAGAACGGCCCACGATGGTCGTTCGGCCTGGTCTGAGGCCCAGCAGGGCCAGGTCCGAGGCCATAGGCTGGTGAAGTTTGGGGTCTGAGCTGCTCCTGAAAACCTTCCATTATGCTATGGTTCTCGTGGATAGGTCATGGCTGCCAACATGCAGCAGCCTCCTCAGCCTGTCCTTTGGACCACCCCAAACTCTGGTTCTTTGGAAGCTGGGATGTTCTATGACTCAGAGCCCTGCAGGGCTGTCTTGGGCACAGCTGTCTTAAAAACAGGGATTAGTGTGTCAGGGATTGGACTGGGAGGACGGAAGCTCAGCCCATTTTCCCAGATGCGAACATGACCGCCCCCTCCTCTTTTCTTAATTCAGGGTCTTTCTGCAGTGTCTGTCCCAGAATGGATTAAGCATCCTATGGCCTATCAGTCTGGACAAAGGCATTTTCCATACACTGGTTTTTCTTATATAGAATGTTGGGTTTATCTTTCAAGTGATTTTGGCTGTCATGGAGGGAGCCCTGTCATGTTCCAGATCCTGTTGCTATCAACACAATATCACTTGCAAACAAATGCATATGGAAACCTGACCATCTCTAAGGAATCCTTCTCCCTTTTAGACCCTGCACAAGGCATACTCCATGAAACCACTTTTGGAAGAGAGTGTATGTATATACACACATAGTGGCAAAATGGCTAGCACTCTGATTCGTGACTTTTTCCTACTCTTTTAAGTCTTTCTCTCTGGAGAGAGTTTACCCAGTAATTCCTCCCTCACTGCTTTCACTACAGGACCACCCAGCCCACCTTCCCTTCGCATGCATGCCCTTGGTCTGGTCCGGCTGCCCACCCTTCCTGACCTCTCCTCCAGCCCTGTCAATTTCATGGTGGCCCACTGGCGGCTGAGGCCATAGACGGGGTACCAAATGAGGGGTTCCAGAGTCACTGACTGTCAAAAGCGACTACAGACACACTGACAGCTCTGTTCCACTTCGGTCTATGAATGCTTGTGGGATGGCATGGCTCCCTGCCCTCTCACACCAAACCCTCCGCAGACTTGTTTCTGTTCACTTTTATGAGGCGATCCTGCTAGTTACTTTTTGCCATTCCCCCCAGAGTATTTCACAAATGTATTTATGTTCCTAACCATTGCTGTCCTCGACTGCTATCTCTCTGCTTGGCAAAGAGAGTAAATGTTTGATGACAAAAGCCGTTTCTGGGTTATCTTGTCCCAAATACTTTTTCTCACTTCTACGGTAAATGGTGAACATCAAGGTCAATATTTGTGTCTTTCTATATTTTTCGCCTTTCAGCACTGACAGCCTGGGTAGGTCAGGCTGAAAAGCTGTTACAAGCAGAGGTGCCATCTTTGGTCCTTTTTTTTTCTTCCCTAATTTGAGGCTATTTTTGACCTTTGCTCTCACCCCACACAATTAATTCTGATCAAGGCAATCGACCACTATTCACTGTGTTTACTGTGATAAGTGGAGATATCTATATGAGCAAAAAGACCTTGCCTTCAAGGGACTTACATGCCAATGGGGGACGCCAAGGACCTGAAGGACAAAAAGGAGGTAAATGGATGTGGGAAAGGGTAAGTTGGGTGAGGTGCTTGGAACAGAGGTGTGGGGATGAGGGTTAGTCAGCCTTTCCCTCAAAAGGGAGTCTTTGGGTCAGGAGGCAAGGGGACTGGCAGACCGACATGGTGGAAGGCTGTTCTACTGTGGGAAGGCTGCAGGGGTGGATGGATTCTCCTGGGCAAAGAGGCCTGAGGTCCTGAGGGAGACTGAGGCACAGTGCTGAAATCTGCAAAGTCAGCCAGGAGGGGAACGGAGGCTAGCTGGTTTGGCTCCCTTCTTCCCCAAACTGGGTTCTGAGGAAGAACTCCCTAATGGTTAAAAGTGGGGGCTGCCCTGGTGGATGGCTGGCCCATAGTGAGCTGCAGGCATATCCATTTTCTAGGGTGAGGAAGCCCCCTAGTGCCCCCCAAAAGGAAATCCACCAGGCTGGGTTTTGAATTCTCTGATTTCTTTTCATTCACCATCTATTACTTTCCCAAAGAGACCAGCAAACCAGCAGCCTGAAAATCAACTCCCCTCAGACCCTGATGGAGACAGTCTAGGACCTGACCCCAAGAGCCAGGCTTCCAAGCCCAGGGCCCTGAGCCATCATCCTGGAACACAGCCCCTGGGGGTATGCACCCTGGCCATTGCTCCTGCAGGGCCTGTGTGGAGAGCCAGAAAAGAAGATTCTTGCCACCAGACCCAGCACTGACAATGGCTCAACATTAGAAATGGCTCAGATTTTATCAGTGGAAATGACACAAAAGAAGAGACAGGACCATCAGCTTTGCCACCATCCCCAAAGGACCCTGGGTCTTTTCCATCTCAACTGGGGCTGAAACCTTCCATGTTTCCCCCAATAGAATGTGAGCTACCTGATAGCAGGGACCACCTAAACTCTTCAATTTTTATCCCAAGAGCTTCATTGTTCAGTCATTTTTGTGTTGTCTGACTCTGTGACCCCACATGGGGTTTCTTGGCAAAGATACTGAACTGGTTTGCTATTTCTTTCTCCAGCTCATTTGACAGAGGAGGAAACTGAGGCAAACAAGAGTGAAGTGACTTGCCCAGGGTCACACAGATGGTAAGTGTCTCAAGCCTTGTAAATGCTTAATAATTGCACATTCACTCCTTCATTCCTCTGGTGCCTCCCTTAGTATAGGGGCGGCCCTCAATGTCCACCTGTCGAGGCTCACAACACACTCAGTTGGTCCTTTCTGACTGGAAAGCCTTGTGATGGACTACACTGAATTTGGAAAGGCTCACCAATAGAGTAGCTTCCAGAGAATTGATTTTCTGGCTATAGAAATTCCCAAAGTCCACTTTCAAGGTTATGGAGGAGCTGCAGACTGGGTTAGCAGAGGGAATAATGACATTAATCAGAGCACAGATGGTAGAAGTACTGAAGAGAAAACACACAGGCATGCCCATCCCAATCAATAAAACCTTTGGCCTTAACTTAAGGTTAGAAACAATGACCGTGGGTTATCTTGCGAGGTATTTCAATGACACACATACAGGATGTCCCAAAAGTCTTCATGCAGATTTAAGCTTACATAGCTTATTACTGATGGCTTTGGGAATTTCTCAACTCTGAGAATTTCTATAGCCAAAAATAAAAATAGATAAATAAAGCTCGATTATCTGGAAGCTGATGGCTTATTACCAGGAGCTATGAAAGCTTAAAACTACAGTCTGACTTTGGGACGCCCTGTACACAAACCACTTGACGAGCTTTAAAGAATCACATACAGCTCAGAAAGAATTCGGAAGAAAAGGACTTACCTGTACGGCACTGTTTAGAAAGCAACTGTTTTGTCCTGGTTCATTTAATAAGCCCTTGGTAGGGGCTAGCGATAACATACTTCCAGGCTGATAAACTTTTCCCAGGTTGCCCCCAGGTTTCCGTAAGAACTTCACCCATGCCATGTTCCGATTAATTTGTATGTGTCGAAGATGAGCAGTCTTTTCTCGACACTACCTCCAAAGACGCAATGGCTACTCCGTGAATGGTCCACCTGAAATCACAACAGTCTGATCGGCTAGCCCAATATCCTCTCTCTTTGGAGATTCCAAGTTAAGGTCTTTCTTGAAGCTGTGACTTCCACATCAAGGCAGCTTATCAATCTTCTTACAAAGCCCATGAAATGCAGAGGCTCTAAAAAGATTACATCATAAAAAGCAGGGCCTTACTCAGATGACAGGGCCTTGTGGGTGATGTCTTAAAAAGATAAAAGCACGACAAGAGTCAAGTGGACCCAGCTGGAGAGTATTTAGGAAAGAACTGCTCCAAGGCATATCTCAGGACAGGTTCATAAAACACAACCTGCTCATCTTAACTGGCCCAAAATGCACACTACGACGACATGTAAAGACCGGGGTCAGCATCATTCCTTTGGTCATCTATTTTGCTTGTGTTTTCCTTTTGGGAAAGAAGAGTCTGTCTTTCGCAGATGAAATCATCCTCAACGAGGCCATGTTTCACATCATTGGCAGTTAGTCTGCAAGAGGGCAAAATAAAATAATTTATATCCAAGTAAACATTGACCCTCAAGGAATTACTATTTTACAGAGCAAAGCCTATATGCACAACTGAAAAAAGAGCCAAAAAGCCTAAAAGTGAAATTCAAGATTTGTAAAAATGAAAGTACAGGGGTGGGGCAGCTAGGTGGCGCAGTGGATAGAGCACGGGCCCTGGAGTCAGGAGGACCTGAGTTCAAATCCCACCTCAGACACTTAACACTTACTAGCTGGGTGACCCTGGGCAAGTCACTTAACCCCAATTGCCTCATTAAAAAAAAAAAAATGAACAGGGGCAGCTAGGTGGTGTAGTGGATAGAGCACCAGCCCTGGATTCAGAAGGACCTGAGTTCAAATCCAGCCTCAGACACTTGAAACTTACTAGTTGTGTGACCCTGGGCAAGTCACTTAACCCCCACTGCCCCACAAACAAAACAAAACAAAACAAAAAAACAAACAAACAAAAAAATCCCCGAAAGGACATCCCATTCAAAACAGAAAAGGATTTTAGTAACAGTCTCATTCACCGTCTACTTCAAGTGTTCAGTGTTCAAATCATAGTTTCATTGGAAAATACAATGTCTAAGAAGGTAATTTGATAAGCTTCCAGGTAGTAGGGTCTGTCAGTATTATCATTCCTATTCCACATAAATGCAACACACAGAGTAATATTTCACACAATCTATTTTACTCTGTCCTTGCACATTGTGCATAACATTTAGTTTTTCAGAAAGTTAAACAAGGTGACATTAAAAATAGGGTTCAAGATTGGGCTTATGATTCATTGGTTTGGTTAAGAAACACTCCTTACCAAGGCCATGTGGCACTTTCTCTACAATTTTGTCTCAGACAATTAGTTACCTAGAATGAAGCAGTTAGATGGCTCAATGGATAGAGGGATGGACCTGGAGTCAGGGAGACCTGAGTTCAAATCTGACCTCGGACACTTACTAGCTATGTGACCCTAGGCAAGTCATTTAACCTGTGTCTGCCTTAATACGGTAGAAAAAGAAATGGCAAACCACTCCACTATCTTTGCCAAGAAAACCCCAATGGCAATATTGGTGACATACAGTCCAACAGGTCATGAAGACTTGGAAATGACTGAATAACAACAGTTACCTAGGATACTGAAATGTCAAATGATTTCCCAAGAGTGACACTGCAAGTATGAAGCAGATGTGAGACTTATACCTAGGCAATCTTCTAAGCCAGGGCACTATTGCTACACTAAGTATATAAATCAAAACAATCCCAATGGAATCCAGGAAATGGGCAAAGATGACAAAAACGGAAAGGTCAATGTTAGAGGAGCTGTGGAAATATGGGCACACAAATGCATTGTTGGTGGAGCTGTGAGTTGGTCTAACCACACTGGAAAGCAAACTGGAATTATGTGAAGAGGATGACTAAAGTCCACAGCCTAAGCCAAAATACCGTAGCAGCATTTTTCTGTTGTAGCAAAGGATGAAAACAAAGTAGATGCCCATCCACTGAGGAATGACTAAACAAGTTATGGTACACAAATCCAGTGAAATATTACTGTGTTGCAAGAAACAATAAATAAGACAATTACAGAGAACCACTGAAAGAATGCCTGATGTGAAATGATGCAAAGTGAAATAAGAAGAACAAGAAAAACAATATAAAAAGTAATCAAAATCAAATGCTGAGAAATTATAATGGCCAACCCTGGCCCAAGGAAGATATATGAGAAGGAACCTCCCCAGATGCTCTACAAAGGTAGAGGACCATGTGTGTGACACACCAGCAGACTTTTGGGATAACGATGGTTAATCCTGTTGAAATTTTTTCCCTCTTTTATTATTATTTTTTTTGTGAGGCAATTGGGGTTAAGTGACTTGCCCAGGGTCACACAGTTACTAAGTGTCAAATGTCTGAGGCCAAATTTGAACTCAGGTCCTCCCTGACTCCAGGGCCGGTGCTTTATCCACTGCACCACCTAGCTGCCCTAATTTTTTCCCTCTTTAAAAAAATTATTTATTATAAGTGATATTGGAAGGGGGAGGAATGGGGGGAAAATAGAGTGGGAAATAAGTGACGTAAAACAGATTCCATTAAAACTGTGGTCTGAAAAATGTGGTTATGTTCCAACTTCCCTTCTTTAACGTTGACTTCATTCAGATCTGCTGCCCAAACCACAGCTTGGTGGCTATTCCCTACTATCTATGCCCTTCGTCATTTTTTCCTTCCTCAAAGGGTTGAACAGTGCAGTCCCAATCTTCTCTGCCCAAATGTGGACCTTTACATCTGGGGGCTTTAAGTCCCCTCAAACAACAGCTTCCCAGTGGGCTTGTAACAACTTCAACTCCCATGACCTCTACCCCACTCACACAGAAGAGCATTCACATTCTTTATTCACCCTCCTGGACTAGTGTTGTACCTGCAACCAACTCCAAAACTGCTCTGCCTCACCATAGCCTCCTATCCTTCCATCTCTCCTTGTCGTTCAACCCCCTAAACCTATTCTGTCCTCATCATAATCCCCCAATCAACAACAGCCCCTTTCCTGCTTCATAATCTATATACCAGCCTAGCTTGGGGCCTCACTTTCCTTCCTTCAAAATCTTGACTCTACTTTAACCAGTTCAGTTTTACAGGCTGCCCTGTACCCTTTGCCACTCACTCCTTTCCAAAGCCCAAGCCTGGATAGCCCCCATCATCCTCCTACTTTCCCTGTCTACAGCATTTCTAATTAAATGCTTCTAGAGGAAATCATGCAACCACACTGGCAACCAACCTATGGGTCCATTACACATTTCTACTGCATAATCTCCATTTAAATCCAGTTGTTACAGGCCAATACGCTTACTCTTTCCTGACTGTTCAAAAAGTTTGAGGCACCAAATCAAAAGATAACAGCTGCCTGTTGAACACAATGCCTGACTAAATCCGACTATTTGATCATTTCTTTATCCTTTATGGCTGAATTCGCTGAATTCAAAACAGTAAACTTTTTGGTACTTCAGTTAGGTTTGTTTTCATTAATATCACCTCCCTACAACTAACTTGTTTTGGTTATAAGAAAAATGTGCCCAACGGATAGCTATGAAAGAATGGTGGGTAGAGTCCAAGGCGCCCAGGTTCCAAACCCTTTCCGGCACTGGCTCTGAGGCATCAGGTACGTCATTGAACCTAGCTGGGCGTCAGTTCCCTCATCTGTAAAATGAGGGAGTGTACTACGACTTCTGGGGTCCTTTCCACCTTTTAATCCCTGATTCTACGAACAGGTTAAAACCTTTCAAATGTCATTAAATGAAAATCTCAGTACAACAAACTGCTTCCAAACCTCGCCCTTTTAGTATAAGCAATATCCGATACAAGAAAATCCCAAGAGGAAAAAAACCCCATAAACAATATGTTGCCATTTGTTATAAATGGAGCTTGATTATTAAAGCACTTTGACCCTCTGGTCATACAAGTAGAGACAGATCAGAGATCGAGTGCCTGAAGAGACCTCAAAAACTATCCTCCTAGTCCAAATGAGGAAACTGAGGCCCAGAAAGATTTAAAGAATTTGCCCATGGTCATACAGGTAGTGTCAAGGGAGGATTTGAACCCAAGTCTTCTGACTAGCATCACTGGTCTTTCCTCATTCATTCATTCATTTATTCATGAATGACCAGGTAAAAGAGGCTATTCTTTGTCAAAATTCTTATCTAGCCAACCAAGATCTGGGAAAGACCTTGACTTAAAAAAGCCAAGGTCTCCCCCTGCGTCTGGGCCCGCCTGGTGTACATCTCGCCACCGGCTGTAGAGAAGAGAGTGAGGTTGATGACCTTGCACAGCCCTCCCTCACTTCAATCCAATTCAGTGCAAGTCATGACATCGGGGTGATGTCACGGTCCTCTTTGAGAATGAAGGACAAACAAAACCAACCACCATTCTCACTGTATACAGTATGATAAGTGAAATTATTTTTAATCACACCATCACCAAGAGAATGAAATCATTTAACAATGTTAAAACAGGATGAATATAAAACTATAAGCAAAAACATCATGATCGAATTTTCCTTTCACGTTTAAACAACTGGGGCCCACGTGCCAGGCCCCAATTTGTCAATTTGAGAAAATCTTAAGTTTTCCCCATGATAACATTTGCTTGGCATTTTACTAGTGGAAACAGCAAAATGTCCTTAATGTAGGTCAAATGAAGCAACTTTGGCTACTTAACTCTTTACAAATTACATGAGGATGACGTAGGATGAATGCTTTTTGCTCCAAGTATGAGATGCAAGAATAAGCGTAAGGGAAATGCATGGTAGTCCAGACGATAGCCTCTCTGTCCAAAATGAAGGCTTCTCTTCCATCCCTCTAGTTCACTGACACCCTGGAGGCTGGCACTGTCCTCTGAGGAAGGCAGCAACCCAACCAGGCCCATTCTAGCCACTGCTTTGACTTGCAACAATATATATTTTAGACAAGTCTTTAAGAATGTGTCTCTTCCCAAAGCCAGAAAGGATGGCCAATATGAACCCTGAGGCTACCACAATTTCTGGAGTCTTTAGCACTACCCCAGGGGTAGCAGGGGCAGGGAAGGTCGGTGCAGGGCAGTCTCCCACAGGGCTCCTCTTAAAGGCGGGCCAGGACAAACTCAGCTTAGGGGAAAGCCAAACGCTGAGATCTGCTTGAAGCAAGCAGAGAATGTAATGTGGGAAATGAAGCCTATGTTATATGGGCATCACTAGCACAAAACCTTTACTACCTTAAATCAGTTCAAGTTCATATGTATCTACTTAAAGGAATCTACTCCCCTCCCACCAGGAACCCCAATCTGGCTGGATGTCAGTTCCTCAAATGTAAAACAATAAAAACCTTGTTAATGATTTACTCTGAAAAGCCACTTAGGCTCTTTAAAGAAACAACAAAGAAGTGTTAACTGTTTCAGTCCAGCTGCTCACTAGTCTCACTGGGGAAAGTAAGGATTCAGTTTCTTTGTAAGCACACATTCCTCTACAGCTGAGGCCCTTTAAGAAAATGCAAATTCAGAAAACCCTTCACTTCAGGAAGGGGCAGCTCAGGAAGAACAACTTTATCAAAGGGCTCACCACCAGGCTCAACAAAGCTTCACAGACTTCAATTTCTAGGAGAATGCCAATCCCTCGATGCACGTCACCCCAGCCCAGCTTTTCTTCCCTGTCTGTGGGTGCATCGTCTCCTCCCAAGCAGAGGCTAGAGAGATAGTTTAAATTAAATTTTCCTTTATTTCAGATCCATGTGCTCTCCCTCCCACTTTCCCCCCACTCCCCTGGAAAAGCAGCTATCCCGTCTTCATCTTTCTACCTCCAACACTTGCAGATAAGGACTTTGCTGAATTGTATTTATTTCTGAAATCTTTACATGCAGAACCAAGGTTATAAATAGCGCAAAGGAATAAACAATGATCAACCATTTAATAAGTGATTAAACAGAGTACACAAAACCCTATGCCAACTCAGACCTGGAATTCCCTGCTGCACCCTGAAATGATCTGGGTGATCACTCAAAAAAAAACCAAACCCAACTCTGGTACAGAACTAACAAATCTCTCAAGAAGGCAGCAGGGTTCTAACAGCGCAAAACCAGGAGCAACACCTTCTAGCTATCCATACCTGCAGCCAGCTCACATATCTCCAGTCCCATCAACACGTGGTATGAATGAATTCCGGATTCTTCCCCAGCTTGCCAACGTCCTTCCTAAAGCATGCTGCCCTTTTAAATGGCACCCAACGCTCCTGATGCGATCTGACCAGGTGTGCTTCTCACCTCCTTGTGTTCTCTCCGCCCAACTCCCCCAGTTCTTTTGACCCTTCCGCCTTGCATCTCAAAGGCATCCAGGGAGTGAGCAGTCTAATACCCTACTTTATTCTCTTTATCCCCAATGGAGCTTTTAAAAAAACCCAGCTTTTTGTTGTCTTCATCTTCCCTTGTCGTCCTCAGGTTATCCAGAGATTTAGCAGTACAGGGTTCTTAAAGAAGTATGTCGTGGGATTGTTAATGTTTTGTTATTACCTGAAATGGCTTCTAGTAACTAACTCCAGCTCTGTCACTATGGAGGAGGCCCAGAATAGAACTTTCCCTCCTGGAAGGCGAATTAAGAAATTAGAAAATTGAGGGGGGAAAGAAACAATGTGACAGAGGGGAGAGGGAGAGAGAAAGGAAATGACTGTCCTGCAGATGTTCAGCTAACCAAAGTCCCCTTTCCTACCACATCTACTCTGAGTCAGGCTTGTGTTGTTTCCCCAGATCACCTCTGCCTGGGTGGTCTGTAGCCTATTTCAGTAACAATCCTTCTTCTGTTTCTCCCGCCAGTTCCTTACCCAAGTGTTCTCCACCAAGCCAACTAACTAGTGTGCTTTTTTTTAGTTTTTACCCTTAGCAATCTTCATGTAAAACACAAAGCTGCTCCTTCCTAAACCACCCTCTGCTCTAGCTCCACCCCAAACCTACCTAGGTCTTCTGATTAAAGTGGACAGGCATGCTTTAATCTCCCCACTGTACTCCAGATTATGTATGTAAGACATGTTCAATGAATTAAAATCCTCAGTTTATAGGAATTTTGCTTCCACAGTGAACATGAACACTGTTTCCTGAGCATCTGACTGGATGCAGTTACATTTACAGAGGATCTGCCTTGTAAAAATTATCTGATGCTAAAATAAACAATTTGCTAAACAGTCGACTGCTTTTCAAAAGCATATTATTTTAGAATTTTAAAAATTAATCTGGGGCCGCTAGGTGGCGCAGTGGATAGAGCACCGGCCCTGGAGTCAGGAGTACCTGAGTTCAAATCTGGCCTCAGACACTTTAACACTTACTAGCTGTGTGACCCTGGGCAAGTCACTTAACCCCAATTGCCTCACTAAAAAAAAAAAAAATTAATCTGGGGCAACTAGGTGGTACAGTGGATAAAGCACTGGCCCTGGATTCAGGAACACCTGAGTTCAAATCCAGCCTCAGACACTTGACACTTACTAGCTGTGTGACCTTGGGCAAGTCACTTAACCCTCACTGCCCCAACAACAACAACAAAATTAATCTAAGGATACCCACAATGGCCCAGAAAATACTTTCTACTTCTAGTGTCTATTAATTGTGTAAAAATACAAGAAAATTCTATTTTCCAGAAATATGTTTAATGTGCTTGTACATATATAACCTATATCAGATTCCCTTCTGTCTTGGGGAGGGGGGAGGGAAGGGAAGGAGGGACAAAAATATGGAACTCAAAATCTTATAAAAACAAATGTTGAAAACTATCTTTGCATGTAACTGGAAAAAATAAAATACTATTAAGATTGAAAAAAACCGCTATTTTCTAGAATAGCAACATACCAGATCCAAACCAAGAATAGACACACACGTACCCACATCAGTCAATAATGACCGAGTTATGAAATCATGCCTCACCACAATCAGATCAAGCTTGATATTCAAAGTCCTGTTACGGACAACATACAACTCCAAGAATAATGAGGAGGCAGAACCTGGACAGACAGAGCACAGGCCCCAACCAATAGAAGAGTAATACACAATGCCAGGTCTTACCTCATATCAGATCTGCTCTAAGATGCTCAATGCTTTTGTTAATCTGGAGTCAGATCCATGCCATGGAAACATCTCACACTGCCTTTTGTATGTGAGACCAGTTCAGTATTACAGTAACTTCACCTCTGTAAATGGAGGGTAAGAAGCTGCCTTACATTATAACTAGCTGTTTAGAAAGGTCAGTTCTTGCCCACAACAGCTCAAAGACCATTTCAGCAAGACCACATACGCAACAAATGAATGGAGCTGACGGTTTACATCCCCATAAGATAAATCAGCTCAAATTTTTTCTTTCACCTTTTTTTTTTTGGCTATAAAATTTCCAAACCATCTGGTCCTTGGGATTTTATTCCTGAATACTACACAAGGCTAAAACACATATTTGCCTGTAAGATCCGCTATCAATTATACCAACTCTTTTATTATCAATTCTAATACCTCAGATGACTTTCTTTAAATGAAAGAGATTGATTTGGAGAGCATTTTTGAAGTGCTTATCACTAGAAAACAGCCTTCCCTAACAGAGAAGGAAAAGTCCTAAAGGTAATTCTTTTACTAAAGAACAACAATGCACTCAAAGGAGCTCTTCCTAACAGAGTAGGCACGGGGCAGCTCTGAGCAAGGCACAGGGACCAATGGGAAAAGTCCCTGTTCTCAAGAAGCATAAATGTAACTGGGTAGAGAGAGAACATGTACTCAACTCAGATAAGGAAAACAGAGGCAGCTCTTCAAAGGTAGAGATGACTCAAAGCTGGTGGGGGGGGGGGGGACAGGGAGACAAGTCTTAGGGGGTAGCAGCACAGCAGCCCAGAATTAAACCTTGCCAGCAGATAAGCCTCATCAGAGGCCCAGAGGAGAAGACAGTGCTTTCCGGGGGCGGGGAGGGGGGGGGGGCCGAGGTGTCAGGTCAGCCAGGCTGCAGATAGAAGAGGGAGCAGCATGGTGACTGGTGTGGCTGGAGCCCACAAGGGTCATAACGACAAAGAGGCTGCAAAGGGACGCTGGAGCAAGACCGGGAAGGTCCTTGAATGCCAAGTAAAGTGGCCACCAAAAATTCATCAACAGAGAAGAGACATGATCAGATCTGGACTTTAGGAAGACTGCTCTGGTAACTGGGTAGAGGGTGAATTCAAGAGAGGACTGGCTAAAATCAGAGAAAACCAATTAGAAGGCTAGTGGGAATTAGTCCAGGCAAGAAGCAATGATGACCTCCCAAAGGGCAGGAGTCATGTGACTGGAAAAAGGGCTCATGGGCAAGTCACTTCAAGAATAACCAATATTCGAGGGCAGATAGAAGTGGATAAAGCACCAGCCCTGGATTCAGGAGGACCTTCGTTCAGATCCGGCCTCAGACACTTGATACTTACCACCTGTGTGACCCTGGGCAAGTCACTTAACCCTCATTGCCCGAAAAAAAAGACAAACAAACAAACAGAATAACCAATATTCTATTGTAAAATGGTTGAAAAAAGTATTTTGTCTACAACCAACTGAAAGAAATCAAGTCTCCCCCCTCCACACACACACACACACACACAGAGTGTTTATTTAAAATGGTCTAATTATGAATTTGTAATTGACAGTAAATAGTGTATCAATTTTTTTCATTTAATTAGCTGGGAATTAAAAAAAAAAGCATGAACATTTACCTGCCTAATCACTTATCATCTGAAGAAAAAACATTTGAAAAAGATGGAAAATAAGATTACTAGACTTGGTTAAAAATTGATTTGAGTTTTATACCCTTAAAAGACAAAACAGTCAACAGTGCTGCATTATTGTTGTTTCAGTGGGGTATGTGCCCCCAAAGAAGACAAGGCCAAAAGAAAGGTCCCACCTATGCCCAAAGCCCCATTCCAGCACCTTGTGTGGTAGCAATGAAGCAGACAGAAAAGAATGACAGACCAGGGAAAGGACACAAAGGAAACGGGCCAAATCCGGAGGGTAATGGCTCTCAGCCTCGGTTTCCACATTTGTAAAATAAGGGATAATAAGAGCACCTCCCTCTGGATTGTTTTGAGGATCAAATAAGATAACACATGCCAAGTCCCTGGCAAAGCTTAATGAGCTAAATAAATGCAAGCTCTGTTTACTCAGAAGCAGGAGAAGACTTAGATGAACTAGCACAGGAACCTGGAAAGCAATCTACACATCTGAATAAGGGAGAACCAGACCAGCGAGTTCACCTGAATAAGGAATCTCCAGTGTGGGTCACTCTCCTTATCAACATATATTAGCATCTGCTGGGGGCACTCAAAGGTTAATTGGTGATGGTAGCAGCAGCAGCAGTCATTTATAATAACAGTAATATAATCATTTCTATAGTGCTTACTGGGTGTCATCTCATTTGACCCTCACAACAACCCTGTAAGTTAGGTGTTATTATCCCCATTTTCCAGTTTAGGAACCTGAGGCAAAATGCATAGTGACCAGCCTGGAGTCAGAAACACTCCTTCTTGAGTTCAAATCTGGCCTCAGACACTTACTAGCTGAGTGACCCTGTTTGCCTCAGTTTCCTCATCTGTGAAATGAGCTGGAGAAGGAAATGGCAAACCATTCCAGTATCTTTGCCAAGAAAACCTCGAGTCAGACACGAATAAAAAGACAACAACAATAAAATAAGGTCACGCTACAATCTCGAATGTAGGAAAGGTCTTGTTCTGTCCACTATCCCACTCGGTGTCTTAAAAAGAAACAATAAATACAACTGAACACAGTGTACTTCCAATGGCCAGAGCTTGGCCCTGGGGGAGAACAGAGAAAAAGTACTCCCCTGCCTTTAGGGGGTGTGGAAGACGGCAGAGAACAAACCCTGGGGCGCAGCACAGCTGCCTCCAGGTTGCTTTAGCTGAACCGCTTTCCCCCCTTCAAACTTCACGACACAGCTGGCTTCTAGAGAGCAGCAGTAGCTGGGAGATGGGGCCAGGGCACCTCATCCCTCTGGGACCGTTTCATCATCTGCCAGGGCTGCGATAGCGCGGGTCAAGCACTTCGCCAAGTGCGGCCCTGGGTAATTGTCGGGCACGACCGCCTCTGCTCTCTCCGGCCGACCGCACGAGGGATGGCTATTGCACGGGGGGCGCGGCTAAGACCCCCGGGAGGGGGCTGCCCCGAAGCCGGATGCTCCCGGTGGGGAGGCGCTAGAGCTGGGCTTGCATTACTCCGCCAGGTCCCGGAGGTCCCTCGATCCCGGCCGTCAGCGGGTCACAGGCCGGGCAGCCCCTTCTCCTAGGACCTCCGAGGGTCCCGGGGGGAGGCAGGTGCCTGGCCCCGGGGCCCGTCCTATTCACTGCCTCCCGAGCGAGCGGCCCAGGCGATGGGGACGATGGCCCTCGGAGGCAGCCACAACGATGTCCCGCCCCCCACCCCGCGGATTCGGCGGACCCCGCGGCCTCCCGCCGTCCGGCCTCGGTGGCCCTGCTTGGCCGGGCGCCTTGGCCCCTTCTGGGTCGGTGGGACCAGCGTCTCCCGCTCCCCGGCCCGCCCATCTCCCGCCTCCGGGCCTTTGCCCGGCCGTCCCACGCCAGGCGCGCCCTACGCCTCGGCTCCGATTCACCCCGGCCGGACGCCCTCCCGCCGGCCTGGCCCGAAGGGGCGGGGGTCTCCCCGCTGGGGCGGAGGCCGGCCCACCGGCGCACACAGCCGGCGCCTAAGTAATGCTCGCGGCCACCAGGCCCCGCACCCCCTGCACACTCGCACTCCCAGCCTGGACCCCCGCGGCTCGAGCCCCCTCCCTCCGCCCCCAACGCGGCCCCCCCCCCCCCCGGGCACTCACCTCGTCGCCGCCGGGGCCCCGCCCCGGGCACTGCCCGCCGCTGCTGCTGCGCCCCGAGCATGCGCGCCGCCGCCGCCTCTGCCGCCGCAGCCTCCTCCCCGGGCTCGAGGTAGCGCCGACTGGGAGCGCGGACACCTGCACAGCCCAAACCCCGCATGCAGGGCCCCGCCCCCGCCGCCGCCGGGCCCCGCCCCCGCCGCCACCGAGCCCCGCCCCCGACGGGCCCCGCCCCCAGCCAGCGGCGACCCGGCCGCGGCTGCGCAGCTGCGTAAAAGATCTCGCGAGGCGCGAGTCTGTGGCGGACCTGTCAGGAAGGGAGGAGGGGCGGGCGGCGTCGCGCGTTGGGGGGGTGTGTCCTCTTCGTTCGCACTCGGAGGCTGGGCCCCCTCCGGGCTCTGGGAGCGCGCGGGCCTGAACTCAGCACGCTCTCGGGCTGAGGGAGGAGGGGGGAGTGCGCGCACGCGCGGGGTCACGTGGCGCCGTCCTCGGGTCTCTGGCCGCTTAGCTTGAGCCTCCCAGAGCTATGGTCCTCAATCAGGGCCCCGGGGCCGGGCAGTTCAGACCCCGCCTCGAGGTCTCTGCCGACCTGGCCGCGGTCTGTCCAGGAAGGGAAGGTGAGGGGGTGTGGGGGGCGAGGGACGTGCTGGTGAACGTTTAACAATCGGCTCCACCCGCGCGACTGTATTCTGCACGATGAACGTTTCCTCCTCCATCACTTCCTTAGCGCAGACCCACAGGGCAGCCCCGGTAGCCAGTGGACAGCCCTGGCCCTGGAGTCGGGAGGACCCGAGTTCAAGTGTCACCTCAGACCCACACTGGCTGTGTGACCCTGGGCGGGCCACTTCACCCCATTGCCTCAAACACGCGGGGCATCTCCAGGCGTCCTGATGTCTATCACACCACTGGGCCCAGGTGGCTCCGGAGGAGAGAGGGAGGCTGGGGACCTGGCATTGCCCTTCCTCACTTCAGTCCAATTAGTGCAAGTCATAATATCACCCCGATGTCAGGGTCCTCTCTAAGACCGAAGGACCGACAGCAACCCAGCCATTCCAGCCTCACTTAGCCAAATTTGCAGTAAATGTGCACCCTGAACATTTAACAACCAGCTCCCGGACTGCAGGCAGGGAGCCGGGCCCTGGTTTCCCAGTGTGGCTCTTGCCTGTGGGGGCTGGTGCCTTTTCATTGCTGCCAGAAGATCGAAGGAAGAAGAGGAGGATCGGGCTGCAGGGGCAGGAAGGCCCCAGAGAGATACCATTGTGTGCAGAGGCAGGGCTACAGTAACATCAGCAATAAGAGTCACTAAACAGCAACTTTGAGGCTCGCAAAGCGAGTCACATATACTAGCTCCCTGACAGTCACCCAGCCAAAAGCTTGGCGACAATGACAACAATAATAACTACAATAATGAAGCATTTGTGTAATCCTTTAAAGGCTCGCAAAGCACGTGACATCCACACGCTTTGGCTGCTTTGATTAGAACTCAGGGCAGCCAGTTTCCAAGCCCAGCATGAAACTGACCATACAGCATTGCTACTGAACTGCTTATAAATGACCAGCAGAAGAAGATGGTCCCTAATAGAAGGCTTCTGTCCACCCTGGCAAGCTCCTCCAACTTTGCATTTTGATTTTATTCATTGGAATTATTCACAAGCAGAATTGTCCTGTGGTTCAGGCTACAAATCAGGTGGATTCTGTAGGCTCCAGATCCCTGCTCCCTGCTCTGTGTAACCCTGGGCAAGTCACCTTCCTCTCAAAGGCATCCATCAATCAACATTTATTAAGTCTTTACTCTGTACTAGACAGTGTTCTGTGTGCTGGGGTTCCAGAGAAAAAGTCCTTGCCCTCAGGAAGCTGGCATAGTAACTAGATAGCACATCACATGTATATCCTGTGCATGGACGGATACCTAAATATATGTGCATTTATAAATATATAGACATACAAGATACCCACAAAGGTCTCGTCTTAGTAGTGAGAGCCCTAAAATAAGGCCTTGTGCCCCAGCAGCTCTGCAGCCCTCAATCTGTGAAGAAAATCGAATCTCAGAATTGGAACAGGGCCTTAGCAGCCCCTCGGTCCAACCCACACCTGGAAAAAGAATCCATTCTAGTCCTAATCCTCACCTGCACTGAAATAGTACTTTGTTATTTGCGGAGCATTTTGATTATATTATCTACTTGATCTTCACAACCACCCTGGGAGGTATATCTGGGAGGACTGGAGCTGGCTCCTCACTCTGGAGATTGTTGTCGTTCAGTCCTGTCCAACCATCAGAGACCCTGAGACCACAGCACATCAGGCCTTTCCATGCTCCACTATCTCCAAAGTCTGTCCGAGTTCATGTCCATTGTTTCCATGACGCTCTCCATCCATCTCATCCTCCACTGGCCCCTTCTCTTTTGGCCTTCGATCTTTTCCAACATCAGAGGCTTTTTTTAGTGATTCCCATCTTCTCATTATGTGGCCAAAGTATTAAGCTTCGGCTTCAATATTTGACCTTGCCGTGAATGGCTTGACTGATTTTACCTCCTTGCTGTCCAGCTCCACAGTCTGAAAGTGTTGATTCTGTGGATCATCTTTCCTCATACTCCAACTCTCACAGTTGAGGGAGCTTAATCTTAAAAGGTATATTCCATGAACACTTTCCCATAGAACCATTGTTAAACATTTAACTTCTGATTGGTTAGGGATTAACCAGTTTGATTACCTACCCCCTACCCCCCCCTCCATTTTACAGATGTGGAGACTGAGGCATAGAGAGGTCATGATGACTTGCAGAGAGCCACCTCTAAGAGTTGCTTCAAGAGTTCCAGGGAGGAGGCCCTTCAGGAGTGGTGCAGTGCCTCCCATCCTTTGATAGGCAGTTTTTCCAAATGTTAAGGCTGAACATTTGCTTCTCTGTAATGTGCACCAGTGCTTAGAGTGCTGCCCTCTGGGATAGATGAACACATTGAAAACTGGGAATGCATTGGATTTGACATCGAAAGCCATAATTGTGGATCCTGATTTTGAACTTGGCTTCTCAGGGCCAACATGGCAGAGTGATTCTCTGTGCAACCCTGCCTGCAATCCTGGCCCCATGTCCCCATGACTAACTGCTAGATGTCACGAGGATCATCTCTAGCACCTTTATTGAGAGAACATGAGAACAAACCATCCAGAATAGAGCCAAACACATGCACACACACACACCCAGGCCCGTGCTGGGTGGGTATCCATTCTAGGTGGGCATCCATGCTCACTGGGCATCCATGCCAACTGGTCAACCATGCTGGGTGGGCATCTGTGCTGGGTTCATTAAACAGCAGTCAGAGAAAAGAGAAAAGAGCACAGATGAAAAGAATCATCGGCTCAGGCTCAGGTGATGACACCAACCAAAGAAGGCCACCCCCACCCATGTGGTAGGGGACACAGCAGGGCTCCAAGCTAGGCAACTGGGCACACTCAAAGGTGGCCTGCCAAGGCTGGCTCCATGTTAGAACTGGACATGCCCAGAAGCCCAAGTTACCCATCTATAGGTGGCTAACACATCCATCCAAGTATTTATCATGTTAAGTGAGGAAGGACCTTGTGCGGGATCCCTAGGCCAGACAGTAGGGCAATATTAGTCCTGTCCCTTGGACCCAAAAAGTTCATAATCTACTAGGAGCCTCATTCATACCACTTTTAGGCAGATGGCTCCCAGCATCCATGTACCACAAGCTCTGACATCTAGTTCCAGACCTGTGTCTCTAACCAGGGCATCACCTGGAAATAGCTGACTGGAACCTCATGGACAAAACCAGGCTCATAGTCTTCCCCCTAAATCATCTCCTGACTCATTGCTTCTCTCTCTGACAGTGTGATTCCACTAATCTTGGAGCTATCTTTAAGACCCCAGAAACCTGAGTCCCAACAGCCTTGGGAATAGCAATACTTCCAGCCAGGGGAGTTGTGAGGCTTGTTAAACAGAGAATTGAATGCACAGTAACCAGAGTAAGCTATAACCAGATTGAAACACAGTTCATTAAACCAGAGTGAAGCTTCCCCCATGACTTACGAACCAGAGTGAGGAGCCCCAAGTTCCCCATGAGCCAGTGAGGAGAAGTCAAAATACTATGTCCTTTGTAAACCAGAGTGAAGAATGTTTAAAAAACAAAAGGCAGATCCCCACAAAACAGAGTAAAGGACAACTCAGTAATGCAAGCACCCATTTTATTATTTAATTCTTAGCAAAACCTGAATACATACATGTATGGGAACTATTCTCAGGGAGAGAATAGCCCACTTGGACTTGGGGAAGGCAGATTTTTAAACAAATGGTGGCCAATCTCTGGCCAATTAAGATTTATTGATATGTCAGCTGGGTCCAGCTTGATTAACTCCCTGCTTCCTAGTTTGCAACAGGATGCTATTAATTCCATTTGCACAATGAAAATCAGCCTGACAGTTCAAGCCTGGAAGGGTTGGGGGGAAGAGGGGAGGGGTGTCTTCACAGATAAGGTCATAAAACCCCAAATGTCTCAAGAATGTTGAGGAGGCAAGACAGAAGGTTTTTAGCAAATAACAACGTCTCTGGAAGGACCATAAATCTAAATATCTCAGGAGAAGCCCACTGGCTTTGTGCTTTTATTGTCCTCAGGAATTTCTGACTATTTGCATATCAGGCCCTTGATTTGTTAGGCCAGGTTTTCATATCGTTCCTCTGGAAAATAAGGCAATTCTGATAAGTTTTGTATAGACTCAAATAAGACAATGGATAAAAAAACACTTTGCAAACTTTAACGTGCTTTATCATCTTCTTCTTCATCATCATTATCACCCTCCTATAGTCACCAGGCCTCCAGTCTGGCGATGACTTCGTTCCCTGAGCTTTCTACTGCATTCCCACTGAGTTCAAACAATGTTTATAGAGTAATACAAAGGTATGCTGGTAAATATTTAACAACTGGGCTCTCCAGAAGGAAAAAAAATGTATACATATACTTTTAAGTTTAATTTGCTTTATTAACATGGTCTTACATCTAAACAATCAACAAAACAATAAATCAAGCCCTGATCATAGCACAGATTTCTCAGGTGTAAATGTTCACACTGAACATTTAACCATTGGGCTCTTGGCAGCTGGTTAGACCTGACTCCAGTACAGCCATGTTTGTACCTAGGGGCGGCCTCCCACTCCTGCACTGATGTTGTCTCAGATCACTGAGAGTAATTTGTGTTGTTCCTAAGGGAATGCTGACCTTGGACATGTACTGCTCTAGTGTCTGATGTGGGGAGCTGAGATGCCAGACCCTTTACCACAAAGCATTCTTTTTAATGTCAGATTTCCAGTCTCATTGGCTTGTGATGGGCAGGGCTGCCAAGCCAAAGAAATAGCACAATGAAAAGGAAAGATGGTTGCAGTGATGCAGAAATTACAGTCAGGTAGAAAGGGATCAAGTTTAAGGAGTGGGAGAGTTGAGAATGCTGGTGATGTGTCAAGGAGGAAGGACATGAGAGGAGAAGGGGAGGACAGACTGACCTCTCAGGAGGCTTAAGAGCAGTGTGGTTTGAATTGACACATGGGGACAGCTTTCATCCCAAGATCATCTCTAAAATCCATTCCAGCTACAGCATTCAGAGGACTTTAAGATGGAAGAGTGCTTTGTAGCTGTTCTATGAATGATGGAGGGAAGGAAGGAAGGAAGGAAGGAAGGAAGGAAGGAAGGAAGGAAGGAAGGAAGGAAGGAAGGAAGGAAGGAAGGAAGGAAGGAAGGAAGGAAGGAAGGAAGGAAGGAAGGAAGGGTAGGTCATGGGGGAAAAGGTGGTGGGAGTTCTTAGGTATTTCCCAATAAAGAATTACACTCTCACACACAGTCCAATTAGAATTAAAATGTTTGGCACTAGGGTAAGTTCCCAAGAGGGAAGTAGAAGACTTCATCTCTAGGAGAGGAGAGCTTAGAAGCATTCTCCTCCCAGAACAGAAGGAAGGCAAAAACTTTTATAGAGAATAGATGGGGTATGTACTTGAAAACTGGAAAGTTCCCTTTCAGGGTGGGGTGGGGAAAGCCTGGATGCTTGTCATATTCTTTAGAGTCCCAGGGGGATTTTTTTTTAAATGATGGTCCTGACTTTTGGGGCTATCTCTGTCTCCTAGCTCCAGTCAGGTAGTAGCCATGCCTAACTGACTTTCCTGCTATAGAATTTTATTTTATCTCCACTTACTTCTTAGGTGTGTCTGTCCTGATTTCTAGTTGGTCAATCTAAACTTTAATAGTCCCTGCATTCCTCAACATGTCTGTCCTGTTATCTGGCCAATCTTTGGTTTTTCTTCTCACAGGAGAAACTGCTTCTGAGTTATTCCAAACCCCCTGTCAAAAAGAAGTAAGCAAGGAAGGAAGCGTTTATTAAGTGCTTAATATGTGTGAAGCACTGTGCTAAGCACTGGGAATACAGAGAAAAGAATGAGTCTCTGCTTTCCAGGGGCTCACATTGCAATGGGAGTGCCAACACTTGGGCAGCTAGGGGTGCAATGGGTAGCAAGCTGGTCCTGGAGACAGAAGACCTGAGTTCAAATCTGGCCTCATACACTCACTAATTGTGTGACCCTGGGCAAGTCACTTAACCTCTGTTTTCTTCATCTCATCATTTATCATCTGTAAAATGGGGATAATAATCACTCCTATCTCCTAGGGGTGCTGTGAGGATCAAATGAGATCATATTTATAAAGTGCTTAGCACAATACCTGGTAAATGGTAGGTACCATATAAATATTTTTGTTGTTGTTGAGTCATTTTTCAGTCATGTCTGACTCTTCATGACCCCATTTGGAGTTTTCTTGGCAAAAATACTGGAGTAGTTTGCCATTTCCTTCACCAGCTCATTTCACAAATGAGGAAACTGAGGCAGGCAGAGGTTAAGTGACTTGCCCAGGGTCATATAACCAGGAAGTATCTGAGGCTGGATTTGAACTCAGGAAGATGAGTCTTCCTAACTCCAGGCCCAGTCCTCTATCCACTATGCCACCTGGATGAATTTAAGCATTCTCATTTTACTGTTGCCCCATTTTTCTTCACAATGTCCTGGCTTCCTTATCTGCAAAATTGTAATGAGAACCTGTATTACCTTATAAAGTACTTTGAAGTCACCCGATGAAAGGAAGCTCAAAGTCCTGTAATATGTTATTAATCTTATTGTTGTCATTGTTAATGTGATGCTTCGGACACCTCTGGATTCTTCCTCTTGCTGTAATGTTTATTTTTATTGACTCTTAGAATTGGACAGAACTTTAAAAACCAAATAGTCCATCTTCTCTCCCAGTGCAAAGATGCCCCATGGGAACTTCTCTTACAGGGGCAGCTAGGTGGCACAGTGGATAGAGCACCAGCCCTGGAGTCAGGAGGACCTGAGTTCAAATCAGGCCTCAGACACTTGACACTTACTAGCTGTGTGACCCTGGGCAAGTCACTTAACCCCAATTGCCTCACCAAAAAAAAAAAAAAAAGGAAGAAGAAACTTCTCTTACAGATGCTAATGTAATCTTGAATTCATTGCCCAGCACCTCATTCTGTTTGGGGAGGAGGCAGTTTTGGTCATTGGAAAATTCTTTCTTATGTAGCAGTCACTTTGGACTCACTAATGAGGCTGGCTCTGACCTCCCCCAGAGTTCTAGGGGGATCCCAGAGGGGTCATAGTGTCTTTCTTCTGATGCTATTGATATAAGCCTCTAATCTCTTGAGCTTCCCTCACTTTTTATTGTCCCAGTTTCATTTAAACAATCCGTTTTTGTTATTGTTCAGTCAGTTTCAGTTGTGTCTGACCCTTGGGATCCTATTTGGGGTTTTCTTGCCAAAGATACTGGAGTGATTTACCATTTCCTTCTCCTCCTCATTTTTTTACAGATGGGGAAACTGAGGCAAACAGGGTTAAGTGACTTGCCCAGGGCCACACCACTAGTAAGTGTCTGAAGTCAGATTTGAGCTCAGGTCTTACTGACTCCATACCCAGCACTCTATTCACTGTGTCAGCTAGCTGACCCAATTCATATCCATTAGCTATCAAAAAGTATAAATATCTCTGTTCACCACACCTGAAGGGCACAGTCTCTTCTGTATCACCTTGATTCCTAGGGAGTATGTGCTTAGATACAGCAAAAACAGAAGTACATACATTTCCTGCTCCTACCCACACTGGCGGGACATCCTATCCACTAGACTACCTCGGTCTCTGGGGAGAGACTTAGACTTAACACAGTTTGTCCATAACATTGGCCCCACCAAGTTTACATCCCAAGGCAGCCTTACTGTTGGATGAGTCCCTATCTCAGCTAATGATGAGTTGGGTCCTGAACATCCTTCCTCATCTTGTAGCCTCAATGCTTGACTGGCTGGCTGCAGAGTCCACAAAGGACCCTCTTCTCAGACTTCCCAGTGGCCCACTCTCCTGACCTTTGGAAGCTCACAATGTCACAGCCAGCTCTTGTGCCCTGCACTCTAAAGCAGAAAGAATAAATACATGGAAGCAAAGAGCAGAGGGCCATAGGTTGGCCTCAGGTAGGGAGGGCCTGTCTCCCTCAGAGTTATCTCTCAGCCAACAGAGCCAGACAGGAAGGAGTCGGGTCAAAAGTGAGAGGCCTGGGTGGATTAATGCCTTTTGAATGTATCCCAGCTCTGGTTCCATGGCCAATCAAAGAGGCTTTTCTTCACCATGTAGTTAGCAGACTGGCACCCCTGCCAGAATGTCTACACATGCTTCAGAGTCCTCTAAGACGGCTGAGCATTCTGCCCATGCTCACAAGGGCTATGCACCTTGCCTAGTCCTCTGTGTACTGGGCCAACATTTACCTCCCTACGTGGGACCTCATTTGTTGGGCCCTAGTTCTTCATTTCCAAATAAGTCTTAACTTCCTTTTCACATGACAGCGACCATGTTTCTGATCATTCTTTTCTTCTCCCTTTCTTCATACAACAAGTTTTCCACATCCTCTCCCCATCTGTTTTGCTTCCCACTGCCCCTCTCTCTCTCTCTCTCTCTCTCTCTCTCTCTCTCTCTCTCTCTCTCTCTCTCTCTCTCTCTCTCTCTCTCTTTCTCTCTCTCTCTTTTTCCCTGGCGGGGCAATGAGAGTTAAGTGACTTGCCCAGGCTAGTAAGTGTCAAGTGTTTGAGGGCAGATTTGAACTCAGATCCTCCTGAATCCAGGGCTGGTGCTTTATCCACTGTGCCACCTAGCTGCCCCCGAGTCTCTTTTAGCTTATAAACACAGTATATCAGGTGTGGCCCAAACAGAACAAAGTACAAAGTGCAGGGGAAATATTGCTTCCTTTTATGTGGTTACTACACTATTAAAACAATCCCAAGTTCTGTTTGGCTTTTTTTAAGCAGCTCATTTTCAGCTTGTGGTCAGCTAAAATCCTTGTCTCTTTCTCCTATCCACCCCTCACTAAACTGCTTTTAAATTAGACATTCCTCATCCCGTACTTAAGCAACTGTAGATAAACAGACAATCTTGTTTGTTCAGGCCTATCATTGCAGCCCGTCAAGATGTTTTTAAATCCTGATTCTTTCAGAGATCCCATAGCTATTCCTTAAGTAATTTGGAATTCTCATGAGCCTGCCTTTATTATTTTCATCCAGCCCACCTTCCTGCCACCAGAAAAATGGTGCCACTTACTCACTATGAGTGGTACATGTTATTTAGCCTCAGTTTCCTCATATGGAAAACTGGGATAATCCATCATGCACAGTTGTTGTAAAAGTATTCTGTAAACTTTAAATGGCTGTATAAATGTTTTATACACAAACACACATATATGATATTCAAGTTATTTTAAAAAATTGAACAGGACATTTGCCATTCTTCTCTAGCCTTAAACCAACCCATATGTGTTGGGGTATATGGAGTGTTCAGGAAAGACTAGCAACTCTGGTGTGAGGGCTTGCCAGCTGCTCATCCACCTTTGGTGTCCACCTGGTAACCAATTCTCATCTGTGACTCCAAGAAGCTTTGGCAGAAGCAGCAGCCACAGCCACATCAAACCTTCTTGGCAGATAGCCTATAGCAAGTTGAGGGTAACCGAAGGGTCTCAGACCCATTGGAGGAGTTAGGGAGATGTCTGCCCCATCTGTGAAGACTTCTCCACGTGGGATGGGCAGATGAGATGATTTGTTCCAATGACCATGAAGGTGACTGAGGCGGGCACTGTGGAGCATTTAGAGCTTGGTCAGGCATAGAAGATGCCACAGTCATGGACTGCATCCGGGGCCATCTTCAGTCATACTGACTCTGGAAGAGACAGTGAGGCTGACGACTTTGCCTAGCTCTGCCTCACTTCAATCCGATTCATGTTCAAGTCAAGACATCATCCCGTGACGTCACTGGTCTACCTTGAAAATGAAGGACAAACAGCCACAACATGTAGTCACCAGATCTTGATGGCACACATGGCTGCTGGTTGTTGGAATGGTGATTTGGATAATTTGAAGAGCAGCCAGGCAGAGCTTTGAAATTCACTGACCTGTTGGGTAATCCTGATTTAAAACATTTTAGAAAGACCAGGATAGAGGCATCAGTAAAAGCAAAATAAAATGAAACGTGATTTTAGGTTTTCAAAGGGAAGGCAATGAGTAGTGATCATCCATTCATCTAGAAGGGAAGTCCTAGATGTAGGTATATGGTATTTCCTTAGGAGACGAGGCTGTGTAGAGTTAATGCTCATGGAAGTCAGTCAGTCAATTAACAATTAGTGCCTAGTATGCTGCAGTCACTGTGCTAAATGCTGAGGATAGAAAAGAAGGTAAAAGAATCCCTCATCTGAAGAAGCTAACCATCTAATTGGTGAGGCTTTCCAATGGAGAGAGCAGCTCATAATGAATAAGTACCGGAGATCATAAAACACAGTGAGTGACCTGGTCTCACTGTCTAGAATCAAATGAGCTAATATTTGTAAAGTGCTTGGCTCAGTGCCTGGCACATAGTAGGCACTTAATAGATGCTAATTCCCTTTCCCTGTCTCCCACCCCTGCTCCTTGTTAGTAATAATGAAGTAGCAGCAGAGTTATCGTTCAGTCGTTTCTGACTCTCCATGACCCTACTTGGGGTTTTCTTGGCAAAGATACTGGAGTAGTTTGCCATTTCTTTCTCCAGTTCATTTTACAAAGGAGGAAACTGAGGCAAGCAGGGTTTGATTTGCCTAGGATCTCACAGCTAGTAAGTATCTGAGGCCACATTTGAACTCAGATCTTCCTGACTACAAGTCCTGCTTTCTATTCACTAGATCACCTAGTGAATCTTAGAACTGGAAAGGACAATAAAATATCCAATTTTACTCCCTCGTTTTACAGATGAGAAACTGTGGGCCACAGGTGTTAGTACAGTCACCTAAGATCCCTAACTAGTTTGTGGCAGGGCTGGGGCTTGAACTCAGGTGTTGTAGTGCCCACATCAGTGTTTTTTCCCACTATTCAAGACTTAGCATTTAGATGGGGTAGAGTATAGAACTTTAAAGCTAGAAGACTCCTTCATTTTTTAGATTGTACAATTTTTCTCTGTACAGATTCTTCGGTAGGGAATGAAGATCTTTGTAGCCACTAGAAATCTGTAGGCTTTGTTTACTCAACACTCTCTGATCAGTGATAATGATGCACTTGAAATATGATCTGTGTGGACATTGGCTATGAATACCCCATAAAAACAAGGAGAGGGAATGTGGTTAAGAGTAACTTATAAGCAACTATTTTCTTTTCCAGTTCAATGCATAGTATAAGCTGGTACCTTGATGTTATAGACAAATAGTCTTGTTTGGGAATTCACCAAGCCTTTTTCCCCCACCTCTTGGTACCCACCCAAGGCCAACTCTTGCAAAACATACAAAAGGGCTCTCACATCTTGGACTAATTTGTTTTTAAAGTTAGTCCTTTAAGAAATACAATAGTGAAATAACACGGTCTTGTTTTTTACTCTTAGGACACTGGCCAAGACAGCTGAAATACTCAGACCAAAGGAAGTTGCCCTGGAGAGAACATTTCTTTGTAGAAAGGACAAAAATATTCAGGCCAGCCTTGCTTTCAAGTTCCACTTCCTTGTTGAAATTCCCTACGTGGACAAAAGAAAAGAATAAATCAAGTTAGAAAATAATAAAGCGATTTAAAATCTTCATTGACCTCAATCATGTATATTTAAAATCCACATAGCAGATAATGGCTGGCTGGGGATGGAGCAAAACTCTTGATGGTATTGCTATTTATTGTTCCCATGCCCATGTGCTCTGCTCCCCCTTTCCCTCCCTATCTGTCCTTCTTTCTTTCACACAGATCATCTCTATACAGACGACTCCTTAATATACAGATTAAAAGAGGACAAACGGCCTTGGCACCCAAGCACACTCAGAGAGTGGGAAATAGATGGTGACTCAATAAAGGAGCAAGAAGGCAAATTAGAAACACACCAGGAATGGGCAGCCTCACAGAAGCCAAGGGAGAAGAGAGTTTCCAGGAAGAGGAGAAGGCTGCAGGGAGATCAAGGAGAATAAGACCTGAGAAAAAACCCAATGGATTTAGTCATCTAAAAGTCATCCTTTCTAGCACCTACCATCCCTTCTATTCTATTGTGCTCAGTTTCTCCTCTTTTTCTCTCCCAAACTCCTTGAAATACCCATACATTCTGTATTAATTGTTATAAAAACTATATATTATATACTAATTGCTATTTAAAAAGCTATTTACTATATCCTAATTTAGTCCACATCTTCTCTTCTCACTCTTTTCTAAACCCTCTGAAATCTAACTTCTGATCTTGTCACTCAACTGAAACTGCTCTTTCCAAAGCTACCAATGATTTTGTAATTGCTGAATCTAATGGCCTTCTCTCAATTCTCAACCTTATTGACCTTTTTAAAGCATTCAACACTGTTGAAAACCCTCTCCATTTGGACATTGTCTTCTCTTGACATTTTCATGTCACTGCTCTTTTTCTTGGTCCTTTTCCTACCTATGATAAATTGCTCCTTAGTTTCCTTCGCTAGCATCTCCTCCAAGTTATGTCCCCAACTTTCATTTTGCCCCCAAACTCTTCCCTAGACCCTTTTTTCTTTGTTCTCTACTCTTTCTGATTTGCTGACTTCATTAGCTCCTGTCAGTTTAATGATCATTTCTATGCTAATGACTCCCATATCTACATGTCCAGCTCTGGTCTCTCTTTGAAGCTCTCAACCTCAAAAAAATCCCATGGGGAGAAAAAAGGGATGAGGCATCATTCATAGGAAAACAAAGTCTGAATCTATGAGAGAAGAGAGAAACTGCACAGGGTAAAGTGAAATAATATCAGAAAGCAAATATTCAGAGCTCCCCTCACTCAGTGTCCCTATTCTCCTCCCTAACTGCCCCTCCCCACCTGCTAGGTGGAATGGTTCCAAAAAACTCAAAGGCTTATAATTCAGAGTTTGGCTGTAGGGATCCCTTTGTATCCATCCTATTGCAGTGATTCAGCCTTAATACCTCCCTATCCCACCCCTACCCCCATCCCTATCTAATCCTAAGAGAAGCAATACAGAACCAGCTAGAAGGAAATAAGCATTTTGCCCTGAAGGATATAAGATCAAAACCCAGATGATCCAAGTCCTTTACCCAGAGCTTCCAATCTGAGGAGTCTAACAACTCAGAGTTTTGGGCAGCAGTGGGAGAGAAACCTGAAGCAAGTGACCAATATTTAAGAGAAAAACTGAATAAAGCCATAGCTTATAATCAGAGAGAAGGAAAAATGAGTGTGGATTCTCAAAGAGTCCAAAACACTATCAACAAGTATTATACTTGTATATGAAGAAAAATGAATAAAAAAAATTCTTAAAAATTAATTTTTTGAACTCTTTAGCAATCCCGGAATAATGTCAAGAAACTCCAGAATGGTTCAAAAAAGAATTAACATTTTTAAAGGAAAAAAAAATAGGAAAGAATTAGTGGTCTGAAAATGAGTGCTCATACAGACTTTAAAACATACAGACAACAGAATAGAGAAAAATTAACATGTGACGGATAATCTCTCCAAAAAAGTAGAGGCTCTGAAAAAGAATTTGGAATTCAAAAATCCTAAAGTGGAAGAATATTTGGTGGAAGAGTAGTAAAAGACAACAATCTGAAAAAGAACATATGAATTATATACAAGCCAAAGCTACTGACCTTGAACACAGGTTGTGCAATGATAACTTAATAATCATAAATCTCCAAGAAAAAGATTAAACATATAAAACACCCAAGAAATAATATAATAAAACTTCCTTTAATTTTTTAATATAGACAAAAACAAGTATTGATCAAATCTATAGATCAATTAATTGAATCTACAGATCATCATAAGAAAATAAAATAGTATAATTCAAACTAAATTTCTCAATTTCAGTGTCATGGAACAAATTATGCAAGTAACCCAATGAAATTCAAATATATTTTAAAAAGCCCATCAAATAGCCCAGAATTATTCCACAGACAAAAGACATTAGAGACAAGAAGGGAATAGTATATTACAAAAAAATCAAAGACACTAAAGTTACAACCTAAAATAACACATCTTTCATACCTAAGCCTAGCCAGAAACCCCCCCAAAATGAAAGACTTTCAACAAAAGAGGAGTGTTTAAGGCATTCCTGTCAAAAAATAGAAATGATCACATTATTTAACACATTCCAAACCAAATATGTGCGTGCATGCGTGCACATGTCACACAAACACATGCAAGTAAATTAATTCCATCTTTAAATTTAAAAAATAATTAATTAAACCAATTATTTCATATTTATAAGCTATTGTTTAAAAGTAAAAATAAAAACTATGGGGTAAAGTACAAAATGGGATGGATTATCAAGGGACCAAAAGAACCTAAGTAGCTAAATAATTAAGGAAAACAAGTCAGAAGAAAGGAAAGAGGAAAGGTTGATTTAATAATCCATGGACTAAATCCCTTTAGAAGAAGGAATAACAGAAGAGAAAGTTGTACAAATAAGGAAATGGGAGGTAAGTAACAAGTGGGGTCAGTAATGCAACATGAGAAGAGGCATAACACCCGAGACAGGATACCATGGCTTTGAGAATAGAGACTGATCATAGTCAGACTTAGCCCTTATAAACTGGGGTACAGAATGATCCCTGTTTCGTATGGCTTTCTGCTAATATTGCTTTATTTATGAATTGATATTTCTAAGTGTGAGGACAGCGGAAAATAGAGAAGATGGAGTAAGACCTATAAAGGCATAACATAGAAATGGCATATGAGGAAACTTAAATTTGGTACTTCAGGAACTTAACCTTCATGAGCAAAACAATGATTAAAGAAAAAATAAATAAGCACATGAATCAAAAATTATATAGCATGTGAATCAGAAAATAAAATTCAGAATACACTGGAAAGGAAAAGAAATTTAGGTCAAAGCAAAGGAAAACTTTGAAAAAGGGTGTGGCAAGACACTTAAAATAAGAGGTTTTTGGAGAGGAAAGATTTTAAGTTATTTGCTTGGTTTAGTGGAGGGGGGAAGATGGGTAAAGGAAAAGGAGAGAGATAGTGAATAAAAAATAAATTAACAAAGTAAATTCAAAAACCTTGTTATGGACAGGCAAATGTAAGTGACGAGAGTGGGGATAGGGAGAGGAAGCATGTAGAAATAGTTTAGCATCAAAGTGTAAACCCAAATTATTGTGGGGACAAAGTACTGATTTAAAAGAGGAAAGGGGTTAAAATGCAAAATAAATTAATGGAAGAATACACAAGCCTAACAATCATAACTCTAACTTAAATGGATTAATTAACCAGTAAAATAAAAGAGAATGTCAGAATGGGGAAGGAAAAATCTAATAATCTGCTGCATACAAGAAATATTATTCTCACCCCACCCCAGGCTCTTAGAGAATGAAGAGAAGATGAAACAAAATTTACTATGCACGGCGTAATCAAAAAGAAAAAGAATAAAAATTAGTTATAATTATGCTATCAAACAGAGAAGAAATAAAAATTGTGTGCTATCAAGAGAGAAAAAAGGAAAACATAAATGTAGAAGGGACATTTTACTATGATAAAAACATACATCTAAAAATAAAATTAGCATTATTTACACCAGGGGAATACTACAAGTTTTACCAATAAATACAGAAGTAAAGTAAGGGTGCCTCTTTTTTCTGCAGCTATTTAACATAGTTCTGGAAATGCTAGCAATGATAATAAGGCATGAGAAAGACAGTAACATTAAGAAATTGGCAGGTGAAATATAACTATTTACTGAGGGTATGATAATTTAAAATACTCCCCCACACAGTAAAAAAAGACAAAGAATAACTTTCGCAAAGTACCATGATACAAAATCTGAGAAATCATCAGCATTTCTATATAGTGATAACAAAATCCAGGAGGAAATATTAGAAAGGAAAATTTCATTAAAAATATCTAAAAAAGCATAAAATATATGGGAATCAGTCTGCCAACACACACTCAAGATCAATATGCAGAACATTCTTTAAAGAATTGTAGATTGACAGAGGAGGGAGATAGTCAATATTGCTTGTAATTGGGCCACACCAATATAATAAAAATGACATCATTAAGTCAACTTAGAGATGTGATGGTATGCCAATTAAATAACCAAAAGTATATTCATTTGGAGGAACCATTGGTCTAGAATCCCAAGATGAATAATGAAAGTTAGTGGGTGGGTAGGGAGAAACTAGCAATACTAGACTTCAAATTATGTTTCAACTCACTGCACGTCATGACATCACCCCGATGTCATGGTCACCTTCCAGAACAAAGGACAAATGACAACAAAACAAAATAAAAGAGCAAATGAGTAGAACAGATTAAGGGAGACTGGAAAGCAGATAACCCCAAAAATCAAGTGTTGGATAAACTTAAGAACATATTACTCGTAGAACTCCCTATTTGATGAGAACTACTGGGGAAAATAGAAGACAGCTTAGCAAAAATTACCTTCAACCAATGATTTACATCATATAGCACAATAAGCTCAAAACAGATCCATGAGTTGACTGTGAGAGGAGAGACAGACAGAGAGATAGGAAGAAGGGAAGGGAAGGGAAGGAAAAGAAAAAGAAGGGAAAAGAAGGAAAGGAAAGGCAAGGGAAGGGAAGGGAATTGTGTCAAGTACCTTTCACAGTTAGCAAGGGGATCACAAAAGTTAAAAGATATTTAGATTACATGAAACTGAAAAGCTTTTGCCCCAACAAGATCAGTACAACTAGGATAAGAAGGGAAAACATCAATTGGAAATAAATCAAATATCTATCATGGGTTCTGATATTCAGGAGAAATTTAAATTGCATAAATGACCAAGAATCATTTCCCAAAGTATAAATTGTCCAAAGAAATGAACAAACAGTTCATGAATCTTGAAGAATATTAATGATTATTCAAGAATTGTTGCTAATTCTTAGTAGTAAAAGAAATGCAAATCACAATAGCTCTAAAGTTTCCCCTCACACCCAGGAAATTGGTAAAGATGACAGAAATGGAAAAAAGCCAATGTTGGAGAGAAAAGACAGGAATACTAACATGCTGCTTGATGAAGCCATGAATTGAACCAGTTGTTCTGAAAAGCAATTTGTAATTATTCTTTTGTTTTTTAAAGTGACTTATATGTTTATATCCTTTGACCCAGATATCTCACTGCTAGGCATGTACCCTAAGAAGTCAAACTAGAAAGAAAAGGGCTACATAGAGATAAATATTTATAACACCATTTTTGGTGGTATACTGGAAACAATATACATGCTCTTTAGTTGGGGAACAGAAACTGTAATTCATAAATATAATAAGAATTTACTGTAGTCTAAGAAATAACAGATATGAAGAATTCAGAGAAGCATGTGAAGACATATGAACTGACACAAGTAAGTAGAATGAGGAAAACTGATGCAGAGTAAAGCAGAAATAGAGAGGGCAAAATAGCTACAATATAAATGGGGGGAGGGGAAAGCTAGGAAAACAAAAGGGTAATTGGAATAATTATAATGGCGAAGCTTTGTCCCAGAAAAAATTTGAGAAGTTCCACATATCTTCTTTGAAGAAATGAAGAACTATGAATGTGGAATATTGTATGTACTCTCAAACATGGTTGATGTGTTGCTTTTGTTGAGCTACTCTTTTGTTTTTCAGTCTTTATTACAAGGGAAGAAAGAGGATTATATTCAGAAATGAATATAATGCTGCAACAACAAAGACATTGATATAAATAATTGTTGGGGTTTTTTTTTTTGTTGTTGTTATATTAAGGAGAACATTTTCAGTAACGGTTCTGGTGGTTGTGACCTAAATTGCAAAGGGTTGATGGTGAATGAGTTGTTTGGGTTTTTTTTTTTGGGGGGGGGGGCGGGCAATGAGGGTTAAGTGACTTACCCAGGGTCACACAGCTAGTAAGTGTCAAGTGTCTGAGACCAGATTTGAACTCAGGTCCTTCTGAATCCAGGGCTGGTGCTTTATCCACAGTACCACTTAGCTGCCTCTGAAATGAGAAGGGTTATTTTGTTTGTTTTGTTTTGTGGGGCAATGAGGGGTAAGTGACTTGCCCAGGGTCACCCCGCTAGTAAGTGTCAAGTCTCTGAGGCTGTATTTGAACTCAGGTCTTCCTGAATTCAGAACCGGTGCTCTACCCACTGTGCCACCTAGATGCCCCACATCTCATCTAAACCTAAGGCATTTTGGAATACTGCCGAGTAGGCATTTTACATTCTGCCCTGACTCTGCATTCTTCCCCTCAGAGGGATTCCTTCTGGAATCCAAACCCAGAGTTTGGGCTCATTCTTTGTTACTGATCCTGTGTTCCAGGAGCACTGGAGTAGTGGCCAGGGAGTCCTCCCCTTCCCACCAGTCACCTCTGACCAAAGGAGTAAGACAACCAAAGCTCTCAAATTCGAAAAGTGGTCCCACGATCCCGGATCATACTCATTCACTCATTCATCAAGAGCAAATGCAGAAGAGAGACAACCAAAGACCCAGGATCAGGCTTGCCACCAAACCAGCAGCCTTCCTACTCTCTGTTATGGAGAAGGGTCTAGTCCAGTTATTCCCATCAGCTGTGCACCAATTGCCCCATATGGGGCAAACAGGTCAGCCTACCTGTAACATCAAGGCACCCTGAGGGCGAGTCAGGAGGGGTGTGGTGCTAGGCAGGCCAGTCCACCACCCTGCCCACCACTCCTCCTCAAATACCAGTGTAGACAGCAGAGGTCCCTGAACCTAAGAGTCTTGGGAATAGCAGGATCCCTTAGGCCACTGACACTACTTCTAGCCATAATCTAAGAAGGGAATCACATTCTTAATCACCACCACCACCATCTGCTCTGGGCCAGCAGGTAAGTCCCAGAGCCCCAGCAGCCGCAGCATCCTTTATACCACTGGTTCTTCTTCCAGCCACCATTTTGCCAAGAAGCAAGCCTTGTGAAGATGCAGCCTGGCACTTGCTTCTGTGGGGACAACAGCCCCAATTACTGAGGAGCCAGAAAAGGAAGATTTTTCCACCAAAGTCCTTGGTACTATGAAGAGGAGCAACACCAGCAAGTGCTCCATTTCTATCAGGGGAATGCTTTTAAAGAAAATGTATTCGCATCTACTTTGCTGCTTGTGCCCTAAGGGGCCACAAGGCTTTTCTATCTCATTTGCAATTAAACCTTCTGTATGTGTTGTCTCCTCCATTAGAATACGAGCTAGGACTGTCTTACTTTTCGGTTTATATCACCAGGGTTTAGTCCAGTGTTTTACATATAGTAAATGTTTAATAAGTGCATTTTCTTCCATTCATTCATTCATTCATTCATTCATTCATTCATTCATTCATTCATTCATGTCCATGTGGTGGGAGCTATGGTAGGGGATAGGACAAGCTGTCCTTCCCCCATCACTCATGGAAAGAAACCTCAAACCAGCCTTGACATGAATAGCAACCAGGAAGAGAAGTTTAAAAATTTTTTTTCAGACACACTGAGTCATCTGACCTTTCTGCCCAATGGCCAATAAAGGGGCTGTGCACTCAAAGCTCAAACCCTTCAGCTTCAAGTCACACAAAACTGGAAGTATTTAGGGGCTCATCACCTCACAAATGCCTATGCATTGAGGTTGTTCTTGAGTCGTTTTTTGCAATTGTGTCTCACTTTCCAATTCCCCATTTGGAGTTTTCTTGGCAAAGATCCTGTAGTAGCTTGTCATTTCCTTCTCTCCCTCATTTGACTGATGAGGAAACTGAGGCAAACAGAGGTTAAGTGACTTGCTCAGGGTCTCATAGCTAAAAAGTGTTGGAGGTGGAATTTGAATTCAAGGAGATTAGTATTCATGACTCTAGGACTGGTACTCTCCATCGTTCCATCTAGCTGCCCTTAAATGCTGAGCTAGTGTATTAGAATATAAGCCCCTTAAAGACCGGGACTGTTTCTGCCTTTCTTTGTATCCACAGCACTTAGTAGCATGTGAGCTTGCTGACTGGCTGACCAGAACATCTGACTGGCTGGTGTCAGGAAGGGCATCCAAGTATACATTCTGTTCAGCTCCTTAAGTGTAGATTGATTATTGAAAGTTCAGGTAAAAGGGCCACTTTCTACTAGAAACCTATCCTGCTTCCCCTAGTTATAAGTACCATCACCCCACTCCCTTGTGTTTCCTCTTTTCTTTTATTGGCAGGGAAGGAGAAGGCAATGGGGTTAAGCAACCTGGCCAGGATCACACAGCTAGTAAGTGTCTGAGGCTGGATTTGAACTCAGGTCCTCCTGACTTCAGGGCTGGTGTTGTATGCACTGTACCACCTAGCTGACCCTCCTTGTGTTTACTTTGTAAGCATTTTGTGCATACTCATTGACACAGGTGGGAGGTGGTGGTCTTTAGGTATTCCTCAATAAAGAATTACACTCTCGAACACAGTCCGACTAGAATTAAAGCGGTCCTTTATTTGGCACTAGGGAAAGTGAATGAGAGGAAGGTCAGAGAACTAGCCTCTCTGGGAGGAAAAAGAGTTCAAAAGCACTTCCTCAACAGACATTGGGAAGGGCAAGGCTTTTTATAGAGGATAAATGGGGGGAACACTTGAAAACTGGAAAGTTCCCATTTGGAGTGGGGTAGGGAAAGCTTGGATACTTGTCATATTCTTGAGAGTCGAAGGGTTTTTTTAAAATCATGGTCCTGATCTTTAGGGTTATCTCTTTCTCCTGGCTCCAGCCAGGTTTGTAGATATACCTAGCCCCCATTCCTGCTATAAACCTTTATTTCTCCTTACTTCTTCAGCATGCAGTCCTGCTATCTGGTCATCTGTGCATCCGATTCTCACAGGAGAAGCCCCCTCTAATTGATTCCAAGCCCACGTCATTCTAAGCATTCTAAGCCCATGCCACTCATTATGTGTATATGTTGTTCTTTGGTAGAATATAAACTCATTGAATTCAATGATTGCCTCATTTGTGGTCTTCCACTGTGCAGTGTCTAGCAGTGCCTGAAACAAATTAGTAAATAAATGTTGCTTTACTGATTTTAAAAGATTATTATTAGAAGTAATTCTATTTAGTGACAGTAGTTTTGTTTCCAAATAAGGTGTGAAATAGAACTTAACTCCCTATTTTGCTTTCCCCTTACCTCTTCATTCAGTTTGATTTCCTGCCTCCTCTCCATCCTCCCAATCCCTGGCAGTCCTTTTCATTGAAATATATTTCAAAACATTGCCCAGCACAGAATAGTAAGCACATTCCTTTATGAAGCTGAAATGAACCCTCCTGAAAATGGCTAGCTTTCTTCCCACCTGCCCAGTTGACATTACAATAGCTCACATCGAGAAACCAAAGGAAGTTTGTATCCTGTACTGACATTGAGTTCCTGTGTTTAAGGAAGGCAAGAAGAGACAGATGCTTTCTTTCTCCCAACCAGAGCTCTCATCTCTTGGTGTGCTTGCATACTTGGGCTCTGTTGTTAAAGTAATTCAGGGAATGTTCAGCTTGTTCATGAATTTTAATTTTGCTGAAACCACAGTGTCTGTATTATTTTCTTCTGTCCCTTGAAACTCACAAAGGAGACTGAGCCGCTAGCCACTTCTAATTGGCTGGGGCATGCATGTCCTCTCACTTTTGGCACAGGACTGACATCCCTCCTCTCCCAGGACAAAGAGAGTGGCCAGGCTTCCCCCAGAACAAAGTTGGTGGAGGTGGAAAGGCCTTCTTCAGAAGAAAAGCAGAATTGAAAGCAATCCTAGATGAAAGACTGGTGGCTGGGGGGGAAAATGTAGTGATGTCATCTAAGTTCTTTCTCCTAGGCAGTTGTACTAGGAAATGCCAGCTTAAATAAGCCTACTGGTACACCCATGCCCTGAGCTGGTGAATTCAGAATGTTCTCTGTACACTTTGGGGGTTGGTCATCTTACCTTTTGTGAGAACCAGTGACTTCTGGATGGTCCAAATCCTGGAAACATTTTCAAATTTAAATTTTAAAATGGATGTGGCAGGGGTAGCTAGGTGGTGCAGTGGCTAGAGCACTGGCTCCAGAGTCAGGGGGACCCTGAGTTCAAATCCAATCTCAGGTACTTACTAGCTATATCACCCTGGGCAAATCACTTATCCCCATTGCCTCACAAAATACATAAATAAAATTGATGTGGCAAGTATTAGGAAACCATGAACTGCTATGTTTCTCATCGCCACCATCATTTTCAGTCACCTTAAGGTCCACGTGGTAGGTGTTCCAAATTGCCAGTGAACAACTGCAGGTGTAAAGTGGTACTTAGGACATCACCAAACAAAGGCTTGGCTAGGTGAGGGAAAGGGGGATGGTGCAGGGTAGTAGATGGAGAGAATCCATTCCGGACTGGTGTGCTTATGAGCTCGGGAAGCCTAGAGAAAGGCCCTCAGCACACGGCACTGGGGCCCTGGGCAGACTATTGGCGAATATGGATCACTGTCATCACCGTCCTTGTTGATCCTTCATTCCCGGAAGAGGACCACTCAAATCAGAGGGTGATGTCTTGTAAGTGAATTGGATTGAAGGGAGGCAGAGCTGAGAAAAGTCATCAGCCTCACTCTTGTCTCCAGTCATCTGAGTCCAGTGGCGAGACAGGCAAGACACCAGCCCTGGTCGGGGATGTAGGAAGACTTTTTTAAGCTAAGGTCTTTCACAGGCGTCACTTGGTCTGAGGCAATGCCCATTCACTAGTTAAAGGCTCGATAAGAATTGAGGCAATAGAGGCTTAGTTTGCTTCCCTGAAGAATCAGTCTGGGAGGGGAAGACTCTCAGAGTTTCTGGCCAGAACAGAAACAATTGCTATTTATGTTCACTCTGAGCCACCCAAACTAGAAAATATGGATGAACAAGTCACAAAGAATGGGAAGCTACAAGTGGATGGGCTAGGATGTGTATAACCGTCCAGCTGCAATAAGACTTGTTGCAGGTTTTGGTACGCGCTTAGGTGACCTAAGATGGAGTCAGTCATTTAAGAAATGGCAGGAACCTGCTTCTGGGAGAAGCCATTCTGCCCTTCCCCTTTCCCATTGGCTGTGTAGCTACAACAGCATGCATCTTTAAAACTACCAGCCCGGGACAGTCTTTCTCTCTTTCCAGAAGCACTGCGGGAAGGGGGAGGTGGGGGAGGGGGAGGCTATTCACCCACAGCCTGGTCTCCATGAACTAAACTAGGTGATAGGAAGAGCCAACTTCTCCTTATCCTTTTTTTATTTATTCAGAATGTATAAAATCAAAGAATTTCCATAATATAGTACGTGAAACTGCAACTCTATTATGTACAATTCATTATTCCTTTTAAATATGTAATAAAGTTATCATGTTATCTTTTTTTCCTTCCCTCCCCCCAGGTGGCTACCATCTGACACAAATGTATATGTGTGTATATACGTATGCAAGTATGTATGTATGTATGCATGTAAAACCATTCTATATAAACTTCTCTTTATCAGTTCTTTCTCTGGATGCAGATCCTGTCTTCCTTCATAGGTCCTTTGTAGTTGATTTGGGCATTTATGATCGTCAAAGTTACTAGTCACTCGAAGTTTTTCTCAAAACAATATTGCTGTTACTGTATGCAATGTTCTCTTGGTTTTGCTCATTTCACTCTTGATTGTTTTGTGCAAGGCTATCCATGTTCTTCTCAGCTCATCGTGCTCATCACTGCTTACATCGCAGTAGCATTCTTTTTTTTTTTTTTTTAGTGAGGCAATTGGGGTTAAGTGACTTGCCCAAGGTCACACAGCTAGTAAGTGTTAAGTGTCTGAGGCCAGATTTGAACTCAGGTACTCCTGACTCCAGGGCCGGTGCTCTATCCACTGCGCCACCTAGCCGCCCCCGCAGTAGCATTCTTTCATGATCATACACCACAAGTTGTTCAGCCATTCCCTCTACACTTTAGGCCCTAAGAATCCAATTTGGGCTTTCTGTCTTGTTCCATTTGTCCTATGTAATCCTAGACACAGGTGGCAGGGTCCTTCAGCCCAGGAGTTAGAACCACTGGGATCTTGGTGGCTAGATTCCAGGCTGGATATTCATTAGGGAAGCCTTGAAAAGCCAGCTTCCTATGACATAAACCCAGGGCAGCTTCAGACTTAGAATATGGTAGGAGTTGACATGGGGCTTAGGAAAAATCAGAAGTTTCTCCTGTGAGAAGCAAAACCAAAGATGACCAGATAACAGGACAGACATATTGAAGAATCAAGGGACTGCTAAAATTTAGATTGATCAACTAGATATCAAGACAGACATACCTAAGAAGTAAGGAGAGATAAAATTCTGTAGCAAGAAAGTCAGTTAGACATAGCTACTACCTAGCCAGAGCTAGGAGACAGAGATAACCTCAAAGGTCAGGACCATTATTTCAAAAAAATCCTCCTCGACTCACAGGAATATGACAAGCATCCAGGCTTTCCCCACCCTACCCCCAAAGGGAACTTTCCAGTTTTCAAGTTGACATCCCGTCTATCCTCTATAAAAGGCAAAAGCCTTCCTTCCTTCCTTCCTTTCCCAAATCCTCTTTGGCGTATTGGAGAACCTTGTTTAAAAGTAACCAAACTGGCTTTCAGGCAGAGGGGGCTAGGATAATCATTACTACATTTGGTTATATAAGTAATAATACCAGTGCTAAAAAATGAGAGTTTGGTGATCTGTTATCTTGTCTAACTTTGGAATGAATGAAAGTGAGTGTGCATGTCTACCCACCCCACAAAAGGACAGTGGAGATCATCTCTCTGTAGCTTTCATCGTTGATGCCCACACCTCCTTTTGCTGGATACTGTATCTCTTCCTTTACCACCCCTCTTCTTTCTCTCATCTCCCCCCCACCACCACCGCCGGCCCTGCACCCTTGGTTCTCTTTCTTCTGATCTTTCATCTGAGGGTCCTTCACTGAATCAGCTACCAGACTCTGTAAATTCCCTCACCACTACATTTCTCATACCTGTCCCAGTCTCTCCACTCATGCTGCCACTACCCTAATTCAGTGCCCCATCCTTCTCACCTGGATTGCTGAAATGGAATGAGCATGCCTCTTTCTCCCTAACCTCTCCCCTCTCCAATACAGACTTCTTTCTCAGCTGCTAAAATAATCTTCCAAAGACCTGGCACTGTCAGTCTCTTCCTCGTTGCCAAAGCTAACCCCTTCTACATGAATCCTTGATGCTGTTCCCTCTGGCCTTCTCTAGAATATTGTCACTATGACAATTCCTTTAGGTTTTAACCTCCCCATATCTATTACTTTTTTTTGTGGAGCAATGAGGGTTAAGTGACTTTTCCAGAGTCACACAGCTAGTAAGTGTCAAGTGTCAAGTGTCCGAGGCTAGATTTGAACTCAGGTCCTCCTGAATCTAGGGCCACTGCTTTATCCACTGTGCCACCTAGCTGCCCCCTCATCTATTACTTTCCCTGCTGCCTAAAAACATGGTTGGGTCTCCCTCATCTTTAAAACCTTGTCATCCTAGATTTCTTTTTCCAATTCATAGCCAAACTCTTAGAGAAAAAACCCCAAGAGTCTATTCTCAGCCTCCAACTTCCTCTCTTCACTCACTTCTCAAGCCTTTGAGATCTAGCTTCTAGTCTCATCATTCAACAGAAACAGATCTCTCCAAAGTTACCAGTGGTCTCATAATTGCTAATTGACCTTTTCCTCAGTCCTTATGTTTTTTCAATTCTCTGCAGTATTTACACCGTTGACCACTTTCTCCTCATGAATAGTCTCTCTTCTCTGGGTTTTCATAATCTGACTCTCTCCAGGTCATCCTGCTACTATTTAAATGCTTCTCTTCAGTCTCACATGTTGGGTGGTCATCCATATTCCACTCCTTCCTATGGATGTATACCAGTGTTGTATGGTGGTAAATATTTTACAACTGGGTCTCTAGCTAAAGAAATGTACACATTTCTAAGTTTAATTTTGTGAAGGAATTAATTGTGATTTGGGGTTTTCATAACCCTATCTTTGCTTCACTATGATCAGACTAAAAAAAATGTAAGCTTGAAAAGCCTAAGAGAAGATGGGTGTGTACTTTGGGAGATAATTGAACAAACAAGAGGAACTCTGACCACAGGGAACATTTATTGAAACTAAGTAACTAAGCCTCCCCTAATAGCTTCCCCATGCCCACATGGGCCTGGCCAGATTATAATGGAGACAGCCCATGTGGGTGAGCTGAGCCAATTGGAGACTCAGCATGACTAAGAACCGCCCCCCCCACCCCTTCCTGTGGAAGAGACAGAGGCAGTTAGAGGAAGAGGGAGAGGGGAGTTTTTCTGAGGAGAGTTTTCTGAGTGAAACAGGGAAGGAAGGTAGGGAGAGAGAGGAGTTGCTGGTGTTTGATCTGCAGACCAAAATAGAAGAGACTGCAAGCTAATTCTCCTTAGAGCTACAGATTTTGGGTGGTGGTGAGTTTGTGGGGGGTTTTTTTGTTTGTTTGTTTTGTTTGTTTTTTTTTTTTTTGCAGGGCAATGGGGGTTAAGTGACTCGCCCAGGATCACACAGCTAGTAAATGTCAAGTGTCTGAGGCCGGATTTGAACTCAGGTACTCCTGAATTCAGGGCTGGTGCTTTATCCACTGTGCCACCTAGCCACCCCCCAGTGAGTTTGTGTTTTTGAGGCAAAGCTGGCTCTTTGGAGCTGGCTGGGCTGCAGGCAGGTTTGGAGTGCCTGGGGCCTTTTTACCCCAGAGATTTAGACATTGTTCTTAGCTCTATTGTTTTTTGTTTGTTTGTTTGTTTGGTTGGTTTTAGTGAGGCAATTGGGGTTAAGTGACTTGCCCAGGGTCACACAGCTAGTAAGTGTCAAGTGACTGAGGTCAGATTTGAACTCAGGTACTCCTGACTCCAGGGCCAGTGCTCTATCCACTGCGCCACCTAGCTGCCCCATTCCTAGCTCTATTAACCTCACTTGTGTTTTAAACTTGTTCCCATTAATAAACCTGTTTTGTTTTTGAAAGAGGCTGTTTCCTTTCTTACCCCAATACTATGATTGAGGAGCCCAATTAACTCTTCCCATACTAAATTTGGCCTTTACAATTTGCAATATTAACATTTTCTTCATCACTTTCTTAAATCTAGACAATCAGCAAAACAATAACTCAAGCCCAGATTTGTAGTAAGTGTTCATTTCCAGGGTGCTGAAATTTTAACAATAGACAGCATATCTTTGATACCCCAGAGTATTTTGTTATTCTTTTCCACTTGGTGCCTTTTCAGATCATATATATATATATATATATATATATATATATATATATATATATATATATATATATATATTTATTTATTTATTTTTTCAGGGCAATGAGGGTTAAGTGACTTACCCAGAGTCACACAGCTAGTAAATGTCAAGTGTCTGAGGCCAAATTTGAACTCAGGTCCTCCTGAATCCAGGGCTGGCACTTTATCCACTGCACCATCTAGCTACCCCTCAATATCTCTTCTATGTCGAGAACTCTTAGATGTATAAATTGTCAACCAGAAAATTATTAAAACAATCAATATAACAGAATTAAGTTCTTTAATTGGGCAAAGAAATTTTAACTCAAGACATTTTATAGTTGATGCTAAGAATGTCTAAAGATGGGAACTGGGGACAGGGTTTATATGGGGTACCAAAACAGAGAGAGTTATGAGTCTGTCTTTGGGAAAAGTAAGCTTCTCACAGTTTCACAAGGTAAGTTGTTTTACATAACAAGCAAAAGTATATAAAGAAAGCTTGGCACAGTGGATAAAGCACCAGCCCTGGATTCAGGAGGACCTGAGTTCAAATCTAGCCTCAGACACTTGACACTTACTAGCTATATGACCCTGTGTGACCCTGGGCAAGTCACTTAACCCTCACTGCCCCGCAAAAAAAGAAAAAGAAAAAAGAAAGCTTGGGAATATTTGGAGAGGAGAGTTTGGGAGATACACAAAATAATCAGCACCTGGAACTGCCCAAGTCTGGTCAGCCCCAGGCCACTCATTCATTGGTCTGGGAATGGAGGACACCTGAGGATCAATCAGTTCTTAGTAAATTGTGCTTATCAAGAGCCAGCCCTAGTTTCTCTGCTGTGTGCCAGTCTGCATATAGGACATCTCAACCTGTGTATGATGACATCATCTCAAATGTAGCATGTCTAAAACAAAACTCATCCTCTTTACCCCCAGAACCCTCCCTTCTTCTGAACTTCCCCATGCTTGGCAACAGCACTATCATCCTTCCAGTCATCTAGGTGTGCCACCTGGAAGTCATCTCCTCATTCTAGTTCCCCCTTAACCCCTCCCCTACTAATTCATTATCTTGTCATTCCTCCCTCCCCACATCGCTCTCATCTTCCCCTTCCCTCTATTTGCCCAGCCACTGCCCCAGTACAGGCCCTCATCACCTCCCCAATGGCATTCTAGTAGGTCGCCCTACCTCAAGGGTCTCTCCCCTCTCCAGCCCATCTTACATGGAATTGCCAGAGTGATTTTCCTAAACTATGACACCCTCATTCCCCAAATTTGGCACGTGCTCGTGGCTTCATGTTACCTTTGGGATCAACCACAAGCTCATCTGTTTGGTATTGAAAATCCCTTCTACCTTGACTCCATTCTCCCTCTCCAGCCTCATTATGCATTAGCCCCCTTCATGCCCTCTGTGCTCCAGCCAAACTCTCCTTCCTGTTCCTTACAAAAGATGCTTCATCTCCCATCTTTGCACCTTTGAAAGCCTCTCTCCCATGTCCTGCTCATCTCTGCCTATTCTAATCCCCAGTTTCCTTAAAAACGTGTGCTATCTTCCATATGAGGCCTTTCCTAATGACCCTAGCTGTTATTGTCCTCCCCCTCCCCACATTATTTTGTATTTATGTATTTGTTTCCTATTTATTCTGCATATATTTATGAAAGTTGGGGGAAAGGGCTTGGGGTGGGGGAATTGGACAATTAGGCTTGGGTTTCCTATTCTCAATGCTTGGAAACAGGCTCATTAACATCAAAGTGGGGGATTACAGAGCACCACATATGGATGGCTCTTATGAGCCAGTCCCCATTACACTTCTACATGTACATCATGTCTCCCAAGGCAGAAAGGAAGCCCCTTAAAGGCAATGACCCATTATTTTTTTGTCTTGGTATTCCTATCCCCTGGCACAGTGCCCTGAACATGCAAAGGCTTAATAATGAAGGGTGAGTAAAGTGTGAAGGGATGATTGTTTTTAGAATAAAATGCAAACTTGCTCATCCTGGCACCCAACAGGGTGACCCTGACTTACCTTTCAAGCCTTGTCTTACATGATTCCCTTTCATTCAGTCTCTCTTGCCAGGGGTCACTTTCTGCTTATCTCACATTCTGAGGACATTGATTTTCCTTCCAGGCTTAGTTAGCATATACACCAGTCACTGTATATCCTCACAACTACTCTGGGAAGGGGGTGCTATTATTATGCCCATTTTGCAGTGGAGGTAAATAGAGGTTAAGTGACTTGTCCAGGGTCACACAGTTAGTAAGTATCTGGAGCTGCATCCAAGGGATGAAGGAACTGACCAGAATGTAGGACTTTACCCAAAGGACTAGGTTATCTTCTGTATTTTGATTTGCTTTCCCTTTTCTCAAAAGTCCACCACACTCCAGCAATGGGCAGACCCTTTCCACTGCCCCTACCACTTAAGGGAGCAGAGGATATTATGACTTTGGTACTGGGATATGAGCTCTTTGAATGACTGACTTGGCAGTGGGGCATGCTGTGGTTTATCATTCTCCTCTTCATTGCTTTACTTGACCAGGGGAATGCCTCAGTTTGCTTCCAAAGCAGGCTGTTCAGAATAGCTAATTAATGATTTTAAAGCACTTTGAAAAAAACAAAACAAATCCATTTCTACGTGCTAAGAATGAATAATTCCAAGCCACTTATTAATCTAGGAATGTTTTCCTAGCATAGTCACCAGACCTAAAGAATTGGTGGTGACCAGCCCCCACCCAATTGTATTTTTATTCCATCCTCCATGATCCTCTTTCCTTCTGAGTCTCTGGATCATGTGGATGTACATGGCAACATTCTGGAAGCCCCAAATTCAGATTCAATGAGTCAGTGAAGGGAAAGAATTTTAAAACTGAAGACCTCAAGAAAATTCTCAAATTCTTGTTCCATTGTTCAGATGACTCGGGTACAAAAGACTGTTGGATTATTGAGTTGGACTGAAAGAATTTATATGATACATAAAAGGGCAGGGTGGCTAGGTGGCACAGTAGATAAAGCACCAGCCCTGGATTCAGGAGGAACTGAGTTCAAATCTGGCCTCAGACACTTGACACTCACTAGCTGTGTGACCCTGGGCAAGTCACTTAACCCTCATTGCCCAGCAAAAAATAAAATAAAAGATACATAAAAGGAAGTAGGTGGTACAGTACAGTGGAATCAGAGGATCTGAATTCAAATCCTGACTGCCCTTTTATGTGACCTTGGGCAAATCACTTAAATCACCCTGGGACTCAGTTTCTTCATTTGTGTTTTGTTTTTTTTTTGCAAGGCAGTGGGGGTTAAGTGACTTGCCCAGGGTCACACAGCTAGTAAGTGTCAAGTGTCTGAGGCTGGATTTGAACTCAGGTCCTCCTGACTCCAGGGCCGGTGCTCTATCCACTATAGCACCACCTAGCTGCCCCCCAGGTTCCTCATTTGTAAAATGAAGGGGTTTGAACTAGACGTTGTTATAGGTCCCTTCCCGTTCTCAATCTGCAATCTCATGTCAGAGTTTGGAAAGTCTCCATTTAACACCGATTTCAAGTGAATTTCAGTTCAGCCACGGAGCAAATGTGTACAAGCAACTGGTTAGGTGCACACACAGATGAACAACCTTGAATATACCATCAGTCGTGCATGAATGCAAATGGCCACATGAGAAGGAAGAATGCAGAGGGCTTGCTACGGGATCGCCAAAGACATTCCTTCTGACTGAGAGTCACCAAAAAGCTTCCTCAGAGGTGTTGCCATTTGAATGAGGAGAAGAATTTTAACAGGTGGAAGGGAATTTCAGGAGGAAGGAAGAATGTTTGTGAACAATAATAACCAACATTGACATAGTTCTTCAAGGTTTGCAAAACTTACCTGGATTATTTCACTTTGATCCTCTCAACAGCCACCTCATCAGATAAGAATTAGAGACTTAATTATTTCCATTTAACAAAGGAGGAAACTCAGGCTCAAAGACATTCAGTGATATTTCCTGGGTCACACAGCTAGTAAATGTCAGAGGCAAGATTTGAACCAAGGACATTTATCCATCTGCTAGGCAATGTAGTGAGTAGGGTACTAGAATGGAGTCAGAAAGACTTGAGTTCTATCATGGCTGCAGTCACTAATAGCATTACCTTGGGCAAGTCATTTCATCTCTGCCTCAGCTTCTTCATCTGAAAAATGGAGAAAATAATCCCTACCTCTCAGGGCTATTGTGAGAATCAAGTGAGGTAATAGCTGTAAAGCGTTTTGTTGACCTTAAAGTGTTATATAAATGCTAGATTGCTATTTCGAATCTAGGTGTCTGGGAGGATGGTTATGCCCCTAATACTAACAATGCACACAGGATTTTCCTCATAATAATATTATATAAATACAATTATCATTACCTTACAGAGAAAGATGGGACCCTGGGAAGCTAGATCCCTTGCACATGATCATTCAGGCGTTTTTCTGAGGCAGGTTTTCCACTTTGTGCAGCTCTGCCTCACTTACATCAAATTCTCAAACAAGTCAAGACATTGCTCATCTGATATTATACTATCATTGGTCTTCAAAATGAAGGACGAACAACAACAACCTGACTCTAGGTCTAGGATTCTTCCCAACACAAAATGCTTCTAATAGAGAGATGGAAGGTAGCATAAATCTGTCTGCTCCACAAATTCTCTATGATGGCCGTGCCTGCTTCTACATAAAGGAAGCTGTTTCTGCAAATAAGCATTTTTAAGAGCCTGTTCTGTACCAGGCTCTGTGCTAAGCCCGAGGGATAAAAAGGAAGGCAAAAATCAGTTCTCATCCTCAAGGACCTCACAGGCTATGGGGAAGTAAAAATGTAAACAAATTAAAAAGCCAAGCTATAGATGGCACAAATCAGAGATAAGCAACACAGAGACGGTCCTAGCATTAAGGGGGATCAGAGTTTCTTTTGGAAGGTGGGGTTGTAGTTGAGAATTTCAGGAATCCAGGAAAGCCAGGAGAGGATATAAGGGAGGAAGAGAGCTCCAGGCATGGAGACAGTCTGTGAAATGCCTGTAGTCAGGTGTGGCAAGGAGGTCAATGCCAACTGAATTACAACAATGGGGTAGAGGTATGTAAGGTGTGTGAGAAGACTGGAAAGGTAGGAAGAAGCCAGATTGTGAAGGGTTGAAAGCAGTCTGGAATTTTGCCCCCAAAGTTATAGAACTCTGTATACCCTTTGGCCCAGCAATACCACCATGAGGTCTGTTTTTCAAGGTGATCCGGGGAAAAGAGAAGGAACCTTTATATTCTACAATATTTATAGCACCTCTCTATGTAGTGGCAAAGAAGTGGAAATTTGAGGGGGATGCCCATTAGTTGGGAAATGACTAAACAAGTTGTGGTATACAAATGTGATGGAATACTATTGTGCTCTATGAAATGATGATTTTAGAAAAACATGGAAAGAGTTGCATGAAATATTGAAATGAGCAGAACCAAGAGAACACTATACATAGTAACAGCGGTATTCTTAGAAGAATAACTATGAACTACGCTATTCTGAGTATTATAAATACTCAAATTAACTATAAAGGATCTGTAAAGGAATATGCTATCCATCTCCAGAGAAAGAAAGCACTGATAAATAGAAATATGTAGTGTGTGTGTATGTGTATGTGTGTGTGTGAGAGAAATGGTGGCCTTCTCTAGTGAAGGGTAGAGAGGGAGACAGTTTAGAACTTAAAATGTAACAACAAATCAACAAAATTAATTTTAAAAAGCCAAATTGTGGATTCTAAAACATAATTAATAATAAAGCCCCCTAAAATCCAGTTCCAACCTTCCTTGTCAGTGTTAGTTGATTTGTTCTCTTTCTTATACTGTATTGCATCCAAACTCGACTACTACTGGTTGTCAAACATGGCGTGTCTTCTGTATGTGTGCCTAGAATACTTATCCTGTGCTTGAAACTCCCCCTCACCTCATTCCCACCTTTCCTGATCATTCCTTTCTATTGTGGCTCTCCGTGGGTGCTACCTTTCCAGTCTTCCATGATCCTACCTACCCACAGCCAGTTGTTACTGCTATCTCCTCATATTTTCCTAAAGTACTTTTTTGTTTGTTTGTTTGTTGCAGGGCAATGAGGGTTAAGTGACTTGCCCAGAGTCACACAGCTAGTAAGTGTCAAGTGTCTGAGGCTGGATTTGAACTCAAGTCCTCCTGAATCCAGGGCCAGTGCTTTATCCACTGTGTCACCTAGCTGCCCCCCTAAAGTACTTTTGAACCCTCCCTTTGCCTCAATGATCTTTGATTTATTATAATGAAATAAATAATAGATTTATATCAATTAATCAGTAAATATTTATTAATTGCCTACTGTTACCAGACATTAGGCTAAGTACTGGGGTTACAAAGATAGTCAAAAGACAGTGCCTGCCCTCAAGGAGCTTACAATCTAGTGGGAGAGACAACATGCAAACAAGTATATACAAGGCAAGCTCTGTACAGGATAAATATTGTTGTTTAGTCATGCCTTACTTTTTGTGACCCCATTTGGGGTTTTCTTGGCAAAGATACTGGAGTGGCTTGCCATTTCCTTCTCTAGCTCATTTTACAGATAAGGAAACTGAGGCAAACAGGATTAAGTAACTTGTCCAGGGTCATACAGCTAGTAAGTATCTGAGACTAGATTTGAACCCAGGAAGGTGAGTCTTTTTGACCCCAGGCCCAGCACTTTCTCCAATGTACCACTTGGCTGCCACAGGATGCATAGGGAATAATGAAAAGAGAAAAAGCCCTGGAATGAAGAGGGGTTAGGGAAGGCTTCTTGTAGAAGGTGGTCAGGGAGGCCAGTGGTCAGAGCAGAGGAGAGAGAACATTCCTGGTGACAGCCAGAGGAAAAAAACCTAGAGTTGAGAGATGGAGGGTCTTGTTCTTGGAACAACCAAGAATCTAGTGTCACTGGATTGAAGAGGAGATGTTGGGAAGTAAGGTATGAGAAGATTGGAAAGATAGGACAGGGTGGGGGCAACTAGGTGGTACAGTGGATAAAGCACTGGCCCTGCATTCAGGAAGGACCTGAGTTCAAATCCAGCCTCAGACACTTGGCATTTACTAGCTGTGTGACCCTGCACAAGTCACTTAACCCCCATTGTCCCACAAAAAAAAGATAGGACAGGGCTAGGTAATGGAGGGCTTTGAATGCCAAACAGAATATTTTGTATTTGCTCATGGGGAACCAATGGAGTTTATTGAGTGTGTGTTTATGTGTGTGAATAACATGATCAGACCTATGTTTTAGGAAAATCACTTTGGCTGGATGGAAGATGGGTTGGAGAGGGGAGAGATTTAAGACAGGCGGACCCATGGACTGGCTAAAGCAATAATCCAGATGTGAAGTCACGAGAGCCTGTACCAAGATGGTGGCAGTGGCAGAGGAGAGAAGGTGAAATCGACAGGCCTTGGCAACAGCTCGAATATGAAGGATGACCCCTAGCTTGTGAGTCTGAGCGGCTGTGAGGATGGCGGTGGTCTCTGCACTAATAAGGAAGGTGCGTGTATGTTGTTGGGGGAGGGTTCTAGGAAAAAGATCATGAGTTCTGGCCTATTGAGTTTAAGATGACTACTGAATATCCAGTTCAAGTTGTCTGAAAGGCAGTTGAAGATGGGAGACTGGAGAGGATTGGTAGATTTGAGAATCATCAGCATAGGTCATTAAATACATGGGAACTGATGAGATCACCTAGTGAAGTGGTAAAAGGGAGGAGAGAAGAAGGGCCAGGATAGAATGCTGAGGGGCACCTACAGGTCGAGTGCTTGGTCTGAAGGAAGACTGAGCAAAGGAGACAGGAGTGGTCAGAGGGGCAGGAAGAAAACCGGGAGGGTTCCCTAGAGGGAAAAGATTATCAAGGAGAAAAGGGTGATCACCAGAGTCAAAGGTTGCAAAGACATCAAGAAGAAAGAAGACTGAGAAAAGGCCATTGAATTCAACAACTAAGACTTCATTAGTAACTTCAGAGGGGGTAGTTTGGGTGGAATGATAAGGTTGGAAGCCAGATTGTAAGGGGTTAAGAAGAGAGTGAGGAGAGAGAAAGTGGAGGCATCTATTGTAGACAGCCTTTTTGAGTTTAGCTACAAAGGGTAGAAGGATGAGAGTTATCAGAGATGAAAGACTCAAATGAGGGTTGGGTAGGAGAGATGTAGATATGTTTATCAGCAGTAAGAAATGAGCTATTGGGGGGAGAGATTGAAAATAAGTGAAAGGATGGGGATGACGGGGAAATATGTTGGAGTAGAAAAGATGGGATTGTTTGAACTAGTAGAAGGGTTAGCTTTGGTGAGTAGTAAGGCTACTTCATTATATGAAATGGAGGTCAAGAAGGAGAAGGTGGCAAAAGGTACCTGAATGATGGGAGGGGATAAGAGGGAGCTCACAACTGGCCTCACTCTTTTTCTGTAAAATGGAAGGCAAGGTTTTTCAGCTGAGTGGGAGGAGGGAAAACTATGGGAAGTTTGAGGAGGGATGAAAAGGTTTGGAAGAATTTCTGTGGAGATTGGGATAGTGATAAGACATGTATAGTAGGATTGCCAAGCGGCAGTGAGGGCCCAGTTGAGGTTATGTAACATACATTTGTAGTGGACCCAGTCAGAAGAGTTGCATATTTTCTCCACCTTCATTCACTTGCACATGTGCAGGTGTGAAGATGATGAATGGCTGGAGTGATCCAAGGCTGAAGTTTGATTGGGAATAATTGGTGATATGATAATGGGGCTGGAGATTCAAGAGAGGAGGATAGTATAGAGTTGAATTGGTTCACCAAGGAGTTAAGATGAGGGGAAAAGGAGAGAGTGGCTAGTGCAGGGGAGATAGCCTAGGAAAGAATTGAGGGATCAAGGCATCAGAGGTTGTCAAGAAGATGAAGAGTAGAGTTATGTAAGGGAAGGCAGAGGGAGAGGGAAATTCAGAATTTTTGACCATAAGAGGTGGTTCATTTGTGGGTTAGGGCAAGATCAAGGGTACGACCATGTTTGTGTGTAACCCAAGTTGGGTAGAAGATTAGCTCATGGAAAGTGAGTAGTTTGAAGAACTGAGTAGTTAGGGTATTTGAGGGTGAATCAATATGTGTGTTGGAATCCACTTCTAGGAGGGCAGGACTTGGGGAGGAGAGAAAAGCTCTAAGCCAGGTATCAAATGCATTGAGGAAGGAAAGTGACCTGGGTGGGGGTGGGGGGTCTGTATATAGTAGCTACCAGGGCTTGGAATTGATGGTGGATATGAATAGCATGAACTTCAAAGGAAGATGGATTATTGAGTGATAAAGGAAGCAGGAAAACCCAGAAATGGCAATGGGGAGCAAGGAGTGTTCCACCTCCCTTGTCTCGACCAGTGGCCGAGGAGAATGAGCGAAGGCGCAGCCAGTGCTGTCTAGGGTGGCTGGGGAAGCGGTGTTATCTGGGGAAAGTCAGGTTTCAGCAAGAGCTGGTAGATGGAAGAAGGAGAAGAGGACAAGATATGAGATGAAGGGGAGTTTGTGGCCCATGGCAGAGGCATTTCCGGGGGCAGAGCAGAAAGGCTGGGTGGAGCTAGGATGAAACTTTGGGGTGGAGGAAGATGGGAATGAGGGACGTGGAGTGAGTTTGGCTGATGATCTATGGGATTTCAGTCACGAGGATGTGAAGAGTGTGAGCAGAGAGGAGAAGGTTCATGAAGAGGAAGGTGCCACTGCTCTATCCTCAAAGGCTGGGTGCAGCAGGAGAGGGGAGGCCTGAAGCTGAAGGGAGCCTTTCTCTCCTTTACACCAGAGGTTCTCCACTGTCGATGTTACCTGGCAACAGGAGGTGGAAGATGCCAAAGCAATAATTGCTTTGGGCCAGATGGAAGATGCCAGGCCTGGCCCTAAGCAGCCAGCACACTGTGGTATGAGGTCTTGTCAGCTCAGGAGGCCAGCCAGGAGGCAGCAGCAGAAAGGTGTAGACTCCTGACCCAATGGAATTTCCCTGGAAGGAACCTTAGCAGTCACTTAGTCTGACCCCCTTAGTTTACTTTATTTTATTTATTTTTTGCGGGGCAATGAGGGTTAAGTGACTTGCCCAGGGTCACACAGCTAGTAAGTGTCAAGTGTCTGAGGCCAGATTTGAGCTCAGGTCCTCCTGAATCCAGGGCCAGTGCTTTATCCACTGCACCACCTAGCTGCCCCTTAATTTATTGATGAAGATACCAAGGCCCACAGAGGTTCAATGACTGATTCAAAATCATACTAAGTAGCAGAGCCAAAACTTGAGCCTAGAACTACTGACTGTAGATCTAGGACCCTTTCCACAACACCACGATGAATTCATCCTTGAGACCTGAAAGCTTCTGTTTTCATCTTTATTCACTCGGAGTTTATCAGAGTTGGAGGAAAAGAGTTGCCTTCAATAACTTGAAGGGGCACCATATGGAAGAAGGATTAGTTTGCTCTGTTTGACCTTCCCAGGGTACAATTACTCCTACAAAGTGGGCAGAGGGTATAAAGAGGCCAATTTGGACTCAAGGAAAAAAACCTCCTAAGAATCATAGCTGTCCAAAAGTGACATGAAGGGTAGCTAGAGGGTGCATGGGATAGAACACAAGGCCTGGAGACAGGAAGACCTGAGTTCAAATCCAACCTCAGATACTTACTTAGCTGTATGACCTTGGGCAAGTCACTTAACCCAGTTTGCCTCAGTTGCCTCATCCATAAAATGAGTTAGAGAAGGAAATGGCAAACCTCTCTGGTATCTCTGCCAAGAAAATCCCGAATGGAGTCAAGAAGAGTTGGATATGCTGACTGAGAACAGCAGAACCAGGAGAACACTGTACATAGTAACAGCAACACTGTGTGATGAACAATGGGGATAGTCTTGTCTCTTCTCAGCAGTACAAAGATACAAAAGTTTCAAAGAACTCGTGGTAGAAAATATTCTCAACATCCAGAAAAAAGAACTGTGGATTCTGAATGCAGATTGAACCACACTGTTTCTACTTTTGGGCTGTTTTTTTTTCCTTCTTTTTTGAGGTTTTCCCCTTGTGCTCTGATTCTTCTTTCACAACATGACTAATGCAGAAATGTGTTTAATGTGACTGTACATATACAACTTATATCAGATGGCTTTCCATCTTGGGAAGGAGGGAGGGAGGGGGGTGGGAGGAAAATTTGGAACTAAAAATCCTATGAAAACAAATTGGAAACTATCTTTATATGTAACTGGGAAATAATAAAATACTTTTATTAAAAAAAGAGTTGGATATGACTGAAATGACTGATCAAGAGCAACAAAAGTGGCAAGGGAGTGTGTCTCTCTGCCCCACCCCATGCCCCATTGGGATAGGGAGATCTTCAAGCAAAGCCTTGACCAAGTGCTAGGTACATCATGGAAGGGGGTGGAGGAGGGTTTTAATGGCTCATATGTAGTTGGGATGAAGCTGTCCCCCTTCCAATTCCAAGCTTCCAGGATCCTGTTCCCTGGAGTCAGAGATGGGGAGTTGGCAGTGAGGGAGGGGAGCCAGGGTAGATTGAGAGAACTGAAGTTGAGCCTTCCTTTCTCCTTCCCCTCCCCTACTTAAGATGTATGTGTGTGTCTCAGATGGTGTGAATTCCTGAAAGAATGTTTAGCACCCTTTTGTGCCAGTCAGAGTATTGGAGAGCTGGAAGACCCAGGATTCTGCTTGAACACCTGCAAGGCAGGGCCTGCATCTCGAGGGAGCCCATTTACTATGGGCCACTTCTACTGCTTAGGAAGTTTTCCCGATATTGAGCCCACGTGGGCCTCTTCAGCTTCCTCCCATTGTTCCAGTCAGATGGCCTCTGAGGCCAAGCAAAACATGCCTAATCCCTCCTCCACACCACAGCCCCTCAAATATTCGTGGGCAGCTATTCACTGAAGCCACCCCCACCCCCCATTTTTTTCCTCCAGGCAAAACATGCCCATTTTCTCCATTGGGTACACCTATGTTCATGTTCTCATGAGATGTGGACCTTCACCACCCTGCTCGCCCCTCTCTTGGATATTCTCTTACTTCCAAACATTTCCTCCAACCCTGGCACCCAGAGCTGAAGAAAATGCTCCTTCTGAGGTTGGGTGAGAGCCGGCTGTGGTGGGAGAGTCACCTCCCTATTTTCAGATGCGGCCTAAGATCCCATTAACTCTGGGGTTGCCTCATCACCCTGCTGACTCATATCAGCATTACAATTCATTAAAACCCTCAGGAATTTTTCAGAACAAATATTCTCTAATCACGCTTTGTGCATCTCAGACTAATGAGGTTGATTTGGTGTGTGTGTCCAAGCACAAGCCTCTAATCCCTATTGAATTTGATCATACTAACACAGGTGCATGCTGGATCCTGTCAAGATCTTTTGGCATCTCAGCTCCTTCCTCCACCGTGTTAGCGATCCCTCCCAGCACACATGTGTTGATCCTGTCATCTGTGCTTTATCCAAGTCACTGCTAAAAATGTTCGACAGGCCAGGGCCGAACATGGATCCCTGAGTTGCTCCACTAGAAACCTCCTGGGAAAAGGTAGGGTGCTTAGGTCCAGGGATTTCTCCTATCCAGCCTTCAGGAAGGCTTACCTGATAAGGATGGACGGCTGAGCCCTCCCAGACCTTCCTTGTACCATCCCCGGTACAGATTTGCCCAGGCCTAGAGATCTTTCTCTCCACCCCATCCCTCCCCATCCCCCAAGTCTCCATACACCCTGGGAAAATACAAAATTGCATCATCAAGATGGACGACATTACATGATTGCTTCTGGTCACCATAATGCCAGAGTTTTTAGTTTGTTTTTTAAAACAATTTGAGGGAATTACTGCTTGACCCTAAGCACTAACCTCAAACTTTCACAGCTGATTATCAGCCCCTTAATAACCTGACAACCCATTTCAACTTCCCTTCCTTAATCAAGGACAATTCCACATTCACCCTCACTTCCCCTTCAGTTTGGCACCAACCTCCCATCTGCTTCACCCGTTTGCCCCACCCACCAATTCACACCATCAATTTGCTGATTTCTCTAATCCCTCCATTTATCTTTTCTTAATTTGCTTCATCTTGCCAACTCTCTTCTCCTGAACCTACTCTAGTCTGTTCCTGTAGCTTCTACTCCCTAATGCCTTCCTGATTCTCGTTAATCTTTTCATTAACTCCTTAATCCTCCTCTTTCCAACCAGAAGTAGAATTTAGACCAGTGTCTGGATTATCTTCAAGTTTTCTTCAATGTCTTCCAAATTTCTACTCTCCTAAGTCAGTATCTGACCTACTTCACTGGTCCGAACCCCTCCAAGCCACCTACATTATTATCTTCTTCTCTATTTCTTCTCTCATTCCTTTTACAGAAGTGGGAAGTCAAAATGTATTTCTTTATACATAGAGTTATTTTATTAATTAAATATTGAACTTTGTTTATATTCAAGTCAGGCATAAGAAATATGAATGAAAACATGAGATAAGCAATTTTGCTGATCGGGCTCTTAATGATTTTATTAATATTCTATTTGTAAATGAAACAAAACTCCACATATAGAATATTGCAGTTTAGATAGTTACCAATTAGACTCTAAGGCAAACAAGGAGCATCTGTTGGTATGCATCCTGGTAAGACAAGGGGCCTCTATTTCACTGGGTTGGGGGTTGATAGTGCATTAGGGCTCTTAATTCTCCTCACAGGTCGTCAGTTTCTGGCACAGTATTCTCCTCTGTTGGCACTGGGGTGATTGCTATGGGGACATTCTCTGATAGCCATCCCTTAGGAGTTCTATTGAAGGACCGCCTGCCAGAAAGAGGATTGGCAAAAGCCATGAACCTGGGATCAGTCAGCAGGAGCAGGTCAAAATCTGGAACTTTGAATTTGACCATTTTGGATGCCTTCTCAAACCCTCCAAATGGTGTGGCGACTCTGTGCAGAGAATGAAAAGAAATACAGAAAAATTTAATTACTTCTAGTAGTGAAAGGACCTCAGGGACCATAAATCAACCTCTTCATTTTTCGGATGTGGAAACTGAGGCCCAGGGAGATGAGGTAATTTGGCCAAAGTCACAGAGAGCTGTGATTCAAATGAAACTTGAATGCGGTACCATTTCCAGAGGCCAACAGAGAGCCAGGATCTTTGCCCCTCTCAGAAGTCTCCAGGAAAAGGCCTGGTCTTAAATTTCATATGGCACAAATAATCTCATGTTATATGTGGGTGAAATATATGAATTTGTCCAGATTTTTTTGCTTTATTTAATAGTTATTAGCTTGTCTCAGATTCCAGTTGACCACTGGCTCTCAAGAAGAGGACCCTGGGTTTAATCTTGCCTCTGACACTGCTGTGTAGCTTTGGCCAAATTACTTTGCCTCCCTGGACCTCAGTTTCCCCATCTGTAAAAGGAGGAGGCTGGTCTAACTGGCCTCTGAAGTCTCCTCCAGGTCCAGATTTACCATGTTTATTCATATGTTTTGTCTTATTTCCAAAGGTCTTCAAATGCCTTTGTTAATCAAGAGCACTTGGGCTGCCTATTGTTCCTAAGCAAAGGCGATTCTTTAAGTTGTCATCATAATCAATCCAAGTTAAAAGGTTTTGAAGAGATGGCTCCAGTGACAGGTGGAATGTTAGAGACTGATTTGAAAGTTAAGTAGCGCATTTCTACATTGGCCTTGTTTTGTCATTACCGAAGACCCTCCAATGGAAGTTCAGGCTTTTGGGTATCCCTTTTAAAGAAGCCTATGGATCTATAACCATAAAAATATCCCAGATTGATAATGTGCCTCAGACTTTTATAGGATTCCATATCTCACAAGATTGTGCATCTAAAGTTGGCAAGGATCTCGGGGCCATTTGGTCCAGCCTCCTCCTTCCACAAATTAGGAAACAGTCTCTAGAATGTTAAGTGACTTGAGTAAAGTCACACAAAGACACACAAAGAGGTGAGATTTGAATCCAGGTACTCTGACTCCTTGTCCTATATGCCATACACATATTCAGGCCAACAGACTTGAAGTCCCTGTTCTGTGCAAAGTTCTGGGCTAGCTGTTAGTCATCTAAAAACCCTGTTCTCACAGAGCTGACATTTGAAACTCGTTTTACTCCACAGCCCAGATAAGGGATTGTGGCTATGGATTCCAGATGACCAATTTCAGTTCTGAGGGAACCTCTCCCCAAGTTTGATGCTTACTTGCTATGTGACCTTGGGTAAGTCATTTAGGCTTTTGGAGAGTGTTTTCTACTCTGTAGAATTAGGATAATTGTTACACTATCTGCTTCATAGCGCTATTGAGAGGAAAGCACCTTGTCAAACTGGAAGCACTTCAAAAATGTGAGAGCTCATTGACTGAATAGGATTTAGATAAAGGATGGAGAACAGGGAGGGCAGGGGCAAAGGAATGGAAGAAGGAATGACTGTGATATGTTCATGACAAGACGGGATTGTCACCCCTTGCAGCTAATAGTGTCAGACTACCCATTAGCAGTGAAAAAGCTCTACTCTCTTTGTTCAGGATGATTTTACCATGCAGGATCCAGGTTGAAAGGCCAATTCTCTCATTTTACAGGTGGGGAAACTGAGGTCTCCAAGGTGGGGAAACTGAGGTCTCCAAATTGGTCTCCTTGACTTCCCTTCTCTAAACCATCCTATACAAAGAAGCCAAAGTGGTTTCTTTCCTTTTTCTTTTTTGGAGGCAATATGGCTTAAACGACTTGCCAGGGGTCACACAACTAGTAAGTGTCTGAAACCATATTTGAACTCAGGTCTTCCTGATTCCAGAGCTGGTTCTCTATCCACTGCACCACCTAGCTGCCGTACCTGGCCTCCAGTGGTTTTCTTAAATCACATACCTGAACAAAACATACCATGCCACTCAAAAACTTAAGATGCTACCTTACCCAACTGCTTCCTCTAACAAGGGAAGAAGCTGAGACCCAATGGGGGTGTGACTTGCCTAAGGTCACACAGCTAGGATGTGACCAAGACAGGACTTGACCCTGGGTGTTCCTGGCTTTGAGCTCAGAAATCTTCCCAGGTCCCACTTCTAGCCATCATGCTCATCACTCCTTATTTTAGTTAGTAGAGGATGGGAGCAGAGAAGGAAATGGCAAACCACTCTAGGGTCTTTGGCAAGGAAACCTCAAAATGGTGTCATGAAGAGTTGGACATTATGGAAATGACCAAACAACAGTGAAGGATGGGAGAAGATAGACAGTGACTGCATCCAGCTTGTTCCTTCAGTTTTTAAAAAATAAAACGTTTTCATTCATGACATACTTCTAGGGCAAAGGTATTTAACCTGGGGTCCGAAGAATGTCACTGAAGTCTTAATCCCCAAGGGGTCTGTGAGTTGGTTTCAGGGAGTCTGTGGACTTCGATGGGGAAAAAATACTGACATCTTTTCACTAACCTAACTGGAATTTAATATTTTCTTCAATTGTAAACATAGGCAAGAAACAGCAATCTGAAAAAGCCCTTGCCAGTCTGCCAAGGGGGTCCATGACAAAAAAGGTTGAGAAGTCTTGCTCTACGTAGATCGTTGTTGTGGCTGATTAACATGAAGCCTCAAGGGGTAGCTAGATGGCGCAGTGGTAAAGCACCAGCCCTGGATTCAGGAGGACCTGAGTTCAAATCCGGCCTTAGACCCTTGACACTTAACTAGCTGTGTGACCCTGGGTAAGTCACTTAACCCTCATTGCCCTACCAAAACCAAACAAAACAACAACAAAAAACATCAAGCCTCAGATCTGGACTGGGACTAGATTTCTTGGTATGGGGGACCCCAAGGGAGGAAACTCCCTCTATCAATGTGGCATCACCTTTTCTGCAGTTTCTAGTCTTAGAGATTTGCCCAGAGCATTGAGAGGTTAAAGCGACTCGACTGGGATCATGCAGTCAGTACAGGACTTTCAGGGCTTCCCAAGTACAGGATGGCTTTAAAATGTATTAGGGAAGGAACTGAAATCAACATTCACACATATGTACACACTTATCTGGGCCTGCTTGTCCTCAGCCAACACTAAAGCATTTCTCTAAGTCTCTCAAGCACTCCATCAGCCCAAGTGCCATCTTCCTCATGGAGGCTTCCCTGAAGTCTCCCCAACCGAGAAGGGATTTCTGAGCTCTGGGACCCGGAAATCTCTTAGGGCTTGCACACCCAGTCTTGTATTACAGTGATATCCAGGTCTTATCTCTGCATGACAGCAGAGATTGTGCTATCTTCTGTTCTACTTGATTGACTTAAATAGAATATGAGAGAATATGGCTCTTTGGGGATGACAGTAGAATAAAATCACAATATCCAAGGCACAGTCTCCTGTCACCCCAGGGGGTCAGATAAGGCCAGGAGAGGGCTTGTTTAGAAATAACCTAGAAGGGATACCTGCCTAAGGTGAGAATTTACCTTAATGAGTTCAGTAAACTTGCCCCCAACCCTATCTCTCCCAGAGCCCGCAGATACTGTGACTTTGTGGTGTTGCTTTAACACCACTAATGCCTCTAAGGTGCCTGATTCTGTGACCCATGTGAAGCATTCAACACAGAGAGTCCCCACCTCCAGGAGCCATGTTTTTATGATGTCAAACAGCTGGTCAGTGCAGGGGGGAAAAACGAGTCTAACCAGTCCGATGCCACAGAAATGAAACACCCAGTCGATTTCATTTCTCACCTTTTATCGAGTAATGTTTAAAGAGTAATATAGACTAGTGTCTTTACTACTGAAAATTCAATGTAGTCCTTAATTGAGAGCTCTCTCTCTCTCTCCAGGAACTAGAGGTGGAAAGGATTGTAGAGATCACCTCCTCATGCAATCAAGTCATTTTGAGGGTGAGAAAGTGGGGGCCTAGACAGTGAAAGGGGATTGTACCAGGACACACAGGGATGAAATAACAGAACCCAGATTTGAACTCTGATGCATTAAAATAGAATCCATAGCTAGGGTTCTTTCTATTCCATTCACAGTTCTTATGCTTTTTAGTCTTAGGAGCCCTTTATACACTTTTTTGTTGTTGAAGCAAACCAGGTTGTAACTTGCCCAGGGTCCCAGAGGTAGTGTCTGAGGTCAGATTTGAACTCAGGTTCTCTTGAGTGGGCAGAGTCAGTGCTCTATCCCCTAAGGCACCATCTAGCTGCCCCAACCCCTTGATACTTTTACAAATTATTGAGGACACTGCAAAACGCTTTTCTTTACATGGGTTATAGACAACAATATCTGCTACTTTAGAAATTAAAACTGATACTTTTTTTTTTTTTTTTTTGGTGAGGCAACTGGGGTTAAGTGACTTGCCCAGGGTCACACAGCTAGTAAGTGTTAAGTGTCTGAGGTCAGATTTGAGCTCAGGTCCTCCTGAATCCAGGGCCAATGCTCTATCCACTGCGCTACCTAGCTGCCCCTAAAACTGATACATTTTAAAAAATATGTATTGATTCCCTTAAATGTAATCATAAACCCATTACATGCCAACATAAACAACATTTTTTATGAAAAATAAAAATTTTCCAAAACAAAAAAATAGTGAGAAGAGTGGCATTGTTTTACATATTTGTTTGCCAATATCTATGATGTTGGGCTTAATAGAAGACAGCTGGATTCTCATAGCTGCTTCTGCATTCAATTTATTGTGATATTGTTTTGGTTGAAGTACAAGGTGTCCCAAAAGTCTTAGTCTGAAGTTTGAAGCTGCCAAATTAAGGGTGGGGGAGGTACCCATGACATACCAAAAAAAGCACATGCACCCTGCATATGACAACAATCTAGCCTTACACAGATATGTAGTTGGGAAAGGGGGGAGTATTTTTAAAAGTAAATGACATCTTAGTAGTATTATGACAATCATTTTGACCTGTTCGAACCCCCTCAAAGGGTTTTGGGCCCCCCCAGGGGTCCTCAAGCAATATTTTGAGAACAACCTCTCTATACCATGTCTATCTACCCTTTTAGAAACTTGCTAAGTTTCTGTGACAATTGCCTTTTGTAATAGTGGGGATTGAATATTTCTTTCTTTTAGCAGCATTCCATCCACTGATCTCATTTTTCATATACACAAATACATATGTATAGATTTCATTTTTTTTTGGCTGGATTAACTCGAAACAGGAGAAATATTCAATCTCTCCTCTTGACTCCCCTGAAATCAGGCCTGTGGCCTTATTTTTGTCATTTAGCAATCCTTGCCTCATCATTTTCATCACCTTCCTGTCTCACATGAGAGAATATTTACGCATTACCCCCCACCCCCATCCACCCATCCATTGTATCAATGAGAATTTCTATGGGAAAGTGGTGTTTGGGTCAATACCCACTGTCATGTTCTGCACCACCAGAGCTCTTTCCTTACTTTCATAAAAGGGTATTTTCATGTGACTGAACTGTCTGCCCCTTTGTTGCAAGTCTTCATTGTTCTTACTACCCAGCACTGAGCAGAGGCTTAGCACCAAACACATGTGTGATACATCCTGTGAGAGCGAGAGAAGGAGATTGCTTGTGGGGTTGGTTAAGGTTTCACCAAACAGACTCTGTTGGGATCTGAGGCAGGTTGTAGATGGGAGTAGACCTGCAGTGCACTTACCCATGTGTCAATACGGGCTCTATAACTCACTCTCTATGTGGACCTGGGCTGGGGCCATACCCTTTTTCAGTTTCCATTTCCTGATCTATAAAACGTGAGCCTTGGACTAGATCAGGGGTTCTTAACCTTTTTTTGTGTGACTTGGACCCCCTCAGTCAGTTTGGTAAAGTCTAGGAAGACCCCTTCTAAGAATCATGGATTTAAATGCATAAAATGAACAACATGGGATTACAAAGGAAGCGAATTCTATTAAAATATAGTTATCAAAATGTACTTTTAAAAAAGGTCATGGAACCCAGGTTAAGACTTCTTGAACTAGGTGATCTCTAAGTTTCTCCTTCAAGCCTGAAGCCCTATGAGATAAGAGGCTTCAGTTTCAGTCAGATACGTGTGTACAAAGTAATTTCTTGTTAAATGTGGCTAACTGGCACCCAAGCATTGTAATTTGTAAGGATTAGGCATGCCGGGGATGCCATTCAGGCCCACATTGTACCCTTCATACCAAGATGAGATCCAAATGGGTACATAACCTAGATAGGAAAGGTCAGAACACAAACAAATTAGGAAAACATGGGGAAAAAGTAACTATCAGTTCTAGGGATAGGACACAAGTTCATGACCAGAGAGAGGATGATTGAGAGAATACCGGAAGATAAAAGGTATAATTTTGGTACATAAAATTAAAAAGTTCTATCGCACACAAATGAAAGGAGATGATATGTATGAAGTGCTTTGTAAACCTTAAAGCATCACTGAAATGTTATTATTGCCAATATTCTCTTTTCTTTGTTAGTCCACCAATTAATTGGTTATCTTTTGAAAAAAACAAACTCCATTTTTCCCGCAATAGTTTCCTATAATTGTTAAGTACCAGAACTAGAATCCAAATGTAGGTCCCCTGAATCCAAGTTAAGTGGTGATACATGAGTGTATCCTTAGGTTTCCATCCACCCTGCAGCTGCTTCTTCCTATACATGCCATCTCCCTACAAGTCTTCTTGAGATCAGGGACTGGCTTCTTTTTCTTTTTGTATCCCCAGGGATCAGCACACGGTAAATATTTAGTAATTGTTTTTTCATTCATTCATTCCCACCACATTAAAAATGTCTATAAATCTCCATGGAAATACAGAAAGGGAGAATGGGTAGAAATACATGTCTATCGCATGAATCCACAATCGGAGTCAATTTGGCAAGTGCTTTGGAAGCTTCAATATTTTAAAGATAAACAAATTTGAAAGTCTTAAGAACTCTGACCAACACAATGATTTCAGAGGACAAGAGATGAAGGATATGATCCACTTTCTCATAAAGAAGTGATGGACTCAGGCTACAGACTGATCTTTTTTCTTTTTGGATGTGGCCTATGTGGGCTTTGATTTTGCTTGACTATATGCATGTGTGTGTATACACATATATATGTGTGTTTATATACATATACACATATTAATAAATATCTATACATATATACATATGCACATGTATACACATGCACCCATATACCCCCATACACACACATACACACACACATATATGTATTGTGTGTGTGTGTATGTATATATATATAATTTTTTTCCAGGGAAGGGAGGGAGGCAGTGGAAGAGAGAGAAAATAGTTTTTTGTTCATTGAGAAAAAAATAACAATAAAACAATACAAAAGATGCTTAGCTGTTGCATCCTGGCCCTAGAACTTGGGCCAAAGCATTTTCTTCCCACCAAGTTAGGGTTTGGCTCCAACATCTGTCTGAATTGGATTCCAGGGCTCCATGTGGATTCTTACAGAATTCTATCAACTCTTTCCTCAAGGGAGGTCTGCCTTAAATAACAGTTGTTAGGCAATGGTGACACCACACAGGCCAAAGTCGATGAGAGGCATTCGGTGAAAGGGCATTGTTTTGAAAAGTGAGAAAGAAGCATGGGATCCAAAATGCAGAGCCACACATGACCCATGGACCATCCTCATTTGAGAAATGAGGAAACTGAGGCCCGGGTTCAGGAAAATAATGAGCAGCCAAGATGGAGCCAAGCCTAATTCATGCCCTGGGGGCTTCATGCCAAGTAGGAAGATGGGCTGGAACTCTAGTGCCACCCCATACCCAGAGAGAACTTTATGAGCACCCAACAAGGGGAAAATCAGCACAACCAGAGACCAGGAGCTGCCAGGTGCCTATTTGCCACACGTGCGTCCTAAGCCAGAATCCACTTTCCCTTGGACTCTGTAGGTACTTGTGGGAGAATATGTCCCAGATTCTCAGAGCAAAGTTTTATGCCGACTCTTCTTATTATACTGCCTAGGGAAATACTCATTTCTAAAAGCTAATTGTCTGGCTGAGTAATTGATATCAACTCATAACCACAGGGGGAAGTACAGTGGTTAAGGCTTGTCAGCTCTCGTGGTATGCCGACCACACATACACCCAACAGAACCATGAGGGGATAAGTAGCCAGCTGCCTCCTGGGGACCCAACCTGACCCTGAATCGGAATTCAGAGAGGGAGAGGGTGAGGGAGATGGAGAGAGACACAGAGAGAGACAGAGAGACAGAGACAGAGAGATAGAGACAGAGACAGAGAGCTCAAAGCCTGTGCTACATTGTCATTTTGTTCCACTTCATATAAAAGAAAATCCGTGAGTCACTAAATGTCTCTTGTAATTCCTGTAAGATCAGGAGCCATTAGGAGGAAGGCTTGACTCTCTGTAAAGGGATGTTGGACATCTCTGAGTCCCACTGAGGTATCAGAGAAGGAAGAGCAGGCAGACTCCACTTGGAAGTCCCAGATGCAATGAAAGCAAAATGAAATCCTTTCTCAAATGCAAGTTTCCATAACTTGATACAGGAAGAATGAATGCAAACAAACTTGTAGAGCCTGAGGCAGAAGTGAGCCTCCACATAAGAAGCGGGCATTCCACATAACTGTTCTTAACTGGGAGAGGTATATTACCTGTTAAAGCTCCGGAAGTCTGGAAGCTCTGCCTTTTCTTCAGGCTTAAAGAGTTTGGGGTAGAAAGCCTCCAACAGCTCTGGCTCATTGCTGATGGCCTGCTCCCAAGGAGACTGATAGAACTTAGGTACAGCTGTGGTGTTGAATCTCTCAGGAGGAATTTCCTTCAGCGGTCCAGAGTATCCTTTGGAAAAATATAATGGGACTAAGTAAACAGAATATCTGGGGGTTGCTAAGCAACAACTAACATTTTATTAAGTTATTTTTAAAGTGCTACAATAAACTTGTGAAATACACATCCTGTTGATGGTTTCCCAGAAAAGCTGTAATCCAAAGTGCGTTATATAAAATGTAGACTCCTGGAATTTTTTTTTTTTTAAGAAAGATTAATTTTCTTAACACGTAAGCTTGAAAAATTATTCCAGTCAGAAAACTCCTTACTCACTGGTTATAATAACACATATTTGTACCATGTGAGAGAAGAGATTCTATTAATTTCAATTTTATTTTGCATAGGCACCACAAATTAAGGAGTTTTCTAACTTAGATCGGGAAATCTTGCTCAAGGCTGGCCTCTTTGGTGCCCCTTGCTCAGAGCGGCAGCCCAATGTATTGATTGGGTAGAGAGGGCTCACCATGGAATCAGCCCCATCTAGATTCACGTCCTGCCTTTGAGACCTATGAGTTGGGTGACCATGAACAAAACTTCTCAGTACCCCAGGCAACTCTAAGACACAGACGAGGAGGGAATCCGTATCAGGCACACAGGAGCAATCCCCCAACATTCGAACCCCATTCTAGCCACCACTCCCTGATTCTCTTATTCCTGTGGAAAAGTTCTCATCTCTGGTAACCTTCTTCACACCCTCTCTCTTGACCTTATTTTGCCCTTCTGTAAAATAAGGACCTTGGGCCTTGACGGATGGTCTTTCTGATCCCCCCTAGCTTCTACATTGCATGGCTATAGAATAGGGCTTTGAAAGTGGAATGGCATTCTGGGATTTGCTGTTCAAAGGGACAAGAATTCCCTTGTAGCCCTAAGGGTGTCTGGGACTGTCTTAATCTTTAAGCCATAAAGGGGACCTGAGTCATACAACAGCTGTGGGGAGCCACCCTGTCCTGGCCCCGTTCAGGCCTTAAAAAGCCAAGATGGAAAGAATGCATGACATAGGGACAACAAGCAATGACTAAAAAGACAGCTGAGCCTGGAAGAGAAGGGAGGGATCAAAGTGGACCACTGGGCTACTGCAGATGTCTCAGAACAGTGCACTTGGACCAGAGCAAGATGCACTTCTTCAAGGACTGAGGGAAGTTCCAACAGACCTTCACGTTCCCCTCCCTTGTCTAGTCATAGGTACTGGAATATACTTTGCTTGCTTTTTTTCCCTCTAAGAGTTTACCATATCCTAATTTTGCCCAAAATGTGTAGAAGACAGAGATTTTTTCCCCCCCTATCTGGGGGCTGTGAGCTACTGTGATTGTATGAATAACTTTGTGTCTGATAATAAATGACATGAAATACAAAAAAAAAAAATCAGTTATTTTGCCCCCAGGCTAAAAGCATGCTAATTGTTGTAACCAGGTGTGGCCAGGCCCCTTCTCTTTCCATGAGAAGGAAAGGAGGAGGGTAGATTTGGAGAATCTTGGGTAAGATTCAGCTCTGTCAGGGGCAGCTACGTGACACAGTGGATAGAGAGCAGCAGTCCTGGAGTCAGGAGGACCTGAATTCAAATCCAGCCTCAGACACTTGACACTAGCTGTGTGATGCTGGGCAAGTCACTTAACCCCAATTACCTCACCAAAAAAAAAAAAAAAAAAAGGAAGATTCAGCTGTGTCCCTTCCAGAAGAAAAAGGGGGACAGGAAATACTTTCAAGTATTTTACACAGCCCCACCCAGCAGTATTCCCGTAATATGATCCAAGGTGGTCTGATTAACCCTTCTTTCACATGATAACCTTTCCTTTTCCATAAATGTCATTGATCCTCTGCTTTAAGATGCTCTCCATTGCCTCTGGCTTCAAGTCACAACTCTTTGGCACGTGCTTGCTTGTACCAAATGGTACAAGAGTTTGGGGCTGGCATTCATGAGTCAGTTATAAAGGAAGTTCAAATGAGTTTAAATATGTTCACCAGGAGAATGAATCGTAAGCCTATGAAACTGTTCTGGATTGTTGGCCGTGAGAGGGACAGAATGGTGGGAAGGTAATGGTGCTGAAATCCAAGAGCCTGAGTTAGAATCCTGGCTCTAATCCTGCCTCTCTGATTTAGCACCTGTGAGATCTCAGGCAAACGACTTCCCTTTGTTGGCCCTTGGTTTAATGAGTGGTAAGCTTGACATGTAGTAGGTCCTTCATAAAAGACCTCTCTCTGCCGGAAAAATGAGGGATTGGATCAGATGACCCTTCAAGTTCTGAATTTGATCTTGCAACCTGATTCTATGACTTTGGCCTTGTTTGTAAATTAGCACTTCACCCAAGCCACAAAAGAACATGGAAGGGGAGGGGCAGGGAAGGGAAAGGAAGGGGACAAGCATTTATTAAGCACCTACTATGTGCCACTTTAAAAATATTTCTTAAAAAGTGAAGTGAGGGGCAGCTAGATGGCACAGTGGTTAAAGCGCTGGCCCTGGATTCAGGAGTACCTGAGTTCAAATCCAGCCTCAGACACTTAACACTTACTAGCTGTGTGACCCTGGGCAAGTCACTTAACCCCCATTGCCCTGCAAAAAAAAAAGTGAAGTGAGCAGAACCAGAAGAACATTGTACACAATAACAGTAATATGATATAATGGTCAATGGTGAATGTCTGAGCTCCAAAGGACTCATGATGAAAAATGTTATCTCCCTCCAAAGGAAGAACTGATGGATGGAGATTGAATGCATTGTATGTAAAGCATACTTTTTAAAAACTTTCTTTATTTTTCTTAGTTTGTGGGTATATGTGTGTTTTCTTTTGCAACATGACTAATATAGAAATATGTTTTGCATAACTGCACATGTATTTGTTTCTGTTCAGTCATTTTTCAGTCATGTCTGACTCTGTGGCTCCATTTGGGGTTTTCTTAGCGGAGATACTGGAGTGGGTTGCCATTTCCTTCTCCAGCTCATTTTACAGATGAGGAAACTGAGGCAAACAGGGTGAAGTGACTTGCCCAGGGTCACACAGCTAGTGTCTGAAGCCAGATTTGAATTTAGGAAGATAAGTCTTTCTGACTTCAGGCCCAGTGGTCTATCCACTGGACCACTTAGCTGCACATGTATAACCCTTACCAAATTGCTAGCCTTCTCAATAAGAGGATAGGGGAGTGAGGAAGATTATTTGGAACTCAAAAATTTTTTAAAATGTTAAACATTTTTATATGTAATTTAAAAAATAAAACATTTAATATTTTTGATTTAAAAAATTAAATAAAAACCCTCAAGGTAAATATACAAATATACACACACATATATAATATATCATTTGATTCTCACAACAACTCTGAAAAATAGGTGCTGTTATTGTCCTCATCTTACAATTGAGGAAACTGAGGCAGACAGCAATTAAGTGACTCACCCACAGTCATACAGCTGGTAAAAGTCTGAGGCTGGATTTGAACTCAGGCTTTTTTGACTTCAGTCTCAGGACTCTACATGCTGTATCACCTAGCTTCCTTGGAGGATTAGAGAATTGGGGTTCAAATCCTGCTTCTGATGCTCACTTTTTGTGTGACCTTGGACAAACCACTTAATTTCCTGTGTCTGAGTTTCCTTAGTAAAAAAGAGGATATTGACCAGTCCATTTCAGTTCTAGATTTATGATCCCAAGATCTGAATTGTTCCTGGTCTCAGTCTACATTTAAATTCTACTGATTGTTGGTGCCTTGATAGGGTTGCTTCTTTCTCTGACTGCAAGCCTTGAAAATTTTATGTCATCCGAAGTAGCCAGGATGTCCTAGAGCCAGCTCTGACCAGCTTGGATGGATTGTTAAATCTCTAGCATGAACATTTCCACCTCAGAAATCAGTAAATGCTGTCTGTATACCTGAGGCTTTATTTATTTATTTGTCTAGACTTAAAATGATGGGGAAAATGTTAATAATCCACATTAAACTAAAATATGTAATGCATGCATCCCCATCCTCCCAGAGCTGGTTGTTAAACATTTACCACACTCTCTGAGCTACTAGTAACTGAGGTATTTATCTCCTCCCTTTCCCTAGGACCATGTAGAGCCGATTCAACCAATGTCCTGTTAACTCCTACACCCATTGACTTGCATTCCATAGAACAACTATGGGCTTCCATTGTTCTCTGTTCTGACTTTGTAAAATCACCACAATTTATTTATTTATTTACTTATCTATCTATCTATCTATCTATCTATCTATCTATCTATCTATCTATCTATCTATCTATCTATCTATCTATCTATCTATTTATTATTTAATTTTTTGTGTGTGGGGGGCAATGAGGGTTAAGTGACTTGCCCAGGGTCACACAGCTAGTGTCAAGTGTCTGAGGTCAAATTTGAACTTAGGTCCTCCTGAATCCAGGGCCAGTCCTCTATCCACTGTGTCAGCTAGCTGCCCCCAAATCACTATTATTCATGCATGATCTGTTCAACAGAGCAATAACTACTCAACTATTTATCACAATTTGAATACGCACAATACTTTCCTACCTGTGCATCTGTGCTCATGTGATTCCCTCTACCTGGAATGCCTTCCTCATGAATCTTTCTGCCTTTCAAAGTCCTGCTCATGCATGAAGGCCAACTCAAAACTCAGCTCCTTGATGAAGCCTTCTCTCCTCCTCCCTCCCAGTCAGAACTGTCTTAACATGGCTTTTCTGCCTTTCTTCTGCAGTTATCCTAGCTTATTTTCATTGTGCTGTACCCCCTACCAGATGATGAATTCCTTGTGTGTCTTACTCATGTCTGCACCTTCTACCCAGCACCAAGTTGGGAAGTATAGACTACACTTCTAAGACAAGATCTGAAACGTACAAGCTATCTAGACACACGTGGAAAAACAATTATACAAAAAGATTTTTAATTCACAGAATACTCTCCCCTAATCAATGCCTTTCTCCTTTACCAAAACTAAATTACAAGATTGTAGACTGGTGGCTAGAAGAGATCTTAGAGGTCATGGCATCTAGTGATTCTTATTGGCTGGTTTATGACTCCTGGGGGGTTTTCTACAATGACCAAAGGGGTCCATGCTAAGAATTCTCTACGTAGTGAATAATTAATTGTAAAGCATCATATAGAGTAGCTAAGTGACTCAGTGGATAAAGCTCCAGCCCTGGAATACCCGAGTTCAAATTTGGGCTCAGACATTTACTAACTGTATGACCCTGAGCAAATCACTCAACCCTGTTTACCTCATCTGTAAAATGAGCCGGAGAAGAAAATGCAAACCATTTCAGTGTCTCTGGCAATAAAACCCCAAATGGGGTCACCCAGGGTTGAACAAAGTACCATGTAAGTGGTATATTAAATTACTCTAAGGGTTCACAACACTTTTTTGTTTGTTTGTTTGTTACTAGCTTTGAAAGAGTTTCATGGACCAACAACAACTACCAGTTGGAAATCATTGATCTATCTCAATACCTTCACTGAACCAATGAGGAAACTAGCCCTGCTAGGGAAGATGGGCCTAAAGTACACATACTCCATGTAGTTTTCACCATGTAGCTCAGTTCTTTCTAGATTTCCTTTATTACTGATGGAAATGACCCAGGATTCTACAAATCCCAGAGTTTTCTTTATTCTGATGTGAATCAAAGGAGAAGGAAATACTCCACTGGCTAAATTCAAAGGCTGACACTCTCTAACCTCAAACTGGCCCTTTAACAAGAGTCCAGAAGGCTTACTGACCTAAAGTATACCCCCTCCCCAGTATCTTAGACAGCTAGGTGGTACTGGGGATAGAGCACTGGGCCTGGGGTTTAAATGAAGCCTCGGACACTTGACATTAGCTGTGTGACCCTGAGCAAGTCACTTAACTTCTATCTCAGTTTCCTCATCTGTAAAATAAGCTAGAGAAGGAAATGGCAAACCACTTTAGTATCTTTGCCAAGAAAACCCCAAATGGGCTTACAACAAGTCAGAAATGACTGAACAGCAACCCCAATATCTTCCCTAGAAAGGCCTCATCCTCTGCTTCACTTGACACTGTTGCTCCCAAACACTCATATTTTTTTGGGGGGGGGGAAGGGCAGGGCAATGAGGGTTAGTTGACTTGCCCAGGGTCACACAGCTAGTGTTAAGTGTCTGAGGCCGGATTGCAACTCAGGTCCTCCTGAATTCAGAGCCGGTACTCTATCCACTGCGCCACTTAGCTGCCCCACCAAACACTCATTTATTTTTGTCAGGGCAATGAGGGTTAAGTAACTTGCCCAGGGTCACACAGCTAATGTCAAGTGTCTGAGGCCGGACTTGAACTCAGGTCCTCCTGAATCCAAGGCCAGGGCTTTATCCACTGCGCCACCAGCTGCCCCTTCAAACACTCATTTTTGATGTTTTGTCTAACAACAGGGTTTGGGATCGCCTGTCACTGGGTTCCCCACTCCACCCTTTGGTTCAGTGTATAGAGGCATATATTGACGTATAACATCTGGGTGACCCTGAACCAGGCACTTAACTTCTAAGGACCTTGGGCCACTCTAAGACCAAATGTCACAAAGGAGGTGCAAAACTCCATTGGTAGCAGGAGTTTCTCCAAGTGGGAATTCCCTGAATCTATGAAATCTTAGGTCTCATCCCCATCTCCAGCCTTAGGTATATGTTACTGTGAAGCCCATGTGTGTTTTAATACATATTTAGACAGTCTTGCTCATGTGTTCGCCGTCCTCTCATATTAGGTTGTAGGCTCCTTGAGGGCAGGGACTATCAGCTTCTAGGCTTCTGGAACCCCCCTGTGTCTGGGGCTACACACATATACAGTGACTATTCCTGACTGTTTGCTTATTGCTAACATTTCCACATTTGAGAGCCGTTTCCCATTCATCAACTCATTGTTGATTCATGGTGACTCTTTGATGTAGGGGCCCCAGGTAGAATTAGCCCTATCTTAGATAGGTAGATGAGCATAGATAGAGAAAGCACTTATTAGACACTTACTGTATGCCAGGTTCCATGCTAGGCAACAGTCCCTCCCCACCAGGAGCTTAAGACAACACATTAAAGGGAGCTGATAAGGGGGTGCTACACAACCTTCCTACATGCTGTGAAGCCTGGATCCCAGCAAGATAAGGCTAGTTGACTGATTAGATAGAGCCTGGGGTGGTTCTAGGGGCAGAGTCTAAGGTTCTCAAGAGGAGAAAGTAGAGGTGAGAGCCTGAGGGGAGATTGTTATGGTGTGGAAGTTTTCAGGGGACACAGCTAGTTATGTGGTGTGGGATTTGAAAGTAGGTCTTTCAATCCAGCAATCTTTCCGCTAAACCACATTGCCTCAATCTGTCCTCCACCCAAATGGGGTGGGGGGGGGAGTCATAAATGACACAGAAAAGGCACGACAAAGAAATGGGTTATCAATCTTGAATTCTGTGTATTTGAGGAAGAAGGTCACAGGAAGTCAAGAACAGACTTGGTTCCACTCCCATTGGAGCAGCATAAGCTTGGGACTCAGGAAAAGCTCCTTATCTTCAATTCTTCCCTTTTGCCCTCCCTCCCTCCCCCCCCCTTCCTCCATTCATTCCTTTTCTCCTACCATCTTTCATCTTAAAAGGTCCCTTTTGAATGCAAGTCACCTGTCCTGATGTTATTTTGGCTCTCTTGGAGTGCTTGTTCCATTTCTACTGCCCTGGACTTGCTTTGGAGAACAATGAACTGCATGTTAGAGTGGATAGAGCCTTGGGCCTGGGCTCAGATTCCTCCTGGGACGCTTAGCATCTGCTTGAATGAACTTGGGAGAGTCACTTGCTTTATATATCTTTCCTTAGCAGCAAGTGATGGGGACTCATTGATGTCAGGGACATTTTTGTTTTGAGTTTGTTTCCCTAGCTCCTCCTTTGCTGCCTTGCATAGGGAAGATGCAATAAATATCTCCTGAATTAGATTGGGACTTTGATATGGTCAAAGTCTTCCTATTTCAGATTTTACTAACATTTCCAGTTAATGTGCATTTATAGGGAAAGGGTTTGCTTTTCATTTGATTTCATATACACCCATGGATTTTCATGGCACAATATATTTGTGACTCCTTATGGGTACAAGTCATCCACAGGATGTAGGAGAATGGTTGAAAATATGTGAAACAATTTAGGTACCTTGCTATCAGAGTGGACAGAGTACTGACTGTGGAGCTAGGAAGACCTGAGTTCAAATCCAGCCTCAGACACTTATTAGTTGTGTGACTCAAGGAAGGCATCATACCTAATCTCTCAGCCTGTTTCCTCATTTGTAAAACAGTTGTTCAGTCATGTCCAACTCTTTGTGACCCTGTTAAGGGTTTTCTTGGTAGAGATACTAGGTTGGTTTGTAATCTCCTTCTCCAGCTCACTTTACTGATGAGGAAACTGGAACAAATAGGGGTAAGTGACTTGTCCAGGGTCACACAGCTTATAAGTATCTGAGGACAGATTTGAATTCAGGAAGATGATTCCTCTTGACTCCAGGTCCGGCACTCTATCCACTGTTTCACCTAGCCTCCCCAAATCAGGTGAGATGATACTTGAAAAACACTTTTGCAGCCTTAGAGTACAATGTAAAAGCTTCCTATTATTATATAAAGCATGTATCAATGTGAATACTAATGACTGATTTTTTTAAAAAAGTACCAACATCTATAGAGAATTAGAATGAAGAGTAAATGTCCCATATCTGGATCTTAGCTTACATTTTAAAACACTATAAAAAGGGAGAAATTTGACAGGAAAAGCCCTGCAATTTAGGGAGTAGACTGCAGGCTCCCAACAGCTTTCTGGCCAATGACAACTCTTTACCTGGTGCAATGTTTTCTGGATTGGGTGGACTCCGGGGGTCTGGCGTGTTAGGAGGGGTCAGTGGGCCCTGCTGGGAGCCACCTTCCATGCTGCTACCATCCAGAGTTCCATTCTGCATGGCAATCCTGTACTGTAGGGGAGCAAAAAGAGACCGCTGAACCATGATCAATGTCAAACACACCAAGAGAGGACGTCACCGCTGTCTATACAGGACATTTACTCCGTCTTGACAATCAGCTCTTCTGAATTTTGTGGGATGTTGATAATTAGCCAAAGTAACCCTAGCTGACATTTATATTGTGCTTTAAGTTTTGCAAAGCACTCCACGTATATTATTGCATTGGATCCTCACTGCGACCCGTGGGAGGTAGGTGCCGTTATTATCCCCATTTTAGAGATGAGGGAGCTGAGGCAGACAGGGATTCAATGACTTGTCCAGGGACACTTTGACCAGTGTCTGTGGCTGAATTTAAACTCAAGTGGTCCTTATTCCAGACCCGGTGCTCTGACTACCACACCATCTGACTATGGTGAATGGGTGCATTGGAACGCATCCTCGCTCTCTTGGTAATTGGTCTATCTCCTTTTATGGTCATATATATCCTGGATTTCATTTTTAGGCCTTTTTTATGAGCAAGTTATTGGTAATATGTTTCAGTCTATTCAAGCCCAGGTGGCTCAGTGGATAGATTACTGGGTTTGGAATCAGGAAGATTCATCTTCCTGGGTTCAAATCTGGCCTCAGGTACGTACTAACTGTGTGACCCTGGACCAGTCACTTCACCCTGTTTGCCTCAGTGTCCTCATCTGTCAAATGAACTCGAGAAGGAAGTGGCAAACCACTTCAGGATCTTAGCCAAGAAAACCTCAAATGGAATCAATGCTAACTACCAATGAGGACTACACAGCCCCAGGGCAGGAGCTCTGAAATGGATAGCCTTAGCTCCTCCAGGGCATGGTCTCTGGCTCTGTTTTGAAGGGGGCAGCAGCAGCATCCCCAAGCATGACATAAAGATAGGGGTGGGGTAGGAAGGGACACGGGCAGGTAAAGCATGATTAGAGGGTTTGGGTGACTAGATCTATCTTGAACTCCAGCATTCCATACACCTTAATAACTGGTTTGTTCACCTTCCCGGAAAGACATTTTAGACCCATTTTCATTACATGTAAGGCAGACTATTGGGAGCCTGACCCATGTGGAGGGAATTCATTTTCTCTTCATTCTCACCATGCAAGGCTGAAACCAGTGACACCTGAAGCTTCAATCAGGCTGCCGACCGACCGTGATTCTTTTCAATAGTCACACCAACCTACTCAGGGGTGGGCCATTTCCTGGGGATTAATGACAGGCTAGAGAATCTACTCTTTCCAGTTAGTCATTAGTTGGCAGGAAACACCAAGTACCCCAGTGGTTATTGTTTAAATACACTGTCATCCCTCATGCTGGCTGAGCAGTGTCTTATTTTGGTTTTGAGATGCAACCTAAATTATAGCCTTCTTTCCATTCTTAGATGACTCCCTCCAAAGAAGGTAAGAAAGGCAAACAAAAACAAAGACCTTCTTTATTTTGGCTGAAGGAAATCTAAACAAAGCATCTTTACTGGGAGATTATAAACATATTATAAACACACACACACACACACACATATATACGTATATAAACACACACATACACATATAGTTTTTCAATCACTTCATTTGTGTCCAACTCTTCATGGCCCCATTTGAAGTTTTCTTGGCAAAGATACTGGACTGATTTGCCATTTCCTTCTCTAGCTCATTTTACAGATGAGGAAACTGAGGCAAGCAGGGTGAAGTGACTTGCTCAGGGTCACACAGCTTGTGAGTGTCAGAGGTTAGATTTGAACTCTGGTCTTCTTGACTTCAGGCTTTGTGCACTATCTAATGTGCCACACAGTGCCCTTATATGTATACATATAATTAATGAAGTAATTGCAGAAATCTCCCTGATCTTCTAGACTGGAACCTGGGCAAAGGGTGTTATCCCCCACATATGTGGGGTTGGGCCCATGCTTTGGCCCTCTTCATAAAGGAAATGATTGGCCAGTAGATTCTGGTTGCTTCTTTGGGTGGTCGTGGCATCGAGCCAGGAGGAATGACCTACTCAATAGGCTTCTAGAGGGGTGATTTTGCTCTGTCACTCTCTGTCATCCTCTCTCTTTCTCCTATATTACACAAGAATTCTCTTCTGTTACTTTTATAATCTAGGGATTGATTCCTTCATCAGAAAGGGTGCTTCCTCTGGTTGTGCCCATTTCAACTCCCCCTTCACTTTGTAGATGGGCTTGGAGAGTGGATGAGGAGGGTTCTAAAAATATGCTACCTTGTGGCCAACCTGGGTATGAGCCTCTTTGACCTTAGCCCAGCTTGGCAGAGTCTGCTAGAGTGTAACCTTCATTGGCATCACCTCTTAAAGCCCAGCGTCTCCTCTGTGCTTTAAGTGAGTCACAAGGGGTGAACACTGGTAGAGATTTGGGTTTTATTGTCATTGGGAAATGCTGTCAATTACATTTTTAAAATACCCCACAGAGAGAAGGCAACTTTTTTTATTTGGTGGGAAAAATATATGTTCATACATCCCAGTACATTTATCCTGAAATTGGGACCAGATGAGTTCTAACGTCCTTTCTAATTCTATAATTGTTCATGATTTTAGGTCATTGTTTCCACCTTCTTTTCATCCACCTTTCCTTGATCCTTCCCCATCGTGTGGTTCCTAAAACTGCTCATTATTTCATGCCAATTATAATACATTTCACATCACAGAACATAGTTTGTAAAAAAAGAAAAAAAGGATTAACTCAAATATCTTGTTATTTTCCCCAAAAGGCAGGTCATTAAAATGTGGGCTAGTTCTGATTCTCCCATTAACTCACCTATGAACTTGAGAAATTCATTTAATATCTGATCTCAGAAAGAACTGATGGAATCTGAATGCAGATTGAAACACACTATTTTTTTAAGCTTTCTTTATTTTTCTTGGTTTTTTGTCTGTTTTTTTCACAATGTGACTAACATGTAAATATGTTTTGCATGACTGCACATATATGACCATTATCAAATCGCTTGCCTTCTCAATTAGGGAGACATGGAAGGAGGGTGAAAGAGAATTTGGAATTCAGAATTTTTTTAAAATGAAGATTAAAAATTGTTTTTACATGTCACTAGATAAAAAATAAAATATCAAAAATTTAAAAATATCTCAAAGCTTCAATTTCTTGATTTCTAAAATCATAATGAAACTTCTAGTCATCTGGAAGTATTATTACACAAATAAATGGGTTCATGCTCTTAAATCTCTTTTGGATTTCCACAAATTAGAGGATAATTTTCCTCCCTCTTCTCCCAAAATGGTGCCTGTAAATAAAATGCACTTGTATTTTCTGAGGAGTTAGAGAAAAAAATAATAAACTGAGAATTTATTTTTTTAAATCTAGGAAACTGGGGGGTGGCTAGGTGGCACAGTGGACAAAGCACTGGATTCAGGAGGACCTGAAGTCAAATCTGGCCTCTGACACTTACTAGCTGTGTGACCCTGGGCAAGTCACTTAACTCTCATTGCCCCACAAAACAATTAAACAAACACACAAACAAACAAATAAATGAACAAACAAACAAATGAGTGAACAAAAAAAATGAATGAATAAATAAATAAATGAAGGAATGAACAGACAAACAAACAAATAAATAAGCAAGCAAATGAATGAATGAATGGGTGGATGGATGAATGAATAAGTAAATTTAGGCACTGAACCATTAATTCATGGCTAGAATATCAACATTAATGGCCTAGCTAAATCTCTTGACCATACAGGGATAGCTCACTGCCATTGCCTTTCCACTTTTCTAAGTTAATGTGAAACCTCAAGGGAAATATCTATCTACTCTACTGAAATTAAACCAAGTTATTATTATTACAGTATCCCAGAGTTAGATGAATTCTCAAATCCAATCCAGACTTGACCAAGTATTCCATTTAAAAGCAACCCCAACCATCTTTTCTTTGAAGAAATATAGTTAGTGGGTATCTTGTGAGATAGCTCATTCTACTTTGGGACTGCCCTAATTGTTAAGAAGTTTTTTCCCTTACCCTGAGCCAAAATCAGCCCTTGTGAAATTTCCACCAATTACTCCTTATTTTTGCCATCTAGGGAAACACAGAACAAGTATAATCTCTCTCCTATGCCCTATACTTAGATAACAATCCTGTTTTCCCTAACGTCTTCCCTTAAGATTGAACATTTCCAGTCCCTTCAACCAATTCTTGTATGGCAAATTTTCAAGGCATCTTACTTCTTTGGTTGCTCTTCTCCAGGGCTCTTTTTAAAATGTGGCTGTATAACCAAATATCATCTGCAGAGATGTTGTCTGGCCTGAGAGACTATAATCTACTCCCTTATGGATATGTCCTATTTAATTCTATTTTTAAAATTTTATTTTATTTATTTTTGTGTGGTAATGAGGGTTAAGTGACTTGAGCAGGGTCACACAGCTAGTAAGTGTCAAGTGTCTGAGGCTGGATTTTAACTCAGGTCCTCCTGAATCCAGGGCCAGTGCTTTATCCACAGTGCCACCTAGCTGCCTCCTCTCTCATTTTATGCCTGTGAAAATGATTTCTGGAACCCAAGCCAAAGAGTTGGCATTGATTCCTATAAATTATACTGTCTAGGATTCTAACCTTTTAAATTCTTTTCAGTTCTTGATTCTGTAGTCCAATATATTATATATTTCGTACCTATATCTCCTCCCCGCCCACCAGTTCCCTCCTGCCATCCCCTTTGCCCCAGATTAGTCATTGAAGCACTTTCAAATCTGCTCAACTGTCCATTCCGCTAATCCACTTGCCTCCATTTTCTCCACAAGATTAGAATGAAAGACAGTTAAGTGCTTTGCTTAAATCTAGGCAAACTATATCTATATATCCAGTAATCCTATTAAAAAAGGGAAATAAGATAATATAGCATGACCTGTTTTGGATGAAGCCATTCTGGCTCTTTATGATCAGTATTTTCCTTTCCAAATTTTCACTAACCATCCCTTTCCTATCATGTTAAATTTTTGACAGGATTGAAGAAAATCCTATTTATGGATTCCATTCTCTTCCATTTCTTTTATACTGGGACATTAGCCCTTCTTCAGTCCTGTGATATCCTCTCATGCTCTTTATGAATTTTTTGTAGATCACTGAAAGTGATTAAGGACTCCCAGTGGCTAGTTCTTTCAGTACCTTGGAAAGTAACTCCTCTGGCCTTGGTGACCTGACCTCATCATAAGTGTGCTCTTACTAGATTCCTATTTATCTTGTGTTTTACTTCCCTACCAGCCATTTTTCTTCTGTTTTCCCCCCAACTCAAAGCTTGAGCAACTTGCTTAAGGTTATATACAAAACTGAAGGTAGAAAGGAGACAACTGGACCCAATGGCAGAAATTCTGGAGATGGACAGATCACAGATTACAGGCCTGTCACTCTGAGGTTATTTAATCCAACCCAGGCCCTTTGACTTCCAGCCCAGTACTCCCTCTTCCTCATTACACTGCCTAGTCTAGTGCTAGGTGCCAGGAATTCTAGGAATCAGGCATCTGGGTTCTGTCCCAGGTTTTGCTATTGTTATGCAACTTAAACCTACCAAAAAAAAATCAGCCCTGGGTTATGAGGTCTCTTCTACGTAAGAGAGAAGGAAAGAGTCCTTCAGTCTAGGGCTGCATAATTTCAATTAGTGAGATAGATCCTAGGGGCAGCTAGGTGGTACAGTGGATAGAGCATCGGCCCTGGACTCAGGAGTACCTGAGTTCAAATCCAGCCTCAGACACTTAACACTTATTAGCTGTGTGACCCTGGGCAAGTCACTTAACCCCAATTGCCTCACTAAAAAAAAAAAAAAAAAAAGAGATAGATCCTTTTCTACCTCAAGAAGAACCTATTGGCATTCGGCTTCCAGAGTGAGATATTATTGCTGCCACCTAGATTCTCTGAGTCTTTTATGGCTAGTTCTGTCATTTTGTTACCATTATGCCTCTTTTTTATTTGAAACCCAGTTTCAAGGGATGCTTAAAAAAAGGATCAAATGAATACATGATGGGAACATTAGCTTGCAGTTGGCCAAAGTGTATAACGAGGAACAATGAATGGGAGTTTTGGAAAGGGAGATCTGGTGTGGATTTTAAGGAAGATCTTCAGGGCAGTTGGAGCCAATCCTATGAACAGTGGAAAGAGCACTGGAGTTAGGGTTAAAGTTACATGTCAGAGGAGCTAGGTTCATATTTTGCCCCTGACACTTGCTACCTGAGAGACCATAGACAGTCTTCAGTTTCTCAGGACTTCTGTTTCCTCATCTGATAAATGAGGGAGTTGGACTCAGTGACCTCTAAGGTTTCTTCCAACTCTGCATCTAGGGTCTTCTGATGCTCTATCATTTCAGCTTTTCTTGGGAAGCAATAAGGAGCCACAGCAGGTTTCTGAAGAAAATGGGCATGGCTGGATAGATAACCCTATGAAAAATGGGATGAATTGCCATAGGAGGTAATGAGATCCTCATCTCAAGTAGAAGTCGAGTCTGGGATTAGATAACAAGGCATCAAAAGCACAGAATCACAGACCCACAAAATGGGAAGGGGCCTCAGATACTTACTAGCTGTGTGACCCTGGGCAAGTCACTTTACCCTGTTTGCTTCAGTCTACTCATCAAATGACCTGGAGAAGGACTTGGCAAACCACTCCAGTATCTTTGCCAAGAAAACCCCAAAATGGGTTCATGTAGACTCAGACATGACTGAAGTGACTGAACAACAACAACAAAGCATAATAATAATCCAATTTAATCAAGTTCAACCCATATCCAACTGAAAATCCCTTTCTCAACATCTCCCCCAAAGTGATTATTAAATCTCAGCTTGAAGAGAGAAATAAACCACCCCCACCACCTGAGGTAGCCCACCCCTCTTTTGGACAATTCAAATTACTAGGGAGTTTCTCCTTCTGCCGACCAGAAATCAGCATCTTTGCTGAGGCCCAGAGAGGTTTAGGGATTTGCCCAGGGTCACCTGCCTTCTTGTTCTACCCATTGTGGCCAATCGTAAAAGTCTAATGCCTCTTTCATGTGGTGGCCCTTTAAATACTTGAAGATGGCGAACATCACACTGCACTTCACCCCACCCCCACCTCTGCTTTGTCTTCTTTTCTTTAAAGGAGACATCTCTAGATTCTTCTTCCAGAATGTCATAGGGAGAATTCCTGTTTAGGTCTGTGTTGGACTAGACTCTGGGATTCCATGTATGAAATCACAAACCATCATTTGGGACACAGACAGACTGTAATAGTAGAAGTTCCTAAGAATACTGTCATACTGATTGGGTTTTTCTTCCAAACTATAATGACAAATTCTTTCTATGGATTAGCAGAATAAATGGAAGAGATTAATAACTGGCGTCCTTCCCTTGTTTCAGAGATTTCTGCGCATATTCAACTGTTGGAAGAACCGCATCCTCTCCCCTCCCTTTCTTTTATTCTGAAACAGACCTGTCGGGTAACTTCCTTTCTGTTAGTGCTGAAAGAGGACAATTATCTCATCCGGGACACTCAGATGAGGTTGGGATGGTTTTAGGAGGCTTCTCTAGGGGCCACAGACACTAGACATAATTATGGGGTCACACAATTTCACATTTATCCACACTGTGAAGCCTCAAGCCATCCTTCACAACGTCAGGAGGTGACTGGGCATGCAGTCTGTCTGGCTTCTTAATTGCATCTGGATTTGACCCAGGAAGCTGAAAGATGTTCATTAATGTGGGGAAAAGTTAACAATAAGATAATAATAATGGCTGACATTTCTAGAGAGCTTTCAGCTTATTCAATTGCTTTCCTTAAGAACTGTATGAGGTAAGTGGCACAAGTCTTATTTTTTGAATATAGAAATCAGAATACTTTAGAGATCTCTAATATGATTTACTAGAAAATGTCAGCAACAATATTTGAACTTGGATTGTAGCCTAATAAATGGGAAGGGACATTAAAGACAGTGGAGCCCAGTTCCTTTATTTTATAGATAATAATAAAAATTAATAATAACTAACATTTATATAGTACTTACTATATTCCAGGAACTGTGCTAAGCACTTTACAATTATTTTCTCATTCGATCCTCATAACAACCCTGGGAAGTGGGCACTATTTCCCATTTTACAGATGAGGAAACTGAGGCAAACAGGGGTTAAGTGTCTATCCCAGGATTACACAGCAAGTAAGTGCTTGTACCTCATTTCAAGCTTGGAAGAAAACATCTTATTTCTTTATTCATTATTTTCATTGAAAAATGTATGTGGGAGGGGGCAGCTAGGTGGCACAATGGATAAAATGCTGGCCCTAGATTCAGGAGGACCTGAGTTCAAATCCAGCCTCAGACACTTGATACTTAACTAGCTGTGTGACCCTGGGCAAGTCACTTAACCCTCATTGCCCCACCAAAAAAAAAGAAAGAAAGAAAGAAAGAAAAATGTGTGTGGGCCCATTTTGCATGTGTAAGTATGTGTATGTAAGTATATGCATATATTTCTATGTGTGCATATGAGTATATGCAAGCATCTGTGTGTACACATGTGTGCATGCATGTGAGTATATGTATTCATATAAATGTGAATGAGCATATACACATGTGCATCTGAATATATATGGTTATGTGTATATGCATGTGAGTATAAGTGTGTGTATGTATGTGAGCATGTATGTTCATCTGCATATATGCACACGTGCATCATGCACCACATGGATGCATGTATATGCACATGTGCATATATGTATGTGTGTACATATGTATCGTGTAAATGCATGTCCATATGTGTATATGTGTGAGTGTTGTGTGAATGCATGTAAGTATGTGTGTGAATGCATACGTGTGTGTTGGAATGGGGGGGATCATGATCCTTAAATAGCACAGAGATATAGTTTTGTGCTATAAGAACACTGTTTTGGGTGTTAGAAAACCCTGCTTTTACATAAGCTTGGCTACATGCCACCATTTCCCCTCCTATCTTCAATTTCCTCATCTACAAATGAAATGGTTGGATAAGATCATCTTTGAGGTCTTTCTTACACAGTGAAATAAACCTTAGGAGCAGCTAGGTGGCACAGTACATAGAGCACTGGCCCTGGATTCAGGAAGACATGAGTTCAAATCTGGCCTCAGACACTTCACACTTACTAGCTGTGTGACCCTGGGCAAGTCACTTAACCCAAATTGCCTCACAAAACAAAACAAAACAAAAAAAACCAACAAGAAACAAAGAAATAAACCCTAGCCATAGAGTCAGAGGGCCTGGGTTCAAATCCTACCTCTGAAATTACCTTAGGCAATCACCTTTTGGGGGCCTCAGTTTCCCCTTTTGTAAAGTGAAGGAGTTGAACTAGATGGCCTCTCAGGTTCTCTGCATCTCCAGATTTAGGATCCTTCCAGTCTCTGCTTCCTAGCAGATGAACTTCGCCTTCATTCCAAGGTTTCCGAAGTGTGAAATAGATGTCCTGTCATGTGTATTTTTCTACTGAAGAGACCAAGTCAGCCAGATAGAAGCCTGAGTTATGCCCACAGTAGGATGAACTGCTGTGACTTTCTGGAATTCACCCAGATCATTACTGGTGAGGTTAGAAATAGAACATGGCATCCTGACGCCAGGCTCCAGGCCACGTCTGGGCGGACATGCTGTTCCCATTAAGATGGAAAGTATTGAGATCATACATCAGAAACCCTTTGATCATCTACCCTAGGGATTCAGGCTTACCAGAAGCATCCTCCCAGAGCCAAGTGATATCAAAGGCATCGACCCTGGACAACTGGTTCCAAAAAGAACTCAAGACAGTCATGGATGTCTTAGACTTCTCTGTGGTCATTGGGCAAATGGTGTCAGGTTTTGCTTTGCTACCTAACTGTTGAGAAGGAGGGTAGCTGGTGGAGATGGTGTTTGTAGTGCTGTCCTTGACATATCACAGGTCCCTCATCACCAGTTTGCATTTGTTTGGATCCCTAGTGTTTAGTGTGTGGTATGTAACAAGTGCCTGAGAAATGCTTGTTTAACTGACTAGTTGATTCCATAAATCTATTTTCTTAGGGATATGGAGAGGAGGAAAATTGATATAGAATTTGTTTAAGTTCCATTGGGGAAAGATACTCAATAACCCAAGCTCCTATTATTATTAAGCTATGCTGGTGAAGGTTGGTCATATACACGATTGGGTTATTTCAAAAAGTTCCCCACATTGACCTACATGGAGGAAAACACAGTTTATTATCAATAAAGACCTAGGCTTCTGAGCTGGAATTATGCTGTTCAATCCCTCCCTTATGTAGGTGAGGAAACTTAGACCCTGAGAAGGGGTTCACTTGCTTAAGGTCTAGCAAGTTGCAAATCTGTGACATGGGCTCAGATCCAAATGTTAGTGTTCTTCCTATGATACAAGACTGCAGATCCTTGAGATATTAGCTGAACTATTTTACCAGGATGGATGGATGGATAGATGGATGGATAAATTAATGGATGGATAAATGGTTGGATAAATGGGTGGGTGGGTAGGTAAATGGATGAATACATGCATGGAGAAAGAAAGAGAGGGAGAAGAAGAGGGAGAGGGAGAGGGAGAGGAAGAGGGAGAGAGAGAGAGAGAGAGAGAGAGAGAGAGAGAGAGAGAGAGAGAGAGAGAGAGAGAGAGAGAATTTATAAAGTTATTAGAAAGGGACAGAGAGAATTTGGAACTTAAAAAATTTTAAAGAACAAATGTTAAAGATTATTTTTACATGTAATTGGGGAAAATAAAATATTAAACTGGAAAAAGTTATTACTATTGTTCTCAAATTATTTGCATGGGCCCGAGGTTAAACTATTTAACCTTGTAAGACAATTCATACTATGTGGGCTAGACAGAAGTCTCAGAGGGCACAGACTACATACTAGTTTCTTTTTTAAAAACAATTTTTATTGTTACATTTTAATTTTCTATCCTTAAGTTTTCCTCACCCTTTGCTCCTTTCCCCCAGTAATCCCATAAAACTACACACTGGTTTTCAAAGTCACATTACCTTCATCAGAAAGGAGGCTTTTTGTTACTATGGTACAGAAGGCAGCATGACATGGTGAGCAGAAGACTGACCTTGGGGCCAAGTCAAGACCTGGGTTCAAGTCCTGTCCCTGACACACTCTCCCTGTGTGGCCCTGGGCAAGGACATAACCATGACTGTATAAGAGTCAAATTTCACAGTGGAATGACCAGTCATTATCAGGACATTCCAAACCCAGTGATATTACAGATTGGGATCAAAAAAGGAAAAAAAAATGTGGAAAATAAGTCAGCGGATTCCATCCTCCTTTGGATACTGTTTAAGAAGGGTTCCAAAAATGACCAACACGAGTTTCAGAAGGACAGAGCCCAGGGAAGGAGCAGGAACTTACAGATACTCTTTTTTTTTGGTGGGGCAACAGGAGTTAAGTGACTTGCCCAGGGTCACACACCAAGTAAGTGTCAAGTGTCAGAGGCTGGATTTGAACTCAGGTCTTCTTGAATCCAGGGTTGGTCCTTTATCCACTGCGCCACCTAGCTGCCCCCCAGATACTCTTGATGACTTAGGTTCCTAGATTTGAAGTCATCTTTGACTCAGTTTCCTTCATTCTCCAAATCGAGTCACCCTCATTCTGTTTAATTTTCCTTTTAAACGTTTCTTATTTCTATCCCTCCCTCTCACATTCTTTAGTCCAAACTCCTCTAATAGATTCCTAGTGGATACCCCCTCTACAAAGTGGGGGGCTGCTAGGCAGCACAGCGGATAGAGCACTGCACTTGGAGGCAGGAAGAGCTGAATTTATAGATTACTTCAGAGGTCTGCTAGCTGTATGACCCTGGTCCAGTCACTGAACCTCTGTTTGCCTCAGTTTTCCCACTTGTAAAAGGGGGATATAATATCCCCTACCTCCCAGGATGAGATGACCTATGTCAAGTGCCTTGAAAGCCTCCAAGAACTATATACATGTCAATATTGCAATTCGTACAGTGGATCACTTCCAAATGAGTCTTCCTTAAACAATGCTCCCTCCAGGGCCCCCTCTGCTCAAGAGTCTCTATTCCCTGCCTCTGTACACCCAGGACGTCCAGTGTGTGTCACCCTGCGTGGCTCTCACACCCACCCTCCTTGTTTCCCAATCCTCCCAGCAGACGTCCTCCATCTGAGTCAGGCTGGGCTCTTCCCAGTCCTGGGAACTGGCTGCCATTTTGGTGCTGTTATTCATTCACAGAAGATCCTTTCTCCAGGGACGCTGTTGCCTCCACCCATCTGACTGCCATCTGCCCTTCCAGGCTCAGCTCAAGGTCCACCTTCTCCATGACGCCTTCACTGGCTCTTCTGACCTCTCTTTACAATTCCCTTTTCTGATGTCTTCCAGAACTCACTGACCCAAGCTCCCAACTGAGAACCCATTGCTGGGTTCAATCATTGTTCCATGTAACATCGTCATGGCCAGACACAAGATCAAAGATTTAGAGGCTGAAGGGACTTTAGAGGTCAATAAGTGCACCAACCTCATTTTACAGACGAGGAAACAGGACCAGAGAGATTAGGGGACTGACTGAATGTCAGATATTATTAAATGGCAGAGGTGGGATTTATAGGATCATAGATTTTAGAGTTAGAATGGACAGACCTTTTTAGAGACTTTTGACTTCAGTTCCTTCTTTTAACAGATGAGGTTAAGGGACTGGTTCAGGGTCACACAGCTAGTAAACAGCCAAGGCAGGATTTGAACCCAGGGTTCCCTGACAGTTGTAGTTTCCTTTCTGGAGGCAGTTAGGGGACACAGTGGATAGAACGCTGGACCCAGAGTCAGAAAGCCCTGAAATCAAATATGACTTTAGACAATTACTAGCTGTGTTTCCCTAGGCAAGTCTCTCTGTCTCTTTTACCCTTCTCTATCAGTTTCTTCAGTTATAAAATGGAGATAATAATAGCACCTAACTCTCGGGGTTGTTGTGAAGATCAAATGAGGTGATTTGTAAAGCAATTAGCACATAGCAGGTACCTAATCCTTGTTTCCTCCCTCCTCCCTCCCTTTTTCTCTTTTTCCTTCCTTCTTTTCTTCCTCCCTCCCTCCTTTCCTACATTTTTCTCTCTTTTCCTTTCCTCTCCTCTTTTTCCCCTTTCCTTCTTTCACCCTCCTTCCTTTTCCATACAGGAGCTAGGCTGTGCCTCAGTCAGCACACACAATTAGTCTCAATTCACCACTGATCCGGTAATTTCCACGGGAAGGGAGAGAGTTCTCCAGTGGTAAGCAGCACCAGCTATCCTGGGGGTGGGGATACTTTGGAAAATGTAGATAATGTAAAAACAAGAAGTGCCAATCAAAAACCTTTTTAAAAAATAAGAAATAGATACTTGTTTCATGGCTGGTTGATTGATACAGTTGAAGAGATGGGTTGGCAGTGAGACAACAGTTAGAATGAACAGGTGAATGCTGGGGAAGGGCTGGAGAACAGATGACGGAGTTGATGTTCTTCACCCTCTATCTGGAGACTGGTTGTTTTAGTAAAAATTGCCAAGGCAATCAGCCCCCCGTGGCACTTTTTGTGCTTTTATTACCCAAAGAGCAGTACCAGGTTTGGAGGATACTGGGGGTGTCCCCTGGTGCCACATGCCCCACTGGGAAACCTACAGCGTGCCCCACGGTACTCACGTTCATTTCTGCTTTGGATTCACAATGGAAGTTTTCAAACGTGTACTTCTCTGATCTCCTCTGGCGCCTCTTAAACAATCGAGCCCCTCGGTTACTGAGGACCGACAGTTCTTCCAGCATGATGTCTCTGGGGATGCTGAGCTTTTTGCCCAGGTCCATACCGTCCACTGCAAAGCAAGACACAAGACCCCAGTCACTCTATGCTCAGTGTTTCTGGATGTTGGCTTAACTTGGCCTCTGTAGTACTCTCTGCTTCTAAGCTGTTGTGATGCTCCCAAGCAGTGACTTGTTCTTCTGGTTTCCTGCCCAGCAGACTCCTCTACCCCCACTAAGAAAGAGGGTAAACCCTCCGTTTTCTTCATTAGAAGGGGAGTCAGATTATGTGTGACCCACCAGTGGTTTCTACCATTCCAGCCTTCGGTGGGAAATTCAGGCTAATAAAAAAAACATAATTGAAAAATTGATGAGAAAGCCTGGCACCAAAGGCTTCTCTTCTTTGTGGTGGTGGGGGACTATGGGTGTGAAACATCATGGACAATGTCAGAATTTTTCACTGTGTTGGTTAGTTTTGCTGAACTATTTTTTTTTCTGAATTATTGTTTTTAAGTCTTTTAGAAATTCCTTTTATTGCTTTCTGGGAAGGGAAAGGAGAGTGATACTTTGAAAACTGTATATGATATAAAAGCACAAGGTTCCAATCACAAACTATTTATTTATCTATTCATCCATTTATTATTTGTTTGTTTATTTATTTTGTGGGGCAATGAGGATTAAGTGACTTGCCCAGGGTCACACAGCTAGTAAGTGTCACGTGTCTGATATTGAATTTGAACTCAGGTCCTCCTGAATCCAGGGCCAGTGCTTTATCCACTGCACCACCTAGCTGCCCCCACAATTTATTTTTTTAAAAAATAAAAAATTATTAGAGAAACATTCTCAGATGAAGGAGCAATTAAGTCATATAGTGAATATTCATAGTGGTTTTAATTTTCTGGAGTGTGTGTGTGTGTGTGTGTGTGTGTGTGTGTGTGTGTGTGTCTGTCTGTCTGTGTGGGAGGGGAGGGAGGGAAGGATAGGGTAAGGTAATGTAAAAGCTGCCCCCCCCTCCCCCATCACTGTTCGTTGTACTGCCCTACTGCCCCCAGGCACTCAGACCTCAGCTCTATCTCTCCACCCATGGTTGAGAGAAGATGGCTAGATTTTTAGCTTTTCTTTTTGAGCATTACTAGTTCACTCTTGGACTAGAGCTGGGGGTTCTTAATCTTGGCTCAGTGAACTTTTTTTTTTTAAGTGTTTTGGGAACTTCATTTCAGTATAACTGGTTTCCTTTATAATTCTACACATTTGACTTTATACATTTAGAAAACATGATTCTGAGAAGGGGTTCATAGACTTCCCCAGACAGTTAAGGGTTTGCATATATAGTAGGAATTCCTACTTTAGATGAATCCCTGCTAAATTTAGGGGTCAATGACAATACCTTCAGACCTTTAGCTTTGTAGAAACTGCTGAGCACCTGTGTGCCCTTGGTTAAGTCATGATCATACTGAACCTCAATTTCCTACTTTGTAAAATGAAGGATTTGGACTAAATCCAGAGTTCTTAACCTTTTTTCCCATTATGGGTCCTTTGGGCAGCCTGATAAAATCCATGGACCCCTTCCCAGAAGAATATTTTTAAATACATAAATTAAAGCATGCAGTATTTCAAAGGAAACCCAGAGCTCAGTGAAAATAAAGATATAATTTTTTTCCCATCCAAGTTCACTAACCCCCTGAAATATATCTGTGGACTGCATGGACACCAGGTAAAGACCCCCTACTTCCTGTGGATAACAAGAACAACTGGACTAGAAGGGTCTTTATGGCTCTAAAGTCTAAGATGCCCCAATTTCTCTTGGTCTCAGTTTCCTTCTCTGTAAAATAAGTGTGTGGGGGTAGGGGTGGGTGGGAGGCTGTCCTTGATAATCTCTATGGCTCCTTCTGGCTTTAAGATGCTGTGGGGACATGGCTGGGAATGGAAAGCAATCAGAGCCACAAGTGGCAGTTGTTGTACTTGGGGACAGAGTCCTGGCTGTGCCCCCAATTCAATTAGCCAGTGCTGGAGGAATAGGGGAGCAAGGAAGGGCAGGGTTGGAAGAAGCCCCTCTGGGGTGTGGTCACCAGGAAGAGAAAGTGGCCCCTTCCCATTGTAATTCATTATCCTCACCCAGTTCATTTCTTTTCACATTGCTGAAGGACTCCAAGTGCTAGGAATAGCCTCTAAATATGGCCACCCTGGGTACAACCCCATCTGCCATGCCCTAGTTGTGGCTTTGATAAACCTGCACTTCATGAAAGTTACCATGGCTTCAATCTTCTGAGTGACCCAAGGAGGCCCCAAGAAGCTGAGTCCAGCTATTGCCTGCCCTTCCCTGGCCTTGCCATATAGGGCCTGAACAATGTACATCATGGTGTGGCTCGATAAATGATATGCCTCTTCTGTTATCTGTTTCCTCACACTCATGGCTGGGAAGGCCGTCTCTGTGAGATGAGATCATCCATTGAAAATAACCCGAGTCAGCCAAGTTCACTGATTGGCAGCACCATGCTGAGAGCTGCTGGGGGGTGGGGGTGCTCAGTCCCTTCAAGGTTCCAGCATGAGAAGAATGCCTTGAGACAAAACCAATTCAAGATTTGAGGCTTTTAAAAAATCTTTTTAAAATCTAATTATGAAAGGCCTGAAAGACATCTTTGTCATGATGGATGATGGCCTTAGACTTCATTTGACTGATCCCCATGGAAAGGTAAGCTTGCCTAGCCATTGGAAAGGTGATGTCCCCATACCTCCCATGCCTGAGCTGGTCTCATTTAGCTCTCCCTATTCTGGGCAGCGAGGGCAGCTAGGTGGCTCAGTGGATCAGGAGGACCTCAATTCATCACTTACTAGCTGTGTGACCCTGGGTAAGTCACTTCACTCTGCCTCAGTCTCCTCATGTGTAAAATAAGCCAGAGAAGGAAATGGCAAAGCACTCCAGCATCTTTGCCAAGAAAAGCCCAAATGGGGTCACGAAAACTAAGACACGACTGAATGACAGCAGGGTCAGGGTAGCTGAGCAATCGCACACAAGGCATGCAGATTTTCAAGTTTACAAGATTCTTTTCCTCCTTTAGTATTTTATCTTGTTATACCACGATATTATGAATTTTAGAAACCTGGTGGAAGTTTGTTTTGCTTGGAGAATGGTAGGAATTCTCAATGGCATGAGAGAGTGCCCACATCTAATGGGCACACAAGAGATGTTACCTCTTCCTTCTCCACCCCCTGCCTTATCTGCTGGGTGTAGAAGGTTGTTTTGTTTTTTTTTAAACTTTATGGCACCTCTCCCTCCCCCGCCTCCCTCCTGTCCCTAAAAGAGGCCAATAACCTGTTCTGTTCATTGACTTTCACGGTCACATGATTATCTAACTTCATTTTTGTTAGTAGATGTTCATTAGAAATTGTAGTCTGTCTTCCTGAAACCCCATTTCCCCTCCTGAATGACAGAGGCAGATAGGAGGCTGTGGAAAGAAGGGTCAAACACCTCCCTTTCTTGGTCCAGTGGGCAAAGTACAGGGTCTGGAGACAGGGACCCCAGGGACAAGTCCCACCCACGATGTTTTAGTTTTTGCATCCCCAGACTAGCACAGTGCCTGATGCTTTGTGGGTGAGCATTTAACAAATGCGACCCATGTGATGTTGGGCAAGTCACTTAATTTCCCTGGCCCTCAGTTTCCCCATTGGTAAAATATGAGAGTTGGACAAGATGACCTGAGGGGTCCCTTCCAGTTCTAGTCTGTGAGACCTTAGATAACCTTCTTGGCCCTCAGTTTCCCCATCTGTAAAACGCACTTAGACCAGATGGATTTTGAGGTCTCATATCTGCATAAGAGGATGCATCCATCCTTTCATGGGGACAAGAGTTCACAAGTAGCTCTGGAAGGGGACTGGCCAAAGCATGTGAGATGCATGTGTGTATCAGGGGTCATGGCAACGCCGTCCCACATGGGCTTTGTTGGCCTCCCTTGTGTTTCCTAGCCTGGATTTTCATAGGCTCATGGGTCTAGAGATGGAAGAGACCTTCAAGATTATTTACACTGGCTGTTGTTAAGTTGTTTTCAGTGGTGTCTGACCCTCTGTGACTCTTTGGGTTTGTTTGTTTTTGGTTTTTTGTTTTGTTTTGTTTTGTTTTGTTTTTTGCGGGGCAATGAGGATTAAGTGACTTGCCCAGGGTCACACAGCTAGTAAGTGTCAAGTGTCTGAGGCCAGATTTGAACTCAGGTCCTCCTGAATCCAGGGCTGGTGCTTTATCCACTGAGCCACCTAGCTACTCCTTTGTTTTGTTTTTCGACGAAGATCCTGAAGTGGTTTGCTATTTCCTTCCCCAGCTCATTTTAGAGATGAGGAAACGGAGGCAAACAGGGTGAAGTGACTTGCCCAGGGTCACACAGCCAGTAATGTCTGAGGCTGGATTTGAACCCAGGTCTTCCTGACTTTAGGCCTGCCACTCTAGCCACTGTGGTGCTACCCCCTCATTTTACAGATAACCTGAGGCCCACCTTGTTCAAAATCTCACACAGAGCGAGGAGCAGAGCTGGGATTTGAACTCCGAGTCTCTGATATCATATTCACTGCTCTCTGCCCTGTCTAATCATTACCCAGTTCACAAAGCATGCCTATAAGAGCTGGTTCCCCCAGAGCATGCTGGCTGGGTGGAGGACATGCAGAGAGGAAGTACCAAGAAGCGTCTTCTTGCCTTCCTGCCTAAAGATGGTGCTCTCTGGACCTCAGAGGAAGACAGGCAAACACACCCTGAGGGGCTTAGGCCAACGGTCCCTCTGGGGCCATGTTTGTCTATATTCTCCTCTGGGTCACTGAAGACTGTCTCTGCTCTGGAGCTGAGGAAGGAAGGCCCAGCTTCCCCTCAGCACCCCACGGGGCCAACGGAGTCTCATGGCTCGCTGCTCTCGTGAGATGACTTTGATGTGACACATTTCCAAGCAAACAAAGCTTTTCTCGAGCCAGAGTCAGACGGCTGGCTGGGGGAGGAGGTCAGCAGCCGGGAGTCCAATAGGAATGTCTGCAGAATCTCTTCTCTGCTCTGACAAGGCTCACAGTGCTACCAGAGCATGAAGAGTGACTGTTCTCAGCACACCCCTGCAATGAGGGCCTCCCCCCCAAAAAATGGATGGAGCATCACCACTGGTATGGGCTGGGTGTAGTCCAAAGGCAGCATGGTGCCGGGTGGGCACCCAAAGATCTGGGCCCTAGTGAAGTCGAGAGAGCTAGGTTTGAACTCCAGCCTTGGCAGTTAGGGTGGGCAGTGTGGTCAACTGGGTACTCAAAGGTTCAGGGTTCTAATCCTGGCTTTACCACTTATTATTTGTATGACCTTGGGTAAGTCCCTGACCTTGTCTGGGTATCAATTTCCTCATCTGTAAAATGGGGATGTTAGACTAGATTATTTCCAAGCTCTAGATCGATATGGGCACATCTCTCCCTTAAACTTCTCCTATAAAAATGGGGCCAATTATTAATAACTACCCCCCCTCTGTTATGGGGGTGCCATTGGGAAAATGCCAGATAGAATTGTGAGTCTGACACCAGAATCCAGCGACAGTGAATTATAATGGATAGAGTGCTGAACTTAGAGTCAGGAAGACCCAAGTTTGAATTCAGCATTAGATACTTCCTAGCTGTGCAACCCTGGACAAATCACTTCCCCCTGTTTGCCTCAGTTTCCTCACCTGTTAAATGAGCTGGAGAAGGAAATGGCTAATACACTCCAGTATCTCTGCCAAGAAAACCCCGAATGGGATCATAGAGAGTCAGATATGACTGAAACGACTGATCAACAACAAGAAGAGATCCCTTCTGGCTCGGGCTCTGTGATTCAATCAATGGTCCTATCTATGAGTAGGAGACAGCATGAGCTCATAATGGGACCTTCCATTCACAATCTGACTTACTGACTTTGGGAGACATTGATGGGAGTGAAGTGGGGCTCCCTGTAGTCATACTCATGGTCCTCAGCATTGGAAATGTCAGGCACCCTTTAGAACGATAATAGTCCTATGCTCCTTGGGGTAAAATGAAGGAAAAAACAGATAATCATTGGCAATGAAAACCAATAGAGGCCCTTCAGATCCAATGAGAAGGCAGCGTGGGACAGTGGAGAGTATGGCATTCGGTGCCAAAGGACCTGAGTTCAAATCCTGCCTTTGTCATTTCTAGCTATGAGACCCAGGAGGAATCACTTTATTTCTCTGGATCTCAATATTCTCATCTAAAATGGAGGAGATGGACTGGAGAGACTAAGAATTTCCTTCCAGCTCTGAATCTATGATCCCATGATCCAAAAAGCTGCCCAAGGGCAGTGTTCTATGCTTCCACAGGAGATAGCCTCCTTTTAGCGACAGGTGAGGCACCCAGGAGGCCTCACCATTCTCTCCTCTCTTTGGGTCTGTGCAGTCAAGGCCCCATTGATGGTGCTTGAGGTGAGGATGCTGACATTCATTAACTACAAGGGGACTGGGAAAGGGCTTTAGCATTCTCCCCAACAGATGAAAGTTCCTTCTGTCTGATCCCTCAGTTCACTTTACCTCTGGCATAGTGAAGCCTCATCACCTGTGATGCTGGGATTCAAATGGTGAATCCGGGGAGGGGCAGGTCATCCTATGGCACACCGAATAAAGGGAACAGGAGATTATTTAAAAGGTTCAAATTGGAATTGCGCTGTCTGTGTGACCTTGGGCAAGGCCCCGTTCCTCTCTGGGCTTCATTTCTCCCATCTCTCAAATGAGGATGCTGGTCTAGCCTTGAGCAGGGTTAATTTGGGCTTCCCTCCCCCACCCCTCCTGGGTGTGCTGGAGGCAGCTCACAAGCCTCATGAGGGTGATTGGCAAAGCCAGTCTGAGCCTCGGAAACCGGCCAGTGCTACAAACCCAAACTCAATTTATTGTTTTGCTGATCGTCTAGACTTAAATCAAGTAAAGGAGAAAAAGTTTGCAAATTAAACTGCAAAGTGCATCTCTGGTGTGTACATTTCCCCCTCCAGATAGCCGGTTGTTAAACATTGATCAGCATACTCCTAGATCCACAAACCCAAATGTCAGGGTGTTCGTGAATGTGGATGGGTGAAAAATGTACCTTTATTTTCACTAACCTCAAACTGAAATGAAGCATTTTGTTCAGTTTCGAGCAAGTCACTTACACTGTTTGTTTAGGAAGCCACTAGGGGGATTGGTGGGCCTGGAGTCAGGAAGACCTGAGTTCAAATCCAGCCTCAGAGACCTATTAGCTGTGTGACCCTGGGCAAGTCACTTCACCTGTTTACCTTAATCCACTGGAGAAGGAAGTGACAAAACATTCCAAAATCTTTGCCAAGACAACACCACGGAGTATGGCCCACGACAACATGAGGAGCTAGACACGACTGAACAACAAAGTTTCTTTGCAGCCAGGGCATTTTATGATCCTGGGATGCTATGAGCAAGGGCAAAGGGTCCACGTCCACCCTAATAGCTCAGGACCCCCACTTCCTACTTGTAAATCATTCCATGGACGGGTGCTTTGTTAGCCCTTTCTGCCGCTCCCGAGCCCCTCCCTGGTGTTGTGGTGTCATTTCAGCAGGATCACAATGCATTCTGGTCCCAGGCTGGGCCCTTGGAATGGTGACTCTAGCACTCCTACTGCACAGCCCTGGGCCTTGTTCCTTCCCGGGACTTCCTTCGTCCGGTTTCTCTGAGTTATGTGAGCGCTGATGTGGAAACAAGCCAAAGTGAGAATGCCCTCCCAGTCCTGAGAGCCTTCCCTCCATTCCAAAGTTGCTGTTGCGTGTCCCAGGCCAAAAATGCCACAGTTTCTGAGTATGGATTCTGAAAGACCCAGGGATGGGGTGGAGGGAGACTTAGTTGTGCCCAGAGAGAGCCTGGCTTTGTGCCTTCTTGGCTGAGCAAGTGATTGCCCCCCCTCCCCCGGCCCCATGCCACAGTCCCAGCTTATCCCTAGTTCTTCCGAGCCCTCAATCCTATTTCATCCTGTGATATTCTAATCCCGATTGCATAATTGTTCAAAAGTCATGTTCATCATACAATGAACAGCTACCTTCTGGGAGAAGCCTCGGGGATCCCTGAATGGCAGTTACCTTCCTAAAAACTCTGATAACTTAGGTGAATATTTTCCCCCTTCATTTGATAAGTCATAAAAGTGAGAAACACCGGACTCTGGCCAGCAAGAGCACTAGAATTAGGTTCCCGTCTTTTGGGGTTTAGACCCGGCTTTGGGATCTGAGGACGTGGGTTGCTTCTTGGCCCTGCCACTGAGAACCATTAACTCCTTGAGCTATATAGGGCCCATCTCCCATCTCCTCATGACCTGCCCATGCCCATAGCTCATTGTAAAAATCCCATTCTCCAATGCCTGCTCCCTTACTCCATCCTCCTGAAGTGACACACTTTACAGATGAGAAAACTGAGGCCCAGGACACTGAGTGACCTTCCTACAGTCCCCAAAGCATTAGATGTTAGAAGTCAGAGTCGAAGCCGGGTCTGTGGCCTCCACAGCGGATATTTTCTCGCTACTTGTGTGACCTTGAGCAAATGACCTAACCTCTCTGGGCCTCAGTAGCTTTTTATATAAAATGGAGGGGTTGGAGCCAGTGACTTCTAAAATTTCCTCCATCTGTCCATCTCTGATTATAGGATCAGATGCTTCATTTTACACGGGGTGCTAGAGAAGACAAGTGGCCAGTCACAGTGTAGAAAGGGCCCTCCCTCTCTAGAAGAATCCAGGATAGATGAAGAGAGCCTTGATGGCCCCAGACTCTTCTTCTCTCATGATTCGATCATTCTCATTTTTCCAAGTAATGTGGTTTAGTGGGAAGAAGGCTGACCGTGAAGACGAGGTACCGGGATTTAGATCCCATCTCTGACATTATCCATCTGTATGATTGTGGACAAATCACTTAATCTCTCAGAGTCCCTGTTTCCTCATCTGTAAAATGGGAATAATAATCCCAACAGGGATCGCCTCACATGGTGGTTGTGTGGTTCCAAAGAGAATTTGATAATAAAGTGCTTTTTGTTGTCATTGTTCAGTTGTGTCTGACTCTCCGTGATCCTCTTTGGGGTTTTCTTGGCAGAGTCAGTGTTCACCATTTCCTCCTCCAGATCATTTGACAGAGGAGGAAACAGAGGCAAACAGGGTGAAGTAACTCACCCAGAGTCACACAGCTAGTGTCTGAGGCTGGATTTGAACTCAGGTCTTCCTGACTCCAGGCCTGGTGCTCTATATCCACTGCACCACGTTGCAAACTGTCAAATCCTATACATCTGAGGTGTCCTCTCTTCTTATGGCCAACGGTAACAACAGTGCCTGAAGCTAAGGGTTGTGTTCTAGCTCTTCCTGGGGGCACTTCAGTCCTACTCCCCCATTTCTGCAGGGTGGCCAGCAGCTAGGAAGAGCTTCTTCCATCCTCCCTTCTCTCTCTCCTTTCTTCTTCCTCTGCCAATTTTTCCTTGTCACTTCCTGACTTCTCCTTGTTGCTCATTCCCACGGTGGTAGGTCCATTTGTGGGCATGAGAGGCATGGGTGTGGCTTGGGCAGCATGGGCAGAGTTCTGCGAATGCAGGAAGCGGGTCTACACTGTCATGCTTCGTTCATTCATTCAACAAAAGTGAACACTCACCAACAATTATTCACGTTAATAAATGTTTGCATCACAGTGTAAATATGTAGCTGGCATTTCCAGAATGTCTTAAGGTTTGTGAAGCACTTTGGGTCATTTGAGCATCACAAGCAATCCTGTTCTGTACATGGTTATCCCCATTTTATAGATGAGGAAACTGAGGCTCAGAAAAGTCAACTGACTTCTCCAGGGTTACACAGAAAACACCAGTCAGACCAGGAGGGAAATCCAGCTGTTTCTGACTTGAGATCTAGTGCTCAGGAGCTCTAGAATTTGAGAATCAGAAAGGTGTATATAGCCTAGATTTAGTTCAATCCACACCTGAGGGGGATTACCCCTCCTTAAGCAAACCTGACAAGTGGGTGTCCAGCTTGATGACCTCAAAGGACGGGGAACTCATCTCCACAGAGGCCAGTCATTCCACTTTGGGATGGTTCCAAATGGCACAAAGATTTTCACAATATCAACATTGAAACTCTCTCCTTGTGCCCCTCACCCCCACCCCAGATTCCTGGTTCTTCCCCTGGAAGCCAAACAGGATAAAGCTAAGTCCTCTTCCACATGATGGTCCTTTAAAAGGGATCCCATTTCCCCTTGAGTTTTCTCTTCTCCAAACTAAATGTGCCAGTTCCTTCAATCAATTCTTATATGACCTGGAATCATTGTAGACACTAGTTCACACTGAATCTCCAATCATGGAGTGATCTATGTCTATTTCTATGTCTGTGTCTGTGTCAGTGTCTATCTATTGTATGTACATATGTACATATACACACATGCTCACACACATATAGAATGAGTCCATTCTATAAAAGTGTGTGTGTGTGTGTGTGTGTGTGTGTGTGTGTGTGTATGAGGGGGCAGCATGGTGTTAGGGAATAGAGAGATTTGGCCTTGAAGTCAGAAAGAACTGAATTCAAATTCTCCCCTAGTTAGCTACCAGCTGCCTGTCTCTTAATCCCCTGGTGCTCCAGGCACCTTCTTAAGACTATACATTAGAGAAAGTTTCTAATTTGCATCAGTGAAGGGAGGTTCCCTACTGAAATGAAATCATAGATCTAGATTTTACACACACACACACACACACACCTTACATGCAGTTATGCTGCAGTCAGCTGGTACTTAAAAAAAACAACAATTGACTTTTGAGAGCCAATTGTTAAATTTTCAAAGAGAGCATGGATACCTCAGAAATAGGAAATGCTACAAACCAAGGTGTGATTGTTTAGACTTAAGAAAGTGGTGGAAAAGATGTTAATTAGGCAGATTCAACTTCAAAGTGTGTCATGCATACGTTTTTGTTGTTGTTGAAAGAACCAATTGATAACATTTGTCAGCACACGTCTGGATATGTGTGCATATATATGTGTATGTACATGCACACAGATATGTATATAGATGCTGTGTACGTATACATATTCATAAATATATATGTCCCAAAAGTCTTAGTGAAGTTTTATTAAAAGAACCTACATGGATATGCACGTGTTTACCTATATTTACATGTGCATACCACATACATACAAGTATATGTGTATATGCACACATACATGTATATATGCACACACATATGTGTATGTATGTGTGTATGTATGTGTGTATGTATGTATGTATACAAACAATATGGACATGACTTTTGATTTCACTGGTCTAGAGAACTCCCGGAGGAGGAAAATCTTTCCCTGAATGCAGGTGGCCCCATCCATTCTCTGCAATTTGCCTTCTTAGAGGGATGTACAGTGGAATTGAAGGGTGACTTGGCTAAGCCCATGTGGCCACGGCCTAGCTGAAGCAGGACTTGAACCCAGGTTTTCTTGGCTTCCCTGCTGGCTCTCTATTCTCAATATCCAATGAATGTCTACTCCCTGTACTGGGCATTGAGCCCTGGGCCCAGGCAGGACGTTATCCTGAGGTGAGCTGAGAATCATCGCCCTCCCAGAGCTCCTTGGTTTGATAAGATGCCCCAGCCCAGGGTGGTGAAAGACTGTACTCCAGGACAAGCTTGTAAAACAGTGGCAAACAACACCCTGGGAGGCAGGTGCTATTGTTACCCCCATTTTACAGATGAGGAAACTGAGGCAACCAGAAGTTTAGGGAGGTACTCAGAGTCACACAGGTAGTAAGAGTCTGAGGCGGGATTTGAAATCAGGTCTTCCTGACTCCAGGTCTGGCGCTGTATCCACTGCAGAGCTGCCTAGCTGTCCCATGTCATTTCTTACCCAAGGCTCATGATGCTCTGAGTCAGAATAATGATCATGGCCAATATAAGAGCAAAGCAGGTAACTGAACACTAGACCAGTCTGGGATCTGTCTACGTAGACCCTGAGAGCCTCACATGGATGCACAGATGGTGTGTGCACATGAGTGTGCAAACACACACACACAAACACACCGCTGATCCTTTAGCAAAGCGTAGTACATAGAGAGCTGGAGTCAGGGCTGAGTTCAAGCCCTGTTTCTGACCCAGGCTGGCTAGGTGACCCCGGGCCAATCAATGAGCCCCTCAACAACTCTCCAGGATTCCCCTTTGCAGTTAAGGAGCCGCTCCTCTGGGCTAGCGTGTCCTCACCCTGGGAGTTCCCTCTGCCATTGAGATCCCCGGTCCACTCCCTCTCCTTACTCTGATGACACGCCAATAGAAGTAGCATTGAACAACATTCCAGGGAGTGATTCAATCACCAGGATTAGTCAGAGTCCAAGATCCAGAGCTGGAGGGGACCCCAGAATCCTCCTTGTCCCGTTCATTCATTTCACAAATGAGGAAACCGACAGTCATAGCAGCAGTGTGACTTAGCCTGGCTCACCCTCCTCACTCAGTCGTAAGTATACAAGGTCAGATAGCACAGAGGACCTTGGTCTGAATCCCACCTTGGCTTCCTGCTACTTTGTCTGAGCTTGGAATTCCCATTCTGCTTTCTGGGTTTTAACTTTTTATTCAGTTGCCTCTGACTCTTGGTGACTCCATTTGGGGTTTTCTTGGCAAAGACACTAGATTGGCTTGCCATTTCCTTCTCTAGCTCATTTTACAGATGAGGAAACTCAGGCAAACAGGGTTAAGTGACTTGCCCAGGGTCATACATTGAGGAATTGTCTGAGGTCAGATTCGAATTCAGGTCCTCCTGATTCCAGGCCCAGTTCTCTATTCACTGTCACCTACCTGCTCTATGTACTACACCACCTAGCTGCCTAGGTTTCACTTTACTCAGCTGTAAAAGGAAGGGTTGGGCAATTTTTAATCTGAAAAATTATGAAACTTTATTGAGGTAATGCCTGAGTTCCCTGAAATTTCAGCTCCAATCCTGTAATTGGTAGGTAGAAGAAATTCAGTTTAGCTCTCCTTTGTAGGAGGAGACCACTCTGCTTCCGACACCCATTATCTGTGTGAGTGGGAGCAAGTCCTCAAGTTTTTCATGTCCCCTACACAGCTTAGTCAGTCACTAAACATATTAAGTGCCTACTATGTGCCTAGGCACTGTGCTAAGAGCTGGGGACAGAAAAGGAGGCAAAAGACAGTCCTTGCCCTCAAGGATCTTATAATTTTGTTTTGGTTTTGGGTTTTTTTTGGGGGGGGGGTTGGTAGGGCAATGAGGGTTAAGTGACTTGCCCAGGGTCACACAGCTAGTAAGTGTCAAGTGCCTGAGGCCGAATTTGAACTCAGGTACTCCTGAATCCAGGGCCGGTGCTTTATCTACTGCGCCACCTAGCTGCCCCAAGGATCTTATAATTTAATCTAATAACTCTTCAAGGTATTTTTTTTTCAGGGCAATGAGGGTTAAGTGACTTGCCCAGGGTCACACAGCTAGTAAGTGCCAAGTGTCTGAGGGCAGATTTGAACTCAGGTCCTCCTGAATCCAGGGCTGGTGCTTTATCCACTGTGCCACCTAGCTGCCCCCTAATCTAATAACTCTTAAAGACAATGAGCCTTCTTGGTGTTGGTGAGGAGGCAGAGAAGTGCAAGCAGTGGAGAATTTAGGGCCAGAGGACCCTGGTTGGGATCAAAGCTCTGCTGTTTACCACCTGAGAACAAGACAAGATCTGGCTTCAATTTCCTCATCTGAAAATGAGGGGCAGTACCAGTCCTCAACTCTGTGAGACAGTCTTCAGCAGGGAAGGGAGTCCCCATATTGAAAACACCACATCCCTATGAAATCACAGATCCCAAACAAGAAAATAAACAAGGCAGGAGCCACCAATTTCTGTGGCATGTGCCTGGGTTTTCTGATTAGTGGGCTAAACAATTAGACACAAAGATTTCTTTGAAGATAAGGACTTGGAGAATGTGGGAGCTGAGTGGGGCAGTAGAGGTGGCCCCCGGAAGGGAGGTCGTACAGTAGATGGAGCACTGGGGCTCAGTCAGGAAATCCAGTCTCAGGCACTAGCTGTATGTCCTTGAGTGAATCACTTTAACCTCTGTCTGCCTTAAGTTTCCTCATCTGTAACAATGGGGATAATAATAGCATCGATCTCTTAGGGCTGTTGTGAAAATTAGTTGGAATAAAGTACTTTGCAAATCTTAAAGTGCTTTCTAAATGCTAGCTATGACTTTTTAGCCTTTCGTCCAAACCCTCTCCTTTTACATACGTGAGATGTCAAGCACATTGCTAGTTAGTGGCAGAACCGAGCCTAGAATCCAGGGCTCCTGACTCCCAGGCCAAGGCTGTCTCCACCACATCACAAGCCTGTTTAATCACTTAGGACGGACTTCATTGGGATAACCAGTTCTCTCCAGGAAATGGGCAGTCATAAAAATGATCTGAAAGGTACTTTTGTGGGTTTATGTAAGAGGAAGCAAAAATATCTGCCTCTCCAGGCCCATCCCACTCACTGGGTGAATCAGCTCTGCACAGAGCTGCATGCATCTGCATGTCTCTGACCATATACATCTATATTTACATCTACATATGTCTATATAGTTTGATAGATTGATAAAGACTGACAGGAAGAGAGCTAAATGGTTTGATGGATAGATAGATAGACATGTAGAGAGACAAACAGAACAATGGATGGTTAAGTAGATAGATAAATAGATGATAGACAAGATTGATAGATAACATGGATGGATAGATAGACAAGATGAATGGATAGAGATGGATGGACGGACAGACAGAACAGATGGATGGATACATGGACAAATCGATAAATGGACAGATGGATAGAGACAGGTATATGGCTAAATAGATATGAGGTCATGGGATCTGCAGTGGTGAGGGAGCCAAAGAGTGAATCAGTTATGGGTCTTAGGTTATAGTCACAGAGCTAGAAGTGAGTTACCCAAGATTGCACTCCTCATAGGCTCATTTATTATAGATTAAGTTTTATGGGATGTCAAAGAGCATTTAGTTCAGCTTTCTTATTTTACAGATGAGGAAACTGAGGGCTAGAATAGTTGACTTGCCCAAAGTCATGTTCCTTATAGCATGTTATGAGGAAATAAATTTAGAGCTTAAGTGGACATTAAAAACCACCTAATCCAGGGATTTTAAACTTTTTTACATCATGGACTTCTCTGAAAGTCTGGTGAACCCTGTAGATCCCGTCTCAGAATAATGTCTTTAAATTCATAAGATAAAATGCACAGGATTACAAAGGAAGTCAATTATATTGAAATATAATTATCCAAATATTTAAAAAAAAAACAAGTTCATAGACCCCCATAATAAGAAACCCTGATATAATCTATCATTTTATATTTGAAGAAACTGAAGGCCAGAGTTATAAAAATGACGTGCCCAAAGTCACACAGATATTAAGTGGCAGGATCAGGATTTGAACTCAGGGCTTTTTGACTGCCCACTACACCACATTTGCCTCCTTGATTTGTTCAATCTTAATTCTTAGGCAATTATTTTCTTCAGAGAGCTTTTGTATCTCCTTTCCCATTTGGCTTTTCAAGCTGTTGACTTTTTTCTCATGACTCTCCTGCATTGCTCTCATTTCTCTTTCCATTGTTTCCTCCATCTCTCTAAATCTTCCTTTTATCTCTCCTACTTTCTCTTCAAAGTCCTTTTCGAGCACTTCCATGGCCTGAGACCAGTTCATGTTTTTCTTGGAAGCTTCGGATGTTGGAGCTTTGACTTTGTTATTATCTTCTTCTGAGGGTGTATTCTAGTCTACCTTTCCCCCAAATAAGCTTTCTATCATCTGCTGCTTTGTCTGCTTACTCATCTCCACCAGGAAACAGACCCACACTTGCCTCCTTGAGCTGACCTTTTCACTCACTGATTTTCAACACACAGTGACATCTACGGCCCCTGTGTCACCGGCTCTGATGGGCAAAGGTGTGGAGAACACTTTGTAACTCTCAAAGGCTCATGGGAAGGAGGAGGATTCTTGTTCTTATTCCTGGCAGGGTCCTGGGCCCCATATTTGTGTAAGAGGAGTTGGCTGCACTCTGGGCTGACTGGGAGTATCCAGGAAGCAAGGGAGGTCTGGCCCCTTCTGCCCTGGAAGGAGGTTGACTCAACCTCCCCAGGTTGTTGGTGAGGAGAGGGGATCGTGCCCCTTAGAAAGAATCAGAAATCAGTGCTGTGAAGACACACATCACGCCTAGACTGTTTGAGAAAGGGATTTCATGTGAAGATTCTGGGAACATCATGCCACGAAGGTCATCCTCAACAATACTAGGAGGTAAGTGTCCAGTCCCTGCATGATTATCCCCATTTCATAGATGAGAGAAGTGAGTCTCCTAGAGGTGAAGTCTCTTGCTCAAGGTCACACGGCTACTGGGTGTTAGAAATCCAGACTCAGTTTTCTGCTTCCTGGGCTTTGTCTTCCACCTACAACATGCTCCCTAGCTCCCCTTAGGAAGCCAGGCAGCCCCACAGCAGGGCTTCCCCTGCACATCCTTGTCAGCCTCCCTCTGTCAGGCCAGACCTTGGCCCAGGTTCCCCAATAACTGCTTCCTTGGTCAAGAGCAAAGTTTGGTTTCTACATTGTTTTCTAACAATTATTCTTAGCCTCTGCTGCTGCATGCCACCTGTGGCATACTGAGCCAGAGAGAGCTAGAGTCAGAGAGTCAAAGAGGCAGAGGGGGAAAGGAGGAAGACAGACAGACAGACAGAAAGGCAGAGACAGAGAGAGAGAGACAGAGAGTCAAAGAGTCAAAGAGACAGAGAGGTTGGGGAAGAAGGAAGAGAGACAGAAAGACAGAGAGAGACAGATGGGTAGAGACAGAGACACAAAGAGACAGAGAGAAAGAGTGGGAGTCAGACAAAGAGATGGGGAGGGGGTGGGAGAGAGAGAGAGAGAGAGAGAGAGAGAGAGAGAGAGAGAGAGAGAGAGAGGGAGAGGGAGCCAGAGCCAGAGCCAGAGCCTTTGATTACATTTTCAGTGTGAGCCTTCACCCTTCAGAAGTCAACAGCAAAGGCCACAAACCAGGGCTTGATTGACTGTTCTGTTGATTCTCTAGACTTTAGCAAATGATAGAGAAAATGTCACTAATTTAGATTAGCCTGAAATATGCATCACGTGGTACATTCCCTGTCCCTAACATCCACCCCAAGCCAGTTGTTAAACATTCACCACTAGCCCACTCTTACTTAGGGTCAAATTCCCACTTGGCCACTTCTTATCTGTGTGACCTTGGGCAAGACCCTTCCACTCTCTGGGACTCATTTTCCTTTTCTGTAAAACAAGGGGGCTGGCCTAGGTGTGTTCTGACTTCTCTTCCAACTTTAGGTCTATGATCCTATGTTCTATAAGGTCCCTTCCAGCTCCAGAATTCCACAGTCCCATTATACATCTCATAATTTTAAATCAATCAATCAAGCAATCTATCTATCTATCTATCTATCTATCTATCTATCTATCTATCTGTTTATTTATTATCCAGAGCATGGGCTCTGGGCACAGGAAATCTGGGTTCATATCCCACCTATAATGCTTGCTAATTGTGGGACCTTCAGTGACTCACTTCTCCTCTCTGGTCCTCAGTGTTCTCATCTCTAAAATGGGAGGGTTGGACTCAAAGGCCACTGAGACTCCTTTCAGCTCTAGGGCTATGATTCCATCATCTTCTGACCCTTAAAGTCCCTTCCAGATCCAAAATCCAATGGCCCTTTATGCATCTCACAGTCTGTGTCTATCTCATTTTCCTAGCAGAAAGTGCTACTGTGGTTGAAATGTTTAACGACGCCAATAAAAACAGCAGGAGGCAAAAGGATTCTGGTCATATCATTAGAGATCCATATGCTTTCTAAATGTGTCTCTGACTGAGGGAGGGAGGGAAGGAGGGAGCCCCATGTCTGTATAGGGACCATTCTCCAAGATCAGACACTTACTCCTGGAATTCGGATCAAAACACTGACCCGATCAGTACCAACTGATCCAAGTCTGCTGCTCTGGACAGGCAGCCTCTGAGCATTTCCAGAGACCCTCCAGACAAGCTCTGGAGGCTTACTGCCCCACCACACCAGGATTTTGGATGACCTGGCTCAGCTCTGAGGAGGAGTAGCCCTGGGTCTAACAGATACCATCCATTTTTCTTGGAACAAATGCATGGCATTGTAGGCTTCCAAGTCAGAAGGGAATTTGTCAGCCACCAAATCTAGATATTCAAAACTCAAATAGAAATAGAACAATCCCTTTGGGGAGGGGGGTGGCATATTGACTTAGAAAAACACGTAGAAATATTTATGTTCTATTGCATTTTTATCTATTTTGTTAAATGTTTCCCATTTACATTTAGTCCTATAGTGTTTGAGCCCCTCTGATCCAGTCTACCCCTCACTCAACAAATAAACAGAAGCCAGGAGAGGCTGTTGATTTGTGGCGGGCCACCCCAGCCCAGGTCCTTTGCTTCCAAGCTCAACAGTCCTCCCAAGGTCCGATCTAGCACCAGCCTCCTCTGCCATGCCCTTTCCCCAAACACAATTCACAGTACTTGGGAGAGGAAATCCGAAAGGAAAGGGAGGGATCCAAGCCCTTGCTGAAGCACTGCAGCTATTTTGTGTGCCAGGAGTGCAGAATGAGTTTCTGATTGTCCCTGGGGTTATCAGGAATAGTTAACACCCCAGCAAAAGCACAGCATGTGACTCCATGCAGGACAGCTGGTAACTGTCCCGTGGTGGGCTATAGGCACTCCTCACCGGGCTTTAAATGGCCAGGGCCCACCTCAGAAGCCTTGCTTCATGTCACGTCCTACAGCCTTTCTCTTAGAGTTGTTTGTACTGGTGCTGGCATTCCCTGAACGTAAGTGAAAAATTCTTTAGACCTTGGCAATGGATGAAGCTTTCTCCCATTCCTGGGTCTGTCTCTGGACCTGGAATGGCAGTGACCCTAGCTTGAGCTTTGGTCCTTAATGCCAAGGACTTGTAAGGACCTAAAATTATTGATGGATTTGTTTAGACGGGAGGGGTTTGTGATTTTGACACCTGTGCCAGTTTGGAAATCAAATTGGAACAGGAGATGCTTAGACAAGGAATAGACTTAGGTTTAAACTTGGTCTGGATACAGTGGGTCAGTCTCTATGACATGACTGATCAAGAGAACAAAACACCAGATGACCTTTATATCCTAGGAAGGACACCAAGAGAGAGCAAGGGCAATATCTGCACCATGGGTTTCTACAAATTCAGTTCTGGACTTGGATTTCAGTTCAGTCTCACTTTATCCAAACCAGTTGGTCCTTTAGTTACCCTGGAATCTGGTTGGAGCTTCTCCTGAGGAGGAAGAGCTGTGAGCCTGTGAGCCTTCTCCTGACTAGATTTATGAGATTCTTTCTTCCCACAAAGTAAAAACAAATTCCCCAAATCAGATTCTTCAGGTAAAACTATAACCCGTGTGCTCAGAATAATAGCTGAAATTTTCATAATGCTCTAAGGATTCCAAAGCATTTTACATACATTATCTCAATTGAACCTTGCAGACAACCTAGTGAGATAGATACCGAAGGTATTTTTAGGCTCATTTTAAATCTGAGGCACAGAGAGGTTAAATGACTTGCACATTTTACAGAGGAGGCTACTAAGGCTCACGGAGGTTAAGTGACTTCCCAAGGTAACCAACCCAGCTAGTAAGTGTTAAAGGCAGGATTCAAACCCAGATCTTCCTGATTCTGTGTCCAGCCCTCTGTCTGCCACCCCATGTTGCCACATCTAAGAAATGTCTACTTGCCTTATTCAGCTTGCTTTATGGAAAACGAAATGTGAAGACATGGATACATTGAACAGTACATCTTTGTGTTTTCCTGGAGGAGTGTAAATGCTCACATGGGGACAAGGAAGCTCTCAGGTTTCCTAAAAATCCTCGGAAAGATACTGGAAATGCCCGGAATCTCTCTCCGACACCCAAACATGGACCAGATCCCAATCAGGGAAATGGACGTTGACACCTTTGCATGAGCTCTGAGGCTGATCTTCAGCAGTAACAAGCTCATAGACTTAGCTTTTGTATTGATGGGAGAAGAGAGGAAGTAGTTTGAGGGAGGAAGAATTTTTAAAGAGAAAAACAATGAAACTGAAATGCTACAATATTTTTCTAATATTCAAACCATACTTGGAGATTACTGATGGTGGAGCTGGAACAGACCTTAGAAATGAGAGCGAGTCCAATCCCCCACTTTACAGATGACAAGCCCTAGGGCCAGAGGAGTTAAGTGATCTGCCCAAGGTCATACAGGTATTTGAGGTGGAATTTGAATCCAGATCTTGCTGACTCCAAAGTCAAAGCCTTGTCCACCACACCATACTGATCTGGTGAATCTTTCCTTATTTTCCTGAGGATAGCATACAAAGAATAAAGCTTCCTTCCTTCCCAAGAGGTCTCAAGGTCTCAGTTAGTGAAGGTGAGAATTGATGAGAATGAGGGGAGGGGCAGGTGAAATGTGAGAAGTGGGGAACCCCAGGAAATCAAAGATGCCTGAATGACCAAAAGAGAAGAAAACAAGCAAACAGCCCCCCGTGCCCCCAGAGATAGGCCTCTTTGGGTGGCCAATGATGACAAGCTTTTCTAGGACCTCACCCGACCAAAGGCAATTAAGAGAACTTCAGATTAAATTGTGAACGGCAAAGCAGGCAGAATGTCCCTCAGCTGTCCCGTGGCTCCGTGCCTTTGGAACAGTTGTTCATCTGGAAATAACTTTCCCATGAAAAAGCACAACTACAAAAGACCGAGTGACTTGGCCATAGGTGCTCACACCCCCGTCTCCAGCACTGAGGTTATTTATGACAGCGTGACCAGATACAACGGTAGGAGGGAAACAGAGTCAGGCATGTTAAGAGGGATGGGAACAATGTTAGGTGCTCCCCCCCCCCCCAGGACCAGCTTTCTACCGTTTCCATGAATTTCCTTCATGATTGCCGACTTGCTGCTTCCTCTGCTTTCCAAAGAGCTGGGTGTTAAATATTCAAGGGCAGCTTCCCTGCTGAAAGAGAAAGAAACGCACACAACAAGGAAAGATTGAGCCCGGGAGGGAGGCATTCCTCAGCCGCCATCTTTGAGCATCAGTCCATCAACTAGCATTTGTTGAGCATTTACCAAGTGTCAGGCACTGGGCTAAGCACAGGGCATATGAAGAAAGGAGGAGCAACCCAGCTCCCATGGAACAAATGCTCATTCTGATGGAGGTGACAACATGCCAAAAATGGTACATGCTACACACAGATGATAGAGGGAGCTGAAAGGGGGTCATCTCAGAGGGAAGGTAGGGCTGGGCTGGAGGACTCAGAGACATCGGCATCAGCCCTCATCACATTCCCGTCTGATGAGGGCACTGACTGATGATGGCTGGAGGAGGGAAGAGCCCTCCTGCACACAGGTGCACCCCCCACCAGGCCATTGTGAAGCCTTCAAGAATCAGCATCCTCTCCCCAGTCCTCCCATTGTTTCTTCCTATGTGTGGAATTGATGATTCATTGTAACCTGTCACCTTGTCTCTTCTCTCCTAGCATCAGGCACAGATGCTAGGACGGTGCCTGAAGGAGAAGTGAGGTGCCAGTAGGCAGAGACCCCTTTCGCACTGGCCTTTACATCTGGGTACTAGCCTGCTGTCATTAAAAGAAGGGAGAATGCCCATTTCTGAGTTGTGATGGGGTGGCTCTCTCCCTGGAACACCAGAACCAAGGGTTGGAGAAACGTTCTACTCACCAGGTTGGCCAACCTTGTTTGGCAGCAGGGAAGAAGCCTGGCCTGTGGGTGGAGGGCTGGGAGTCAGAGGGGGTATGGATGGTGAGCTGGACCCGGAGAACAGCGTCTATTCTTGTGCTTGAGTCTGCATGGTACCTTGCACCAACACCAAGTGCGGACTGAGCCTCTCTGAAGAGACTGACATCCAGCTGACATCAAGGAGCTAAATATAGACCCACACACTTGAGCCCCTCCTTTCACCCTGTTGAAAGAGGAGACTGGAGAAGGATTCAATTACCCCCATTGTGTCTTTGGACTCACGGTTTATGATGTCCATTCGGTCAACATCCCCCCACTGTGGTGCCTACTGTGTGCAAAGCATGAGGGACTAAAGACAAGATGGCAAAAACCAGAGAGGATCTCCAGAAATGGGTAGTGAGGGACATGGCTTTGACCTGGATCCCCCCAAGGCACCTTGGATCTGGGGGACTATTCTGGGGGGCTCCCTTTTGAGAGAGGGGTGGACACCAGTCCTACAACAGCAAGGAGAGCCATTTAGTGACTCATGATACTGTTAACCGAAGGTGACATGGACTTCACCTTTGACTCTAGTTAGCAGATTTCAGTTGCCCTACAGAGTTGTCTTCTAAGCAAAGCTTCACTCTGATGAGAGAGGAACCTGATGAGAACACAGACAATCATTCACTTCAAGTAGACTGGAAATCGCTGGAGGCCAGGGGGCTCCATCTCCTTTGCTTGTGTATATATCATAGCAGCTGACACAGGGTTTTATCTATAAGAGGCACTCAGAGTAAGGATTTTAAAAAACTGAATGGACTTAATCTAAAACTAAGAAGTTCCTTTCATAGTCTTCCAAAACACCACATTCCATTTAACTTCAGAAACACAAAGAGATGTAAAATGACAGCATTCAACTCTGCCTCTGGAAAAAGTACAAGTAGAAGAAAGTTTGCACCTTCTGGGCCCATCTTTAAACAATGGTACTTCCCTTTAAAAGTTATAATTGTGTCCTCAGTGGGTCTTTTCCCCTTACATGTGATCAACATTTGAAAAAATAATCAACATTTTTTATTTATAGTTTTGAGTTCCAAATTTTGTCCCTCCTTCCCTCCCTCCCCCGCCTTCTCCCTGAGGCGATAAGCAATTAGATGTGGGTCATATATGTGCAATTATGTAAAACATTACCCTATTAGTCATTTTGTACAAGAAAACTTGAATAAAAGAAAAAATGAAAGAAAGTGAAAACCATCCTGTTTTAGTCTGTCTTCCATCAATGTCAATCAATTCTTTCTTTGGAGGTAGGTAAGTAGTATGCTTCATCGTTACTCCTTTGGGGTTGTACCGGATCATTGTATTGCTGAGAATAGTTAAGATGTGACTAACATTTAAATACTTTTCAACATTTAAATCTAAGTGAATATGAAACAATACAGCTCATATCATCTGATTTCTTATTTGTTGGTAGGTTGCTTTTACAGGAGTTATTTTTGATTCTTTGAAGAGGCATTGTTATTTATTTTTTAGCTTACTGCATCCCATTCCTGGTTATTTCTCTGGTTTCAGTTGTATCATTTACCCTGAAAAAGAAAAGGCTGGAATTCAATTGCCGATGGCCTGTGCAGTCAGAGACACTGTGTCCAGTCTTTGTTGGAAGGCACCTGCTCCCCTGAACACAGATCAGTTTGTTAGCTTGGAGAGGTGACACATTGACCCAGGAGAGGATAGAATGTAGGGCAGATGAGTTTAGCAGAGCAGGGAAGAGCCAGGCAGGAAGAGAAAGGGTGACAATACCTGGGAGGAGGAAGGGGAGAGACAACTTTACTGGAAACATCCACACAAAAGCATTTGTGGGCCCATATTACACTGACCTTGGGCCCAGATTCAGAGCTGAAAAGGAGCTTATTGGCATCTAACACATGCTCAGTTTACAGAGGACCAGAGAAGTTAAGGACTTGCCCCAAATCACACAAGAAGTCAGTGACAGGGCCCAGCTTTGATGATCCAATGAAGAAAACTGCTGCCTTTTCCTCTGATAAATGGAATTAAAATGAATAATGCAACAAAAGGGGAGGCCCTTTTGTTACTGTTGTTTACTTGTCTGACTCTTTGTGACCCCATTTAAGGTTTTTTTGGTAGAGATACTAGAGGAGTTTACCATTTCCTTCTCCAGCTCATTTTACAGCTGAGGAAATGGAGGCAAACAGGGTAAAGTGACTGCCCAAGATCACACAGCTAGTAGTAAATCTCTGAGGCTAGATTTGAACTCAAGTCTTCTTGATTCAAGGCTCAGCATTCTATTCACTATGGCACCACCTAGCTGCCCTAGGGAGACCCTAGGAAGGATGATAATATAGGAGGAAGGATGTCTGTCTTCCTTGCCTCTTCTATTTAGAGTAGCCCACTCCCTCTGAGCACCCTCCCTACTCCTTCATCCATCTACACCACCTTTATCATCCTTTCCATCTGACCTATAAAATGTTCTTTTGTAAGGGTCAATTTTCCAATTTTACTGATTTGTACTAAAGGGATTAGACTCCTTCCAAGCAAAAGGTACCTTTAGTGCAACAACACCTGGGTCCGCATTCCACCTCCAACATGTGCTAGTTGTGTAATATAAGCACAGGAAGGTCACGTAATCCCTTAGACCCTCAGTTTTTTCATTTGCAAAATGGAAATTACCATAATAACTCTAGTATGTACCTCATAAATTTGATGTGGGAATGGATGAGATTATGTGTATTTATATATAACGTATAATAATCTGATAGATTAATATTTATACCAAAATATAATACATTTATAAATATATTTATGTTAACTGGCATTTGTTAAGTATCTGCTAGGAGCCAAGCACTATGGTAAGCAGATATTTAAAAGAACTATTTGCAAATGTCGAAGAAGTCACTAATGAATGAATATATTTGATTTCACCTTTAATTTGATTTAAAATATTTTATTGGTATATTTTATTTTTTATGATCATTTCTGTATCTAACCTACTCCTTCCATATCAACTGTCCATGAATCCTGTTTTCTACCAAAGAAAGACAATTAAGCAAAACCAACCCATACAATTTGCAGCTCTGATTGGTTATACAACATTCCACATGTGTAGCAACTCCCCCCACACACACACACACTCCTCTCCTGAAAGGAGAGAAATACGTTTCATCTGGTCTCCAAGACTAAGGCTGATCATTAGGGTTACTCATGCCCTAGCCTCCCTGCTGACCTCCAAACTTCCATCCCCACTACCTTTCAGTCACCTCCAAATGACTGTCCATGGCTGTCACCATGTCCAAAACAGAATTCATTATCTTTCCCCCTAACCTCACCTCTACCCTTCCATATTAGTGTTGAGGGTAACACCATTCTCCCAGTCCCTGAGGCTCACAACCTAGGAGTCATCATCTTGGATTCCTAACTATTTCTCACCTCCCATATGCAAACTGTTGCCAAGGTGTGTCTACTCCACGTCTTCAGGATTTCCCCCTTCCCTTCTCTGGCAATGCCACCATTTTCACATAGGCCTCCATCTCCTGGACTATTGCAATAGCCTGAGGTTGGGTCTGCCTGCCTCAAGCCTCTTCCCACTCCAATCCATCCTCCATTCAGCCATTAAAATGATTTTCCTACAACTCAGGTCTCACCAAGTCATCCTCCTACTCAAGAAACTCCATTGGCTCCCAGTGGCTTCCAGGAAGAAGTACAAAATGCTTGTTTGGCATTCAAAGCCCTTCATCACCGGTCCTTTTCTAGTCTTTGTTTGCTTCATTCCCCCAAAGTACTCTTCAGTCCAGGGACACTGGCTTTCTGGCTGTTCCACAAACAAGACCCTCCATCTCTCAGCTCTGGGCATTTTCTCTAGTTATCTCCCAGGCCTGGAATGCTCTGTCTCCTCACCTCTGTCTACTGATTTCCTGCCTTCCTTTAAGTCTCAACTAAAACCCCATCATTTACAGGAAGGGAAGCCTTTTCCAACCCCTCTTAATTCTAGTGATTTCTCTCTGTTAATTATTCTATTTTTTCCTGTGGATAGTTTTTTATATATAATTGTTTGCTTTTTGTCTCCTCCATTAGGTTGTAGGCCTTTTGTGGGCAGAAACCATCTTTTCCTTCATTTTATATCCCCAGCACTTAGGATAATGTCTAGAACATAGTAGGTGTTTAATAAATGATTGTTGACTGAGTCATAGTTACATTTCCTTTTAGTGTAGTTTTCATTTACATTCTTTTAATGATTGTCCTGGTTCTTCTCACTTCACTCTGCATCAGTTCACAAGTTTTTCCAGGTTTCTCTGAATTCCTCATATTGGCCTTATGGTATAAGAATATTCCATTAATCTACATATCATAGTTTGCTTAATAATTCCTCAGTTGATGTTGAAGTTCATTGTGATTAATAGGATTTTTTTCCCAACAGGGACATTGCAAAGCTGTTTTCAAACCCATAAATGACCCTATTGGGAATATTCAGCTATGGCAGTTTGAAATAATACAAGTGGGGACAGCTAGGTGGCACAGTGGATAAAGCACTGGCCCTGGATTCAGGAGGACCTGAGTTCAAATCCAGCCCCAGATACTTAACACTTAACTAGCTGTGTGACCCTGGGCAAGTCACTTAACCCCCATTGCCCCACAAAAAGAAAGAAAGAAAGAAAGAAAGAAAAAGAAAAAAAGAAAGGGAGTTTGTGAAATAATACAAGTCCAGCTTTTCAGGGCTGGGCTTGGATGCCTATCCACCCAGCTCACCCTTTCCTTCAGGAATAATAGATGCTAAATCAGAAAATTCCACTGGGCCCTTAAAGGATCGTCCAAACAAGATGAGGCTACCAAAGAGCCACAAAAAGGTCACATGGAGGAGCTCATGGTGAGTCAGAAAGATGTTGCCAGCTGGAAAAAAACAACCAAAACCCTCTGTGGTGTTTTCAAGCCTGTGTTTGCCTGACTGTGTTTACTGTCTATCTTAGGGACTTGTGGGCAGTAAACGGATTAAAGGCAGATCCGGAGAAACTTGGAGGTGGGAGCTGGCTGCTGGGTGGACAGACCCAAGGCTGTTCTTTGTTTGGACTTGTGGGTGAGCTCAGGGCCCGGGTCCAGCAGGACAGCTGCTGACCACTGTCCAGGGACACATTCAAGTGGCCAGGCATGGCTCTACTCCTTTGCAGGACTTCAAATATGGAACTAGGTCTGGGAGGAAGGAATCTTGACTATGAGAAAAGTCTCTTGCTAAGACTGGAGAAATTGAGGCAGGGAAAAATGCACTGCTGGGGAAACTGACTTTGGAATAATAAGTATTAACTTTTGTTAGTACTTCATACTTTTTTTGGTGGGGGGGGGGTGAGGCAATTGGGATTAAGTAACTTGCCCAGGGTCATACAGCTAGTAAGTGTCAAGTGTCTGAGGCCAGATTTGAACTCAGGTCCTCCTGACTCCAGGGTCAGTGCTCTATCCACTGTGCCACCTAGCTGTCCCAGTACTTCATACTTTGCAAAACACCTTACACGCATAATGTTACTGTAGCCTCATAATAAACTCATGAAGCAGCTAAGAGAGATACTGTTATCTCCATTTCACAGAGAAGGACACTGAGTTTGGAAGAGGTAAGGTGGCTTTGTCCACAGTGTCAGAAACAAGATTTGAACCTGGGTTCTTCCTGATTGCAAGTCTGGCACTTTGGTTCCTGATGTTAATTCTGCCTTCTTGAACTCAAAGTCCAATCACTTTTCTACATGGCAGCCCTTCAAAAACTTGAAAGCAGTCATCACATCCCCCTAAGTATTCTCTTCTGCACATGAAACATGCTCAAATACTTAAGCTCTTTCTTGTTTGAGGGGAAGGAAACAAGCATATACAGCATCTACTATATGCTGGACACTGTGCTAAGCCCTTTAATAGCTCTTTACTATTTACAATAACCCTGGAGGAAGAACCTATTATTATCCTCAATTTGCAGATGAGAAAACTGAGGCAGACAGATGTTAAGTGACTTGCTCAGGGTCACACAGTAATTGAAGCTGGATTTGAACTCAAGTCTTCCTGACTCCAGGCCTATCTATCCACTCCACCACCTAGCTAATATGGTTTGTATTAGAAACCTTGGGGGCGCGGCTAGGTGGCACAGTGGATAAAGCACCAACCTTGGATTCAGGAGCTCCTGAGTTCAAATCCGACTTCAAACACCTGACACTTACTAGCTGTGTGACTCTGGGCAAGTCACTTAATCCTCATTGCCCCACCAAAAAAAGAAACCTTATTTCCCTTGTTAATCCGAATTGCATTTTTTTTTTGGTTTTGTTTTGGTTTTTTGCAGGGCAATGAGGGTTAAGTGACTTCCCCCAGGATCACACAGTTAGTAAGTGTCAAGTGTCTGAGGCCGGATTTGAACTCAGGTCCTCCTGAATCCAGGGCTGGTGCTTTATCCACTGCACTACCTAGCTGCTCCCATATTTCCCCTTGTTAATAACAGCTGTTATTATTACATCACTTTATAATTTACAAAGCACTTAACACGTTAGTTCATTTAATCTGCATAGTAACTTTGTGTGTTAGCTCCTATTATTATCACAATTTTATATGTTGGGAAACTGAGGCAGAGAAAAGGTTAAGTGACTCACTCACGGTTGCACTGCTAGGTAATTATCTGAGTCAGTATTTGAACTCAGATCTTCCCAAATCCAAGTTTAACAGTCCAACCACTGTGCCACCTGGCTTTCCTCGGCATAAGTTTATTCATTGTTTCTTGCAGGGCTTCTCGACCCTCGGCAGGATAGGAAGGGCCAAGGAGTGGAAAGACAGGCTTGAATCAGGCTTTCTTTCCTGCAGGGTTATTTATTCTGGGGTGGGGGGCAGGAGTTGTGTGTTTACAGGCGCTGCCTGGCTGTCTCTCTTACCCACTTCTCCCTGGTGGCCAGCTTTGCGGGAGGTGGAGCCACTCCTGTTGGCATCAGCCCTTTTTCCCCCTAAACTTTTCCCATTACATGTTTTTCTGGACTGGAGTGTTTTCTAATGGGCCTCCTCTGGGGGCTGTGCCTCAGCTGTGCAAATACTCAACTTATTGAGGTACTAGGCTTCAACAAGGAAGAAGATATGCAGCTTCGGCTCCAGACAGCAACTCCCTTTCCTTGTGTAAACACACCCCACCACAGACGTGCACCTGCTGCCAAAAACTGGCCCCCTCCTCCAGGAGACTTGGACCCCTTAAACTGCGGCTTTCCCGCTTCTCTTCTCCATAGAAGGAAGGGCTCCCATTGGCCTATCTCCCTCGGCCATGTTGTTTTGTCCACTTTTCTGGATCTCTGCTATTTTAACTGCCCTTGGGGTCATGGGCTTGACCTTGACCACACAGCCTTAGGCCATGTCAAGACAGGAAGTGAGTGTGATGGAGGAGGGAGCCTGGATGGAAACCACAGTATTCCAGAGCGCGTGGGCCAAAGCAAACTAGTAAATCCCCGGCCCTGTTTTGCTTGTAGAAAGCTGGCATTCATCCAGTAACTTGGCCTCGTTTCCTCTCCACGTTGCAGCCAGTCTGTATTTTTCCCCTCATATCCTGAAGTCTTTCCTTTTCCAGGTATCTCACCTAAGGAAATTCTGCCCTCTCGCCTACTGCACATGGTGAGACAAATTCCATGGAGCCGAAGGAACACAGTCATAAGATTTGGAAGCATCAGGTGGTTTGGTTAGAGAACCTAGTGCCCATTTGTTCATGCTTCAGTAGGAAAGACTTCAAGGCATGCGAGATAACTCTCCAGGTATTTGAACAGCTTCCATGGGGAAGAAGAATTATATTTCTCCTTCTCTTTTGGCCCCAGCAGGAAGAACTTGGGATGTTGGGTGGTTGAGAGTCAATGGAATGGAAAATCTTTTAACAATTTAACAATAATTATATAAATGAGCATTTATTAAGCCCCAAATTATAGGCAAGTCAGTGGTGCAGACACTAGGGCATCAGAGACAATAATTAAATAGTCCCTGGTTGAGGGTTCTTGCATAAGACTGGGCATATCCACGCTGGTCACATTTCCGTCAGGCAGCATCTTAATTCTAGCACCTTCCTTCTGTTAGTTATTTCCTATATATCTTGTTTCCTTGTTGTCTCTCCCATTAGGGTGTAAGATCCTTGAGGGCAGGGACTGTCTTTGGCCTCTTTTTGTATCCCTAGCACTTAGCACAGGGCCTGACACTTAGTAGAGGCTTAATAAATGTTTATTGACTGACCAATGTACTATTTCTGTGGCCTATAGTGGGAGAGAGATACCCCGAGAAACTTCAGTCAACACTGAAGAGAAGGTGAGGATCTTGCTTGGACTTGAGGGGCAACAGGAAGAATTGCTATATAGATGAAGACCAGTTCTGAAAGTTTTACAATACTTGGAGGAATGGACCAGCAGGTTTGAAGTACATTAGACCCTCAGGATCTTGGGAGATTGAATCATTGAGGTAGATAGTTTAAAAAAAAAAAAACAACTTTACTAAATGTAAACAAATGCTCATCAAGGATGCACATTGACAGGTCCTGTTTGTCAGATCCCTGCCAACAGGGATGCACCCAGGTTAGTAACGAGAACAGCCCCAAGGAAAACAAGCAGTGTGTCAGGTCCAAAGCACTATGTTCCCTTCTTTATACTGGTTTATTCAGAATTCCCCCTCCCCCTGCCCAACAGTCCATGAATAAGGTTATGTATGTGGTTTACTTATAAAAATGATACATTTAAGTAAACCTTCAGTATTTGGGTTTTTCTCCTCTGGACCTTCACCAACCTGTTAATCTCCTTCCTAAAATGCAGCACATACAGCTGACCTCAATAATCCAGATGTGGCATGACCAACACTATTAACACAAGCAACCTTCCAGATGTGATTCAGAGTCTGGTTGGAGGACTGACCTCCTCACTCCCCAGATGTGACTTAGTCTGAACTCTTCTGCCCAACCCTGCAAGAGTGGCAGATATAGACTGTCTATTCTCTCAAAGGAACAGGACAATGATTGGAGGAGGAGGAGATGGAAGACTCGGGAAGGGTGGGAGATACTATTGAAAGTTAATGATCTCAATACTGTTTGTCAACCAGTGCTGGGGGAGGCTTTGTTGAGGAAAGTTCTGTTGGGGAGGTGTCACCTAGTCTGTAGCTTTTGTATTACTTGCTATCCAGCACATTTTCCTACCTGTCAAACATTATGAGCAGGCAATTGGGGAGGACCTGAGATGCACCAACCCATCTCCTTATTGCTGATTTGGGCCTGTCCCATTTATCTATCTCATAAAATTATTGATACTATTTATTATCAATAAAAGTTAATTTCATCTTGAATCCCTTGCTGATCTCTAGTACTCTGCCTATCTATGTGTTGCTGCCTCGATGTATTTTTTTTTTTTGGCAAGGCAAAAAGGATTAAGTGACTTGCCCAGGGTCACACAGCTAGTAAGTGTCAAGTGTCTGAGGCCTCATTTGAACTCAGGTCCTCCTGAATCCAAGGCCGGTGCTTTATCCACTGCGCCACCTAGATGCCCCCTCAATGTATTTTTTAATAAACTCCTTTAAATTCTTTTTTTCCTGAGTTTTACCTCATTAATCAGGGAAAAAAACCAAAGCAAAGAATTTCCCTTTTAACAACATACACACAGTGTTAAGAGCCACAAGCTTGGGGCAGCTAGGTGGCGCAGTGGATAGAGCACCGGCCCTGGAGTCAGGAGTACCTGAGTTCAAACCCGGCCTCAGACACTTAACACTTAACTAGCTGTGTGACCCTGGGCAAGTCACTTAACCCCAATTGCCTTACTAAAAAAAAAAAAAAAAAAAAAGAGCCACAAGCTAGAGGAAAATGGAAGTCGTTTCAGAAAGTAGACTGGAAACCTTACTGAGACTAGTCTAGCCTTTCTCCTCCCCCCCCCAGTATGTTATAGAAGACAAAGATCTGGGCACCCTATTTCCATCCCCTCCCAAAGGAGGTGGAGGCTAGCCTTAAGGCTCTGTGACAAAGTGGAAGAGGGTTGAACCAGAGAGGGAGGAGGTTTCCCAAAGATACTAAATGGAGGAGTCCTAAAGACAGAGAGAGACAGCCTGAGGAAAAAGCTTTTCTCAAAAGTCAAAAGACCAACAAAGAACATAAAAAAGGAAAAAAGAATGAGTAAAACCTCAAGGAGAACCAAACTACTTTGGAGAAATTGAAGAAAAATGAATCAATATTACTCAATGAAAGAGAAAATCTTGTGGAGTCCACAGAGATCATGGAAGAACCCTCAGAATGATTCTGTAAGAATAATTTTTTTTTAAAGCCACAAATAGCAAAAAAGGTAAAACTGAATATTTCTTGGAGATTTTTTCCCCAAAGAAGTATAAGTTGCAAGAAAGAATAACAGATGAGGAATTCCAAAACATTGACGTGGAGGGAAATTTCACAAAAAAGGAAATGATAGGTACCATTGTTTAAAAAAAATGAATTTTATATAACCCAAAGGAATTACCTACTTTGAAGACAAAATGCACAGAGACAACTTAAAGATCATAGCACTCCCGGGAGAATATTGGAGCAAAAAACCTTATACATAATGCAAGGAAATATTATCAACCCCCCCACAAAACTATCCAGAATTTCTGAGTAGTGACAACAAAATATGACTTTAAAAAATCTACAAATCATTGCCAGAAAAATTTTGTACTTTGAATTCTAGGTCACAATGTGGTTATTTCTTTCAGTTTCAATGAGCATAGAACAAAATTTGCAAGAGGTAAGATCTTAAGATATGAATGAAAAGCAATTCAAACAACACAAATAATATTATGTTCATAAGATATCACTGGAGAGAAAGGGATTTTTTGGTAAGGGCAAAGGAATTTGCAACTTGAATTACTATATCCTGCAAAGCTGAGTCTAATTATCAATTCAAGAACATGAACTGTCAACACAAGACAGAAATATGAGCCATTCTGGGGGGCAGGGACAGAGATGAGCATAGTATTCAACATGCAAATACCTTAAACAAAGGAACTCAAGAAAGGTAAATAAGTACAAAGAAAAGACCATATTATGAAATGATTTCTCTCATGCTTACAGATTATTGTTAAAAGAAGAGAGATATGGATATTTAGCACAAAAAGAAAGAACAAAGAGGTTTCTCTAGGAGGGGGAATGAATCTAACCGGCTAAAGTTATAAGAGGAACTTAAAGAATCATGAGAATGGAATGGGAAAGAACTGAAATAATGCTGATATAACTGAATCAATAAATGTGGGAAGGAAGAGCAGAGTGGGGAATTGCCTGAATGGAGATGTGGAATGCAAAGGACAGAGTGGAGCAGGTGAAATTTTCCTACTAAGTCTATAGGTGAATGGCAAAAGGAGAGTAATTCCTTTAGTTCTCACCAAATTCAAGAAAAGAATGGATAGATGGTGAACATGGCAGGGCCCAATTAACACCATAAAAAAGGAAACAGAAAATCTCTTAATCAACAGGAAAAGATGTTATTGATATGAAGTCGTCCTTGAACTATCTCTCTGTGTTCAGTCAGAACATCAGCTAATCCAAGATGAGATCATAACTTGTGTTTTTTAAAAGAGTGAGAATATATATATACATATATATACAATTAAAATGACTTAACCTTGAATTCATCTAAAAACGTAACCACTGAAAATTCTTTGCAACTGAGGAGGGCAAAAGAGCTCAGAATGTTCCTTTGTTGGTAAATGTCTGACTTAATGACACTTGGGGAGAGAGATGGCTATTAGAGATAGCATGGGATTAAAACATGAACTCATCGGTAAAATCTTAGGAGGAAAAATGATGGATGATTATGAGCAGATGTGTCTCACAGAGCCATGGAGTGTAAAACCAGTTTAAAGAAACCTTAGCTGAATGACTAAGCAAGTCATACCGAGAACATTCAAGGAAAATGGCAGGATGAGAAATCAATAAAAAGAGACCTGTTTTCTCCATATCAAGGAGATCAGAACCACCATACTTGGACCTTAATATTTCAATACTTGAGGTGCTTATAGAGGAGGTGGAAATGCACCCAAGAGAGCAAAAAAGAAAGGAGGGGATCATGTCTGGGTGTAGGCAATCTTTGACGGAGGAGATGCAATGACAAGGGCATCGGGGGACTGAGAAACAGGGTATGTGAAGGATGTCACACCTAAAGAAGTGGGAAAAATAACTTTGGTAATATTAAAGTAAGGTGGCCAAGCTCCTTTGCTTACTCTGCCATTTACAGAAAATCTCTACAGAGCACTGACAAATGAATGGAGGGCATCTTCATTGAGGGGATTATTAGCAAGCAACAAGGAAGCTTTCACAATGGATATTCAACAATGAGCCACATTTTTACTCTATTACAATGAACTGAAAGATACAGAGAATATAAAATCCCATTGTGCTTATTGTTTAAAGATCACAAACAAGCCTTGATTTGATAGAATAAGACATCACTTCATAAGCTCTTATATAGTAAAATGTCTCCTATTCAGGCATTCAGTGATACTTGGATAATATATACCAAGAAAGGGATAAAACAAAGTCATGTCTGATCACTTCTGTGATAGAAAATGACCAGTTCAGAGCCCAGGTGAAAGGGGATTGCCAGTCAATGGTGAGGTTCTTCTGATGTTCTGGTTTGGGGATGACAGTGTTTGCATTGCCCTATGCCCCAAGCCACTGCATACCCTCTTGGGAGAGATCAGCCTTTGGAGGGAAGGGGCTAAGCTGAAGGGAGTAAGTCAAGGACGACCCCACCTCTTGAGAACAATCAGAAAAGCAGCTTCCTTTCTGAACTCCTTTAAAATCATACTCCTAGACTAGACAAATGCGAGGAGTGGCAAATAGAATTTTTGTCCAAAATCCTTCTTGGGGAAGGGAGGAGAAAATGCCCAGCCTAGGCAGTCTTGGACCTCTCTTCTCTTCCCTCCAGCTGGTGCTGGCACAATTTTCTCCTATTCTCCACAGGGGTGAGTCAGACTTCAGATCATCTCCATTCATGCCACCCCCCAAGTTGTGTCTTTACATTAGGGCAGTCCCATACACATAGCTATTTACCATGGCTACTCTGGCTCTACTCCCTCAGGGCCAGGCCTGTTAAATCTACATCTCCCCCACCCCCTCTACCCCAGGCTTCTCAGGGATTTGCAGGTATCTCTTTTCTCCACCATGGGCTCAAGCTTTCATCAGCTGTCTTCTCCCCATTTATAAGGAGGCTGGTGACCAGTACTCTCAATTTCATTTATCCATTCAACACTGGATTAACTTTTATAAAGAGATATTTATTTTAACGATATAGCAAGAACAAACATACAAATATCTCCCCAATACCTCAGGGGCATAATCTTCCCTATACCACAGGAGTATGTTGGGGTGGAGAGATGGGGAAGCGGGTTTGCAACTTTTCTTAGTTCCTCCAAGCTGATGTCCAGATGTGGCAGGACTGTAGGGTGAGCCCACATCTCAGTGCCTCCTGGGCTGGAGTTTCAAAGATAATTCCAAAAGTTGACTGTATTGGCTACCAAACCAGGACTCTGGAATGCTGGGATTCTGAGGGAGGTTCCATGACTTTATACCTCAGGGTGTCCAGTGCTATGCTGGCTGAAAACCTGACCTCTGGAGCATTCGGATGCCTTGAAACTCTCTGAACCATTACCACTTGTCACAGGCCCCTAGGGACAATACCTTGGAGGCTGAGAGATAAGTGCCTCTAGGGTCTGGACTGGCTAACCTCAATGGAAGATTGGGGAAGGAAGGGAGGTCTGCAATTGGTGATGGGCAGCAAGGAGATTTCTGACTCTCCCTTGAGTTATTTTTGAAATATTCAAAAGAGAGAACAGGAAAAGTGACTTGAAGAACTCAGGTTCAGAAACAAACACCAAGTTGGCCCACCATTTGTAATGGTTGAGGGGAGAGACAGACATGCAGCTAATTACTGTATAGGAAGTAGGAGAATGTAATGGAACAAATGACAAGCTGGAAGGTGGGAGAGACCCAGGTTCAAATCTGACCTCCCATACTTCCTTGTTTTGTGTCCCTAGGAGAAATACCTCCCCTCTCTGAGACTCACTTTCCTCATTTCCAAAATGGGCATAATGATACCTATATTATGTAGATCATAGAACAGCTATCACAAACTTCTAATGCAATAATATTTGTTAGGAACTTTAAAATGTTGGCAGGTTACTTAGCCTGTCTGAACCTCACTTTATTAAGGTGTAAAATTAAGGAATTGGACTCAGTGACCTCTTTTTTTCCCCCAGGGCAATGAGGGTAAAGTGACTTGCCCAAGGTCACACAGCTAATAAGTGTCAAGTGTCTGAAGCCGGATTTGAACTCAGGTCCTCCTGAATCCAGAGCCAATGCTTTATCCACTATGCCACCTAGCCGTCCCATGGACTCAGTGACTTCTAAGGTCCCTTCCATTTCTACAGCCTATGATCTGGCTACACCTCAGTAAACTATCTGGCAGACAGGCTAAACCAGGTGGACAGTAACCAAGGCAAGCTCAAGGGATGCCCACCCCAAGCACGTGAAGACTTCCCCTGGGGAATGGGCAGATGAGAAGAATTTGTTCCAACAACCATGAAGGCGGCTGATGCGGGTGCTGGTGGAGCGCTCAGAGCTCGGCCGGACATCACAGGCTCCATCCTGGGCCATCGCTAGTCATTCTGCCTTTTTCCTGCCACGGGACTTTGATGACTCTGGAAGAAAGAAGGAGATTGACGATTTTATGTAGATAGACCTCGCTTAAATCCAATTCACAAGCAAGCCAAGACTTCACCCCATGATGTCACTGGTCTTCTTCAAAAACGAAGCATGAACGACAGCCTGAGTCTCCATCGGCTGTTACCATGTGCACACGTGACAGGATTTTCTGAGGAGCAGAGCACAATGCAGCACACCACATCACACTAACATGTATAAGTTAACCTTCCTTCGGTGATTTCAAAGTGGCTGCAGGGCCTCGGGCCTCGGAATCACCGTTATCAGGGGCATGGGAAGGTCAGAAAAGGCACTGGAGCACCAGTCTCCCGACACGGGCGTCCCCTTCAATCCCTCACTCTGTCAGCCTCCATATCCGATCTATTGACAAGACCTGCTGATTCTACCTTTGTAGTGTATCTCAGGTACATGCCCTTCCCTCTGACGCTGCCCTCACCCCGGTGCAGGCCTTCACCACCCCACCCCCTCCTGTGTGATCCATGCTTTCCCTCGAACGAGACCCTCGGTCTCCTGACTCTGGGTGTTCTCTCCGACTGCCCCTCATGCCTGCAATGCTCTCCCGACTCCTCTGCATCCTGACTTCCTCGACCTCCTTCAAATGCCATTCTGGCTCTTCCCTTCTACAGGAAGCCTTTCCTGATCCCCTGCAATGCTAGTGCCTTCCCTGCTGGTTATTGCCAACATTTCCTCTGTGTATCTGCTTTGTAAATACCTGTTTTCATCTTGTTTCCTTCATTAGACTGGGAGTTCCTTAGAGGAAGGCTGTCTTTTTGGGGGGGGGAGGGGAAGGCTATTAGGGTTAAGTGACTTGCCCAGGGTCCACACAGCTAGTAAGTGTCAAGTGTCTGAGGCTGGATTTGAACTCAGGTCCTCCTGAATCCAGGGCCGGTGCTTTATCCACTGTGCCACCGAGCTGCTCCTAAAGGAAGGCCATCTTTAGCCTTTCTTTGTATCCCCAGAATTAGCGCATCTCCTCACAGATAGTAAGCACTATGTAAATGCTAGCTGCTACAACTGTTGTTGTTTGTTCTTCATTTTCAAAGAAGACCATGACAGTTGTCATGACTTGCAGTGAATTGGATTTAAGGGAGGGAGGGTTGTGCAAGGTCACCAACCTCACTCTCTCCTCCAGAGCCAGCTGGGTCCAGTGGCAAGAGTGGAGATGGCTCTGGATGTTTAAGGCAATTGGGGTTGTGACTTGCCCAGGGTCACACAGCTAGTAAGTATTTGAGGTGATATTTGAATTCAGGTCACCCCAACTTCATGGTCAATGTTCTATCCACTGTGCCTCTTAATTGCTCTTGTCACAACTACAACTACAACAACAACAACAACTACTACTACTACCACTACTACTATACTACTCCTACCACCACCACCACCACCATCACCACCTGACTATGAGTCAGATGGGGGGTACAGTAAATAGAGTGCCAGGCCCAAAGTCACAAGGACTCATCTTTTTGAGTTCAAATCTAGCCTAAGACACTTACCAGCTGTGTGGCCCTGAGCAAGTCACTTAAACTGATTAGCCTCAGTTTACTCATTTGTAAAATGAGCTGGAAAAGGAAATGGAAAACCACTCCAATATCTTTGCCAAGAAAACCCCAAATAGGGGTCGTGAAGAGTCAGACATGACTGAAAAACAAGTGAACAACAACATGAGTCAGATGATCTGAGTTCAAGGTTCTGCCACTTATCTATAACCTTTGGCAAGTCAGCTTACTAACCTTGAAGAGCCTCAGTTCCTTCATTTGTAAAATAGCACTAATAATACTTGTTCTACTTTGAGAGGCAGCCAGTTGGTACCTGAAATCAGGAAGACTTGAGTTCAAATCTGATCTCAGACAGTTAGTAGCTGTGCGACTCTAGGCAAATCACTCAGACTCAGTTTCCTCCAATGTAAAATGGGAATAGTAACTGCCCCTACCTCCTAGAATTGCCTGGAGGATCAAATGAGTAAACAATAGTACTTTCCAAACGTCCAAGTGCTGTGTAAATACTAGCTATTATAATTGTTGCTTCAGTTATGGAGGTGTTGGGAAATACAAAACTATCAACTTAAGTGTGAGTTCTCTTCCCCCCCCCCCCCCCCGACAGTTTGATTAGCATGCGATAGGGCATGGAGCTTGCCTCTGTCTTTGCTGGTAGCTCTCTGGTTAGCCCGCAGAGCTGACCCAGGCTGAGGAGAACAGTTAAGGACTAGTGCAGTGCTTTGTGCTTAGGCCCTGGGATCCTGTCTGGCAGGAGAGAGCAGTGAAGCGGATGGAACAGCCACTAGGAAAGAGATAGTCTCTGATATGGAGGTGTCTGACTGAGGCAGCAGAGATGTTGTTGAAGTGTCTGATGGGGCCCTGGGGCTGGTGTGCTGGGCCTGATTGTCCAGGGGAGCTGCAGAGAAGTCCCTCCCCCGCATTGTGAATGCCCGGGCTTGGATCTGACTTGCCCCTCCTGCCCTGTGCAGAGGCATGGGAATTGATTAGGTAATAGTTAGCACCTGATGGAATTCTTAGCTTTGACCTTGCTCGGTTTCATTATTTTTTTTTCTTTTGCTTCAAATTACTGTGACTGGATCTGATAGAAATTCACTGGTTGGGGGCTTGGGGTAGTGGTTTTTGATTGAAGATGGACCCAACTAGCAACCAGGAACCCGCTCAGAAGGGGGCTACAAAGAAATCCCTTTCTAACAAAGTCACATTTAGTCCTTTGACAGACATTTATTGAGTGTCTGCATCCTGCTCAGCATTTGACAAATTCTAGCCAGGTGAGCTATTCAGTGATCATTGTATGTGGGTATTCAGAAGGGTTAGATAAACTGGAATATATACATCTTTTATTCTCCTATTTCCTATAGTGAGATTTTAGTGACTAGAAAGTTGGCCTTTGAGCCAGGAAGACCTGAGTTCAAATCCTGACTGTATGACCTCTGGTAAGTCACTTACCTTCTGTCAGTGGTGTGCTGGAACTAGCTCAGACTGGCTCATGGGAGCTGATTGTTAAGCTTTCAATGTGAACATTTACACCTTGGAATTTAGCAAATGCTACAAATTAGAGCTTAATTTATTTCTTTTTAATTTATTTTTTGTTGTTGAATGTGTAGACTTAAGAAAACGATGGAGGAAATGTTAATGCAGATCCAACTTAAAAGAATGCTTGTAGGTCCATTTTTTTCTTAGAGAACCTGTCATTAGGCATTTAATGGTACACCACTGCGTCAGCTCTCTAGACAACACTCCAGGATTGTAACTTGCAGAGAAGGTACCAATCTGTATTGGGGGAGGCAGTTTCCTCATATGGGAGTTCTCTATAGTAGTTCAACCATTACTCTAGTCCCAATCTGCAGCATCTTTGCCAAGAAAATCCCAAATGGGGTCACAAAGAGTTGGGCATGACTGAAATGACTGAATAAGAACAATTACAATGGAAGGTGGTCAGAGTGGCTCTAGGTAAGGAGCCCAAGAAGATCACCCCATTTCCTTTGGCCAATTGCTTACTGTTTCTACCTGAGTTCATGATACGGTAGAAAGAGCACTTGATTTGGAATCAGGGGTCGCGAGTTCAAATTGGGACTCTAAAACATATGTAGCTGATCTTTAGGGCTTGGCATCTTTTACAAAATGAGATCCTTGGGCTAGATGACCTCAAGCATTGCTTCCTTTTCTGGAGGTCACAGGACCATAGATTTAGAGAGCTGGGGGGGGGGGAGGAAGGGGGGGGAGGAGTCCTGTTCTTGATAAGCATTGAGCAGCTTTAGAGGGCTTCTCCCAGACTCAGGAAAGTTTGAGTTCAAATACAGCCTCTGGCATTGAGTGGCTGTGTCGCTTCACCTTTGTCTGCCTCAGTTTTCTCAATTGTAATATGGAGATAATAATCGCCCCTCACTCACAGGGCTGTTGTGTGGGTAATGCCTGGCACACAGTAGACGGTTAATAATTGCTTATTCTCTCCCCTGTCCCCTCACCACTGTTTCATGACACATGTTACAGGTCATCTATGGCCAAAAGGGCCCTTAGAGTCAATGGCCAACACTCCCATTTTACAGATGGAAAATCCGAGGTGCATGCAGGGAGGAAGAGACTTAGGATTAGAGCCGGAAGGAAACTTAGAAGGCACTGAATCCGCCCCTTCCCCCTCATTTTTTAAGAGAAGGAAACTGAGGCCCAGAGCAGAGAAGTGATTTGCCTGTGGCCACACAGCTAATTAAGCATCAAGCATAATTTGACCCCAAGGGTTACTGGCCCCAAGTCCAAGTTTGCATTTTCTCCCCTGTACTTGCTCTGATCTGGCCAGGGTGGATCTATATATTGTCCAGGAAGAATCAGAAACCAAACTTCAGTTCTAGGGAAAAGAAGGGTCATCCCCAAGTTTCTGTGGCTCCCTATTCGATCATGGCTCCTGGTGGAAGCTGGGCCCCTGTGGTGCCTCTCTGGCTGAATGACCCCCTATCTGTGCCAAATTCCATAGCTCTCCCTGTCCGAGGGAGGTGGGGTGGGGCTGTTTATTTAGAGGGTGAGCTATCTCCTACACTGCTAAACAGAGTCTCCTCTGAAAGCTTCTGGGATCGAGAGTGTGGGGCCACTCAGACTAACCCAGCTAGATATGTTCTGCCAGGTGGAAGTCATTGACTTCACCCTGGGGACTCTCACACATGTCCCTTTGTCATGCTGGCTTGACATTTTTGGCAGGATCAGCTAAGCCTTCAAATGGGATACGCAGAATGCACAATGCACAGCTGAAGCATATTGTCCATGCCTGGTAGATGCTGCTCAGGACATCGGCTTTGGTATTTGGTATATGGCAGAACTGGGCTTGGGTTCCAAGTCACTCCTTTGCTGCAGTCATTAAGTTTCTTTCCCCCCACCCTTTTCTTAATATGAGGAATCAGGACCAAGGAAGTAGGAAAAGAAAATTGTTTTAGGAAAATTTCAGGATACCTATGTAGGAGATAACTCCAAAAATCTTTACCATTTATTAGATTGAACTACATTTCATTCATTTAACAAGGATTTTTAAGCACCTAGTATATGTCAGGTACTGCGCTGGATATATAAATAGTCCTTGCTATCATGGAAGTCTCTGTTTAGGAATGGAAAAGAAAAATGTTTTGTAATGGGTCATAATACTACAGAATTTCAGAGTTTTCGGAAAGGACCTTGCTAGTCTTCTAGTTGAGCTGTTCTTAATCTGAGGTCATTCCACAGATTCCTAAGGAGTCCATGGATAAATTTCTTTCTCTTTCTTTCTTTCTTTTTTTTTTTGGGGGGGAGACAATCAGGGTTAAGTGACTTGCCCAAGTTACACACAGCTAATAAGTATCAAGTGTTTGAGGCCAGATTTGAACTCAGGTCCTTGTGATGGTGCTCTATCCAATGTGCCACCTAGTTGCCCCTCCATGGATAAATTTCAAGGAGTCTGTGAATTTGGATGGGAAAAACCCAACTACATCATTATTTCAATATATTGGTTTCCTTTGTAATCCTTTGGATTTTATTTTATGCATTTAAAGATATTATCCAGAGAAGGGGCCCATAGGCTTTATTAGGCAGTCAGAGTGATCCAGGACACAACAATAGTTAATAATCTCTGGTCCAGGCCAACCCATACCTGAATCAATATTCCAACTACAGCACCCCCGACAGGTGGTCATTCAGCCTTTGAAATAATACCTAATAAATACAACTTGGTCCATGGCAAAGCACAAGGAGAAGAGGTGGGGAAGATCATCACCAACTGTGGGTATTGGGGAAAGCTGCATGGAGTCATATTAGAAAGGAAGGGGAGGAGGAACAGAGCAGGGTATATTGGAGAACAGAGAACAGAGCAGTCTGGTTGGAGCCAAGTTGATGGAGCTGGAGGAGTCATATGGGATAGGGATGGAAAAGAAAGGGGGTACCAGATTATCAGAGGACCTTGAATGACAGCTAGAGGACTACAGAAAAGCTTTCTTCAAGAAGCAATAGGGAGCCACAGCAGGTCTGTGAGCAGTGGAGTGACATGACCAGCTGTGGCGTCTGCTTTGGAAAAAGGGAGCTCTGGGTTCTACATCAAAAGGAAGAAACATTCTTTCCTATAGATAGCAGGGGAGCCTGCATAGTTTGTAAGGAACTGGCTGGTCCTTCCAGTTCCTGGCTCTGGCAGGTGTCTATTTATATTTCCTTTTCTCTGCCAAGTCACCTGACTTTCCAAGTGTCGTGAGCTCCTTTTTCTGGCTGAGAGCCATGCAGCTGGCTTAATGAGTGGGGCTCTGTGCCTGCCACCCATGCCCTTTGTTTTACATTGACTATATAAAGCTCTGGGGGGCTGACTAATGACAGCACTCTGGGACTGGAGAGGCAAGGCTCTGTGTGCCCTGCATTTCCTTGTCCCCCTTTGCCCTGAGGTGTAGCCTCTCTTCTGTTCCAGCTCTTCAGGGCCCCAGATGTTGGCTGAACAGGGATCCACCTCTAGGTTGTGCAATATGGGATTTGTTGTTGTGAAGAACAGACCACTCGTGGAGAACTGCATGTTTGTGAAGACTTTTCCCCCGGGGGGGGGGGGGGAATAGGAAGAAGCCTGGACTCCCAGACCATGCAAACTGGCTCCGCCTGGCTGGTGTGACCTTGGACAAAGCACTCAGCCCCTCAGGGCTTTGGTGTCCCCATCATAAATGGGCTGGTTGAAGCTGGGTACTCCCAGGTTTGAAAATATTACAATTCCATATTTCTGAATCTAAAATTGCCCAAAGAAACAAGTTATATTTGATGTGGGAGTCATAATTCTTTCCCATCTAGTAGAAACTCCAAATAAAGACATTTCTTTTCTTTTCTTTTTTTTTAGTGAGGCAATTGGGGTTAAGTGACTTGCCCAGGGTCACACAGCTAGTAAGTCTTAAGTGTCTGAGGCGGGATTTTTACTCAGGTACTCCTGACTCCAGGGTGGGTGCTCTATCCACTGCGCCACCTAGCTGCCCCCCAAATAAAGACATTTCTATAGTCTCTGGATACCAACCAATCAATGGATAAAGCTTTATCAAGCACTTGCTATGTATAAAGTCTTGAGTTAGATGGAAGGGGTGGGAAATGGAGAATAAACAAGGCAAGATTTCTCTGAACATATTTGTTACAAGGTGTTTGCCTTCATCTTTTCTTTGTTTCCAATGGAGCAGGGTAGGGGTAGGAGAGAAAAATAAATGTGTGTTAATTGAAAAAAATTAAATTAAACTTTTTTTTTTTTTGGTCGGGGTAAGTGACTTGTCCAGGGTCACACAGCTGGTATCAAGTGTCTGAAGCCGGATTTGAACTCGGGTCCTCCTGAATCCAGGGCTGGTGATCTATCCACTGTGCCACCTAGCTGCCCCTTAAATTAAACTTTTAAAGAGGACCCATGTCTTTGGGGGGCATTTGAGTGGCACAGTGAAGAAAGCATTAGGCCTGGAGTCAGGAAGATCTGAGTTCAGATCCAACCTCAGACACTTGCTAGCTGTGTGACCCTGGGCTAATCACTTAACCCTGTTTGCCTCAGTTTCCTTATCTGTAAAATGAGAGGATTGGACTTGATGAGCTCTTAGGTTCCTTTCAGGTCTAAATCTATGATTCTCTGATATCCTCTGATATTTACTTGGGAAATAATAGGGTGCCACGGAAGGCTTTGGAAAACTTGATATAGAAGGATCATTCTGGTAGTTATATGGAAGATCATTTGGGGGGCTTGATGAAGAGGCTGAGAGGAGGGGAATACAAAAATCCTGTGAGCAGGCTACTGTAATGGGCAGGTGATGAGGGCCTCTAGTGGTCCAGCTGGACCTCTTGTCTTTTCCCACACTCTGTTCTAGCCCTGGTATCCTTTTTAATGCCATTTGAGGGAATAAATGTGACATTGGAGGTAGGAACCAATCAAATGTGCCCAGGAGAGTCCCCATAACACCTTGGCTCTCTGCAGGATCCCCAAGTTGGCTAATGACTAAATGGCCTCTGGTTCTGATGATCCAAAGATCTTGGGACACTTGGGATACTCTATATCCTGAAGCTGCGACCACTGCAGATACCCACCTCTGGTTCTGACCCAAGCCCTCTTCCAGATTCTGGTGGTGTCATCAATGGTTGTACCAGGTCCTGTCTCCTTCTGGATTCCAACTGTATCTTTGTCCTGCCACTGGTCAGGGCTGTGTCTCCAGTTAACCCACACAGCCTTCTCTTTTGAGTTAAAAGCACAAAACATCAAGATCCACAGCTTTCAACATTAACTAGCTGGCTGATTTCTTCTGCAAAGCCCCCTTTGTCTCAACACCAGACCAAACCCACACCTTTATAAGGCTGACCCCTTGGGCACTAGAGGATAGGTAGAAATGGGTGAATGAAGGAAAAAGCATTAATTAAGCACCTCCCATGTATAAAACCCTGGGGATACAAACAGAAAAGTTGGACAGTCCCCGCTCTCCAGCTGCCAGTCTGATGGAAAGGTCCCATGGTCCTAGGGGCAGCACCAAAGCAGATGGGAAGGCCTCTTCTTTCATGTCACATCTACTGATAAAATCACAGCTGGGTCTGATGTTGAGCCATTTGACAGAGCCAAGGTGGAAGAATGTTCTTTTCTCTGGTCTTCAGGAGCTGCGGCTGTTAAGGAGGTAGGAGCTGTGGAACCTGCAGAGACAGCTGTCAGGCTGCACTTGGTGGGAAGAGGACTGATTACCTGGGTGATATCTGCAGGGGCTGGGCTCAAAGTTACTGGTTGATGGTCGGGTCATTTTTCAGTCATGTCCAACCTTTGTGAATCCATTTGGGATTTTCTTGGCAGAGATCCTGGAGAGGTTTGCCGTTTCCTTCTCCAGCTCATTTGACAGATGAGGAAACTGAGGCAAACAGGGTGAAGTGACTTGCGCAGGGTCACCCAGCTAGTAAGTGTCTGAGACTGGATTTGAACTCAGGGTGATGAATTTTCCTGACTCCAGGCTTGGTGCTCTGTGAATATGGTGCTACCTAGCTGCCCACTGGTTGATGGGGACCACTACATTTTTTGTGTGCTCTTGGGGTTATCTGCCTGGCAATGACAATTGGTCACTGCTTGTTGGTGGTGGTGCTTCAGATGAATGGAAAGATGAAATTGGTGAGATTTACCACCTCCTGGCTCTGAGAAGAGGGTTCTTCTCTCTTCCTTAGAAGGTGAAACCAAAGTCTTTGAGCAGTCTTTCATTACAGGACTGTTCAATGAAAAGACTGAAGAGCCCTCAGAGAAAAAACACCCCAAGAAATTACCCTAAGGGAGGCAAGATTTGATTGATTTCTCTCAGAATTATTCATAAAGTGCAGCAGATGGCCAACAAAAGGTATCAGGTTCAACATTTTGGGGGTTTCTCCTGTGTGATTTCATCTATTTGAACCTTTGATGGTGACATAATAGTTAGCATTTATATAGCACTATATGATTTGCAAAGATTTTAATATATTAAGATTTCATGTGTTGTTAATATTTCACATGTGATATACAATATTTATTTGATATAGTCAATATCCTTATATATAATGTATTAATATTTTAACAGACTACTCATATTTATATCATATAATATATCTAATATGCTCATCATTTGTTAATATAGTTAATATTTTATATATTTCACATATTATTCAACATTCATGTTTCACATATAATGTATTTTTGTACATATTTCATATATTATTAATATTCTATGCATTATATGTTTATTATTTTTAACATATTTAATGCATTTATATCTAATACATTTCATATATCAATGTTTTCATATATCATTCATGTTTCATATTATATGATATATCTAACATATTTATTAATATACTTTTATATTCCCTATAAGATTTTTATATGTTATTCATTTGATCCTCACAACCATTTGACACAGGTGCTATTAGAACTATTTTATTAATAAGGAAACAGATTCACGGAAAGTTATAGTGACTTGCTTTGGGTTGCACAGAGAGTAAGCATCTAAGGCAGGATTTGAATTTAGGTCACCGTGAGTCCAAGTCCAATCACTGTTCCATTCACTGCACCACCTGACTCTGAATGGTCTAGATTTGGTAAGGATTTATCCTTTCTAGCATTGTTCAGGACTAAGGCTCTTGAAAACTGCCGTCTGTCAGGTGCTTAAAACCAGAAACCAGAAACCAGAAAGGATTTTCTTTCCTCTTTCTTTTTCTTTGTCTATGTCTCCACTGGTAGCTCACTTGAAGATAGTCACATCCCAGAGGCTAAGAGCCATGGAGATATTCTAAGCCTAGGCCTCCCAAGTGTTACGAGTGAGGCCCAGGGGTCAAATGAGAATTTAAAGAGCCCTGTGCTCAGTGCCAGGGTTTTTGGCCAAGATCCAATTCCTGTCCTGCTGGGTCTCCAAATCTAGAAGGGGAACCAGATGCCTCAGGGGGAGGTATTGCTGCATAATGAGTGTGTCAGGTTCCTCGTCAAGGTGATGCGTGAGGGGCCGGTGAGGTGATGGGGCAGGACCTAAGGTCACAGGCCCTCAGTATGAGGTAAAACAATCAGAGGACACACCAGGAACAAATGCTTGTCACGCAGCAGAAAAGCATCTAGCTTCAGCTGCCGGCCAAGGCTCCTGGGCTTGAGTCACATCCCCAGAATTAGCTCTCCTCTCATGCTGGTTGGAAGAGCTCTCTGTGGCCTCTGAGGTGCTACGAGGAACACTAGGTGGGGCCGAATGGGCTTTTGCTTCTTTTCTAGCTCCTAGTGTTCACTGTCAGTGGAACAAGATGCTGCAGGTGCTGGTTGGCGATAGACTGAGACATGAAGGGCTGCCCTTGCCACCAGATCTCTGGCTACCCTGAACCCTTGAATGGGACCGGAGCAGAGGAAAAGAGAGGGTAGAAGCCACTTGAGAGGAGCACATTCCTGCCAGCATGATCATAGGCAAGAGCGAGGGTGGCCCCTGGCAGGGGAAGTAGGGACGTCCCCACTGCCACCAGCTGCTATGCTGGGGTCTTAGGGGGCCCTGGGCACCATGGAGGGAGAGCTACAGCTGGGCTGCCCTATAGGTCCGGGGCAATGTGTAGAGCTGGGCCGGAGAGCCAAGGAGTAAATGCCTGATCTGCTAAAATGACTGAACTGCTGGGGTTGAGGATATTGACATCACCATCCCTCCCCTCTTCCCCCTTCCCTCCCTGCCTCTCCTGGGAAGCGTTTGTGTGTCTGTTCCCTGAATCTCCCTTTCTTAAGTTTGGTTGTTGTCCATTTTCCTTTTGGTTTTCTAAGATAAATTGTCTAATCATTACTGATCTACACATTTCACTACTGAAATGCAGCAGAGAAAAGGTTGTGTGTGTGTGTGTGTGTGTGTGTGTGTGTGTGTGCATATGCATGCAAAGGGAAGGAGAGACAGAGACAGAGGAATCGAAGGAAAAGGAAGAGGACAGAAGGGTTGGGAAGGAGAAGGGAGAAGAGAGGAGAAGAGAAAATGGAAGAGGAGAGATTTTCCTGGCTGGGGGCCAGTTCTCCCTTTCTAGGGTGGGTGGGGAATTTTGGTCTCAGACCTTTCAAGAGAAATGAGTGAGCAGCATTGGCTGTGATAAAGCTCTCTGTGATGATCAGGGAGGTCTTGAACATTTCTTCTTACTGTTTTCTTCCCTTACAGGTTGGAAAGGAAAGCCATCCCCAGAGAGCTGGACCAGAGGGAATGACTAGAAAGTCACACACAAGGCAGGGAGTCTTGATTGGGGAATGACTGGGGAAAGGCAGCAGTGCCAAGAGGGCTGGATTCATGCAAATGCTCTTCCTCGCCAAGCCATCCCAGCAGCACAACTTCACTGTGTGTCTCCATTATTATAGGATCCCGTCATGATAATAATACTGAGTGTGAGAGATCAGTATTAGCAGAGAGAAGGTCATCGATATGCATGGACCTTTAGCCAGTCACAATTGTTGGTGAGAGAGAGAGTTAGGGACGTCACTGGAAAGTGACATGAGGCATTCTGGGTTCTCAGGGCTGTGATGGGTTAGCTGCCCCATCCTGGTCTCATTTCTTTATTCTTGTCTACAAACCCTGTGAGGTGTTGGTGTGAGGTCAGATACAGAGTGGAACTAGTGAGGAGCCATTATCTTTAAATGGGGTTGACCTCTAAGGTCACCACAAAAAAGCCCTCCAATTTTCCCTTGTCCTTATCCCACTTTCCCTCTTATTCTACTTATTTGTTCATGTATCATCCTATCAGACACGGATGGTATAGTTTTATGTTTTGTTATTTTGCAAGGAAATGAAGGTTAAGTGACTTGCCCAGGGTCACACAGCTAATAAGTGTCAAATGTTTGAGGCTGGATTTGAACTCAGGTCCTGCTGAATCCAGGGCTGGTGGTCTATCCATTACACCACCTAGCTGCCCCTATGGTATAGTTTTTCATCCACATGTTCTCCCTGGGCTCACACAACCCTGCTCTTTCCTGATTCTCCTCCAACCTAACCAGCTGTTCCTTCTCAGTCACAAATTACCATTGTAGGATCGTCAGTTTTGTTCCACCTCCTCTGTGAGGGGGCTCATCAGAGCCCCATTTTCTTCCTTCTTCTGTATATTCCTACCTTTTCAGTGATCTCATAAGCTCTCCTGGAGACTACTATCACCTCTACATATGTATTACCAGCCTTTTACTGGACATCCTTGGCTAAATGTCCTTCAAGAATCTTAAACTCTACATGCCTGAAATAGAATTGGGTGTTTCCTCCCTATCCCTCCAAAACCTCTCTTCCTAACTCCCCTATTTCTGGAAGGCAAACCACCATCTATCCATTCTCCTAGACTCCCAACCCTTTGCCTCTTCCTCATCCCTCACACCCCATCAGTTGCCAAGTGCTGTCAATTCTACCTCCACATTTTTTATATCCTACTGATTAATATGTTTATGTTCAAAGTCTTTGAATTTTCTTCTTACTAGGCTCTTTGGTAATGTCAGATTCCCCCTCCCCTTTATTTTCTGCTATTGTTCAGTTTTGGACTCTGTGTCCTCTGATGATAGTTTTCTTTGGGGCTGAAAAAAGCTTCAGAACACTTAAGAACTCTGATCAGTGCAATGTCCTTTCTATCGCAGAAGACTAATGATGAAATATGCTTCCCAGTCTGGGTAGAGGATGAGACTTGTTTTCAGACAAGGAGAATATGATGAAAATTTTTACGTGTGGGTGATTCTTGTTAGTCAATGTGAGGGAAGAGTGATAGTGATGCAAAGAAAAGAAAGAAAGAGAAAGGAAAGAAAGGAAGAAAATGAAAGGAAGGCAGGAGGAAATGAAGGCAGGAAGGAGGAAGGAAGGAAAAAGAAGGTAGGAAGAAAGAAAGAAAGAAAGAAAGAAAGAAAGAAAGAAAGAAAGAAAGAAAGAAAGAAAGAAAGAAAGAAAGAAAGAAAGAAAGAAAGAAAGAAAGAAAGAAAGAAAGAAAGAAAGAAAGAAAGAAAGAAAGAAAGAAAGAAAGAAAGAAAGAAAGAAAGAAAGAAGGAAAGAAAGAAAGAAGGAAAGAAAGGAAGGAAGGAAGGAAAGAAAAAAGAAAGGAGGGAAGAAAGGAAGGAAGTAGGAAAGGAGGAAAGGAAGGAAGGAAAGTAAAAAGGAAATAAGGAAGAAAGAAAGAAAGAGGAAGGAAGGAAGAAGCAAGTCAATGAATCACTTAGAAATACAAAGAAAAGAGCTACACATTCAGAAAGGGACACAGACAAGCCTGCTGCTGTTGGTACTGCCATGTTAAATTTAATATATACTTTAAAAAGCAACCTGTAATTTGCATGAACTGATGATGAGTGAGATGAGCAGAACCAGAACAATATTATACACAGTATCATCAACATTATGTGTTGATCAACTGTGATAGACTAGATTCTTCTCACCAATCCAACAGTACAAGAAAGTTCCAAAGGACTCATGATGGAAAAGGCTCTCCAAATCCAGAAAAATTGAAAAAAAAAAAAGCAACTGTGGAATATGGATGCTGATTGGACCATACTATTTCTTTTGTTTTTGGTGCTGTTGTTTTTCTTTTTTGAGGTTTTTCCTTTTTTGCTCTGATTCTTTTCTTATAACATGACTAATGCAGAAATATGATATATAATATATGATATTATATATTAAATAACACATTATACACTATATATTATAAATATTATATGTTATGATAATATTATTTATATATATATATAAACCTATATCCGATTACCTGCTATCTAGGGGAGGAGGGAGGGAGGGGAGGGAGGGAGGGAGGGGAGGGAGGGAGAAAAATTTGAAATTGGAAATCTTATGTAAACAAATGTTGAAAACCCCCAAAATAAATTAATTTAATAAAAGAATACAGGACAAATAACAAAGAAAAAAAGGCAACCTGTAGTTAAAAGCTCATGGTTTCAGATCAAATCTTCTTTTTCTTTCCTTTGTATCTAGAAGTGGTTTATGTTTGTTGATAATTATCAAGGTCATAATAAAAATATTTCAAAATGTATTTTTTAATTGAAAAAAGCACCCAGATCAAAGAGATCTTCCAAACCCATTTTTAATCTCATGTGTGAAACCAAAACTTCAGGAAGTCAGGATTATTTTTCTATGCTGAAAGCTAAAACAATCTCTTTAGGAGTCCTTGAATTCCAGGGATGAATTGTAGAGCCAGGAATGTACTGACAAAAAAGGTCTGAGATTATCAGAGGAAATTAAAATCAGGAGACCAAAGGTTTGAGTCTTGCATCTTACATCATTATTAGCTGTGTGACTCTGTGCAAATCCATTTCTCTCTCAGATTCATCCTCTGTAAAGTGGTGTTATGGTGGCTAGGTGATGCAGTGGATAGAGCACTAGGCTTGGAATTAGGAAGACTCATCTTTATTAGTTCAAATCTGGCACTAGATACTTGCTGGATGTGTAACTTTGGGCAAATCACTTAATCCTATTTGCCTCAGTTATTCATCTGTAAAAATGAGCTGGAGAAGGAAATGGCAAACTACCCCCAAAATGGGGTCATGAAGAGTCAGACACAACTGAACAACAACAAGGTAGCAAAAACTCTCCTTGTACTATGTCCCTGAAAGTGACACTTAGAAGACTATGCCTTAAATATGCTATAGAAAATGGGCTTTATTTATTTATTTATTTATTAGGCTGATTTTGAAATGGAACAGGAGTTATGATCCAGTAGAAAGAGCTCTGGATTTCAAGCCCAGGGACCTGGATTAGAATCCTGCCTCTTCAGTTTACTACCTGTATGTGTTAGTTTGGGCAGGTTCTCTTCCCTTCCCTGTCTTCTATACATCATTTAGAAAATTAAGATTTTGGACTCATTGGCCTCTAAGGTCCTTTCCATCACTAATATGAGAATCCTAGAGTCCTATGGCCAGAAAAACTAAGTTTGGATGCTGATAGCCTCCTGGCATCTTGCTCCGAATCAGAAACTGGGAGTGGTTCATCTAGGACTGGAACTAATCTCAATTCTTCTTTCCTCTTACACCAACCAATCTTGTTTTCATGTTACCATGAGGGATGCCATGTGAGTTCTACCTGATTGCCAGCATTTATATGGAACTTTGAGGTTGATAAAGCACTGTCCATGTTATATCATTCAAGGGGTTAAGTGATTTACTCGGGGTCACATAACCAATAGGTATCTGATCAGGATTTGAACCCAGGTCTTTGTGGCTCCAACTCCAAGTTCATTTTACCATCTAGTTACCCATTCCTCTTTGTATAAAGGAGGACACTTGAAAGACCTATATGAACTGATGCAAATAGAAGTGAGCAGAACCAGGAGAACATTGTACACAGTAACAGCAATATTGTACAATGTGAATGGTTTAACTCTTCTCAGCAATACAATGATCCAAGAGAACTCTGAAGAACTTATGATGAAAAATACTATCCACATCCAGAGAAAGAACTGATGGAGCCTGAATGCAGATTGGAGAATAATAAGATTTTTACATTCTTTATTTTTTTCCATGTTTTCCCCCCTTTTCATCTGTTTCTTCTTTCACAATATGACTAATATGGAAATATGTTTTCCATGATTACTCATGTATAACCCATATTGAATTGCTTGCCATCTAGGGTGGGGGATGAAGGAGGGAAAGGGGAAATTTGAAATTCAATTTTTTTAAATGTTAAAAATTGTCTTTATATGTAATTGGGGGAAAACAAAATATTATTTTTAAAAAGGACACTGAAACTGAGAAAGGGGAAATGACTTGCCAAGGATTATAGAAATAGTAAGTACACTTCTTAAATTTCAGATTGTAAAGACAGTTGAGTGTAGTGGGTCAGGGCAAGAGAATAAGCATTTATAGTGCCTACTATGTGACAGGTACAGCACTAAGCACTTTTTACAGATTTTATATTATTTGATCTTCACAACAACTGTGAGAGGTAGGTTCTATTAGTATCCTTATTTTGCATTTGAGAAAACTGAGACAAAAAGAGGTTAAGCAATTTGCCCTGGGTTATACAGTTATTAAGTGTCTAAGGTCAGACTTGAACTCATCTTCCTGACTCTAGTCCCAGAGCTCTAACCATTGAACCACCGGCTGCTTAGACTTTCAAAGACTGGACTTTTAGTCAGGAGACTTGGGTTTAAATCCTAGCTCTCATCTAAGTTATTTTAAAAATCTATTACCAAATGTAATTTATGTAAATAACAAATGCCTTGTGACTATTACTAAATGTTAACCTGATTTTAAACTCCTGGGGTATATGCTAGTTTTATACCTCTTACTTAATAGGTCAGGAAACTGGGGCACCAAAAAATTCAGTGATTATCCCAGTGTCACACCAAATTTCAGATTCTTCTGAGTGCTATCGGCTTTCTGCCTTCTTTGCTTCCTGGATCTAATGCAGAATGTCAGAGCTAGAAGGGACCTCAGGTACCATCCTGTCCAACCCAATCATTTTAAAGATGTAGAAAATGCAGCCAAAGCAAAGGACAGCTCATGGTCAGCTGACTCCATTGATATTCATGTAGTGTCAAGAGAACCTGAGAAAAGCCCCCAGCATGTTGGAGCCGCCTCCTTTTATGAACTGTTGAGAGAACATGGGCAACATTTGTATAGCAACCATGAGTGGGTTCTGATGTATCAAAAGAGGGAGCACCCACATTGATGAGATCCTAATTACATTGGAATATTGGAAACTGAGATGGCAGCTGGGTGGCAATGGGTAGAGCACTGACCTGAAGTCAAGAGGACCTAAATTCAAATCCAGCTGAAGGCACTTACTAGCTGTATGACTCTGGGTAAGTCATTAACCTTGATTGCCTCAAAAAAAGAAAGAAAAGAAAAGAAACTGAGGCCCTAGGGGAGGGGGGAGGGCAGGAAGGAGCATTAAACTACTTTCCTAAATTATTGTAGCTAGTAACTGGCAAAGCTGAAACTTGAACTCGAGTGGTTTTCCCACTGCTCTCTTCTGACTACCATCTAATGAATGAAGGACTATGTCTTCCATGTTTGTTTTCTGATGGTTATATATAAGACATCCATGAGGTGAAGCAGAAAGAGAATTGGTGATATCGGCTAGTCCTGGCTCTATCACTCACTGGTTGTATAATGTTGAGCTAATCCCATTCCCTTTATGGGTTTCAGTTTTCACAGCCAATCATCATTGAGGGCAATAGACTAGATGATTGGATTGCCCAAAGTCTCTTTCTCTATGAATCCTCTGGGGTGGGGGGAGACTTGCAAAGCACCTTTACATAATAGTTTGACATTTCTCCAGAGAGCAGGTAAAGTTGAAAACCAGGTGTGTGTTCTTAACTCTAGCTCATCGTTGATTCAATTGTTGCTTTTGCTATTTTCCTGAAAAGAGACAAAAGATTTGTCTTTGGAAATTCTAAAAACCCACCTATCATTGAAGACACTTTCAAATATTAGAGAAGAATCAACTTTATCAAAAGGTCCAGTAAAGTAAAATTTAATATATACTTAATAGGGACAGTCAAAAGAGACCATAATCTTGTCCTGGGCCCCCAAAGCAGGGTTGTTAGGCTTCAGTGCAACAAAGAACAGGAAATTCCAGAGTCTTTGGTAATAACCTTTCCTTCATCCCTCCCTCTTTCTTCTCTGTGGTAACATGTAACTGCTTAATGATAAACAGAAAGGGAAAAGATGTTGCTCACACTTGGAAATTTGAATTTCAGAGTATGAAAAAGAACTGAGTATTATGAGAAGCAGCCTAGAGTAAGAGACAGAAGGCCGAGTTAGAAAGACCTTGGCACTAGACCTACCTTTGACACCTATTAACTACAGGACTCAATTCAGACACATACAGCTGTCATTGTGTGACCAAGGTAAATTCCTGTAACTTATCAGTCTCTCAGGTTATGTTCCAAGACTGTATTTGCAGAAAAGTTGTCCAGCTGTCTTAGTACAAGTGGTCTTCACATTGGCAGTTCCCTAAATAAATGAAATGTGACCAGACAAAGACCAAAACAATGTAATACAAGGATCAGTTAAAGGAACTTGGAAAGTTTAGCCTAGAGAAGACATTTACAAAGGATCCCTCTTCAGGGGGGCTAATCGATGAAAACACAGGTCCAGTTAAAAGAACTTTGAGAGTTTAGACTATAGATGACTCACAAATGATCCCTCTTCAGCGGGGGCTAATCGATGAAAACACAGGTCCAGTTAAAAGAACTTTGAGAGTTTAGACTATAGATGACTCACAAATGATCCCTCTTCAATGGGGGCTAATCAATGAAAACACAGGTCCAGTTAAAAGAACTTTGAGAGTTTAGACTATAGATGACTCACAAATGATCCCTCTTCAGCGGGGGCTAATCGATGAAAACACAGGTCCAGTTAAAAGAACTTTGAGAGTTTAGACTATAGATGACTCACAAATGATCCCTCTTCAATGGGGGCTAATCGATGAAAACACAGGTCCAGTTAAAAGAACTTTGAGAGTTTAGACTATAGATGACTCACAAATGATCCCTCTTCAATGGGGGCTAATCGATGAAAACACAGGTCCAATAAAAACCAACAGTGTCACACAAGGATCAGTTAAAAAAAAAAAAAACTTGGAGAATTTAGCCTATAGAAGACTCTCACAAATGAGCCCTTCAATGCCACTCTAGATGAAAGGCACTTGGTGGATGTAGATCAAAACCTATTTAAAAACATGGCTTACGGAAGGCAGCTAGGTGGCATAGTGGATAAAGCACCAGCCCTGGATTTAGGAGGACCTGAGTTCAAATCTGGCCTCAGACACTTGACACTTACTAGCTGTGTGACCCTGGGCAAGTCACTTAACCCTCATTGCCCTGCAAAAAAAAAAAACAAACAAAAAAATCAAAAACAAAACGATGGCTTATAAGCTTCATAAGTATATTTATTTATTCATTTGTTTGTTTGTTAATTTATTTGTTTATTTGGGGGGGGCAATAAGGGTTAAGTGACTTGCCCAAGGTCACACAGCTAGTAAGTATCAAGTGTTTGAGGCTGGATTTGAACTCAGGTCCTCCTGAATCCAGAGCTGGTGCTTTATCCACTGCAACACCTAGCTGCCCCATCTGCACAGATTTTTCCACAGATTACTGCACCACCAGTGGGGGGAGGGCACACAAGCAGAGAATGCAAGTGAATAGCGAAAAGAAACACAGGGTGCAGACCTGTAGACAATACATGTGGCTCAGAACACACAAGGAGAGAGATCTTGACTTGGTATTAAGAAAAACTTCTTAATAATTAAAGCTCTCTTTGTTTGCAGTATGCTGCCTTGGAAGGTGACGAGCTCACTTCCCTGAAGGTTTGCAAGCAGAGACCACCTGCCTGCTTGTCAGAAGCTTCCTGTTCGGGTGCAGGTTGGACGGTGCAGACCCGAGGTCACTTCCTGCCGTGAGATTCCATAATGCTCTAATTCTGCTCATCAGCCTCTGATAAAGGGGTAAAGCCAGAGTGGGCGACTGGGCCCTTTCCCTCTTTGGAAGGTCCTAAGTGCCACAGGGAAGTGCTGGCTTCCCAAGTCACATCCAGGGCATTTGTCCTACGTTCCCTCTCTCTTCCTTCCGTGACTTCCTCCCCATGTTCCCCCTCCCCTTCACCCTGGACAGGCTTTAGCCTGAACTTGAAATTCCTGCTTAGGATGCTCATGACTCAGACAGCCAATAGAGTGTGTTTTCTGCTCTGACATAAAAAATGTGCCAGGAGTCAAGCTCTGGCTGAAAGCTGAGCTTCCTATTTGTGCTGGCACCCTCTGCCTCCCTGTGAATCTCTGAGCCCTCCCACCCTCACAAAGGTTGGTGTCTATTGTTAGTGGCTGTGGGTGGTGAGCAGAGATGGGAGCCAGCTTCCAGGCTTTGCACAATATCCCCATGGAGCCCATGGAGCCTGACTCTGGAAGAGCCAGTGGAGGGGCGTGGTATTTTCCCACTCCCACTCTGTCTGGCTCAGTCTCCCCGAAGTCAGGGCCACAGTCTATGCCAAACCGCATACCAACACCAGAACCTACTATCCAGAGCTAGAAGAGATGTTTGAGCCCTCTAGAGCGGTCTACTCATTTTATAGAACAGCATACAGAGGGCTGGAGCTGGGAAGAGTTCACGCAGGGAATGAGTGGTGGATCTACTCTTTGATCCCAGGGCTCTTTCCACTCCATAATGTTATCACAACCTCGCCTCTCCCAACCTTGTTGAGTCATAATTGACATTTCCTTTTAACTTTTTAACAAAATACAAAAAAAAAATTTGGAGGCAATTGGGGTTAAGTGACTTGCCCAGGGTCACACAGCTAGTAAATGTCTGAGGCCGGATTTGAAAATAAATTTTCTAAGTCCCACAGCTTCACAACAGAAATGTCAGGGTCATTCTCACACGTTCTTGTTTAGGGTGAATATTTCTGTCTCCTGGAAGCCTTCAGCAGACCCATTCACCAGGGCTCCCTGGGGCTGCTTAGCTAAGGCTATTACACCTCTCCTTTAGACACAAGAAGCCCCAGCTCTAACCATTCAGACTGGGAAGTGGCTGGGTATGAAGTCAGAGGATGTGGGTCTTAATCCTGTTTCTGTGGCATCGGGAGATCTTGGGCAGGTCACTTCCTCTCTGGGCCAGTTTCCTCATCTATATATACAATGGGACAGAGTAGACCAACAGGAAGGCCTCATTCACCTCTAAATAGGAATGAATCCAGGAAGTCCTGGGTCCTGCATCTGACACATTCTGCTTGTTTGGCCCTGGGTAAATTATTGTACTCTTCAGTGCTCTGGGCAACTCTTTAAGATTTTAAGTTTCAGGGAAGATGTCAGCCTACACCAGTGGAGAGAACTTCCTCACCCCAGAGTTCTCTGTATCAGCAGTTCTCAAAGTGTGGTCCACAGGCTGTTGGGAATCCCCAAGAACCATTCAGGGAATCTACCAAATCCAAACAGTGATGTTATTTGCCTTCTAAAATGCTCCTTCCTTTGCCAACCACCATCTGTATGAAAATTAATTTTTCTTCATATATTTCAACCAAAGCCATAGACTGCAACAGACTGGATGCAGAAGCAGATAAGAGGACTGCCTTCTATTAAGTCTACTATTAAGATAGTAAAGAGATTCATAAAAGTATAAAAAAGATGCCTCTCTTCTCACTATGTTGTTTTTTTAAATTTGGGAAAATATAGTCATTTTTCACAAGATATTGTTTATGTGAACATGGAATGAGTTTTATTTTCTTGCAATGAATATTTTTAAATTATTAATTTAAATTTTTAATATAGTAAATATCAAGAGATATAAGCAGAGGTGTGCTCGTAAATGTTTAACAACAGGATTGCTGAAATATGTACAAATGACACACTTTTAACTTTAATCTGAATTATTAATATTTCATCCATCACTTTATTAAGTCTAGACAATCAATAAAACAGTAAATCAAGCCTTGATTTGTAGGCAATCTACCAATTTTCAAGATGTAAATTTCACGGTGGAAATTTAACACAATCTGCTCTTGTGAGCTGAGTTCAAGCTGGTTTCAGGGCACCTCTGGTATAAGCCACCTAACAAAAAAGAACCAAACCTCTTTGGGATCCTCAATAGTTTTTAAGAATGTATAGGGGTGGGGGCAGCTAGGTGGCACAGTGGATAGAACACCAGCCCTCGATTCAGAAGTACTTGAGTTCTGGGCAAGTCACTTAACCCTCATTGCCCCACAAAAAAAAAAAAAAGAGCGTATAGGGGTTCTGAGACCAAAAACTCTTGAGAACCACCACCCTATGCTAATGATATCATAAGTCTAGTCCTTATTCTCCATGATCTGAATTTTAACACTAACTCTCCCTCTTAATAACAGTGCGACCTTGGATAAGTGGCTTCAGTTTCCTCATTTATAAAATGGGAACATTGGCCTCAATGATCTCTCAGGTCCTTTCCAACTGTACCTACTGCAAAGCAAGGTGTCCCTCTGATTACCTTCAAGTTTCCAGGCCATGGGCCATGTATATGGGTTGATTTATTGGCAGCACGGATCTCAGGAGGGAAGGGGAACATTTCCAAAGGGGCATTTAGTGGGGCAAGGGAATGGAAGAGGTGAGTGTATGCCAGTGGTAGGGGAAGAAATATTTTTATTGGAGGCACAGTCGATGAGCAGATTCGGTACTATTTGGTATCAGATTTGGTTCTGAAAGGGATATTAAAAATATATAGGGAAATCCCCTCCATGAATTGAGGAGGAAGCTGAAATCCGGAGAGAGGAGGGACTTGTCTTCCGGTGGCACAGGCCCTGGAGGACCAACTGGGACCAAGCAATCCATGTGGCCCTAAGGCAAGGGTAGGTATTGAGGCAGAAGCTCAGAGCCTGGGAAGCATGGGCCCTTTTACCTTTGGCATCTGTGGCATGTGGAAGGGTTCACAGGTGTTGGTGTTGGTCTAGGTCATGCCTTTTCTTACCGCTGTGTTTCTACCCCTGGTCCCACCCCGAGTATGCACCAATGAATAGGCGATAAAGCTCAGCTATCTAGTCCCAGGTGAGCTGGTGTTCCCAGATTCCTCTGTAGCACAGGGTGCCACGTAGTACGGGACAAGGGAGAAACCCTGGGAAAGTACCTTGTGGTCCATCAGGATCACCAGCTTTTCCCTTGGAACTGCCCCTATTTTTGATTCTCTCGGCCCTAATTTACAGGAAGAGGCAGCCTGTCAGTGTGTCCTTCATACCTTTGAGTCTCCTCTCCGCCTCTGAATAACCAAGAATTCCTTCAGTGAAGATACTTTCCTGATAGGGAAGCTGTCGGCTTTGCCTTTGGTTGGTCATCTGGACAGATTGGGGTGGGGGAGTCACCCGCCTGCTTGGCTCACACTTTTGCCCACAAATCAGACCCAGAAGTCAAAAGGACCAGCCCATTCCCGTTTCCCACACAAGCCCAGTCACTGAGGAGGACAAAGAGAGGAGAGCCCTTCTCTAGCCCTCGGCCCTCAGGGCCCCTGGGACTGAAGAAGAGGAATGGCCCTGCTCCCTCCCGCGTATCCTTGGTTTCACCCCTCTGGTCTCCCGAAGACTCCCCCTCCCCGGTGTTTCTCTAATCCTCAGTCTCCTCCCAAGTCCCGGCTCGCTCCTGCTATGGACAATCGGCATTCACTGACTCCTCGGAGAGGACAGACAGAAGCCAGACTTTCTCCCCAGGGGTTCATCGGAGCCAAGCCGGCCCCTCCTGCTCCGTCAGTCCGTCTGTGCTCAGCAGCAGTCCCTCCCTCTCTGCCCTCCTCCCCTCCCAGGGCTCCCTGTCGCCGTAGGGATCAAATACAAACTCCTTTGTCTGGAACAGTCTGGCTCCGGCTTCTCCTGCCAGACTGAATCGTCCTAACGCGCCTCGCCCCCGCTGGTGCCCGCCGGACCAGCTGCCCTGCTGGTCTTCCACAGGACATTCCCCCTCCCACCACGTCTCTGTGCCTAGGCCAGGAATGCCCCCTTCTCCTTGCTCTCGACCTGCTGGGAATCGAGGGTTCTTTCCAAAGCTCGGTCCAACCCTCTACCCCAAAGGCCTTTCCTGCTTCTGAGCAGCCAGTGCCGCCCACCCCCGCCTCCAAAAATGACCCAGGGCTCATTCTGAATCCATTTTGTATTGGCTGATCTGCTGTTAGGCTGTCCAGCCTCTCCCGCAATTTAATAAACTTGAGTTTGACACTTCCTTGAAGTAATGTAGTTTACTCCCCTCCTTTTCTTCCCTTTTCTTCCTTCTCCCTTTTCCCCTTCCTTCCTCCTTATTTCCCTCCTTGATTCCCTCCTTCCTTTCTTTCCTTTTATTATTTCTTGCTTCATCTCTCCTGCTTTTATCTTCCTCTTTCACCTTCTTTTCTTCCATTCCTCCCTTTTTTCCATTTTTCCTTCCTTCTTAACAAAAGTTTAAAGACCTAGCATGATTTTTTTTTTTGCGGGGCAATGAGTGTTAAATGACTTGTCCAGGGTCACACAGCTAGTGTCAAGTGTCTGAGGCTGCATATGAACTCAGGTCCTCTTGAATCCAGGGCTGGTGCTTTATCCACTGTGTCACCTAGCTGCCACTGTTAGCAGGATTCTAATGAAGAAATATGAGAAGATACCTCCAGCCCACCCCTTCATGGAGATGGGATGTATCTATCAGTGGTGCTGATTTCTTTTTTTTTTTTCCTTAAAAAATGTTATTTGTTACATAGGACAGTTCTCCCGGAAGATGGGGAGGGAAGATACTGGGGGTAACTGTGATGATGTGTGCAAGAAGTGAGTATGAAAAAGAAGCATTTAAAATATTACTGTCATGTTTGTGGGAGATCTGGGCTCCTTTAAGTCTTAACCCACCATCATCACTTTCCCACAATTCCATTGTGAGCCGATTTCCCAGGTGTGAATGTTGACACTAGAAATGTAACAACTGGCTCCCCTGAGCCAATTCCAGCTGGCTCCAGCATACCTATCTCAGCGGACAGAATAGAAAACTGAGGCCAACCATGCCTGCCCATGCCACATCCTTATGTAAGTAGTAAAGCTAGACACAGAAGCCAGGTCTTTCGTCCCCCAAACTCCTGCTCTCTGCTATAACATGTGATTGTGGCTTGTCTCTGATGTCCTCCTTCCCTAGAAGCCCTTTTAACTTTGGAGTTATGGCCTGTGTCGATGGATTTCAAGCCTATTAATGTTCTGTGCCCAGATTGCTTTGGGAGACACCACACTAAGGGCCTGAGTCACTCCCAAAATGTAAGCTAATCAGTATACTTCTCCAAGACTCTGTTTCCTCGTTTGCCAAATGGAAATAGTAACACTCGTCCTGTACTTCCTATTGCCCCGTTCTGAGACCCGTGAGGACATGTGCAAAGCGGAGCCGGAAGAAGGACCAAGGCCACTGGGACAAGTCTGTGTTTGTGCCACTAGCTAGCTGGGCGGTCACGGGGAAATCGGGACAGCGTGCACTTTTGGGGTCAGAGGACCGGGGTTTGATATCTGGCTGTCGCTGGCTCAGACCAATGAGGTCATGGACAAGTGACCACTTTAGGCTTGCACCTTCCAGTTCTCAGTCAATATCCTACGATCCACCCCTCTCCCGGGACTCAGTTTCCTCTGTAAAATGAGGAATTGGACTAAGGGATCTACAAATTCCTGTTCAACTCTGGTTTTCTGTGAGATGTTCGGTATTCACACCACTGTGTCTTCCTTGGAAGGATACAGTCTCTGGATTAGCCCATTGGCATGATACTTTAGTATGCCTGCCCACAGAAAGAGGAAGCCAGTGGGGAGTTATGGTGCCATTGGGAAACAAAGGCTGGACTTTAGTTTCCTCCTCTGTACAAGGGTGATTTAGATGAGGTGATTTCTTTGTTTGCTTGTTTTTGTGAGGCAATTAGGGTTAAGTGACTTGCCCAGGGTCACACAGCTAGTAAGTGTCAAGTGTCTGAGGCCGGATTTGAACTCAGGTCCTCCTGAATCCAGGACTGGTGCTCTATCCACTGCGCCACCTAGCTGCCCCGATGAGGTGATTTCAATGAGCCCTTTGGGGGTGAAATCTCTGGAGAGGCTAAGCTCCTTTGAAGGCAGGGACTGTGGAGCTTTTGAGTTTGATCTCTACAGCCTGGCACATGGTAAATGCCCCAGTGTTTGCTGATTGGCTTATTGTATCAATGAGTATTGGAGACTGGCCTCAGAAGCAGAAAACCTCATTATGACACCTACTGGCTTAGTGACCTTGGGCAAATCATTTAGTCTCGCAGTGGTCTAGGCAACACTCTAAACCTGGTAGTTGAAGATCGAGTGCCAAACTGCATTGGTGTAGAGTTTCCTTATGTGGGAGTTCTCTAAGCTAATGAAATCACAGGGGTAATCTCTATCCCTCTCCTAGCTGACATTGGGAAGATAGTCAATGGTGTCGTTGAGGTGGCACCACAATGCCTAGCGCTTTGGGTCTGGAGTCAAGAAGACCTGAGTTCAAATCCAGTCTCAGACACACTTACTAACTGGGTGAGCTGGGCAAGTCACTTGGTCTCTGTTTGCCTCCCATTCCTCACCTGCAAAATGGGGATAAAAATAGGACCTACCTCCCAGGGTTGTTTTGTGGGTCAGATGAGATTATGTTTGTGAAGCGATTAGCACAGTACCTGGCACATAGTAGGCACTCAATGAAATTTATCCACTGACTACTTTAAAGTTGGCACAGTAATTTCCAATCAACATCCCTGCAGGAAAGGTTAATATTTGTATTGCCAGCGCCGTTTTACATTAGAAGAAACCAAGGCTCAGAAAATTGTATGACTCACACAGGCTAGACAGGTAGTAAGTCTCTGGGCAGAGATTTGAACACAGACAGGAAGTTCCCTTAGTCAAGCAAAGAGAGTGCCCAGCTCCTGCTTTTGCATCCTAAAGTACTCTGGTAAAAGTCGCATCCTGTACCAGAGGTCCGTGGCTGACATTGACTGTCAGCAGAGGATATTTGTGGTTTCCTTATCATCCCTTGTCCCCCTGTCCCCTACACCATAGCCTCAAACCCCACCCCCCAAATGGTCCAACCACAAGTAGATCTGGCACTGACTCCCAAAATTCCATAGGCACTCCCTTTCTCAATGCATCCATCCTGCACGCACTTCTGGGGTTTGATTCTCAGCATATAACTCTAGCAACACTGCAATAGACCGCAGCACACTATTTTTCACATTCTTTCATTAAGCAACAAATATGATGATGATGATATTATGTATGACCCATATTGAATCCTTTGCAGTCTCAGGAAGGGGGGAGGGGAGGGAAGGAAGGAGGGATAGAGATTGGAACAGAAAAATATACTAAAAATATTTAACCTGAAAAAAATTAGAAATGTTGGCCCACTTATACAAGAGCAAGAATTGGGCCTGTTGCCACTTTAAGCTGTTACCCCAGGTTTTCTGACTTGTGATCAGAAAGTCAATGGAGCGAGAACCATTTCTCTCTCTTCTCTCCCTAGAAGTTTGTTCATAGTTACCATTCCTGGTTCCAACTGATCAGATGGAAGCTTTAGGGGTGAAGGGTGGTTTCTTCCAGTCATGAGTGACTCAATCTCTCTACACTAAGGGACTTTTACTATGAGATGATGAGAAGCCTTCTAATTGATGACTCATTGGAAATACCAAAGGGACCAGCCCAACCCCTCACCTCTCTCTTGGCTTTGACTTGCTGGTGGCAAGTAGACACTTTAGAATTCTGCAAAGAGATGGAGGGAGGGACAGGTAGCACTCATTTTCCTCGTTTCTCTGCCATTACCAACATGGGGGCACGAAGCCAAGGAGGCAAACTAGTTCTACTTTCCAAGCTTTTTTCACTTTGTCTCCTTTCCCGAGAAGATAACTGATGAGGGCTCTCGAGAAGGATGTGTCCAGGTTCAGGCAGAATATCTAGAGGTCCTCAGAGGTTGGTTGCTAGGGATACAGGTGCAGTTGATTCTAGAAAGAACTGAGGACCAAGCTCTGGGCAGGTCGGCTTAGAGTGATAGTGCAGAGTTGAGGTGATATGTAAAATATCTAACCATTGATCTCACCAACTGTTTTATGTTCTTATGAAATTTGAGAATCGTCCTCTTCATAGACTGCAATAGGATGTACAAGTTGTTGTCAAATCCTATTCAGTTTATGCACAAATATTTTAAGTTTAGCATTTGGGTATAAAAATAAATTATCTGTCTCATTATGCATTGAGGTTTTTTTTTTCCCTTCTCTCTTCTGGGGGATGGGAACCAAAAAATAAGATTGTCCTAAGGGATTGGAGGTGGTTTGGGATAATAATTGTGAGGACAAGGAGCATAGCTTTCATCATTAGAGACAGGCACCCCCAGAAAGGAATCTAATCCAAGTTGCAAACCAGCATTCCTTTAGTGGAAAGGGGAGCAGCCAAATGCCATAGCCCATGTGGGCACAGTAGCCAACCATCACTGTTAGAAAAAGAATCCATTGCATTAATGATACTCCATCCCTGGGCCCGCAGATGTCTTCCATTGACAGGGTTGCATGCTCCTCTTGGAAAAACCCCAAAGAGAATATTGTCTAAAATCACTTTTTTGTTGTTTTTTGTTTTTACAGGGCAACGAGGGTTAAGTGACTTGCCCAGAGTCACACAGCTAGTGTCAAGTGTCTGCGGCCAGATTTGAACTCAGGTCCTCCTGAATCCAGGGCCGGTGCTTTATCCACTGCACCACCTAGCTGCCCCACTTTTTTTAAAAATTAAGATGTTAGCCCCAAATGTCACAGAATTCTAAGGAATTGCTAGCAAGAAAAAAAATGTTTTTCATGTTACCAATTTTATTTTGTGCACTGCATTTTATAGGTTATTTCAAAGTTACTGTTAGGAAAAGTGTCCATTATCAGAATTAATGTTTTGTTATAAAAAATGATATACAGAGGGGGCAGCTAGGTGGCTCAGTGGATAAAACACTGGCCCTGGATTAAGGAGGACCTGATTTCAAATCTGGCCTCAGACACTTGACACTTACTAACTATGTGACCCTTGACAAGCCACTTAACCCTCATTGCCCTGGAAAAAAAATTATATACAGAAAATGGGGGATTGACTGTACACTGAGGTCAGTACCAGCGTAGTCTTCTGCCTTTTTCAATTTTGATTAAAATTTCTCAGAAGCTTGGACTTTTTCTGATTAGAGGCAAATTTTGTGTAACCAGCTTTAAATGAGGGAGCTGGTCCAACTTGGCTGAGTTTCTGGTGGATAACGTGGGAAATTTCCAAGTTGGGTAATTCCCAGTACCTTATGAGGTTATTGAGATAGGAAGAGGCCTGCTTTGGGGAGATGACTGCAAGCACGTGAATTTCCGGGGGATTTTTTTTTCTTTTTAATCACTTTTATCAATGAGGCCAGATCAGCCCTAAGATAACTGGATTTTTTTCTTTGGGAAGAAAATCTCTTATTCAGCACAATGGCTGACCCTTTCCTGTTTGCTGCTCTTGGCATAGCTGACGACTGCTGAATTATGCTACATCCTTTAGGGTGACAGAATTTCTTTCAAAAGTGTCCTTTGAAAAATATTATTTTGTTTCTCTTCTATTATTTCATATCTCATCAGGTGATTTGTTTTTAAATTCCATGAGCTATTCTCTCAGCAAGCATTTATACTTTGCAACAAAGAATTTTAAAAGTGCAAAAAGCAATTTAACATAACTGACCAAAGCATAACCACCACATAACCCCCCCACATTAGTCATATACATTATATATGCATATAATATACATTAGAGTAAATATGTCATATACACATTACAGTAATATATATGTACATACACGTATGTGCATATATATACACACGTGTATACACACATATATAGTTTTTGTTCACTGGTTTCAGTCATTTCAGTGATGTCTGATTCTTCATGACCTCATTTGGGGTTTTCTTGGAAAAGATACTGGAATGGTTTGCCATTTCTTTCTCTAGTTCATTTTATAGATGAGGAACTGAAGCAAACAGGGTTAAGTGACTTGCCCAGGGTCACACAGCTAGTAAGTGTCTGAGGTTGGATTTGAACTCAAGAAGATGAGTCTTCCTAACTCCATGCACAGAGCTATATCTATTATGGCATGCCGTTATCTATGTCTTCCTTATTTGATATTCAATTCAGAGATTTTTTCCCCTGCTCAATTAACAACTTCTTTTCTTATCCTAGGTGAATTAATTTCCTTAGTATAAATTTTAAAAATTTCTTCTAATCAAAATTATCTGGTATATCCTTTGTGATCGACTCCATCTCTTATAAGATTAAGAACTTTTCACTAGTTATAGAAAAAAAGTGCCTGATCTGTTTCTCCTCTAATTACCTTATGGTGTGTCCTATCACATATCCACTTCGAATATTACTTTTATAGTGATGATATGTGATAATTGTGTTATATTATATAAGATGTTGGTCTAAACCTAATTTCTGCCACATTGTTCATTCTACCATTCCTGGCAGTTCAAGTCAAAATTTGGAGTTCTTACCCAGGTAGTTTATGTCTTTAGGTTTATGGGTTATCAAGCTCATTTGATTCTGATTCTTCCCTAGGTAGCCTTTCCCACTGAACTACTTTTCTATTTTTTAACAAGTACCAAATAGTGTTAATGATTACTACTTTATAGTATAATTTGAAGTCCAAAAGTGCTACAATTCTTCTTTCATTTCTTAAAAATATTTTCATTGATATCATTCATTTTTACATCCCCTACATTTCTCCCTATATCTGTCCTCCTCCTTCTCCCTCCCTCCCATTCCTTACAACAAATGTTTTTTAAAAATAATAGCATTTACATAGGCCATATCTGATGTATTTATATTTAAGCTATATGTGATTATATCCTTAGGCCTCATTCTTTTCTTTTGACTTTGAAAAATTTGATATGGATTACAAAAAAGGCACAGTTTTTGGATGGATGTTTAAAAGTAATTTCCTAATTTTACTTTTTCTGTCTGGTTAATCTTCTTGGAAAGAGGGGCATTTTAGAAATATTCTGACTAAGAGAGTAAGGTGGATAGCATTTCCAGGTGAATAAAATAGCAAAACAGCAAAAAAGAAAAATGAAAACAAAGAGACTCCAGGATTTGGAATAAAATAAACAAAACATCACAAAGGAGTGTGGTGTAATGGGAAGTATAGTCAGCCCCTGATATTCCTGTGTTTATCTTTCCTGACTTCAAGTATTATTTTTTTAAAAAATTGTAACCTCATTTACACTTTGACATTGGCAACCATGCATTCTCAGTTATGTGCAGCAGAGAAGAAAATGAGAGGCATTATGGGTTCATTTGTGGAGTGTCAGGGATCCTCCTAGGCATTTCACTGGTCTTGTTCACCCTACCGTTCTTCACAGTGCATTTGTTACATATTTTCATCGTTTGTTGATCCCATCATCAACTGCAATCTCAAGGTTAAATTTCAACTTGCCTCTGCTAGGCTCCCATACTCAGAAACCCTTCCATGTGAAGCAGACCTCCCTGATAGATTATTTCAAGCTGGCGTATCCTGCTGATCTTCAATACCCATCCACTAGCTGTGAAGGACAGAGTATCAGAGGTGATATCAAGGTCTCACCAGTCTTGGTGTCTTGACGGAAGAAACTAAAGTCCCAGCAACCTCTGCCTTGGTTTTCAGAGGATGGACAAGATACAGAGATTTATAGCAATATAGTATATAGTACCATGCCCTTACACTGCCAACTGACATGATAGAAGATAAGATTCAGGTTTAAAATGTTTTTGTTTTAAGAATTTTATTTGCTGTATGGTATTTCTGGCACTTTAGATTTCATGTTATGAAAAGTGAATATTGTCTGAAATAACTTTTTTTTTAATTGAGATGTTAGCCCAAAAGGTCAAAGAATTCTAGGGAATTATTAGCAAGGTAAAATGTTTTTCATGTTAAAAATTTTATTTTGTGTACTTCATTTTATGGGTTATTTCAGAGTTACTGTGTTAGGAAAAGTACCCATTGTCAGAATTAATGTTTTGTTATGAAGAATGATATGCAGAAAAGGTTATTTTCAGAACTCTCTACTGAAAGATTACAGTTTTTGGTGATCTCAGGAACTTAACCCCCTATCTCTCATAGGTTCAATGTATTCACCGTTCTTACTTTTCTGATGTTTTCTAGGAATGTTACCCACAAGAAAGTTGAGGATTGACTGTACACTGACTTCAGAGTCTGGAGAAGGATAGTTGAAATATGGCTCCACTTCTTACTAGCTGTGTGGGTTTGGGGAAAGGTACTTAAATACTTTATGCTTTGGTTTCCTTATCTGTAAGATGATATTCATGTTATCTACCAAGGATTGTGGAGAGAGAAGCACTTTGTAAACCTGAAAATAAATGTTATTTGAAAATGAACAATAGCAGCATTTTATATCATTTTAAGGTTTGCAAAGGGCTTTTCGGTTATTCTCATTTGAAATTCACGATAGCGCTATGAAGCAGGATTATTACCTCCATTTTACAGATTTTAGAAATGACGCTGCCTTTTTTAGATATGTTGAATTCTTCTCCTTCCATTATTTTCTCCTGAATTTTGCTTGGGGACCTTCAGCAAGGGAGATCTACCCTTTGGAGCTGTGGAAATGAGTCAAGAAGACCAGACTCACTTCCACCTCTGACACTTGCCATCTGGGGGACAGCTGGCAAGTAATTGTAACTTGGTAAACCTCAATTTCCTCATCTGTAAAACTGAGACAAAAATAACGATTATTAACGCAGTATACACCACAGGTGGTTGTGAAGATCAAATGCAATCATGGGTGTAAAGTGCTTGCAAATCTCAAAGTGCTCTGCAAACTTCCGCTATTCTTATCGTTATCTCTCAGGCAGCAATTCCACTTTTTGGAAAGCTCTAATTGATGGTGATTTTTTTCCTGACACCAAGCCAAAATCTATCTCTTCCACTTCCACCCATTGCTTATGTTTCTGCTCCCTGGGGCCTGGCAGAAACAGTCTCAACCCTTTTCCCTAGGACAGTTCTATAAATACATGAATGCTGCTCTCATGTTGCCTGCCCATGGTTCTCTTCTCCAGGCTAAAGTTGGATGAATTTTGTGCTCCAGTGTTCCTTCAGAGCTCAAGGAGTCAACTGATCAATGTTTGTGTATCTTAGGACTTCCATCCAGCCATGATGTCTTATTCATCTCTTTTTGAAGACTGCTTTATTCATGCAAATTAAGGAAACTCAAGCTGTTTGGACACCATATCTGGATTGCCAAATAACAATGTGATAATGTCTGTACGCCGGCCTGGGAGTCAAGAAACCTGACTCTCAAGGATGTTGCTGCCACTGTGAGGCTCTGGGCAAGTCTGTCACTGGACTTCATTTCCCAATTAATAAAGTGAAGGGGTTGGACTGACTAATAATAACACACACTCCCATAGATTTTTATATTTTAAAATTTATGAAGGGCAGCATGATGTCATGGATAGGGAACCAGCTTTAGCGAATAGATCTGAGTTTAATTCTTATCTTTTACATATATTAGCTGGGTGACCATGGACAAATTATTTAACATCTGTGGGTTTCATCTACCTCCTCCATAAAAGAAAGGACCTGTTTATCATCATCATTGTTGTTTTCATGATTATCATCATCGTCATAATTGTATTAAACACCCACATTTATCTAGAACCTAAGGATTTTCAAAGTTTTCACTTCCAGCAGAATGTAAACTCTTTGAAGGCAGGAACTTTGTTGTACTATGGGCTAAGTAGATGCCAATAAATGGTGGATTGCCCACTTTCTTTAGGACAGTTCAACTCACTGATCTCTCCCCTCTCCACCCCCTCCCCAACCAAGCAAAGGAATTATGCATCAGACATAAAGTAATTGCAGCTAAATCCACAGAAAGGGATTGAATCCCTGACTAGATAAAAATACTTGACTGAAATAAGTGAATAAATTAATTTAAATGATGATGATCACAATAATGATGAGGCCGATTATATGTTGCCAGCCTAGCTTTGCTCCATTTGGATGGATCACTTAACTCTCATCAGCACTAGATTTGGGACATTCTGATGCTATTAGTCCTTGACTTTTCTTTTGTCTTTGGAGGCATTTAGTCAAATAAGGACCCCCAAAATCTGGAATTTGGCTTGGAAGTGGACCAGCCTGTGGCCACAATACCACATAATGAATTCTTTTTTTCCTATTTGGGTCCCATAGTGAGTGATTCCTGCAGCCATTTCTGTGTCTGACACTAGGTAATCCTTAACAGGTTTCCTCATTTGCCTGCTACCCTAGAGACAGGGAAGGGCTTGTTGTCAAGATTTTTGGAACCCACGGATGGAACCTATTTTGATGAATAAAAACGCAGTTAAGTTTGAGAGTTTGTGTTTATTTCTCTTCAAAACCTTACCACAGCATCGTGGATAGAACATCAGACTCAGAGGTGGGAAAAAACTGGGATTCATTGTCTTCTCAGATACTTACTAGCCTTGTGACCCTGGGCTAGTCATTTAACTACTCCTGACCCTCGTTTCCTCATGTATACAATAAAGGGATTGGACCACATGACCTCCCAGGTGCCTTCCAGCTTTAATTTCTCATGGTTTGGCTTTTATTACAAACCCAACAAGAAGTTTTGGCATTTCTGATATGTGGCCCAACAGGAAAAGCTGTAATCCCTGACTCAAAATGAAGGTAGTGCTGACAGAGAAGGGATTAATGTGAGGTTCTGAAGAGCCTTGTAAGCCTTAGGACATGTCCTATTCTTCTAGATTTCAACAAAGGGTATTGCTCAGGTCAAGGGAAAAAAATCTACTCAGCTGAGCCTATTTCAACATACCTAAAAATGGCCTCAGCATATGAGTTGTTGTTGTTTGACCTTCATCATTGAAGAGGACCATAACATCTGGGTGATGTCATGACTTACAGTGAATTGGAATTGAGTAAGGGAGGGCTGTGCAAAGTCACCAACCTCACTCTCTCCTCCAGAGTCATCTGGGTCCAGTAGTGATATATAGATTAGGATAACTGGATATGACCCCAGATGTTTAAGACAATTAGGGTTAAATCACTTGCCCAGAGTTACACAGCTAGTAAGTGTTTGAAGTGAGATTTGAACTCAGGTCCTCCCAACTTCAGGGCCACTGCTCTATTTACTGCTTCACCTAGTTGTACCAGCATGTGGATTGTATTGATGCTAAATCCTCCAGACAGTACCAACAGCAATACAGTTCAACAGACCTTTTAAAAGCCTGAGATAGGACTATGGGCTGGAGATGCAACATGTTACTGATAAGACAGGGAATATCCCTCTTCACAAAGAAATCTAGCTCTGAGCTGAAGATTAATCCTGGGAAGGTCTGACCTCTAAAAGAGTCTGCCCTTTGAAAGAAGGGATGAATATTCTTGCACCCCATGGCTCACTGAGGGAAAATGGAGATGAGGTTCATTGTGAGTTAAGCTCCTGATGTCACTTCTCCCTTTCATAGTCAAATTCCTAGAAGAAGTCATCTACACTTGATGACTCTATTCTCCATTTCATCCTCTTCTTCCAGACCCTTAAAGTCCGGCTTCCAAATCTATCACTTATTTGAAACTGTTCTAGACAAGGTTATCAACAATCTATGAATTACCAATTCCCATGACTTTACCTTAAACCCTGACCTTCTGTACCTCCCTGAAGCTTGTGTTAACTACTCTTTTCTCCTAAACTCTTTCTCCTTTCTGCCACTTATTCTTTCTCATTTGCTGTCCATGTGTCTGACCACTCTTTCTCAGTCTTCTTTGGGGATAACTATCTTTGTCCTACCTATATGTCCTACCATATGTTACAAATATGGATGTGAAAGGTGAGGGAAAGAGAAGAGCTGGGAAGAAGGAATGATTTGGGGAAGGAGGAATGATGAGTTTTGTTTTGGCTATGTTGAATCTCAATGATCCCTGAAGAACATTCAATTGTGGATGTCCAATAGGCAGCTGGGGATGTAGGACTGTAGCTCAAGGCTTCTAGAGACTGGTACTGGATACATAGTTATGGGAATTGTTTCTATGGAGGTATAATTGAATCCATGGGAGCTGATGTGGTCACTGAGAGAGAAAGTGTAGAGAGAAGTGTGTCTATCCCAAGGCTTTGTCTTAGTTCCTCTTCTCTCCATCTCCATCTTCACCATCTCTTGTCTGGACTATCACAACAACCTCCTAATTGGTCTCCCTGTTTCCAGTTTCTTCCCTCTCCAACCTATCCTCTGCATAATTGTCAGATTGATGCTTCTTAGCATAGTTCATACTTTAGAAAAACATAGTGTCCCCCCCTCTCTGCCAAGACGATTCAGTGATTCCCTCTTGTATCAAGGAAAACATATGAACTCCTCTTCCATTTGGCATTTTAAAGACTCCCTCAAATACACTACAGTTAAGCCAAACTAGACTGCTTGCTTACCTCTGTACATGAAATTATTTATCTTTGCAAAGGCTTTCTTCCTTTCTTGCCTCTTCCTCATGCAACCCGAAGCTTCCTTCAAAGCTCAACTGAAATGCCATAAAGAAAAAAACTAGTCTTTTCTCTCAAGGATCTCATAGTCCGAAAGGAACTAGGAGACACCATAGTCTATAGAGTCAGGAAGTCCAGGAGAACAGAGTTAGGAAGACTCATTTTCCTGAGTTCAAATCTGGCCTCAGACACTTACTAGCTGTGCGACCCTGGGTGAGTCACTTAACCCTGGTTTGCCTCAATTTACTCAACTTTCAAGTGAGTTGGAGAAGGAAATGGCAAACCACTTTAATATCTTTGCCAAGGAAACCCCAAATGGAGTCACAGAGTCAGACACAGCTAAAGATGACTGAACAGCAATATCTCACAGTGTAAGGTAATGGGAGAAGGAAAGTCAAGAAGCCTTTCCTTAACTACCACCTCCACCAGCTTCTAGTGATCCAGAAATGACCATGGATATCAGGGACAACACCCATGGAGCTTGGGCTCTGTCCCTGTGGTACATGAGTCTGTTGCTGAGAGACAAGCACTTCACTTTGCTGAAATGCTGAAGTGATTCTTGTTGCTCCTTGTGTGTCCCTGTGTGCAGGAGTTCTGAGGATTTTCAACTGCGAGAAGAGCTGCCCCTTAAGTGAACTCTGGGAGCTGTAGAAAAGTTCTTCCTCCCTTGCTTTTGAGGGCATTCTCCCTTAGATTTCCAGTGATGGGGTTAGAACATGTACTTGCTTCACACTGGACCATGAACCCCTTTGTACACCTTCTGTTTTTGTGTTTTTCTTTCTGAGTCTAGTCACTGAACAATGACCCTGAGAAATGGAGGTGTCCACCTTGGTGGTGACCTTGTGAGTTCAAGAGGTAGGTCCTGAGTTGTTGCAGGCAGTTCAGGAAAAGGTACCTCATGTTACTGTATGACCCATTAGAGAAAGAGATGACCCATTAATAGAGAGGATCAGCCAGAACCTGAAGGGTCAGAAGGGTTACTTTTGACAAGTCAAAAGATTTGGACCTTGTAAGTGACTCAGACAGTACAGACCAAAGGGGAATCCTTCGCATCTACTATTCCCCTTAGATTAGGAGGTCCTGGAGAGCAAAGACTATTTTTTTTGTTTGTTTTTCATTTGATTAGCATTTTCCTTTCTTTGTATTCCCAGTGCTTAGTATCGTGCTCAGCACATAGTAGGTGCTTAATAAACACTTCTTAACAGACAACTCTTGAGACATCTTCCTCCCCATCTCCTACTCTCCTGCCTGACATGAAAGGGTGGATCTTCTCTTTGCCAAGGAAAATGCCTCTGTAAGCACCCTTGATTCCATCCTCTCCAGCCTTCTTCAGCAAATTACCGCCATTATTATCCTCATTTCTTCTCATATCTTCAATCTTTTTTTCCATACTGATGCCTTCTCTGCCAGCTACAAACACTTTCAAGTCTTCCCCATCTTTTAAAAATCCTCCTTTGATTCTACCATTCCTGTAAGCTATCCTCACTCACTCTATGTGGCCAATCATTTGCCAATTTTGTCCCTTCTCATACCCTCCATGATCCTGAAATACTAGCCTATTTGCTGTTATAGGATGTTTTATCTCCCATCTCAGTGCCATTGTAGGGCCCCTTCCCCACTCAGAAATGTTCTGCGCCCCCCATCTCTGCTTCTGTCTCTTAGATTCCTCTTTCAAGACTCAGCTCAAATCTCACCTTCTAGAGGCTTTTCCTAGGGTTCTCAGCTGCTTAGGTTTCCCTGTTCAATTCACCTTTATCTATCTATCTATCTATCTATCTATCTATCTATCTATCTATCTATCTATCTATCTATCTATCTGTCTGTCTGTCTGTCTGTCTGTCTGTCTGTCTGTCTGTCTGTCTGTCTGTCTTTCTTTCTTTCTTTCTTTCTTTCTTTCTTTCTTTCTTTCTTTCTTTCTATCTATCTACACACCCATCCACCCATCCACTTATCCATCTATCATCTATCATAAAGAAATATAGAGGGGAGCAGCTAGCTGGTACAGATAAAGCACCAGCCCTGGATTCAGGAGGATCTGAGTTCAAATCCAGACTCGGACAATTGACACTAGCTGTGTGACCCTGGGCAAGTCACTTAACCCTCATTGGCCCACCACAAATAAAAAAATAAAAATAATTTAAGAAATATAGATGTGTAGAAATATATACAGTCACATAAATAATATATATGATATATTTAAAAGTTGTATCTCCCCATTAGAATGCACCCTTCTTGACTATAAAGACTTTTTCTTTGTATCACTTAGCACAGAGCCTGGTCCATAGCAAGTGTTTAAGAAATATTTGTTGATTGACTAATAAGTATCTGCTCAGTAGTACCACAGGGGCTTCTGAGATTGACATAATATCTTGTAATGTAAAGGGCATCTTTTTCCACTTGGCTAAACTTTTGGGCAACCCTCCAGGTGCTAGTGGAGCAAAGGTGACAAAAAATAGCATAGAAAGATGCTCTGAGAGTCCCCACCCTCCATTTTATCCAATAACAAGAAGAAAAGAACCATTCAGTGTGAGATGCCCAGATTCCTTTTTACATTCATCATTTTGATATTATTCAGCAAAAACTCTGAGGGTAAAAGGTTGCTGTTTAAAGTGATACTGCTGGGCAACTAGGTGGAGCAATGAATAGAGCACTGGCCCTGGATTCAGGAGGACCTGAGTTCAAATCCGGCCTCAGACCCTTGACACTTACTAGCTGTGTGACCCTGGGCAAGTCACTTAACCCCAATTGCCTCACCAAAAAAATAAAAAATAAAGTGATACTGCTTAAATATTTCTGGAATTTGACCTTGTGGAAAGTAAGGAAGGAGTAAATAGAATGGACTTTGGAAGGGCTAGAATATTCACATTGATTTTTTTTTTTCTGGGAACAGATTAGATGGTCAAAGATGGCATCTGGGCTATGGTTGCTAGAGCTCTGGTTCTAGATTCAGAGGATCTGGGTTGGAATCCAAGGTTTGCTACTTCCTGTGTATGTTTTTGGTCATGTTAATTCTCTCTGTGCTTCAGTTTCCTCATATGTAAAAGGCAGGAGTTGGACTAGATGACTGCTAAAGTCTTTTGTTGCTATTCTTGTTGTTCAGTTCTTTTTCAGGCATGTCTGACTCTTTGTGACTCCATTCAGTCTTTTCTTGGCAATGATATTGAAATGGTTTGCTATTTCCTTCTCCAGCTCATTTTACAGATAAGGAAACTGAGGCAAGCAGGGTTAAGTGACTTCCTCGGGGTCACACAGCTAGTGTCTGGGGCCAGATTTGAATTCAGGTCTTCCTGACTGCTCCTGGCATTCTATCCACTGTGGTGCCACCTAGCTGCCCCTCTAAAGTCCTATTTAGCCCTAAATCCTATGATCTTAGATAAGGAAAAAGAAGTCTTTCACTTGATTTTGATAAGATAATTTTTATTAATGCAACTTTCATCTTTAACATGCATCTTTCAAACCCAGTCATTGGTGATGAATCAACATAAGTGGTAATCACAATTAGGTTTAGATAAGATTCAGACATTTAGATGGCAAAGTCTTAAAATGGAAACCAGTGATGAGCATTGTTCAGGAGCTAAACCTGGACAGTGAGCTCTCCCAGCAAGCGAGCCTTCACACAATTCCCTCTACTCTAATTAGAACTGAATCTGTAGCCATCTGATCCCATTTCATGCAAGTGATCTGTGCGCAAGTCAATATTTGTGCAAGCTATGTAAATCTATATCTGTGTGTGTATGTGTGTGTATGTATGTGTATGTGTGTGTGCATGTTCTTCCAAGGCCTAAAATGAAGGTAACTAAGAGATGCCAAGCCAACGCTAAGAAAGAAACTTGGGTGGAGTGGAAAGAGCACTGAATCTAACATCAGAGGAAGGGGATTCAAATCCCAGCTCTGCCACTGACAGAGAATGTTGGCTAAGTCCCATCCCTTCTCTATGACTCAGTTTCTTCACCTATAAAATGAGGGGTTGGATCTCAAAGGCCCCTTCCAACACATACTCTGTGAGCCTAAGAATAGATCTGTGCCTTTGTAAAGCACACAAGGTGAGGAAAAGCTCAATATGTAGTAACTAATAAGGGACATCTCAGGTAGCCACCTCGGATTTGATGTGATTGTTTTAAGCTAAGGACGGAGGAAAGGCATTTCTGGAACTAGCACATATTGCTCTTGAATGCTGCATTTTTCAATAGTTCAGGGAGGACCTCCAGGAAAGCTGGTTCTACCATTTGGGGGCACTGTTCAGGATGTCATTCTTCATTACGGTCATTCTCCAGCTTGCTGAAGTTGGAAGAGTACTGGACTGGACTCTGACTACATGGTTCAGGTCCCAGTGCTGCCACTTGCTCTCTGTGTGCCCTTGCTAAGAAGTCACTTTCTTTCTATGGGCTGGCCTCAGCTTCTTCCTCTGTAAAAGCAGGGGTCTGTATTATTCAGCAAGAAATAATAATTTTTTTTCTGGGAACAGATTAGATGGTCAAAGATGGCATCTGGGCTATGGTTGCCAGAGCTCTGGTTCTAGATTCAGAGGATCTGGGTTGGAATCCAAGGTTTGCTACTTCCTGTGTATGTTTTTGGTCATGTTAATTCTCTCTGTGCTTCAGTTTCCTCATATGTAAAAGGCAGGAGTTGGACTAGATGACTGCTAAAGTCTTTGCTGTGACCAGCCTCTACATCCACCTTCTGATGGAAAGCTATGTTCCCATTCTGAGCCTCAATTTTCCCTTCCACAAAATCAGGGGATTTCAGGATGTATTCTCTAAGACCTCTTCCATTTCTCAATCTATGATTTAATGATTCCAGCACTGGAACAATTAGGTAGAACGAATTTCTTGCTCACCATGCAGGGCTCTAGACCTCAGTAGGATCCAGTGTAACTTACTTGAACTACCTCTGCCAAGTGTATATGATTTCCTGGAAGACCTCCTTTCAATAGAAATCCAGAGAGCGTGTCCATTGTCCCTAATCTGAATTCTTTGATTCTCACAGAATGCTCTCTTCTTAAAGCTTGAAGGCTGCTACCTAGATAATTATCTTTAATGATCTTGAACTGATTTTGACAAAGGGAGCATAGTTCTATAATGATACTTCTATCTGCTTATTTTTAATTTTATTTATTTATTTATTGCAGGGCAATGATGGTAAAGTGACTTGCCTAGGGTCACACAGCTAATAAGTGCCAAGTGTCTGAGGCTGGATTTTAACTCAGGTCCTCCTGAGTCCAGGGCCAATGCCTTATCCACTGCACCACCTAGCTGCCCCCCTATAATGATACTTTGAAAAGTAAAACACACTTTCCCCCCTCAGTAGAATAGTGGGTACTATGGTTGTGGAATGTGATATACAACCAGACTCTGCTTATATTTTTTTCTTCATAAAAAAGGCTTGGGGAGCAGTGATATTAAAGGGAAGTAAACAAGTGATCACCCTTGACTGGAATGCATTTCTTCCTCACCTCTGTCTCTTGGAATCCTCAACATCCTTCAAAGCATGGTCCTTGTGAGTCCTTCTCTATGAGTCCTTTGCTAATTCCTTCAGTTATCAGGGCTCTCTTCCTTTTGAACTAACTTTACTTTTCTTTGTCTCAATTTTATATTTACTGATCTGTATACTTGTTGGTCCTTCCCCTCCCCACAAAGAATGTAAGATCTTTGGGGGCAGGGATTATTTTATTTATATTCTTGTATACTCATTGCCTAGCACCAAGACATGTGCATAGTAGGTACTTTTAAAAAGCCTTGTTGAGTTGAATTTTTAAAAGGCAATAATGGAGCTTTTGTGGGGAGGCAGTAAGTGAATCTACTTTATTCTTGAAACTGAGAAAAACAACTCTTGATATTGTAAATGGTTGTGTCTTTGCCTAACACACCACATGGGTAGTTGTGGCTCCAGAGATTAATACAGCTGCTATCAGTGATTAAAGGACATGAGTGGTAGCATTTGTTTAGGAGCTAAATAAAACATGCAGGGTTGGGGAGCAAAGCCTTTTCTGCTAAACTCCCAATATTTCCACACCAGACTGATTCAATGGGCAGCTAAAAGATATTGTGTAGGTCTTGAAGAGTCCAGAGCAGGGCTGCCAATGAGAATGGGCAGACGAGTAGAGCCAGAAGGTATCATGCCTAGAATTTCTCAGGCATTCCCCATTATTATTTTGTGCTTCCACATTTGGGAGAATTTGTGCTATACCATCTTTCTTCTCAGCAATCAACATCCTTTTAAAAACAACACTCATCACTTTTTTTCCTGTTTCATCACTGCAGTTTTTGGCTGATGACAGTAAAAATGTTGCCAATGTTGCATTTCTGCAAGTCAAGCATTAGGGTTGGTTTTTCCCTTTCCCTTTAAAACTTATGATTCATTGAAAGAGACCAGTGAAATGACATTTCCTAGAGGAAAAGCTCACTGCAGTGGCTTAGCTCCCTAAGCACTTATGTATGCCAAACAAAAATCCTCAGTTTCTCATATTGAGAGTCATATGAATGCCTTCTAAATTCAAAGTTAATAGAATTCAAACTGAGACACAGTCAGGTTTGGACCTTGTTTTCTCCTAGTCAGGCTGACAGCTATCTCAAACAGGGATCCTGAGTTCAGTCCACCTTCTTTAAGAATCTCCTGCAATGATGCAATTCCTCTTCTATATCTAATGACTGATTCTAGAATCACATTGATTATGTTATAGTTTATGAATTAGAGCTTCAGTTTCTTGGTGCAGTAGAGAAAGCAATTAGTGCATTGGAAGTCAGGGATCCTGTATCAAATCATAACTTTGCCACCCACTGCCTATTTGGTCTTGAACAAGTCAATCTTTCACTTCTCTGGACCTCAGCTTATGCCTGTCAAAAACAAGGGGTTGGACTAAATGACCTCTTAGATCTATTCAATTTCAAAATCTCTGATCCTGAGTTTTGCTTCTTGTAAGCCCAGACTGTCTTATTTGCTTTTATTTGCATCCTAGCACTTAGTATGTGCCTAGCACATAGTAAGCACTTAATAAATGCACTATCAGTCTACTTATCATCTATCTATCTATCTATCTATCTATCTATCTATCTATCTATCTATCTATCTATCTATCTATCTATCTATCTATCTAAATAACTATTAGGAGCAGCAGTTCTGGCTGGTCGATTTGTTGGTCAACAACTTTCTCTAGAACTCAGTGAATGGCTACCATGGACAGTGACAAGCAGTTATAATCGCCTACTTCCCCAATCCATTAAAATATATGACAAACTCCCAAGGGTTCTTTCCTTTCCTTCACATCAGCACTCACACCCTATAACACATAACAGAAAACCTGCTTTTCAACAATTCTTTTGGGCAATGAGAAAGAGGCATGTCATGACATTCATGGCCTCACTCACCTTGAGACTGAATCTGATATCTATATATCATGGTTAAAGACACTAGTAACTCATCACATTTATTTTGCTAGGGTCTATTTCATTCTTTAGAGGCAGCATGGGGTAGTGGACAGAACCAGCTTTGGTGATGGGAAGACTTGGGTTGAGTCACCTCTCTAGGAGATGTTGGCTGTGTGATCCCAGGCATGTGACAACTGCTCATTGCTCCAGGCAGCTCTCTAAAACTGTAAATTGCAAAGAAGGTTCCAACCTGCATTGATAGAGGTAGTTTTGTCTCTAGGAAGTCTCATATCAATAACATCAGTCCCTATCTCTATTTCATTCTTATAAGGTCAGATACAAATCGATTTAAAATAATATGATACCTAAATCTTTCCCTACTTCAGGTGTACAACTCTATTGGTCTCAAAATAATTCTGGCATTCCTGGTGACCTTGCCCTAAAATGTCCATTTCATTAGTCTCTTTCACAGACTGTCCATACTACTATTAGTTTCTCAAAGAAAACCAAATTTAATTAGATATCAAGCTATCAAGGGAAATACTTTAAAAAAAACACCCTTAGGGAATTCCTTCCCATACAAACCACACTGGCCTTTGAAAGCCTCCCTCAAATTAGGCTCCTCATTGTGGATCTCCAATGCCAGGACTAGAAATGCCAGACTATTCCTTCCTTTCTGTAACTCATGGTGACACAAAGGTCAGACAAAAGACCCAGTTCCATCCAACTTTCACAGAGATGAATTGCTTAGCCCTGCTGGGAAATGTGTCAGTGACATAAAGGAAACTAGGCTAAGAACTCCAGAAATCAATTCAGGCAATTGCATTTTCCTCCCACAAATATAATCTCTTTTTCCCATCCCTTGCTTGAGTGAGAGGCAGGGAAGAGTAAATGCTGGTATTTTGAGCTAAGGTTTGAATGCACGTGTGTATACACTCTCACATGCTAAAATATACAGATGTGACTTAGGGAACTAAAGACCAAAAGAAAAAAAAAAGAGTAAATCTCTCACATAGAAGAATCTCAGAGACATGTGAGGTCAAATCTATTTCTTTTGTTGAGGATAAAAGATGGCCATGTCCTACAGAATTGGTTGGATCAAGAAGAGATCACTTGATTTGTTCCATGGCTTAGCTATTAGAACTGGCGGATGGTAAGCACAGAAAGGGAGGATTTCTCTACTGCAGGAAAATCTCAGGTCTCACGCTTCCATCCTCTTGGGTGTGGATTGTAGTTGCCATCGCTGAAGGAGAAGCCATACTCAGACTTGGTCTCCAAGGCCATCCTCTCACAGCCAGTTCTAGAGGGCATCCTGTAATAGGTGGAATATGGCAATGGGGCGTCATACTGGCTGTTGGCATAAGCTGTTGCCATGGTGCTCTTTGGTGGATTGAGGATGCCATTCTCTCTCCTATGGAGTGGGCCAAGATTTGCCTTCTGAGCCTGGGGTGCATAGGAAACTCTTAGTTTCCAGTCCTCAAGTGGCTCTGGCAAGCTTTTCCTCTGGGCAGCAGAGACTACATTGGCCACAATAGATTCCTGGATATTTCTGGGGCCAAAAGCATCATCCACAAGACCAAGAGGAGACTTAGCAGCTGCCTCCCAAGGTGTGAGTCTCTTGTTGACTTTTGCAGGCTCACCTGCTGGTTTGCTGGGGTAACTATAGGAATGCTGGAACATCAGAGGAGAAGTGGGAGATATGGTGGCTCCAACAGGTCTTCTAAAACGTGGTAAGAACTGTCCACCATCCTAGAAATAAGAAAATGATTAATAAACCACATTGGATACTGTAAAAAAATAGCCAGTGAGGGGGCAGCTAGGTGGTGTAGTGGATAAAGCACCAGTCCTGGATTCAGGAGGACCTGAGTTCAAATCCAACCTCAGATACTTGACACTAGCTGTGTGACCCTGAGCAAGTCACTAACCCTCATTGCCCCCACAAAAAAAAAGCAAAAAAAAAAAAGCAAAACAAAACATAATCAGTGAGAAGGGCACTCCCGCCCCCAATATACATAAGAGCCCATCTTTCTCAGCACCCCAGTCCTGGTTCTTTGACTTTAGACTTTCTTATCCATCAGTCCCATTTCAGTGTTTACACAGGCACATAACCTCTGCTCATTGTTTCATCAAGGACAGCAGTGTGTGTGTGTGTGTGTGTGTGTGTGTGTGTGTGTGTGTGTATGTGTTGGGGGGGGGGAGGTGGGGGGGGAGGCAGTCTCAAAACTTCTTTCTGAAACTAGTCCTGAATACATCTATATGTCATCCTCCCTCTGGGTAAGCTGTATGGTGTATCTCTTAGAAAGAACATTGATAGTCACATTAAAAATGCCCTACTAACTACTGGTTAAAGAAATGCAAAGTAAAGCAACTCTACCACTTCATACCTATCATATTGATTAATGTAATAGAAAAGGAAAATGATAAATGGTGGAAAGGATGTGGAAAAATGGAACACTAATGCACAGTTGGTAGAATAGTTTGATCATTTGGAGAACAATTTGGAACTATGCCCAAAGGACTATAAAACTGTGCATCAACTTTGACCCAGCAATACCACTACTATACCCCAAAGAGATAAAAAAGGGAAAACAACCTATCTGTACAAGTATATTTATAGCAGCTTTTTGTGGTGGCAAAGAATTGGAAATTGAGGGGATATTAGCCCCTCATTAATTGGGGAAAAGCTGAACAAGTTGTGATATATGACTTGTAATGGAATACTATATTGTGCTATGAGAAATTATGAGCAGATTTCATAAAAATCTGAGAAGACTTACATGAACTGATGCAAAGTGAAGAGAATAGAATCAGAACATTGTACATAGTAACAGCAATATTGCAACAATGATCAACCGTGAAAGACTGAGCTTCTCTAAAGACAGGACAATGATCCATGACAATTCCAAATGACCCATGATGAAAAATGCCATCCACCTCCAGAGAGAGAACTGATGAATGCATATCGAAGCATACCTTTTTTGCTTTCTCTATTTTTCTTTCCCTCCCCCTTTTTTTTGGTCCATGTTTTCTTTTACAACATGGCTAATATGGAAATAACTTTTGCATGATGTCAAATGTATAATTGCTATAAAATTGCTTGCCTTCTCAAGGGGTAAGGTGGGAAGGAGGGAGAGAATTTGGAATTCAAAATGTTAAAAAATGAACATTAAATTTTTTACATGTAATTGGAAAATATTTAATGAAATAAATGAAAATATGTATATTTTTATTTTGGGGTGTGTATTTACAAAGCACTTTCCTTGGGAGTGTAATGATTGGAATGATGCCACCTGCTGGAGACTTACTGTAGAAAAGCTCCGCAATGAAGTGAAGGTCTTTGAGGGCAAGACCAGGAGTCTTTTCTTTGACATCAGGAAGTGACGTCTGCTTGTGGGAGGAAGAAGGGAGGAACCTGGCGCTCTGACTGGGTCTCTTTTCCTGGGGACGCTGATGGAGAAGGGAGCCAGAAATGCGCTCTCCCTTTAATAGATAGGAATCTAGGCCTTTCTCTCCCTCTTTACCAAATTCTTATTCTCCTTAATAAATGCTTAAAAGTCTAACTCTTGCTAAAGCTTATAATTTATTGGCGACCACTCATTAGATATTTTAGACAGACTAGCTAGAATTTTAGCCTTAACAGGGGACTGGGAAGAGCACAGGGTTGGGAATCAAAGGGTTTGGGTTTGAATCCTGTGTAAAATGTAAGCATCAGAATCAATGTCCTCCAACCTTCCTTCCAGCTCTAAATGTGTGCTCTGGGAGCACCTCTAGCTTTTCCTGTGCCAAGGATGGAGAACTTGGAAAAGGACTATGCTATGAGCCATGACAGCTAAATACATGTATCCTGTGAGGAAAAAAAATGCATCCAATCTTTCCTTAATCATATCCCTCTGATTCTAGGGAATGTCCCCAAGTTAACTTCACATCTTATATTTACTTCTGTGGCAGGAGCAGTGTGGAACACACACAGCATCTGAAGTAAAAATCCCAGCTCTGCCACATACTGTGGCACTTAGGAAAGGTGCTAAGCATTAGAAATATAAATACAAGGGGGCAGCTAGGTGGCACAGTGCATAAAGCACTGGCCCTGGATTCAGGAGAATCTGAGTTTAAATCTGGCCTCAGACACTTGACACTTACTAGCTGTGTGACCCTGGGCAAGTCACTTAACCCTCATTGCCCTGCAAAAAAAAAAAAAGAAGAAGAAAGGAAAGAAAGAAAAAAGAAAAAGAAAAACAAATAAAAACAAATACAAGAAAATGAGATAGTCCCTGACCTCATGGAACTTATACTAATGTCAGAGACAACAGTCTTGGATTGAATTATTATATCATCTTCAAATGAAATCATTATCAACACTGTGTCTAAAAGTTGTCTTTTTTCTAATTAGCATGATAAAAATTTTCCAGTGGGTTCAAACAAGAGCATAACAGTATTGTTGCCATCCATTTTTTAATTGTCTTCTCAAGCCTTCCCGTGAGCTCCTTGGTGCTTATATGTACTCATGTAGTTAGAGAAATGTGCCCACTTCACATTCTTCTCCACAAATAAGGAGGTAGGAGTCTATCTCCTAATAAGCTGTCCCTGAGCTTGGCTTGAGGGGCAGCCACAGCTGGCAGATGACCTGGGGAATCTGAATGCCATATGGGGAACATTGAGTCTCTCTATATTTAAAGTAGCTCATTACTCAAGTGGGCTGAGCTCAGCCTTGGCTCCCAAATCCCATTGGCCATAGCACTTGTCCAATTCTAGGAAACAATATTAAGGTTTTTCCCATGACTGGAGCCTCCTATCATGCCATTTACTCCTCCCAGGGTTCTCAGCTCCTTGGAGCCATTTCCTGACCTTGAGAATGCTCAACCATGGAGAATTGGTGAGAGGAAATGGCTGTCATGTTTCATGGGCTCAGAGATTCTAGAGCCAGAAGGTACAAGAGCAATCACCTTATTCTACCTGCTTATTTGATGGAGGAGGCTCAGAGAGGTTATGGGAGCTGGCCAAAGTCAGACAGATGGTATGTGGCAGATCTAGATTTCAAGCCTAGAGCTTTATTCTCCAACTGCACTGAATCTTCAGCCCTGCCAGACTGGTTCTTGTATGTCTAATTGATATATGTTGGCCTTTCAGTAAAGTGCCACAGTAGACTATGCCTTTATTTCCTTCTCCACTAAACAATAGCATTTCCATGAATATCCCTCCAAACTTCCACTTCATACATTGCTTCTCCTTAAATTTGTAACTATTTTTGGTGGAATCATGGAGAAGGAGCTAGGGAAAAATGGACTGCAAGAGCTTCTGCCTTTAAAAAACAAAGTGATCAGAGCTCAAGAAAGCAGTATATAAAGCTTGACTTTCTGACCATTCAAGTAATTTCATTATTCTAGTCATTTAAATTTGGAGCTAGGAATTTGATCAGGACCTCAAATACTGCGCCCCCCCATAATTTATCTTTTTTATTTAGAATTTTATTTTTCCCAAATACATTTAAAGTCAAATTTTAACACCAATTTGAGGGACCTCAAATACTTGATATTTGAGGATAGGCAGCTAGATAGAACAGTGGTTAGAACACCAGGGCCTGGAATCAGGAAGACCCAAGTCCAAACTCAGCCTCAAACACCTCCTGAGTCAAGTCAGGGCAAGTCACTCAACCTTATTACCTCAGTTTCCTCATCTGTAAAATGAGCTAGAGAAGAAAATGGCAAGCCATCCCAGTATCTTTTCCAAAAAAATCTCCAAATGGGATCATGAAGAGTAAGACATGACTGAAAAATGATTGAACAACAACAAAATTTGATCAGGCCATTTGTGGAACATTGTATTCCATTCTTGTTAATCATTTTAAGAAAGACATTAAGAGGTAGACAGAATCTAGAGGAGAGTGACAAAGATGAGGGAGGTGGAATCATGGCATAGAAAGATCAGTTGAATGAACCAAATAATGTTTAACATGGAGAAGAGACCAGCAGGGGTTTAGAGGGAAGTGATTCTTTCTGTCTTCTGATATTTGAAGGGCCATCACATGTCCTGAGGGGGCAGGACTGGGTCAGTAGATAAGTATTCTAGAACACAGCTTCTTAAAATTTTTCCACTCATGACCCCTTTACGCCCAAGACATTTTTGCATGACCCCCAGCATTTAGGTATATAGAAGTAGGTACACACAACCATTTACTGTTGCCAATTTTTTCACAACCCTCACATAGGGTTGAAACTCACAGTTTAAGAAGCTTTGTTCTAGAAAGGCAGAGTTCATGGAATGATGGATTTCTAGCATCTCAGAATTCCAAGGGACATCAGAAGTCCCCTATGCTGAGGCCAGAATCCTCTCTACAACCTTAACAAGAAGAGGTCATGCAGCTTCCAATGGAAGACATCCTATTCCACTTTGGGATAGTTCTAACTGAAGGGACATTTATCTTTATACTGATCCAAAATGTGCTTTGTCATGCATCCCAATCTTGATCTCTGAGGCCAAGAATGTCTAATGCACATGGCAGTCATTCATGGACTGTCCTTTGGTTTACTCTCTTCTTCCGGTTAAATATTCCAGACTCACAGACTCAAATAATCCCAATTTTTCACAGTTGGGAGGCACCTAATCCAACCCAAAAGAATTCCCTACAATATACCTGCCTAGACATCTAGTTTTTATATGAAAACTTCTAATAAGGAGGAACCCTATTCCAACTGAGCTAGTCCACCCCACTCTAGCTCAAATAGCTAGTTCTATAACTATATATATATAACTATATATAAATATGTGTGTGTGTGTGTGTATACACACACACACACACACACACACACACACATACACACACCTATAAATGATAACTCTAATTCTTAGGATGTTTTCCCCACATCTCCCAATCTACTCCTACCTCTCTTTTCTCATAGATCTTTTTTTCTGGGGCCAAGGAAAACAAAATTAATACATCATATGATGGCCCTTGAAGACAATACTTGAAAACTTCAGAGTCTTCTCTTCTCCAGGCTAAACATTGTAACTAACATTTCTGCCATTGCTTCAACCAGCCTGCATGTGGCATGGACTTGAGACCATGCCCCATCCAGTCTGCCTCCCTCTGACCAATCTTCAGGTTATTCTTTACCTTCCCTCAATGTCTTACCCATAACTGAACACAATATCCTAAATGTGGTCTGATTGCATAATCATCCTGGTTACCCTCTTCTAGATACCTAGAGCTACGCGCGAGACTTCAGAAGAGGACTGGCTATCAACTGGTTACTCTAGTCATTTTATGATCAGTGGAAAGTGACAAAACCTTCCAAATTAAAAGGACATTGAATCTGCTTAGAAGTTTCCCAGATCCCTGACAGCGGCAGCTCAGTGACGTCATCTGCAAGTAACTTCAGCACTCTGGGATGGAGTTCTTCCAAGCCTGCTGACATGAGCTCAGTGAGAGCTACTGACATCCCCTTACTAGCTCCATATTTATCTTGGGTCTTAATTTCTGATTAACTACTTTTTGTGTGTAAGTTCTATACTTCCCAGTCAGAGTATTCTTCTTCTTGGTAGGGAAAAAACAGGAACATAGAAAGCAAGATCTAAGAAAAACACTTCCTACCATTAGTTTCCCCCAAAGGGCATGGGATCAATGGGATCCACTCCTCAAGTGAAATGTTATCTAATTCAACCCTCTTCATTTAGCAATTGAGGAAACTAAGAGACATGAAGTAAGTTATCCAAGGTCATGGGGCATTATAGGTGGCAGAATAAAAGTTCAAACTCAAGTCCCAATGAGGTACTCTGCTTTCTCCACCAGACTGCCCCTTTAGAAGTTCAGTAATCATTTGGCAGGGATGGTGTTGACAAGACTAATCCTTCCTTAGGCCGTGACTAAGACTCCACCTAATTCTCAGATGCTATGATTGCCTGATTTCTTGCTGCAACTGTTTATCAAACAGCTACATGGCCTGGTCAAACCTAACCCCCTTCATGTTCTCTCATAAGGAAATTGAACAAAGAAGTGGCCCCTCAGGGGTGCTTAGAACAGAAAAACCAACTTCTGAAGAAGTCTGGAAACAGCCCTGGAGAGCAAGAAAAGTCAGAGCGGAAACTTGTTCAAAATGCCCTCTCTTTTATAGAAAGAACAGTACAAACTGAGAGACTTGCACCTGGACAGTCTGTTTCCTGCCAGCACAGGAGGGAACACATGGGTGTGCAAATGGAAAGGCTTGGGTTCTTTCCACCTCTTTCTTTTGGCTCTGTCTTAAACATTAGTCAGCTAAGTCATCTCCCAGAGACATGTATCTGATCTATAAAGACTCCACAGAGAACAGGAAAAGGGTGAGGGAATCGGGGCAGTTCTTTTACTTCTTTAATAACAGCGTTTCCCCCCCTAAAGTCAGATCATTGATAGCATAAGCTTGTAGGAAGGTCAGCCTCTCCTTCTACACACCACTCACCAGTGCTCTCCCAAAACTCTAAACAGCCCTGTCTCACTCAAATCCAATTCATACACAAGTTAAGACATCATTGTCATTGGTCCTCTTTGAGAATGAAGGATGAACAGCAACAACCATGGGTTGCTATAGCCTTGCAAATAGAGAAGTGGGTCAGGATCTTAAATTCTCAGCTCACAAGATCTTTCTGAGGTACAAACTGCCCAGCTGTAATGTACAGCATGGGTGTACAGGCAAGCATGTGAACACACACAAACACACATACACTGGTTTTGACCTTCCTTTGTGTCTCCAGTATCAGAATAGTTCCTGGTACATAGTAGGTGCTTAATAAATGCTAATTGACAAACACATTTGCCAAAGTCAGTAATATGTCCTGAGCACTGGTTGGAAAGATGACAGGCTCTGAAGTCAGAACACTTGGGTTCAAGTCTTGCTTCTGAAGCTACCTATGTGACTTTGGGCAAGTCACTTAACCTCCCTGAGACTTGGTTTCCTTTCATCTGTAAAATTCCAGGGGTAGACCATAGGGACTCAAAAGACCCTTTCAAGCTTGGATCTATGATCCTATGAAGTCCAAGTAGGAGGGAATAAGTACTACCATTACAATCTATCTCAACCTCAACATCCCATAAGGGCATCCTGAGCATAGCTTTGAGTCACAAACAGACCTCACAAACAAGAACAAATGTCATACCATCATAGATCCAGAGCTCAAGGGAGCTCAGAGGCCACCCCATCTACCCCCGTCATGTCTCTCGAAGGAATCAATGAATGTTGTGACCTGTTTGGCCACAGGTTTCCAAGATGCATTTCTTCATGACAGAAGGAATAACCACTTGTCTCTTTAATTTCTGTTGAAAATATAAATCACCTGACCTGTCCTCAGATGCATTTTGCTTTTCTTATACATTAATTTTCTAAATGTCAGAAAAAATTTGAGCCCAATTCCCCAAATGCTGCATGTGGCATATGTGGAGGAGATGCTGACTCTTTTGGATGCCCTATCTTATTTTCTTATTAAGAGACCAACCATTTTAGTTTTAGGTATTAGTGGCTAGAATACTGTTGTTGCAGCTGTTTTCCCTGGGGGGATTCTGCATGTTCCATTCTATGGGCTGTTCCATCCCATTGATACAGGGCATCTCACACCTTTGCTATGAACCATTCTAGGCCTCATGGGACTTCTGGCCTGTTCCATGGAGGAACTTTGAATAAAAATACAATTTGGGGAACAGCTTTCTCATGTTAGCCTTGTTGAAGAGAGATGAGCCAAATCCTACATTAGCCAAGTAACATAAATATCTTAATCATAGACTGTGAGCTGGGAAAGCCAACTGAAGGCATCCATTTTACTGGTAAACAAACTGAGGCCCAGAGGGATTAGCCCTCAGCCTTCCATCTAACTTATGATAAACTCAGACAGAAAATCAGTTTTTCTGGAGGTGCCCAAATTCTCCAAACCCTTCAATGGTGTCTTCTCAAAAACAACTGTTTGTAACTTAAGAAAACTCTACTGAAGCCATGGGATGATAGGATCATAGATTTAGAGCTCTATGGAATCTTAGCAGTCATCTGGTCCAATTCCTTAAGAGGGAAACTGAGACCCAGAGACACAAAGTGATTTACCCAAGGGATTGCTCATTATGTAGGTGACCCTGCATTCTTGAACCAACTTGGCGGTGTGGTGGATAGAGTGCTGGGCTTGGAGTCAGGAAGACTTGAATTCAAATCCACCCTCAAACACTTACTGTATGTCCCTGGGCAAATCACTTAACTTCTGCTTGCCTCAATTTCCTCAACTGTAAAAGGGGGATAATAATAGCATCTAACTCCCAGAATTGTTGTGAAGAAGAAATGGGGCATTTGTAAAATGCTTAGCACAGTTCCTGGCACATAGGAGGTGCTCAAATGTTTGCTTCCTTTTGTCTTTCCTTCTTGGAGACTATACAGGTGAAACAAAAACTCAGCCTAGCCTAATTTGGCTTTCTACTGGAAAGGGTTTACACTTAGAGTAAGGAGAAATCTTTGTTTAAAAGCAGCCTCTGACTTTACAAGCTATGGGGTCATGAGCAACTTATTCCTTTTTCTCAATCATTAAATGGGTATAATGATACCTATACTCTCCACTTTTTAGTGGGGTATCAGGAGTAAAGTAATAGAAAAATAGCAATGTTTTATTGTTTCTAAACTGGAAGTATTTCTAAGATGGAAATATCAACAAACATTTATTAAGTGCTCATTATGTGTCAGGCACTGTGCTAAGTATTGGGGATACAAAAAGGTTTTAAGAAATAGCCCTGGTACTAAAGGAGCTCACATTCAAATGAGACAGGAAACCAAGATATACAGAGGTTAACAAGTTACCCAGAGTCACCCAGTAGCAAGGGACAGAGCAAGGATTCCATCATCTACCTCCATGCCTTTGCAAAGCTCTACCGCAAGACAAGAATGCAGTCTTTCCTCATTGCCATCTCTCAGAGTCTCTCTCTGCCTTCAAGGTTCAGCTTCCTCCATTAAGCCTTTCCTGACCCTCCCAGTTGTGACTGTTTTCTTCCTCTTTTCACAGAAAGGACTTTTCTGTTTATCCTGCCCCGTGGAGAATTGTTTCCTTTGAATCTCTAGTAGTTAGCACAGATAGACACACAGACAGATAGACCTACACATACAGATGGGACAGAGAGATAAGGCAGCCAGATAGATGATAGATATAGTTATCTGGATGTATGTGTTTATGTGTATGTATATGCATACATGCAGATACACATATGTACATGCAGATACACACCTACACATATACATGGAGAGGTGACTGACTTGTGACTTCATTTGTATAAGGAATTCACATAAAGGAAACTCCACCACTGCAGACCGATTACTCTTCTGTATTTAACAGTCTTAGAGAGGTCACTTGGGAGCCCTGAGAGCTTGACTATCCTGCCCTTGGTTGTCCAGCAGGGATGTGCCAGAGATAAGACATGAAATTAGGTCTCCCTTCTACTAATGGAAGGGTTACCTCCAAGACTGACCCCCACGCCTGTTCTACACTGCCTCTCCTTAAAGTCTTTGTTGAAGGGGGCAGCTCGGGGGTGCAGTGGACAAAGCACTGGCCCTGATTCAGGAGGACCTGAGTTCAAATCTGACCTCAGACACTTGACATGTGCTAGTTGTGTGACCCTGGGTAAGTTACTTAACCCTCATTGCCCTGCAAAACAAAACAAAACAAAATCCTTGTTGAATTGAACAAATTTGTTTCTTTCTGATCTCATTCTGGGATCGGAGAGTTTACATTTTGAATTTGGATGGGTTTTGATTCTAGCAAGAAAAAAAGGTTTAAGTTAGGTTCAAGGAAGCAGAGGGTAGAAGAAAGTGTACTAACAACTTGGTGTGGGGAGGACAGGGCTTAGCCCTGGTATTTACTGATACAGGGAATTCCCAGACGAGGAAATTCTCTCAATTGAGGCAGATTGGCATCTTCCTGCAACTTAAAGTCTTAGAAAGATGCTCAGAGCACTAAGAGGTCTAGTGATTTCCCCAAGATCACACAGCTGTTGGTCAGACTTGAATCCAGTGCTTCTGACTTAGCTGCCAGTTCTCTGTCTCCCAGGCCAGTCATGCCATCTTGGAGTCAGGAAACTTGTGCTAATAATATTCCATTTCTGATACTTATGAATTCAATTACCTTGGGCAAGTCACTTTTGCCCTCTGAGCCTCAGTTTCTCCATCACAGGGTTTTTGTGAGGAAGGTACCATGGAAACTTTAAAGTGCCATAGCAATGTAAATCATTGTTATTTTCCAAGTAAGAATTTACTGACTTGGAAAGCAGAAACCTCTAGCCTCCTACCACCAACGAGGCTTTCCCCTTGTAATGTCTCAGAAGAGAGCTAATTACTCTCCTTCTAGAATATTTGCCATGTATTTGCAGTGTATTCTTGCTATAAGCAGGCTAGCTGACCTCACAAAGTTCTCTTTAATCCAGTATTCTCAAACAATAAAACCTCTGAAGTCCAAACATGCCACGCCAATCACCTTGAGGATCACAATGGGAACCACACTGTGGAAAGGGGATTTGCTGCCATCTGCTGGGCCTTCGGCTGCAAGTGGACTCTTGCAGAGGCTTGGACCAAAAATGTCTCCTTCCTCCAGCTGCAGGCTGGGAAGCCATTGCTGGCCCACCAGAGTATAGACAGGGCTGCAAGGAATCTCAGCGGCCAAGACCATTTGAGAGCAAGTGCAATCGATAAACCCGGCTAGGTCTGGGTGAGCCGGCCTGCCAAGCCAGCCACGACCTTAGAGAAGAGCAACGCTGACCAAAGGGCTGATGGGGTTAAGATGCTGTGAAGGCATAGCTCGGCTACAAACAGGAAGTGCTGTGTGCCGGGAAACCTCCCTCGACCCTTGATGATCTAAGGGGGTAAGACGAAAATTTTAAAGGTTAACAAATCAAATAAAGAGATCTGAAAAACCCCCACCTATTTTGCCTCCTTGGTCAAGTCCCTCCCTCCTTCCAGGCCTCAGTTTCCTCCTAAGGTTAGAATTAGAAGGGATCTCAAAAGCCATTCATCAAACTCCCTCATTTTATAGAAGAGGGAAATGAAGCATAGAAAAATAAGGTGACTTGACCAAGGTCTCACAGGTAGTAAGGGTCAGAGGTGAGATTTGAATCTTGGGGCAAACTCCAAATTCAGGGCTCTCCTTCCACAGTATCACACCCCTTCTTTGTAAGGGGTTAGCAGTGCTCTAGAGCCTCATGAAAGCCAAATGTTAGATTTTCCCCTTGGAAACTGGCAAAAGGCTACCAATCAAATCCTGGTTGATGTTTTGTTGAGTTTTAGACTTCGGGAGGAGGCACTTAGGCAGGGCAATGGATAGAAAGCCAGGCCTGGAGTAAGGAAGACTCATCTTCCTGAGTTCAGATCTGGTCTCTTGACTTCCTAGCTGTGTGACTCTGGGCCAGTCACTTAAGCCTGTTTGCCTCAGTTTCCTAATCTATAAAATGAGCTGGAGAAGGAAATAGCTAAGCCCCTCCAGTATCTTTAACAAGAAAATCCCAAATGGGGTCCCAAAGAGTTGGACAGGACTGAAATGACTGAACAACAACAACAAAAGGAATGGGAGCCTGTTGTGAGTAATCCTGATTGGCTCTTATCCAGGGAGGGGGAACGTGTCTAATCATCAGGATTACTGGGGAGGAGAAAGGCCAACCAGCCTGAGATTGCCTGATGATCTCCTGAAGGGGCCCTTCCTGCTCCCTCCCCCTCCCTCCCTATTTGCCAGTGCGCCCCACTCTAAGGTATTTGTTGAATCCCCAGCATTTAGCACAGTGTCTCACACTAGCTTTATCGATCAGGATGAGATGTCCTTTTGCCAGTACAGGTTGATGCTCATATCTTGAGAAATGATTTTGTAGGTATAGTCTTAGCAAATTAGCAAGAACATGGAAGGTTAAGTGACTTACCCAGGGCCACACAGCTAGTATGTATGTGTCAGAGATGGGACTTGAAGCCAGGTCAGCCAGGTCTATCCTGGCTCTGCGGTCAGCTCTCCAACCACTATGGTAGGCTGCCTCTCCCATGTGTAGTGGGAATAGTACCTTAAGACAGAATTCTGTGAATTATGGGGAATGGGGAGGTGATGGATGAGACCCTCTCAAGAGCAGTGTGAAGTAATAGTCTAAATAACTGGACATTTTTAAGTCCATGTCTCACAGAAATACACCCACTTTTTGTTTTGTTCTGTTTGGTTTTGGCGGGGCAGTGAGGGTTAAGTGACTTGCCCAGGGTCACACAGCTAGTGTCAAGTGTCTGAGGCCAGATTTGAACTCAGGTCCTCCTGAATCCAGGGCCGGTGCTCTATCCACTGTGCTACCTAGCTGCCCCCCAATATAAACCCACTTTCAAGAGGAAAAACAAAGTTCAGATCCAAGTCAACAAAAGGCAAACTAATCAGGTTAACTCTTCTCAGCTGGTGAGGAGCAGTAAGCTAAAGTAAGCGCACTGCTGTCCCTTCCTTGGCCTAGCTACGCTCCTCCTTTTGTGCCTCTTGGAAAGAGCCCTGGTACAGGGTGGGGTGGGTGAGGAGGGGGGCTTGGGTCAAGTCCTTATGCAGAGGGAAGAGACTGGCCCTTGGGGCAGCAGGGCTGGCCTCTACTCATCATATACCTCCCCTACCAGCCATGACCTGTAGCAGGTTAGGGGTGGGGAGGGGAAGGGAGAGCTCTGGATGCCCCCTGAGGACAGGGAAGCCACGTGGAATGTCTAACGGTCAGACACAGGGATGCTGCCACTCCCCAGGATTCTCCAGGACCAGCCCCCATGCCCTAGTCCAGGACTTCCTTCCAATGCCTTCCCCAGCGATGAAGGAGGTTCAGAAGACAAAGAAGGTCCTCTTTAAGGGAGGCCTGACAGCTCCAAGCCCTTTCCTCTCAGTCTGGCTCCCATCCTGGGGAAGAGTTTGAAAGGGATGGGAAATTGCCCGCTCGCCTTCACTTTTGGGAGGCTGTGAATGGAAGGAGCATTGGGGTCGAAGTCACTGGACATTTGTTCAAACTGTCCAAGTGCTACTTCCTCGCTATGTGCCTGTGGGCAAATGAGTCCCTACTTCCTGAGGGTCTCTAGTCCTCCTGAAGAAAATGAAAGACTTGGGTTAAATGTTACTTAAGGTCCCTCCCAAGTTCTGGGCCCAAGTCAGGAAGTTGTCTAGTCATTAATCAGTGGTGTCTGACTCTTCATGACTCCCTCCATTTGGGCTTTTCTTGCAAAGGTGCTGGAGTGGTTGGCCATCTCCTTCTCCAGCTCATTTTATAGATGAGGAAACTGAGGCACACAGGGTTAAGTGACTTCCCAGGGTCACTCAACTAGTAAGTGTCTGAGACTGGATTTTTACTCATAAAGATGAGTGTTCCTGATTTCAAGCCCAGTGCTCTATCCATGTTGCAAATCACATACACACACACACACACACACTTACTAGCTGTGTGAACTTGGGAAAGTCTCCTAACATCTTAACATCTCTTTGCCTTAATCTACTTAAGAAGGGAATAGCAAACCACTCCAGTATCCAGTATTGGAAGGCTATGGTACACAGGGTAAAAAAGAGTTGGACATAACCGAACAAGAGGAAGGATCACCCTCTTCTTTTGAACAAAAGGGGGCATCATTGGACATGGCCAATGTGGGAATTTTCCTTACTTGACTATGTGAATTTATTATGAGAGTATGTTTTGTAATGAAATAAAAGGGTTTCAGGGTATAAGCTTATTTCCTAGATAAGATTCTCTCCTTTTTTCAGTGGTGAGGAGGGAAGGCAGGAGAGAGAAAATCAATTTGTTAATTTTTAGAAAAATAAACTGATGAACAAATGAAGCCCATTGAGTAGGACGTGGCAAAGAAAATGGGACATTGCTGCAGAAAGTCTGGAAGGTACTGCCTTGAAGAAGCCAGCCTGGAGTGAGGAGACCATGTGGGATTGTGACAGAGGCACTGACTTCACTTAGAGAAGCCTGGGATATGAGCTCCCCTTCATCCCTTCTTAGTGTACGGCTGTGGTCAAGGCCCTTTGGCTCTGTGGGTCTTTGCTTCCCCCTCTGTAAAATGGAGGAGGTGGGATTACAGGATCCCATGGTTGCAAGGGGAGGACCACTCTCCACTTTGAGTTTAGCAGGATTTCATTAATCTCAGAGTCTCCCTCAACCTTCCCCTGTCACCAACAGAAACAGAAAATCCCTGGGCTTGAGAAACATCTGAAGTCATATGTACTTTCTGGAACCAGGCCTCTGAGCCATCTGAGAGCCATTTGTCATCCCTTGTCCCAAAGGCAGCCACCAGCTCATCTCAGGCATACTCTTCACAGGTTTCATTTAGCAACTGACCTTAGTCCCAAGGAATCAATGGCTTCAAAGAGGACACTGAGCCACTGGCCCAAGATGACGCTGAGCAAGTAGGGTGAGGACATCTCTTTGTTTGCTCTTCTCTGCAGAAGCTGGTCTGGCCAGATCCGGCAGGGCTGACCTGAGCCAACTTTGGGCACTCCGTTGCTTACCTCAGAGGGCTCAGGAAAGGAAGGAGCCTTGAAAACTGGAATGTGACCCACACTTTCTATACTTTATGCTCTGGGACCAACTCAGTCAAGTCTGAGAAGCTCACCACCAGCCACAGCAAGTCTCAAAGACTATCTACTAAGTTCTAAAGGGAACACATTCTATACCAGTGGAAGGAATATCCACACTGTGGGAATCACTGGTAGTTAAAGTATTCATATTATTAATACAAAATATGGACAAGCATGGGTGGGTTATGATACATGTCACTAGAAGTAATACTTAAATCAATGAGATAGTGAATCTGTCATTTGCTAGAGTATTATTATTGTTGTTGTTGCTATGATTAATATTCATATTTTCATTTTCTTTTGGAGTTCAGATAGAAATAGTTTTAAGTCTCTATCCTGATGTTATTCTTTCCCATTTAATAGTCTGTGAACTTTTGTAGAGGGAGAAGAAATCACTGCTTTTTGTAATTGAATTAAAGTGTTTGTGGTGTATACTTTTTATGTCATGACCCCTTTGGGCAGTCTGATGATGCCCCTGGGCCCCCTCTCAGAATAATGCTTTGTTGCCTACCTTCAGAATTGAAGGAAATGCTCAATTTCAGGTAGAGATTAGTGAAAAAAAGGTGTCATTTCCAGTCATTCCAGTTCAGAGACCTCCTGAAATCAATCCATAGACAGACACCCCCCCACACACACAAAGAACACCTGCTGTCTAGAGGCTCTCTGAAACTATCTTCAAGACAACTTTCATAGCACCCATGATGCTTGGTGCCTCACTCTTCCCACAAGGTTTTCATGACTTCTTCTCGTTCTCTGCTATCATCACCATCACCATCATTGTTGTTTGTTAGTATAGGCTTCCTGTGCCTTCACCACAGTGGATAGAAAGCTGCTAGTAAGGAAACTCCCTCTTCTGATGCTGATAGCTGCCTTTCCTGTAATTCACAGCTGCAGAAAATTACCTAGAACACTGAGAGGTTAAGTAACTTGCCCAGGGTCACCCAGCCAGTAGGGTCAGAGGTAGGACTTCAAGGCCAGCTCTATTCAATGAGGCTGGTTTTACCTCCCAGGTAGAATGGAAAGAAGGAACATTAACTCCCTGTCATTCTGGCAGGGCTTCTGTGGCAAGTCTCCTTGGAGGTTCTAATTTACTTTATTTTCAAAAAGAGCCTCTTTATTCTACAACAGGAAAAATGCTTCTCCAGATGGAGAAGCCAGTGAAGCCACAGGATTTCGTGGGGCTGTCATCAGAAAGGAAAATTTCAAGCCTTTCTGGCTGTGTGAGCTGGACAGTCCCCTACCCCCTCAGTGCCCTGGGCAGTAACAATAAGTTACAGATAAGTTGCTGGGTTGGTGAGGGAGCCTGTCTGCCACTGAATCATAGATTTGGAGTTGGGGTGGACCCTTAGAGGTCACTGAATCCAAACCCTTCATTTAGAGATAAGGAAATTAAGGTGTTTCAGTGACTTGTCCAGGGTCACACAGTTAGTAAGCATCTGAGGCTAGATTTGAACACAGAAGCCTTTCACAAGTTCAGCACTATAGCTACTATATCATACTGTCTTGGAGCAAAAGAGAGAAAAAGGAAACCCTTGCCAACTCTCTTCTTAACTGTATCTTTTATAGTGGTAAAAGAGAGCAGAGCTCTCTTGGAGAGGTGGCTCTTTGCTCCTCACACATCTGATGATGGACAGTGACTGTCTGTCTCAATCTTCTGTAAACTTCCTGTTTGGGGCCTCATTTATAGAAAGGCCTAAGTGACAGAGGTAGCTTCTCAGTGGGTCAGCTGGTAGGGATATGCTATTTTTTTATGCAGGGCAATGAGGGTTAAGTGACTCACCCAGGGTCACACAGCTAGTAAATGTCAAGTGTCTGACACTGGATTTGAACTCAGGTCCTCCTGAATCCAGGGCCCTTGCTTTATCCACTGCACCACCTAGGTGCCCCCAGGGATATGCTATTGATTGGACAGAAGGACTGACAAAAATTCCAAGATAGAATCAGTGATCTGGAGATTCAAGTTTGGAAGCAACCTTTGAGATAATCTAGTTCAAGGTCCTTCTCTTTGGAGACCCAGAAAAGTTGACATGGCATTCCCAGCACCCCATGGGGAGCTGCAGAGCTTGATCCAAACCTGGGCTTTCTGATTTGGCATCTGAGGCTCTTCTCACTGCATGCCTGACTACCTCCCTGCTGTTTCAGAAGCTGTTTGGATGGCTTGGCACTGCTTTCATCCCCATCAGATTATTAGGTCAATGTGGAAACTGGGGCCATGTGGTATCCCTGCGGGTAAATACAGCTGCCCTTATTGATATCCCCCAGACTTTCACAACACTGATGAACGCTGGGTAGTCTGAATAATTGATGATCTACTTCATAGCAGAGAGTGGCCACCTGACCCACAGGGGAAAAACCTCTACTTCCTTCCTTCCTTCCTTCCTTCCTTCCTTCCTTCCTTCCTTCCTTCCTTCCTTCCTTCCTTCCTTCCTTCCTTCCTTCCTTCCACAATCAGGGTTAAGTGACTTGCCCAGGGTCACACAGCTAGTAAGTGTTTGAGGTTGGATTTGAACTCAGGTCCTCTTGATTCTAGGGCTGGTGCTCTATCCACTGTGCTACCTAGCCGCCCCAAATTTTTACTTTCTAAAAGCTACCTGAAGCTTCTTGCTTTTTTGTATTTTCTATTACTAGGAAGAAAACATATCTCTTGTTCACCTGGAATCTCTTACATTCTGGGTCCATATCAATAATTTTTTACCCAGAAATCTATCATTAGATAAATGTATAAATTAGAGGAAGCTGGATGGTATGGTACAGTGCTAGGCCTGGCGTCAGGAAAACCTAAAGCCAAATCCAACCTCATACACAGGCTGGGTGACCTTGGGTAAATCATTTAGTCTCTCTTGGCCTCAGTTTTCTCATCTATAAAATGGGTTTAATAATACCTTCAATCTCCAAAGGTTGGTGTGAAGATAAAATGAGATGATATTTGTAGCGTGCTTTGCAAATCTTAAAGTGCTATACAATGCTATTACTCTCCTTTTCCTTGTTAATACACAACAGTTTCCATAGGCATATCTACTCTGAGAATCATGGGGAGTTGTAAAGGACCACAGAGGTCATCTAGTCTAATCCCATTTTAGAGATCAGGAAACTGAGACCCAGGAAGAAAACATAACTTGTCCAGGGTCACAAAGATCAGAGGCATCTGAAGCAGGATTTGAACCCCATCTCCCTCCTACCCACTTGTCTATCTGCCTATCTCACTGGGCTGTGTCTAGGCTCAAATAAGATAATATTTGTATGCGTCTCCATAAACCTTCCTAACAGAATTACTACAGTGGCTCATAACGTCTGCAGAACTGGCTTCTTCCCCAACTGGGGCCAATGTGATTGTGGGAAAAGGCTTGTGCATTAGAGTTTGGAAAGCTTGGCTTGGAATCCCAGTCTTGTTATTTCCCGACTATGGGACCTTGGGCAAGTTTCTTTTCATCTCTTTTGGCCTCAGAACCTCAATTGTAGACTTGGGGGTCTTCCCTAGATGACCCCTAAGATGCCTTTAAGCTCTAAGTCTATGATGCTGGGTGGGACTCTACAGGCACAAATGTTGGGGAATCTTCTTCCTCCTTTCACTCCCCCCTCCTCAATACAAACCCCTTGAGGACTTTTTTCAGGCTCCTTTTCATGGGCAGAGGGTGAAAAGACAGAGAGTGTTTTATGAAAAATTAGTCCTTGGGACATAGAAGCCCTGTTTCTGTGTGAACTCAGTGACAGGGATGGGAAATGTGCCTTTATTGGCACAAGGAACTCCTGGATAAGGAAAGTCCCTCTACCAGTGCAAATAAGCACCTTTCTGTGATTTATATCCTTAAAGGATCACTCAAAGGTGAAGTGAATTGCCCAGCCACTGTGTGTCAGAGGTGAAACTTGAACCTAGGGCTTCTTGGGTCTAAGGTTTGTTCACTATCCACCATGCCACGTTACCCATCCCCTTATGATCTTAAGTTTTTTAAACTGATGATGACAAAACACTCAAGGACCCTGGAAAGGGGAGGGAGGAAGGCATTCCATTCCCTTTCCTCTGGTAGTATTTGGCCTTCCCAGAAGCAACCCCACTGTTTTTTTTCATATCTTTTCCTCTTATGTTGATTAGGGACACCTGAAAGGAAGAGACAACAGGAAGGGAATTGGATGGCAGAATCACCATCTACCAGTTTCTCCCATTGATGGCTGAACTAGAGAGAACAAAAGGGTCTTTAGCTGAAAGGTCAAGGGTTCACTCAGCTGGTCTCTACCAAATTGGTGAACTCCTGAGGCTCCACTGTGAAAGAGAGACCTTGTTGAAGTGCTTGGTGTTCTTCCAGTAACAAAATTACCCCTTGGAGAAAATAGAAAGTCTTTCCTAATCAGTTCATACCCTCCCTTTAAATATGGACCATTTGCTGTCTTGGTGCTCCCCACTCTAAATGATAGCATGACCAGTCTCTGAAGCAGCTAGCATGGTCAAAGTCAGCTATCTTAAGGAGGACCAGCTAAACTGGTTAACAACTTCAAAGTATTTTGAACAATGACAACAAATGGTGCCAAATCCCTGGCCCTACATCTCCTACCCCCATTTTACTGATGGACAAAATAAGACCTAGAGAAATGGTATGACTCCCTCTGATTCATAAGACTATGCTGGAGAGAAGACTAGCTGGCAGTGATATCTGCAACTCAGCATGTGAACTGAAGAGATCTGAGGCTTGGTATTATGACTTAGAGTCATCTATGATCGACTTTGGGAGTACAATTGTTTCTTTCACCTCTAATAATGTTGTTTTTTTTTTTTTTTTTTGCAGGGCAATGAGGGTTAAGTGATTTGCCCAGGGTCACACAGCTAGTAAGTGTCTGAGGCCGGATTTGAACTCAGGTCCTCCTGAATCCAGGGCCGGTGCTCTATCCACTGCACCACCTAGCTGCCCCCTAATAATGTTTTTAAACTTCATTGGTATCATTGATATGCAGGCTGATTTGATTTAGTAGAGAAATAGATATAATGTAGAGGAGTTTCCTCTTCTCTAAAATGAAAAGATTGAATCAGATGGCCCTTCAAAGTGCTGCTTAGCTCTAAGATTCCATGACCCTTGGGAGGACCCAGAGGCATGGTGTCATCATTAGCTCCAAATCGTGGCTCCGTTAGACCTTCCCTCTGCCAGAGAAGTCTATGGACAGTCTCCTTCTTCTTCTTCTTGCACATCGTTCAGCCCTAAATCACTGGGGACCCTTGATTAGCAGCAGCCTCAGATACATTTGACCTGCTGCTCTCCAAGGAATGGCTTTGCCAATGTGCACCTACCCATGCTCAAGTCCTTTTGAAACCTTGGTAAAAGGACAAGGTTGGGTCCTATTTCTGCTACATCTCAGTCAATAGCATTGACTGATGGATTTGGCTGACCTCAAGGAGGTCTTCCTTAGCTTTTCTTTCTGAACTATCTCCAGAGTCTGACATTCAAAGCACTTCTTTTTCTAAGGAATCCTCAGAGAGAATGTGAGTTTAATCTGTGTGTCTCTCCATCACTGACTTACTAAAATAAAAGGGTTATGGGATGGGGCCCCCAGCCAGTGGCATTCCTCCATATTCAGCCTTGAAAGCAGCAGGCATATCTACCAGAGAAAAAGCCAAAGAATCAGACCCATTGCCTTGTAGCAAATTCGGATGTCTGGTTTATTGGTTACGTTCTCGAGATAGCAGGGGCAGTATTCGCTCTGCCTCTGGGTAAAAAGGCAAGTGAGTGAGCAAAATGGAAGGGCAGCCTTCCCAAGCTGTAAGGAAAATACCACAGAATGAACCAAGGACAGAGAAGCTCATGCAAAGGAAAGCAAAATGAGCGAGGCGTCTCTAGCACACGGGTAAAGAAGGAAGGTATCCTTGTAAAGGTGAAGTGAAGAATACAGCCGGTTGCCTGTGGTGACTCTTGGGAAAAAAAGGACAAAGAGAAGAGAGTGCTTAAGTAGAATGGACCAGGCAAGTTTCTGGCAAAGTCTCTAGAAGATTCTCCTGGGCATAGTAGCTGAATTTTCTCTTGAGTTTTCAGAAACACTGTCATTTTCTGCTTTAGTTTATGTCAATTGATTTTCATTGTCACTCTGGATCAAGTGAACTGCTGGCCAGAGAATTTGGGGGCTTAAAATACGTAGGAGAACGATCTTCGGGTGTATTGGCATCCCATTTACTGCCTCCGAGTCAGAGGGAGGATGGCATGACTTGTGACCAACCCCATGCTGAAGTGGTCAACCTGCCTGGCTCCTTCTGGTCCACCCAAGAGGAATGAGAGAGAGAGAGAGAGAGAGAGAGAGAGAGAGAGAGAGAGAGAGAGAGAGAGAGAGAGAGAGAGAGAGAGAGAGAGAGAGAGAGGCCGTGCAAGGAAACAATAGGAGAGGACAGTGGGAGGAGCCAAGAGTCAGAAAGGAAAAGACGTCTATGTATGTGGTTGTCCAGAAATAGTCACGCTCATCACATCCTTTCCTTGTATAGCCTTCAGACACATGCATACCTATGGACACAAGGATCCCTCACATGGGACAGTCCCTCTCTCCAACCCTACTCGTGCTGCCTTTGGCTCCCACTGACTGTGACCAGGCACCTAACAGAATTAGATCTGTGCCCAGTTCAACCTCCTTGCAGAGATCCCCCCTTGGTTTTTTATAACACATGGATGTGCCCACGGCCAGCAGCATTGGTGGAGTATATCACGTAAGCAAAAGAAGACAAAAAGAGGAAAAAAAAAAAAGTGATCCCTGATGGGCTTGTGAATTTCTCTTTTACACTTGACCTTGAACTCTTTCAAAGCCCCTGCTTTCTTCCTAGCCCTTTCCTCCCTACTCTCTGGGTCAAGCCAGAGCCCTGAAGAGGGCAGGACAGGGCAGGACAGCTGGGACTCTGACGTCGGACATGGAAGTGCAGAGACAGCTGACAATATTAAGCATCACACTCCACCAGTTTAGCAGGGAAAGGAGCTGGTCCTTAGCACTTGCAATGATCGTAATTTGTTAAAATAGGAAGCTACAGACGGCCCTTCTTGTAGTTAGGGAAGCTTTGCAGCCCCACGCCAGGTCAGCTCCTCTTCAGCCAGACCCTGCCCCTGCTTTCCCCTCTCCCCCCAACTGAATTTGTCTTTAAAAGAGGACACATTTTGCACTGCTTCCCTCCGGGGGCCATCAATGCCCCATACTGCCAACACCCCCTCCAGTCACATTCACAGGATCACAGATTTAAAATGAGAAAGCTTGGCTCAGTCCAATCCCTCTTATTTTTCAGATGAGGAAACTGAGGCCCAGAGAGGTTAAGTGACTTGCCTAAGGTCACACAGCAAGGTACAATTTGAACCCAGGTCTTCTTGACTCCAGGTCCAGAGTGCTGCCTCTCAACCAGGTGACCGAGGGGCCCCAACGAGAACGGAGTTGCTTGGCTAGTGGACTTCAGCATTCCCTTACTACAGTGTTAGAGGTAAACCCTTGTTTAAAAAAATGCATATTCGATTTTCAAACCCATTCCCTGTGAGGGTAGAGTCATCTCGTTAAAGAAAGGCCATGTCCTAACTCTTAAGCTATCACACTCTTTCTCTGGGCTAAAGCATAAAACCTAGGAGGCCTATGAACTTAGTTAGCAGAATGACTTCTGTTCACTAGGGCTGTCATGGACTCGAGGTGTAGAAAAGGAGAAATGTGCCTCAGATGTGTGCGCTGTCCATCTCTGACTCATTTAGAAATGGTAAACTCTTTGGACCCGGCTGTGCGCTGGCCCATCCGGTGTGATTAACTATGCTAAGGACTCTGCGGGGCACGCCGGGGTGCCCGAGCACACTGCAAACCAACCCTTGCGAGCCCAGCGGCCGCTGGGAGATTACTCTTCCACAATATGGTTTCCACAAGACGGTTTCCACACCTGAACTGTGACGCCGCTTTTCTTGGCTGAGAACTTGGGCCTCGGAGCCACAAAGTAAGTCGCGGGTGCGGACTCAGGCTTGGGAGAGGTGGGCAGGCCTACGGGCACCGGGGACGGGCTAACTGGCGTGGCAGCGGCCTCTGAGTAGAAGGTAGCCTGAGAACTGTAGGCTGGCACAGAGCACACGGAGGAAGCCCGGAAGGTGGTGGGTGAGCTAGCGTTGACCGGCTGGGAGGAAGGAGGAGCTGGCTTCAAGACTGGGACTGGCCCAAGCTTGGTCGGTGGCTTTGGGACTGGGCCGTCCTTGGCATCCGGAGGTTGGAAAGTAAATAGAGATGCGTTGAGCTGATACGGTTGGTGTTTCATGACATCCAAAGCGTTGAGAGGCTTCTTCCCCTTTTTCTTGCTCGGTTTGGAGGTGGCGGCAGCTCCAGGCTGTTGCTTCATTGCAGCCGGAGGGTAGGCTGGAGAGTGGATCGGATTGTAAGCAACTGGTGGCGGGGCTCGAACATTGGAGGAGTATTTCCAGGAGGCTGGCAAAGATGGAGTGGGAGACTGGGCCCGCGCCATGTGGGCCTGGACTTTTTCGGAGTCTACCACGTACTTCTCCATCCGAGACTGCCTCTTAGCGAAGAGCTGGGCCCCTTTGCCGCTCATTTGGGGCAGCTCGCTGGCTGGGCCCGCCCCAGAGACTGGCGGAGCGTTTCCTGTGGGCATCACCTTCGGCGCGTAGTTCACACTGGCCACTGCCGCTTGAGGTCCTTTGAAGGGACCGGCCACGTTGGGAGTACTGGGGGGCTGGTAGGGGGTGGAAGCAGGCCGAGCTATTTTGATGGCAGATGCGACTACTCCCTGGGACTGATTGGACACCGGGAACGCAGGAGGCTGGCTAGGAGCTAGTGCTGACGGAGACCAGACTGGGGAGCCGGGAGTGACTGGCTGAGAGGGGGCGGGCTTGGCGGAGGGCTTGGGGGCGACAGGAGGCGGGGTCTTCTGCTTAGAAGAGTGGCCCTGCATGAAATTGCAAGCCTCGGCTCCAAGGCTGAGGTAGTCTTCTTCGGGTCCGGACTCAAACCCGGTCCCGGTCCCTCGCTTGCCCTCCGCATTTTGCACGAGTGACAGCAGTTCGGGGTTAGGGCTGACCTTGGGTGCCTCTTTGAAGGTAAACATGGGCTTCGACGTGCCCCTCCGCCTGGCCTCCTGCAGTATGCCCGTTCTCTTGGCTGGCACGGCAATCCTCTCATCTCGCGAAGCGATCTGTTCCGTTGGCTCATAAAAAGCCTGCTGGGCCCACGGGGCTGGCTGGGGCCATGGAGGTGGTTGTGCTGGGGCAGCCAAGGGGCTGCTCACCCCTCTGGACAATCCTTCTGGAGGAGGGGTGACTGCAGAGTAAGGGGGTGGGGCAGGGAAGTCGTACAGAGGACTCGCTAGGTTTCTGGTAGGGGAATATGGCACTGCCGTCTGGTTCATGGATCCTGGGAAGGGCTTGGCTGTCCTGTTGGAGGCAGCCAATCTGTGCGCCTCTGGCATCTCGGGGGCTCCACTGAACCCGTTCTGTTGAACTGTGTGGCTTCCTTCCAGGTAGCTTTTACACAAGTTACTCTGCATTCTCATGCTTTCTTCTCCTCTCCTCTGGTAGGAAGTGACTGTTCTCAGCCCATCTGCGTGGCCATCCTCCAGTTCCCCGCGGGGCACTCCCTCAGCCTTCCCCTCCTCTTGCTGAGCTGTGATCTGGTCCATCCTCTCCCTCCTCTTGGCGAACATGAGGACGCCCTTCCCCGAGCTGTCTGGCAGCATCTGCATCCTATCTCCACTTTTCAGCTTCTTCTCAACGTCTACCAGTCCAGAGTCCCAGTCCGAGGACCACACTGGGGTGTCTTCGTCGTCTTCGTCGTCGTCAGCGTCTGAGACGATCTCTTCATCTACCTCCGACTCGCTGGTGAACTTAACTTCCACAGCCCCGTCTTTTTCGCTGTCTTCTTCGGTGTCTGCTTCCCTCTGCAGCTCTCCGGTGCCGTAACTGATCAGGGTATACTTCTTCGCCCTCCGGCGGCGTTTCTTAAACATCAAAACCCCCTTGGAGTTGGGGTTGAGGGCATTTGTGAGGAGGAGGGCGATGCTCTTACACTTGGACTTGGCTTCCTTCACCTGCTTCTCTGACAAGCTTTCGCTCCGGCGGAACCCTGGAAGGAAGACAGAGAGGATTATGGAAATGACCACGGTCAAGGGAACCTAATCAGCAGTTAGCCCCATGAAGGGTGGGACTCCTACTCAGTTACATGACAATACTTCTCCTCACCCAGGAACTCCACCAGAAGGTGAAAGGCTGGGATTCTGGCTTGATTATTAGTTACAAAAAAAAGGTTTGTGCTGGGGAAGCAAGTCTGCTTAAAATGGACGGACACACATACACACACGAAAAAGAAGAGTGGCAACAAAACATTAATAAACAATAATAGTAAAAAACCCCACAGAGAAGGAAACAAAGTTTATAAGAGGGAATAAGCAGGACAATTTTGTTACTACCTCCTTAAATGTCATAGAACTGTAACAAAAACTATGTAACAGTGGTTCCTGGTTTCACATACAATTCTTTTTTGTTCGGAAATGTTTCTGTATGTCATTTGCAAAGCGATTTTATTGAAAATATTTGAGCACAATATTAGAGGAAACAACAGGAAATTGATCTTGTAACAGTGACCTGATCAACAGAAGCATCACAAACAATACAATTCCTGAACATTAACAATAGCCAATATAGGAAAGATATGGTATAATTACAATACAAATGTAAATAACTGCACTGAGTCTGTTGGCATACCTTGTAAAAGTAGCCAAAGCAGTGTATTTGGTAGAAATGCTTATGTTTGTTGATAATTGTTCAATTCAACCCCCTCCCCCATTAAAAGAAAGACATAATCTCAAGGGTGAGGAACAACAGACATTAACTGTTGGGGTTCATTAAACAATTTAGCTCTATATTTTAAAAGGAATGAGAGGCAGCTTTACAAACCTTTCGAAGATGTATAGATACTATCGTTGTTGTGGTTGTTATTTAATAAGATATAGACTGGTTGCAATTTGCCTTGGCGGAGGTGCTGAAATCTCAGATCCTCCCTCATGGATACACCACCAATTTGGCAGAGGTGATATAGTGCTGGTCTTGGTGTCAGGAAGACCTGGGTCTCAGCACTTAGCACAATACTTGGCACATAGTAGGAACTTAATAAACATAGACTGACAAATGTTTATTGACTGATTTCTGTCCTGCCTCAGACACTGGCTGTGTCCCCCAGGGCAAGTCATTTTACCTTAGCTAAGCTTCAGTTTCCATCTGGAAAATGGTCATAACGTGTGGCCCTGCCCTTAAAGGTTTTGTTGGCCAAGCACTATGCTAAGAGCTGAGGACACAAATACTAGATCAAATCAGATCATGGAGAAACATCAGCTGTTACTGTCTTTTGAGTAACAGTACATAAAGCATAGGGGCAGCTAGATTATACAGTGGGTAAAGTGTCAGGCCCAGAGTCAGGGAGACTCGTCTTCATAAATTGAAATCCAGCCTCAGGCATTTACTAGCTGTGTGACTCTGGGCAATTCACTTAACCCTGTTTGCCTCAGTTTCCTCATCTATAAAATGAACAGGAAAAGGAAATAACAAACCCCTCCAGAATCTCTGCAGATAAAAACCTCAAAAATGAGGTCAGGAAGAGTTGGTCATGATTGTGTGGGTCAAAGGAATTAACATATGTAAAGGGCTTTGCAAACCTTAAAGTGATATATAAATGCTAGCTACCTATTAGTATTGTTGCTATTGTTGTCATTTAATGTGTTATAGACTGGTTGCAATTTGTCTCAGCTGGAGTGCTGAAATCTTATCTCCTTCCTTATAGAAGTATTATAAATTTGGAGCCACAGGGAACACAAAAAGTCATCTAGTCCTAACACTATCCTTAAATAGAAGAGGAAATAGAAGGCAAGAGAAAGGAAGGCCCTTACTTTTGGTAACACAGGTAGTAAATGACGGTCAGGATTTGAACCCAGGACCTTGGGTTCCAAACCCATGGCTCTGCTTTACCCATTTGCAAACCATAGTAATAACTGATGTGCATTATCACATTTGAACCTCCCAATAACTTCATGAAGTAGGTATGGAGGTATGCCAATTTTCCAGCTAAGGGAAAGGATTAAGTGATTTGGTGGAAGGATAAGGAAGAAAGATTAAGTCTTCCCAAAGGCTACTCAGCTAGTAAGAATCAAAATCAGAATTTGAACACAGATCTTTCTGATGCCAAAACTTGTAGTACCCTTTCACATATAAATACTGAAATTTCCTCACTGTACTCTTTCTAAATGTCTTTCAAAGGGAGGATTTTCAAGTAGATTTCACCATAAAAATTGCTCTCAGTTAACTCATAGAAAGAGCCCTGATCTATAGGACCTGGATTCAAATCCCAGCTTTGCTATTTATTTGTTACCTATGTGACCTTGGGCAGGCCATTGAACATCTCCAGTCTTCATTTTCTCGGTAGCAAAATGGATTAGATTCCACCTGTTTGATGAAACAGACCACTTTGGCCAACAGGTGAAACCTATGGGTCCCTTCCCAGAACAAAGTTTTGAAATACACAAACTGATATGCACAAGATTACAAAGCAAACCATTTCCACTGAAATGTAGTAATCAAAGTATTAAAAAACAAAACAAGTTCAGGGACCCCAGGTTAAGAACTTCTGAACTAAACAAGATCTAAAGTCCTTGCTAACTCCAAATCTGACCCCAAAATCTCCATTCCTTTCCACCTCCAAATCTAGGAGCTTAACCTATGTCAAAATGGCATTTTTCTTGTGACTAGTTCCAAAGTCACTGACACAACTACTAACTCAGCATCCAAGAAATAGATAGCATTAATTTGTTTATGAAATTTTGTCTCCAAATAGTTGCAGACCAATCTAGTTATCATTATTTTTTTTAACAGATTTGTGATTTAACTGACTGGCAGTTCAGTAAATTAAAAGTCTGAGAGAGTGAACCAAGGCACTGAATAGTTAAGTAACTCACTCTCAGTCACAGACCAAATATGTGTCAAAGGCAGCACCTTGGACCCAGATTTTTCTGACTCTGAGGCCAGCTCTCTGGCCACTATACCAAGTGGCCTCCTGATACAAAAATTAACTTGTCACATATCTATATAAATTGTAACTAGCATACTTCAAGGACTCCTTCAGTTCTTAAAAAGATAGCTATTAGCCATAAGAAATCTGACAAGGCATACAAATGATTGTGGTTTTAAAATTCTATTGGGATTTGGGAAGAATGGATCCTAGAACTTCTTCTAGGATTCAACATTTTAGGGATATACAATACTTTCCCCAAAGTTTCTTTTGTTAGATATTAGTTCCTGTCATTGAAAAAAATGACTTGGCAACAGTCTGATTTCTAACCCCATTTACTTAGTCCTCTCCAAGGGATCTGGTAAATATGTGCCACAAATGAGAAACAAATTCAAGTGGCTTTGAATTTCACAAAAGAGGTAAGTCAGCTTCTTCTATTTGAGAAATCAAAGGAAAGATGTACTTTAGCTCTCAGCAGAACTGGAAGGAACCCGGCAGCCAGACCTAAGAGCTTACCAGAAATAATTCTGTCATCATGACACAATGATTTTATGAAATCAAGTCTCTGAGATTCTTGAGTGTTCCTATTTTACGGAGGGAGAGGGAAGCCGGGAAGGCTGAGCTCATGCAGGATTCTTGTCTCCCATCCTCTGGAAACCGGAGCCCCAGTTGTCCAGTTGTTACTGCCTTGGGTGCCAAAATTTAAAGCATGTGAACTCTTTTCTATGACGCCCCTTTAATGCATTACAAATGGGCTGATTACATATAGACACTTACAGCACAAGCCACAGCCGGCTCCATGTGCCATGGAGGGCACAGGTGGCTCTGCTAAAAATATGCCATGGAAGGCGTTAGAACTGGGTGCTGCTGCTCCCAGCATCCCCAATTCCAGACCCTTTGAAGGCAGCCTTTAAATTCCTCACTGGGATTCTTGACAAGAGTCCAGAAAGGAGACCTCAAGAATAGTCATGCACTCTCCTCCCCACCCCCTTCTCCCAGGCAAAGCATTGAGGCTTGATTTGCCTTTGCTACCTTCCTTCTGGAGAACCCTGTCCCTTCTACTAGCAAGCAGCCTGGGATGCCATCATATCCCCCTTAGGGCACCCCTGCCTCCTGGGCTGAGAGTCTGACCTCTGTGTCAAGGGGGTAGACCAACGAGCCAGGGCACTGTGCAGCCTCATGCAGAATCACTGAGCTGCGGGGATCAGGTATCCCACATGCTGGTGTCTGTCAAACGAACTTCTGCAAGCATCATCAAGCTGTACACATTTCTCTCTCTCTCTCTCTCTCTCTCTCTCTCTCTCTCTCTCTCTCTCTCTCTCTCTCTCTCTCTTTCTGTTTGTCTCTGTCTCTCTGTTTCCGTCTGTCTCTCTGTTTCTCTCTCTCTTTCTTTCTCTGTTTCTCTCTTTGTTTTAATATCCTTACTGATTCTGAAAGATACTTCTCAGCAATAGCAGCAGCAGCAGCAGCAGCAGCAGCAGCAGAATCAGTAGCTTTGGGCATTTAAACTCTCTTTGTCAATGTCAAACGTGTTTCTGGGCTGTCTTAACAGTGACACGATTCATTTTTTCGAATGAAAACAAAACCCAGCCAGACAATACTTCTCTTCAGTAAGGGAACAGAGAAGCAAGTGAGATAGTTTCCATGCTGCTAATTGACTCTCATCTCCGTTCCAAGGGACTGACACTATTGGCCCCTGGTGCCTTCCTACAGGGAGAATGAAGAGGAGTGCCAATGAGCAGAGAGAGAACGTTGAAGTCCTGGGAGAAATCCTCCTGAAAAATATTACAGAGTGCAGAGGGAAAGGAAAGGTAGCCAGGTGACGGGCCAGGTGAAATGGCCCTTGCGAGGGGGCAAAGCGGGGTGCAGGAGGTACTCACGGGCGTGCCGGGCTCGGTGCTTGTGGGGCCTCCGGTGATCCCTTTCTGAGATCTGTTGATCTTCTCCCTGCTCAGTGCCTTCGGAGGAGAGGGGAAAGGAGACCACAGAAGGAGGTGCTTCGGCCCGCCCTCCTTCCACTTGAAAATCACCACACCCCTTTCTTCCTGCCCAGTTGGACCCTTCTGCCTTCTCTCTGTCGTAGGAGTAGTTGATGATCACTTCAGCCCTGGAGAGGTGGGGGGCTCCCGCCTCTCTCCCCTGGGTAATTTGCAGCTCTCTGCCACTAGAGAGCTGAATTAACTTGTCACTGGGCCCCTGACCAGAATCCTCTTTCTCATCAGAGAAGGCAGACGGTCCTTGGCCAAACCCTCCCTGCAGCTGGTGAGGGTCAGGGTCAGGGGAGGGGTGGTTTTCGGCTCCTCCCGGGACAGTCCCCACCAAAGCCCCAGGGTCCTTGTGTCTGTCCTGCGAGAGAGACAACTGCAGCTCCACCACGGCTCCTGGCCTGGCTTCTTCTGTCTCTCCCAAGACTATCGGCTCTGTCCAGGGTCTTCTTGGGACCTGCAGAGCTATCTGGGAGCTTGGTTTGGTCTCTCCTGAGCAATCCTCAGCACTCTTTTCATCTTTCTGGCCGGGAAATGCCCTCTGGTCCTGGGTGCGGGGCGGGCAAATTTGCAGGCTGGTTCTCTCCACGTGGTCCTCATGTACAAAGTGTTCGTGATCTTTGTTTGCAGTTTCAGGGATGAAGTTTTCATTTATTCCACTGGATGGTCTGCACAAAAAAGATAATTCCCGACAGTTAAATTCATATGTGTTTGTTTGAGGGGCTAGCCAAAGAATTTCTGACATTTTTATGAGGTTTGATAAATGTACAAGATCAGTGTGTTTCTGCCTAAATGTCTACAGCAGTGACTGTGAAAAATGAGGTTGGTGGTATGTCCCCTTCTCCCACATCCTCTTGAGAGGCAGCATGTTGCAGTGGACAAAGCACTGGAGAGAAAGTCAGGGCAACTTGGGTTCAAATCCTACCTCAGGGGCAGCTAGGAGGCAGTGGATAAAGACACTTACTAGCTGTGTGACCCTGGGCAAGTCACTTAACCCTCTTTGTCCTGTCCCCCCCCCAAAAAAAATCCTACCTCAGACACTCTCAGTGTGACCCTGGATAAGTCACTTAAGCTCTCTAAACTCAGTTTCTTCATCTGTAAAATGAGTGGGTTGGACTCAATAACCTCTAAGATCCCTTCTAGCCCTGGATTGATGATGCTATGATCCCTAAGAGCTTGGCCCTAAAATAAAAGAGAAGCCCTCTTTATTGTGTTGATTTCCAATCTCCATCTTGAGTTTATCTCCAAGAGCTGGGGGATGCCAGAACATGTCTTAGATCTATATACTTGGCATGAGGCCACCAACCCATCTGGATGATGAACAGAGCTTTTCAGTTTCCATCCAGATGTTTGATGTCACATAAACAAAGCCCAGCTCTTCCCAGACAGGCCCAAGATCTCCCAGATAAAAGGGCTCCAATCGCCTTTTTGGAGATTATATTTTTGGATGGAATGAAATTGAAGGCAATATCTCTGACCACAGGGAATATTTGGTCTTGGTAAAAAGTGCCCCTTTCCATACTGCTGTGATTTGTGAGGTCATGGGATATTTCTAATTGGAATTTGGTGGCCTCTCCCCCTGAAGCTGGTTGATTTACATTTTGTATCACATCTCTTTTGGGGATTCCCTAGAAGCCAAGCCATTTCAACAGCTCATGGGAAAGGGGCCGAGTTTCTTACCCCAGACCTTTGCCTCTGAACTCAGCTGCTCTCCTTCTGTTTGGGTTCTATACCTTTTGTTCTAACTGGATAAGGCAGTGTAGGTTAAAAGTTGTTTAAAACAAACAAAAACCTTCTTTCTTAAGTTCTAATTGAAAAAAGGCAACTGTATGAACTTGGATTTTCCAGTTGTTAATGAATTTCTTCTCTACTCCTTTCCCACCTTAGTCAGTCATACAAAGAAGTGTTGAAGGGAATTCCCCCTCCCCCCCAATATTGTGAGCTTAAGAACAGTGTTATAAATGCTAGCTATTATGATGATGTGCTTTGGGGACCTTATTTCTTTTAACCTTCACAACAACCCTGGGAGACAAGTATTATTATGATGCCCATTTTACAGTTAAAGAAACTGAGGCAGACAGTGATGAAGTAAACTAGCAAAGCAGGTTGGCACTTTCTCTGCCACATGTAGCCTTAGAGAGCTTCCTTAGGCCCTGAGAAATCATGAAACTTGCCCCCAGTTACAACCAGCATGTGTCAGAGCAGAGATTTGAACCCATGTCTTCCTGGGTCCAGGGCCAGCTCTCTATCAGCCTCGATGACCTCTTCTCTATAGAGTAAGAGTTCTCAACCTTTTGTGCATCATAGATCAATTAACTGACAGTCTGGTAAAGTCTATGGACCCCTTTTCAGAATAAAGTTTATAATTGCATAAGACAATCTGTATAGAATTACAAAGAAAACCAATTATATCAAGACATGATTATATATATATATGTGTATATATATATATATATGTATATATATAGTGAGGCAATTGGGGTTACGTGACTTGCCCAGGGTCACACCGCTAGTAAATGTTAAGTGTCTGAGGTTGTTTTTGTGGGGCAATGAGGGTTAAGTGATTTGCCCAGGGTCACACAGCTAGTAAGTGTTAAGTGTCTGAGGTCAGATTTGAACTCAGGTCCTCCTGACTCCAGGGCTGGTGCTCTATCCACTGCACCACCTAGCTGCCCCCCCACCCCCGTTATATATTTTGGAATAAAATACTATGTTTGTCTCTGTCTCTCTATTTCCGTCTGTCTCTGTGTTTCTCTCTCTTTCCTGTGTTTCTTTCCTTGTAGGTCCAAATACTTGGGAACAAGCCAGAGAAATGTTAGCCTTTATTGGCAGCTGAGGCTGGATGGACAGCATATATGTGTAAAAAAGCAAACTTTTCTTTAAATTTTAGAGATAGTGAGAGAAGAGAAATCCATATATGGATGTGGGAAAATTGGGACATTAATGCACTCTTGGTGGAGTTATGAATTGATCCAGCTATTCTGGAGAGCAATAAATTTGGAACTCATTTTTTAAAAAGAAGGATGTTAAAATTGTCTCTCCATGTAACTGGGGGAAAATAAAATATGAATAAAAAATAAAAGCCTGTTGCATTGAATTGTAGCCTCTGCAGTGCCACATATCCACTGTTTTTCTTTGTCCAAGGTCGACAAAGAATGCTTAGCAATACTATGATAAAAAACAGCAAGTTAGATCTACAAGGGCAGAGGCTACATCAAGAAAGGATAAAGCAGAAATCAGCCAGAGAAATGAAAACTCATTCACTTCATGGGAACCTGAAGTCTTTGGCTGGATTGCCCAAGTTTAAGTGGAATATTCATGAAAACCCTTCTCTGATGCCTTATTGTGGTGTGGCTGCAACTGCATTCTCAAAGGCTGAGCCAGTGGAGCACCATCTTTGTGAGGTACCACCAAGCAGGAAAGCATGATGGCTTCATGGGTGGAGAGCTAGAAGGGGACCTCAGAGGCTGTCCAGTCCAATTCCCCCCTTTACAGAAGCAGAAACTGAGGCCCAGAGATCTAGAGCTGGAAGGGACCTTAGAGGTTATCTAGACTGCCCTCATTTAACTCATGAGTTTATATATATATATATATATATATATATATATATATATATATATATATATATATATATCAGCCTCGATGACCTCTTCTCTATAGAGTAAGAGTTCTCAACCTTTTGTGCATCATAGATCAATTAACTGACAGTCTGGTAAAGTCTATGGACCCCTTTTCAGAATAAAGTTTTTAATTGCATAAGACAATCTGTATAGAATTACAAAGAAAACCAATTATATCAAAATATGATTATATATATATATATATATATATATATATATATAGAGAGAGAGAGAGAGAGAGAGAGAGAGAGAGAGAGAGGCAATTGGGGTTAAGTGACTTGCCCAGGGTCACACTGCTAGTAAATATTAAGTGTCTGAGGCTGAATTTGAACTCAGGTCCTCCTGACTCCACGGCTGGTGCTCTATTCACTGCACCACCTAGCTGCCCCCCCATAATATATTTTTAAAGACAAGTTCATGGACTCCCAGTTAAGAAACCCTGCTCTACAGAGTGATAGATATGGTTGCTTCTTCACACAAACCCATTATAAAAATGCTTAATAAATGCCTATCATGAGAAAAACAAATTAAAGCAACTCTGAGGTACCACCTCACAGCTATCAGATTGACTAATATGACAGAAAAGGAAAATAAAAAAAATGTTGGAGGGGATGTGGGAAAATTGGGACATTAATGCACTCTTGGTGGAGTTATGAACTGATCCAGCTATTCTGGAGAGCAATTTGGAAATATTCCCAAAGGGCTATAAACTGTTCATACCCTTTGATCCAACAATACCCCTACTTGGTCTGTATCTCAAAGAGATAAAAAGTGGGAGGAGGATGGGGGAAAAGACCTATCTGTACAAAAATATTCATAACAGCTCTTTTTGTGATGGCAAAGAATTGGAAATTGAAGGGATGTCATTCAAATGGGGAATGGCTGAACCAGTTGTGCTATATGATTGTAATAGAATATTACTATGCTATAAAAATGATGGGCAGACTGATTTCAGAAAAATCTGGAAAGACTTATATGAAATGATGCAAAATGAATTGAACAGAACCTGGAGAACACAGTAACAAAGATACTGTATGGTGATCAACTGTGAATGGCTTAATTAACTATTCTCATCAATACAATGATCCAAGACAATTCCAAAGGGTTCATGATGGAAAATGCTCTCCACCTCCAGAGAAAGAACTGATGGAGTCTGAATGCAGATAGAAGCATACTATTTTTCACTTTGGTTTTTTTTGTTTGTTTGTTTTGGGTTTTTTTCCTCTGAGTCTGTGTCTTCTTTCACAACATGACTAATATGGTAATAAATTTTGCAGAATTGAATGTGTATAACATATCAAACTGTTTACAGTCTTAGGGAGGGGGAAGTGAAGGAGGAAGGGAGAGAATTTGGAACTCACTTTTTAAAAAGATGGATGTTAAAATTGTCTCTCCATGTAACTGAGGGAAAAGAAAATATGAATAAAAAATAAAATCCTGTTGCATTGAATTGTAGCCTTTGCAGTGCCAAATATCCACTGTTTTTCTTTGTCCAAGGTCTACAAAGAATGCTTAGCAATACTATGATAAAAACAGCAAGTTAGGTCTACAAGGGCAGAGGCTACATCGAGAAAGGATAAAGCAGAAATCAGCCAGAGAAATGAAAACTCCTCGATATCACTTATGTTTCTGTTGTCTGGTTATATAGCGCATGACATCAAATTGGCTCTCTCTGGACTTAGAAACCATGTGCTGCATTAATTTTATTCCACTGGACACTACTGCCAGGTCAGGAAGTTTGCAATTTAGCCAAGCTCAGGACTGGTTCTGGATCACATCTCTTTGAGTTATGAGAGCTCTCCACTGAGTATATACAGATATAGTAGCTTGGATTCATAAACATTTCCTTGTAGGTTCAAATACTTGGGCACAAGCCAGAGAAATGTTAGCCTTTATCGGCAGCTGAGGCTGGATGGACAGCATATATGTGTAAAAAAGCAAACTTTTCTTTAAATTTTAGAGATAGTGAGAGAAGAGAAATCCATATATGGATTATTTTCACTTACATCAACATGCAAAATTAATTCTATAATGTTTCATGCTTGTAGGTCTGGTAATTTGTAAATATGCTTAAAATCTTATTGAACCAGTTACCATCTCTGAGGCCTTAGGTGGGCAATTGTTTAGCAAAAAAGAGTCAGTATGGTGTAGTGGATAGCATAGTGGCTGGCCACAGAGCCAGGAAGATCTCAGTTCAAGACCTGCCTCAGACACATTCAGGATGTCTGACTCTGGCCAAGTCACTTCAACTCCCAGTTCTTAGATAATTCTTTATGATTATGATTGGCAGAGAAGGTGCAGACCTGCATTGGTTGAAGGAGTGCATTCATCAAGAAGAACCCTATTCCAATGGAATCCCAAGTCCAGACCTTATCTTCTGGCAAGAGATGGCATGGACACAAGGGGAGGGAGAACCATTTAATTTCATAAGATGTCACTAAGTTCTGCCTCATTTTAATTTGACATGCTAAGATATAGCCCTTTCCAATTAATGGTTTCTTTGAAAAAATTAAATGGAATTAAGAATAACAAGTAAAAAAATGGAAAACAATAAAAGGAACATTAAACTGTTCATGCTGATTCATTCAGAGACTCTTACTGCAACCGTTCAATAGTCAGAACATAAAAGTCAGTGTCAGCCTGAAATTTTCAGGAATAAGAGTCCATTGTGGTCAGAACAAGACCTAGAAGCGGCCGTCCCAGATTTACAAATGTATCACAATGGAATTTAACTCACTAAATCAGTGAAGGAATTAGCCCTCCAATAGCCTAAAAAGGAGAGAACCAAGAAGAGAGAGCTTCTCTTCTTCAGGGAAAAAATGTGCCCAAAGATGGCCCTGAGAGTTTCAGCCCTGGAAATTTGAAGCAGAAACACAGACAATTGCAACCTTACTAAGTCCCTACTAACCACCAGCACTCACTTCATGGGAACCTGAAGTCTTTGGCTGGATTGCCCAAGTTTAAGTGGAATATTCATGAAAACCCTTCTCTGATGCCTTATTGTGGTGTGGCTGCAACTGCATTCTCAAAGGCTGAGCCAGTGGAGCACCATCTTTGTGAGGTACCACCAAGCAGGAAAGCATGATGGCTTCATGGGTGGAGAGCTAGAAGGGGACCTCAGAGGCTGTCCAGTCCAGTCCCCCCCCCTTTACAGAAGCAGAGACTGAGGCCCAGAGATCTAGAGCTGGAAGGGACCTTAGAGGTTATCTAGACTGCCCTCATTTTACAAAAGAGGAAACCAAGGTTTGGGGAAGTTAAGCAACTTTGGTGTTGGGGTTCAGTTGTTTCAGTCATGTCCGATTCTTCATGACCTCATTTAGGGTTTTCTTGGCAAAGATACTGGACTAGTTTGCTATTTCCTTCTCCAGCTTATTGACAGATGAACAAGCAGGGTTAAATGACTTGCCCAGGGTCATACAGCTAATAAGTGTCTGAATCCAGATCTGACCTCAGAAATAGGAGTCTGTGGTGGTAGAAGGGACACAAGAGGGATAAAACTGAGGATCCTAGAAGTCTTGATACCTCTAAAAACAACCCTGACCGGACAGGCCACACCTGCTGAGATTTAAGCAAAACTCACAGACCAACAACACCTACACAGGTGAAGTGGAGCCCTTGAACAGAGTGATGGGCTCGGAGGAAGGAAAGCCTTGGTTTGAATTCCGTTCCTGACATTTACTAGCAAGCCCCAGTACCTCTCTGGGCCTCAGTCTCCTCCTCATCTGTAAAATCGCTTGGACTTGGCCCCTAAGTTTCCTTCCAACTCTATTTCTAGGGTTGTGTGATTCTGGGGTCCTGTGAGCCCGGGTCTTTGGATGGCTTATAGGTCTTGTCTACTTGGGAGTCCCACCAGATAATCTTGGCAGATATTCTCCTGGAAGCCACAGCCCCGAAGCACAGGGGTGGAGGCTCAGGGGAGGGGCGGATCCTACAAGTAGGGGGGCACATGGAAAACATTCTACAGCTTAGAGGCAAAGTTCCAGGGAATTGGCCTCGTGGAGATGGTTAAGGCCTACAGATTGTTCGTAATTAGAGAAAGTTACCATTGGCTCTTTCTTATCAAATGGGATTCTACTTTACTCCCCCCCCACACACACACACACACACTCTGTGATCCAGCTACTCTGGCCTATTTGCTGTTTCTCACATATAGCACTCCATCTCCCATCTCCATGTCTTTGCATTGGCTGTGCCCCATGCCTGTAATTCTCCCTCTCCTCACCATCACCTCTTAGAACCCCCAGCTTACTTCTAGACTCAACTCAAGCACCACCTTCTTCAGGATGCCTTTCCTAGTCTACCAGACTGCTAGAGACTTACTCTCAAAGGTGACCATCCATTTACTTATCCATATATAATTATTTACATGTTGTCTCTTCCATTAGAATGTGAACTCCTTGTGAGGGAAGGGACTGTTTTGCATTTCTTTGTATCTCTAACACAAGGATGGCACATTGCAAGCACTTAATAATTGCTTGTTTTGTTGACTGAATCTCATATTTTCCCCTCTTTCTGCAGTTGTGACTTGCCCAGGGTCACACAGCTAGTAAGTGTCAAGTGTCTGAGGCCGGATTTGAACTTAGGTCCTCCTGAATTCAGGGCCGGTGCTTTATCCATTCCACCACTTAGCTGTCCCCCAGTCATTTTCTATTAAAAAGCTGAGGAGTGAAGTGGTCGAATGAGGAAAAAAATACCTTTGTTATCAAATTTCTCTGATTAAGGTTTGGTATCTAAGATAAATAAAAAATATACATGTATGTGCATATGTACATATACATATATAGACATATATGGGTGTATATGACCAATACCTGTTCTCCAATACATGTTTTCAAAGGATAAATCCTTCTCAAAAGAAGAATTGCAAAGTATTTAAACTGCATGATAGAAAGCTTCAAATCACTAAGAATAAGAAAAATGCACATCAAAACAATCCTGACACCTTGTAAATTAGAAAACATGACCAAAAATGTCAATAGTCAGCGTTGGAAAAGTTATGAAAAGATAGGTGCACTGATATATTGTTGGTGGAGCTTTGACGTTTCAGAAAGCAATTTGGAATTCTGCAAATAAAGTGACTAAAGTGTCCATGCCCTTTGAACCAGAGCTTATACCCCAAAGAAGCCACCAGTAGGAAAGTCCCCACATATTCCAGCACTTTTCATGATATCTAAGAATTGGAAACAAAGAAGAAACCCACCATTTATGGAACTGCTGAACAAATGATGGTACATGAGTGTGATAGAATGTTACTGTGTTGTAAGAAATGATGTGTGTGATGAATACAGAAAAGCATGGGAAGATCTACATGCACTGATGCAGAGTGAGCCAAGCAAAGCCAAGTAACCTAAAGACACAGTAACTACAACAACATAAATGGAAAGATCAATGACACACCAAAAAAATTAAAAGTGAATGTCATAAATTATAAAGATCCATCAAGACTCAAATTATGAGCAATGAGAAGCCACCCGACCCAGCCCTTTGCAGAGGTGGGCGGTCCACAGGTGTTCTACATTGTCCGTGGTTCTGGACTTTTCCAGGGTGTTAATCAGTTGTGCTGACCTTTTTTCTTCTCCAAAAATACTGTTTGTTATATGGAATGGCTCTCTGGGAGGTGGAGAGATGCATAAGATAACTAGGATGATGTAAAAAACAGAAAACATCAATAAAATCTTATTTTTAAATAGTTAAGGAGGGATGACATGGTCCCAAAGGCAAGGACTAGAGGAGAAAGGGTTGTGACAAACACCCCCTGAACAGAGCCCTCCATAAGCTGTCTCCAGAGGAGTGAATGTCATTGACTCCCCGCTGGAGAGAAGGAGCTGGTTCAGTTTCCCTGAAGTCAACAGTGGTTTGGAGGACACAGAAGGGTGTTTTCCTTTCTGCAGGTCTTTGTCCAAAGGCAAAACTGGGTACCAGCTGGGAAGCCTAAGACAGAGTCCAGTTATGCAAGGCCCTGGTCCTACCTAGCCCTACAGTCCTGCAGTTCTTCAGCCTTACTCTGGTTAGGTGAAAATGCCCCTGGGGTTATTCAAGGTGCCAATGAGAAGAAAAGAAGATACAATTTCTCCCTCAAATGGACAGGAAAGCCCAACTGCCCCCAATCAGGCTGGGTGAACAAAGATTAAGTGGGACAGTCATTTAAAAACAAGCCAGGCAGCATGCCTTAGTGGACAGGGCACTGGACTTGGAGTCAAAAGAGCTGGGTCTAAACCTTGCAGGCCTCAGACGCCTTTGTGACCCTGGGCAATTGCCCAACCTCTCTAGGCCTCAGTTTCCTTATCTGTAAAATGAAGGGGTTGGATCTGCTTCGAAGTCCCTTCTAGCTTTAAATCCCTCATCCTGTTGGATGAGAAGGTCTGTTGTTGTTGTTGCTGTTGTTATCACTACATTCTCTTTGCAGTAAAAAGAGGCCAATGACCCATATCATCTTTTCTCCTCCCCCCACAAATAGCTGCACTAAGGAATTCACTGGACAAACAAATAAATGAAAACCCATGACTTCCAGCAGAAGTTCTGAGGTCACAAGGGATCTTTCCCAATGTCCAACAGCTTTGACATTTACAATCCCATGTACAAAGAGAATTACTTTTAGGAACAAAGGCCCAGGGACATTGAAAGGCTGGGGCTTCTTCCAGACCAGGAAAATGATAGTGAACAGGCTGTCCTTACTCAGGAAGGCAAATTAATAGAGAAAGCCTTCTCAAGGAGAGTGGAAACAAAGCTTTTTTAGGCTAATCTTATGGTCATTTGAAAAATTCAGTCATCATGCATTAATTAAGCACCTACTATGTGTTTATATGCATATGTAGCTAGCATTTATATAGTGCTTGCAAAGTACTTTACAAATATTATCTCAATGTATTCTGTTGGTGTTGTTTTTGTGGGGCAATGAGGGTTAAGTGATTTGCCCAGGGTCATACAGCTAGTAAGTGTCAAGTGTCAGAGGCTGGATTTGAACTCAGGTCCTCCTGAATCCAGGGCTGATGCTCTATCCACTATAGCACCACCTAGCTGCCCCCATCTCAGCTTATTCTTACAACAACCCTAAGAGGGAGGTGCTGTTAGTATTTCCATTTTACAGGTGAGCAAATGGAGGCACATAGTAGTGGAGCAACTTGCCCACTGTCACATAGCTATTAAGTATCTGAGGCTGGATTTGAACTCAGGTCTTCCCAACCCCTTATCTACTATTCCCACCACCTAGCTGTGTCTATATGCCCAGGTCTGTGCTAGGTACTGGAGAGCCAAAGACAAATCCCCTCCTCAAACAAACAAAATCAATCCCTGTTCTCCTGAAGCTTTTGGCTCATGGGCAATACAGGTATAGGGAAGACAACCTGCACACATGTAAGTGTCTAAGAATGGAGGAGGGGCAGGGGGGCTGGCAGTTGGGGGAATCCAAAAGGGATTCATGTAGAAGGTGGGTCTTGAGATGCATCTTGTAGGAGGAGAGGAACTCAATGAAGTGGAGGTAAGGAGAGAGGGCCTTCCAGAAATGGAGAATGACCAATGCAAAGACACAGAGATGGAGCATTGTTTGCCTTCACTAGTGACAAGGGGAATAATATACAATGAGGCTGGAAAGAGAGGTTGAGGCCAAGATCTTAAAAAATATTGTCTTAAATATATTATTCTTGATATATTTTTTTAACATTGCCTCCATTTCTTGTTGGCTGTTAGGGGGTGCCAGAGTGCATAGAGCACTGGGCTTGGAGTCAGGAAGCCTCATCTTCCTGAGTTCAAATCCAGCCTCAGACACTTACTAGCTGTGTGACCCTGGGGAGGTTACTTAACCAGATTTGCCTCAGTTCCTCATTTGTAAAAAATGAGCTGGAGAAATGGCAAATTCCTCCAATGTTTTTCTTTTTTATCTTAAAAGTATTTTTTAGTTACATGTAAAGGCAGTTTTTTTTTTTGGTGGGGCTATGGGGCTTAAGTGACTTGCCCAGGGTCACACAGCTAGTAAGTGTCAAGTGTCTGAGGCCAGATTTGAACTCAGGTACTCCTGACTCCAGGGCCGGTGCTTTATCCACTATGCCACCTAGCTGCCCCCAAAGACAGTTTTTAACATTTGTTTTTATAAGATTTTGAGTTCCAAATTTTTCTTCCTCCCTCCTCCCTCCCCAAGACAGAAAGCAATCTGCTATAGGCTATCTATGTACAATCACATTAAATATATTTCCACATTAGTCATGTTATGAAAGAAGAATCAGGAAAAAAAAGGGAAAAACCTGAGAAAAAAAACAAAAAAGTTGAAATAGTATATTTTAATCTGCATTCAGATCCCACAGTTCTTTTTTCTGCATGTGGAGCACATTTTCCATCATGAGACCTTTGGAATTGTCTTGGATCATTGTATTACTAAGAAGAGCTAAGTATGTCACAGATGATCATCCCACAATGTTGCTGATCTCCTGGTTCTGCTCACTTCACTCAGCATCAGTCCTCTTAAGTCTTTCCAGGTTTTTCTGAAACCTGCCTGCTCATCATTTCTTATAGCATAATAGTATTCCATTACATTTATATACCACAACTTGTTCAACCATTTTCCAACTGATGGGCATTCCCTTGATTTCCAATTCTTTGCCACCACAAAGAGAGCTGCTAGAAATATTTTTGCACATGTGGGTCATTTCCCTTTTTTATAATCTCTTTGGGATACAGACCTAGTAGTGGTTTTACTGGGCCAAAGGGTATGCACAATCCCATAGCTCTTTGAACATAGTTCCAAATTGCTCTTCAGAATGGTTGGATCAGTTCAAAACTCCACCAACAATGCATTAGTGTTCCAATTTTTCTGCATCTTCTCCAACATTTATTATTTTTGTTGTCATATTAGCCAATCTGATAGGTATGAGGTGGTGCCTCAGAGTTGTTTTATTAGAGCATTTTTTCATATGGAAATAGAGAGCTTTGATTTCTTCATCTGAAAACTGCCCATTCATATTCTTTGACCATTTCTCAACCTCCAATATCTTTTCAAAGAAAACCCTGAATGGGGTCATGAAGAATAAGATACAACTGAAATGACCAAACAACAACAAGGAGTTTGTTGAGTTGGGAAATAATACAGTTAGATCTGTGTTTGTAGAGAATCACTTTGGCAGGAGGTGAATTCAAGAGGGAAAAAGATATGAGGTGGGGAGACCACTTAGGGACCATTACAGTAACCCAAGTGAGAGGCTATGAGATCCTGAGTTGAACTGGTGGTTGTTGGAGTAGAGACAAGAGACCAGGTGCCAGGAAGTTTGTGGAGGCAGAACCAAGGCCTGGCAACTTATGAGATGTGTGTTGTATGGGGGAGTGAAGAAGCAAGGAGAACTAATACCAAGGTTATTAAATCTGATAGACTGGAAGAATGGCTGTACCTTCAAAAGAAATAGGGAAGCACCTCCTGATAGAGAGCAGAAAGACTAGACATGCCAAATGAGACTTTTTGGGGACATGGCCAACATGGAAATTTGCTTGGCTTGATATACTTATTTGTAACAGAGGCTTTGTTTTTCTTTCTTTCATAACCAGGGGTGGAGGGGTGGGGAAGGAAGGGAAGAAAGATGGAAGGAAACAGAATAGATTTTCATTTATTGAAAATGTATGTTTAGAAAAAAACAAAACAAAACAGAAATACAGAAGTTTAGGAGAAGGAAGGGTTTAGGTGATAAGATAATGACTTCTATTTTGAATATGTTCTCTTTGAGATGTGTTCTATAATTTGAAATTTGTTCTGGTTGACTTTGAATATTTGTTACAAGAAATTTGTTTTTCTTGTCCTTTTTCCCCCTCAGGTGGGAAATTGGAGGGAGAAAAAAAAATACATATGTCAGTTGTAGTTTTGTTTTTTTTTTAAATAGAGAGAGGGAGGGGTGCTATTGATGTGGAATGTTTCATGCATTTTCCAATGAAGTCACTGTAGTATTAGCTTTATTTGTTTTTGTTGTCCTTGTTTAGTTGTTTCAGACTCTTCATGCCCCATTTGGGGTTTTCTTGGCAAAGAGACTGTAATGGTTTGCCTCTTTCTTCTCTAGCTCATTTTACAGATGAGGAAACTGAGGCAAACAGGATTAAGTGACTTGCCCAGGGTTACCCAGCTAGTAAGTGTCTAAGGACAAATTTGAACTCAGGAAGATGAGTACTCCTGATTCCAGGCCTGGCACTCTATCCACCACAGTGCCACCTAGCTGCCCGACTAAGAGACCTCTCAGGAAGGGAATACATCCTGCAAATGTGTGTAATATAAAAACAAAACCCACCAATAAAACATTTTAATGAAACAACAAAACAAACAAAAAAGAAACATCCAAGAAGGAATTTCAATTGTGAGAATCAAGAAGGAGGTAGGTCTGAAGCTCAGGGAGAGAGTAGAACTGGATAAATAGAACATTGAGGTGAAAATGAAAGCTGTGGGAATGGATGAGATGAGCAAGAGATGGCCAAATCGAGAGTGATCAGGATGGAGCTGTAGGGCACCCCGATTTAATATGGATTATGAGTCAGCAGAGGAGGCTGAAGAGGGGCAGTCAGATAGCTCGCATGAGAACCAGCTGAGAGAAGTGTTAGAAAAAGAGGGGGAAATACACAGAAGTTGAGAAGCATGAGGCCTGAAAAAAGCCCATTAGATTGGACATGTAAGAGATCGTTGTGAACTTTGGAGAGGGCAGTTTGAGGTGATTAATGAGAGCAGCAGCCTGACTGGGGAGGGTTGAGAAGTGAGTAAGAAGGAAAGGATTGGAGATAACCAGGGTGTATGGCTCTTTCTAGGACTGGCTGAGTAATGGAGGAGAGATACAAGATGATAGCTGGAGGGGAGGGGAGCATCTGATGAAAGTATTTTTTCAAGATGCTAGAGACTTGGACATATTTGAAGATGGTAGAGAAGGAACCAGTTGATAGGGAGAGGTTGAAAATTAGAGGGAGAGTAGAGGGGATGGAATCAAGGATACATGAAGAGCCTTTGGCCTTGGTGTGGAGAAGGACAACTTCATTATCAGAAACAAGAGGGAAGAAGGAAAAAACGAGAGGTTATGAAATGAAGACCAGAGAAGAAGAGGGAGCTTTTCCATTAACCACAATATTCAATCCATTCCAATTTCATTCTATCTAAGCCCTTCCCGGGTCACTGCCTTGTCATGGTGGATGGGCTTGCATGGCTCAGTGAAACAATGAGCTATGCTGAGTAGGATTACCCTATGACCTATGACCGAACAGGTCATAGTGGAGAGTTCAGACAAAATGTGATCCCCTGAAGAAGGAAATGGTGAACCACTCTGGTATCTTTGCCAAGAAAATCCCATGGAGTATATTAAAATGATAAAAGGGATGGCATTCTAAGATGAGCCCCTAAGGTCTAAAAGTGTCCAATACACTATAAGGGAAGAGTGGGGGACAACTGCAAGTAGTTCTAGTGCTAATTCTATCCAAGAAGTATTTATTAAGCAACTACTATGTGCTAGGCACTGTTAGTTAGGTGCTGAAGATACAAAGGTAAAACCAAAATAACTTCTGTAGTCAAGGGGATTACACTTTTAATCGGGGGTCCATGGAGTCCTCTGCCCCCCCCCCAAGAGATCCATAGGGAGACTTCAGGGGGTCTGTCAATTTTGATGGGGAAAAATTACATCTTAATTTTCACTAACCTCTAACTGAAATCCAGCATTTCCTTCAATTATACATTAAAAATGATTTTGAGAAGGCATTCGCAGGCTTTATTGGAAGTTAAAAAGAGGTCCATGAAACACAAAGAAAGACCTTCATGGAAGAGGTGCCCTCTGACATGAGTTTGGAGAGAATATAGGCTTCCAAGATGCACAGGGGAGAGGTCAGTTTTTCCCAGGCATGGGGCACAGCATGGAGAGGAAAGATCAAATGGCAAATCCAGGGAACAGGGAACCGGCCAGTTTTGGTGAACTGTCCACTGTGTGAAGGGGAGTAATATGAAATATCTGGAAACAGGTGATCATTCCCATTCATGGTGGTTTTTATTGGGCTAATTTTGCATGTTTCTTTAGTGCCAAATCCCCCTAACCCCTCCCCAGCTCAGAAATGATCTATTGCTCATGTGAGCAAGGAGATCTTCTTCTCTGCCTAATTGGCAGCAATCAAAGGCTTCCTTACCTTTTGATGAGCATTTGGAGAGAATCAGTGATGCTTTCCATAAGTTTGATGACTTCTGAGTAGGTGAGATCCGCACATGGGGTGCCATTGATAGAGACCACTTCATCCCCTTCATGTAGACCAGACCACGAAGCTTTGCTCTTGCCACGAATCTGAGTGGATTAAAAAAAAAGGAGGTAATATTCAGAATCTAGTATTTTTTATAGGAAGAGATACAGGGGACATATGTCCACATAACAGTGTGGAAGAGTGAAAAGGGTTAGACAGTTAAGTATTTATCAAGCACTTTCTGTATGCCAAGCACTGTGCCAAGTGCTAGGGTATAAGGAAAGGCTAAAAAAATTACAGCTTACATTGTAATGGGGAAGACAACGTGTAAACAACCAGGTAGATCTAAGATACAGAAAAGGCAGATTGAAGCCATTTTGAGAGGGAAGAGAGCATTGGCAGCTGAGGGATTGAGAAAGGCTTCTTGCATAAAGTGAGGCTTGTGCTGAATCTTGAGGAAACCTGAGAAACTAAGAGGCAAAGGTGAGGAGAGAAAACATTCTGGAACAAGGCAGTGAGATGAGAAATGGGGTTCTCATCCAAGGAACAACTCCTAGGTCTCTGTAGCTTGATCATGCATGGGGAAGGCGGTAAAGTACAAAAAAATGGGAAAAGTCAGAAGGATAAAGTTAGAAAGAACCTTAAATGTCTAACAAAGATTTTTGTATTTTATCTAGAGGAAGCCATTGGAATTCATTGAACAAGCAGGTGACATGGTCGGACCAATGCTTCAGGAAAGATCAGTCCAGCCATTTAGGGAAGGGACAAGAGGCAACATAGGGACCTCCATGGAAAGAAGATTATTCCATTTGCCCCAGTAAGAGGTGATGAGGATATGAACTAGGCTCAAATTGAGATAATTCACACAGAGCACTTTGCAAACCTCCAATACATATATGTTGCTGTATATTATTATTCTGCTTATATAATTTTGGGGTACCTGAAGACTTGAACCAAGGGTGGCTAGGGGTTCTCTCACTATATCCTTGTTATATCATGGCTATCAATTTTAGACATCATTGTTTCACTCATTCCAATCCAAAGAACCTTCTCCTTAATAGAGAAAACAGATAGAATTCGAGAGTTGACTATTCTGCCTTCTTTTTTTGTCTAGTATTATGGCCCCATTCACCGCAGGTCAAACAAGCACTCTCTCTGACTGCCCTCTTCTTCAGCATAGCTACAGAAAAGCCTTCTGTGGTCCTTGGCATTCCTCATTAGCCTCCTCTCCTTTTCCGATTTAACACTCCTGACCCTATTTATAAAGGACTATGCCCTAGCTTGATATTCAAACTCTGCTACTTGTCTTTGTTTCCAACTTCCATCCATGTCTTTGTAAACTCTTTTTATGTCCTGCACACCCACAGCAGTCTTTCTACACCCAAAGTCCCTTTTCTCTTTGTGGAAATTGTTTCTTTGTGTGTCTTTTGGAGTCCAGCCTCAGAAGCACCCCTTCCTTCCTTACCAGACTTTCTCTGTAGGGATGCCACCATATTTTCTCATAACCCTTTGAAACCTTCTCTCCCATTTTCTAGGGCAGATGTTAGACAAGGCCTGACTTTCTTCTTCTCTGTCATGAATTCAAAGATGGAATGGTCACTTCACACAAGATTCCTAATATTTCCACATTAGCAACAAGTTCCTCTTTGTCAGGGAAATGGGGTTAGATCCATAAGTTGTCATCATCTTTGTCAACGTCTTGAAGGAGGAAATTTTCATCTTGGCAATGCAATAAATGATCACCTGTTCTGTTTTCGGCAGAGAGAGTTCCAACATTTGCTGGATAACTGAGGTTCCCCCAACCACCCCCCATCCCTTAGCCCCATTACTATGCCATGCTTCCTTGTCAGGTTGGGGGCCTTTACTTGACTCCTCTGTGACTCCTTCAGTCCTGGTGGTCATCAGAATGACTTTTTAACACTTCTGCTTTTCCTTCTCTTGAGCTTTACCAAAATGTCTTAAACTTCCCTCACATAATCTTCCCATTCCTTATTTTTTGTTTTGTTTTGTTTTTTTGTGCAGGGCAATGGGCATTAAGTGACTTGCCCAGGGTCACACAGCTAGTGTCAAGTGTCTGAGGCTGAATTTGAACTCTGGACCTCCTGAATCCAGGGCTGGTGCTTTATCCACTGCTTTATCCACCTATCTGCCCCCTCATATAATCTTTTTTGTTTTTGTTTTTGTTTTGTTTTGCGGGGCAATGGGGGTTAAGTGACTTGCCCAGGGTCACACAGCTAGTAAGTGTCAAGTGTCTGATGCCGGATTTGAACTCAGGTACTCCTGAATCCAGGGTCGGTGCTTTATCCACTGTGCTATCTAGCCACCCCCATATAATCTTAATATATACAACTCTATGTCTTCCTCATCTAGTCTATTCTTTTTAAATAAGATATAATCTCCCAGAGCCATATTCCAATCATGGCTTCCAAGTTCTGTTGACCCCTATGTGTTAAAATATGCTTCCTTGAATTTGGGACTCCAGTTCCCTGCGTTACCCACAAATACTTTATAGTGTTGCTTTTGTTGCTCTTACTTTGATTAGATTTTTACCTCCAGAGAATTATTGAGTGTCTTTCCTTATGTATATGGGTCCTTTTCTCCCCCCTTTCTTTTTAGCTTAAGAAGCTTTTGTAGAGATTTGTAAGCCTCCTGTTTTGTTTTACTTTTCTCAGCCTTTGTAAGTTAATTCCATCCATCGTTGCCCAAGAGCCCATTATTGCTATATTTTAAGCCATGATCCCAAAAGACCAGATCTCCCAGATATCATCTTTTTAGCCAGTGTTCACTTCTAAAATCTGCCTTTCTCTTCTAAAAGTCTTGCCTCTGATTGGCCATAGAGATGAAAACACCAGTTTTGTATCTAAAATTTTTGATTTCTTGCCAGGATTTAGGAACATTTTCTACCTTCCTTCTGGCCACATTGTTTGTTCCTATGTAATTCACTGGAACTGGATCATAGCCATCAGGTTGGACGAGTTTGGTGAGTCTTGGGAGGTGCTCTTTCACATTCTGGATACATGTCCTAGGGCCACAGCAGATCTTTGTTTATCCTTTATTCATTAGCTTTATTCAAAAGCAAAACTTTTTTTTTTAAATCATGGTACTCCATTGTTAAATTGTTAGCACACCCCAATTTATGTATATTTATGTAAAATTATATACATGTCCTACATAATGATAGTTTAAATGATCAGACATACACAATATAGTAATGTTAAGATGAGATAAAGACGAAGTAAATAATATTTTTAAATAATTTTTAGCTTACTAACAGTATAAAAATTTTTATTCTCATGTTTTTTTAAAGAGAAGAGATTTTTTAAAAATACAAGATGTAGAAGCAAGAAAACCCATTCTAGAGTTCTGAAGCTGGAGTCAACTATCCCCCTCCCCCAAATGCTTTTTCACCCCTGAAAAGATATATTATTTATGCAATGATATTTGTGAGAAGTAAAATGACAGTTTTCAAACTCCCTTTAGACTCTTAAAAATTCTTGAAGGTCCTCCAACTAGCTTTTGTTTATGTGGGTTATATCTCTCAATATTTACCATATTAGAAATAAAACCTCTTTTCATGCTATTATTATTGTATATAGCATGTTATATTAAGAGCAGCTAGGTGGCATAGTGGATAGAATGCTGGGCCTGGAGTCAGGAAAATTTGAGTTCAAAACCAGCCTCAGATATTTATTACCTGTGTGACCCTGGGCAGGTCATTTGACCGCTGTTTGCCTCAGTTTCTTTATCTGTAAAATGGGGATAACAGCATCTACCTCACAGAGTTGTTACACAGGAACTTAGCATAGTACCTGGCACATAGTAGGTACTATATAAATATTAAATGCCAGGGTGATGGTAAAAATAGTTTTGACATCATAGCTCCCCTTGAAAGGGTCTCAGGGACCCTTTGTTGACTCCAGACCATACTTTGGGATCCACCCTTCAACTGAATATCCTCTTTCAAGGGGAATAGAGATTAAAGTGCAAAAGGAAATACAGAAAGGATAATAACAACATCTTTGGAAACCAAGTTGGCCTGGGCCAATACAAAATTTGGGTGGAAGGATGGGAATTCCCAGTGAGAGTTGAGGTTAGATGAGGCAGTTAATATTTATATTCTAAACAATCATATTTTGAGTGAGGACAACATGATCAGATATGCCTCATTATTTTGAAAAAATCTCAGTTTAACCTTTTGTGATGGAACAATTTCAAGGCTGCTTCTAAGACAAGTGAGATATCATATGATAGTAAGAGTCAACCCACCCAATTTTTGTCAAAGTGGGTCTCTGTGATGTTGAACAGAAATGAATACTTTCCAAACTATTTTAAAATGTCAAAGTTTTCTCCAAAGGCATCGAAACCTCTGAATGCTGGAATCTCTGACTGAAGTCCTTGGCTATTAACCAGGTCTTCTGCATTATGGCATCCTATCTTGTGACCACAGAAGTTCAGCTTCATAAACCCTATTTTCCCAGGCCAGTAAGAATAGGAGGATTAGCTATGCAAATGACTTAGAGAAAGCCATTCCTATTTGTCCAAATTTGTTCTTCTGAAGAACAAGGAAAGCTTTTCCACCAGAGGTTGGAGGATTGTCAAGCATATGATCCAAGGTTTTACCAACTCACACCTCAATGTGCCAGACTTAAAACCCTATATCTATAGAAAAAAGTATAGCATTTCAATGGCACCTTAAGGTTTGTAAAATGCTTTGAATATGTTATCTCATTTGAGATTCACAATAACCCTGTAAGGTAGGTGCTAATATTTTCCATCTTACAGAGAAAACTGAGGCTGAGAAAAGTTAAATGACTTGCCCAGACAGTTGATAACAGTGTTATACAGTATTAGAACTCAGGTCTTTCTGTCTCCAAGTCCAGCCTTCTAGCCACTATAAGGTAAACGGGAGAGCTGACAGCTGGACTTGGACAAAGGAAGGACAAAAGTAGGTGCCATTTTTATTTCCATTTTACAGATGAAGAAACTGAGGCAGGTGAAGTGACTTGCCCAGGGTCATATACTTAGTAACTGTCTGAGGTTGGATTTGGGCCTCAGTCATGTCTTCCTGACTCCAGGCCCAGGGCTCTATCTACTGCAATGCCACCTAGCTGCCTTTTTTTTTTGGGAGGGGGGGCAATGAGGGTTAAGTGACTTTCCCAGGGTCACACAGCTAGTAAGTGTCAAGTGTCTGAGGCCAGATTTGAACTCAGGTCTTCCTGAATCCAGGGCCAGTGTTTTATCCACTGTGCCACTTAGCTGCCCCCCAGCTGCCTCTTCTTGGTAAATGCTTATCGGATTGAATCAGATTCAATTTCAGGTAGAAAGAATGCTGAAAGATGGACCCTGAAGGCACAAAATTTGGGTCTAGCTAATGGCTTTGTTCTTCCTTAACTATGTGATTATGAGCAAGTTATGGCACCTCTCAGAGGGTCAATGATTATAAAATGTATAAAATGGGGGTGGTACCCATTCTACTTATTTCCCAGGTTAATGGTGAGGAACAGATTTGATTCTAATGGAATGTGATTGTTCTTGAGTCTTGATCATAGAAGTCACCCAGGTAGGACTTGCGTCCCAAGTGCAAAGAATTGAGAATCAGAGGAACTGGGTCCAAATTCTAACTCATTCTTTGTATGATACCCTCAGTGCCCAGCATGGTACCTGGAATATAATTACCCCTTAGAGAAGGTCAATTGATTAATTAATCTCTTTGGCAAATTAATTCACTTTTCTGGGCCTTAGTTTCCTTACCTGTGAAAATAGGGAGTTAGACTAGATGTTCTCTTCCTCCTTTAAATAATTGTTTTAAATCTCCTTTTCTTAGATTATCATGTGAATGTTTATTTGGTTACATGCTATGTGCCCCCAATAGAATAAAAGCTTGTTGGTGACTAGGAGTGCTTTGCCTTTGGTCTTCATATTCCCAGCGTTTAGCATAGCACCTGGCACATAAGTAGGTGCTTAATAAATGTTAGTTAGATTATGGTAACCATTGGATTGGTACAAGGGAAAGAAAACCTTAGTTTGACCTCTGACACTATCTATGTGACCTTGATGAAGTCAATTTCCCTAAGCCTCATCTCTTAAAGAAAGAGTGTTGGACTAAGCTGGCCTCTGAAGTCCCTTTCAGAACTATATCTATGATTCTATGAATGGGAAAAAAGAAACCCAAACAATAAATCCTAAAGCTTTACCTAGATTAGAGAAAATTCTTTAAGGCAAAACTACTGAAAAGGAGTAAAATGATCAGATCCTCCTAAACAGAAAACAGATGACATCCTGCTCCTTCAGGTATATCCTTTCCCCCCTTCTTTGTTTCCCCCCTCCCAAATTCAAGCACAGATCTTAGATATGAATGAGCTCAAGCAGGACTGGGCTTTCTACAACTTGTATTTAAATTTGTGATTGTTTTGCAAAGCCATTGACTTGGGGGAATGTTGTCTATTAGGAATATGCAGCTTGGGTGTGCAAGGCAATCAGCTGAATTTTTGCCAAGTGGCCCATTTTAATGATGGGTCCTGGTTAAAAAGTCTAACCATCATCAGGTCTAAACATAGAACACAAAATTTTGGTGCCCCCCCCCATAGGATTGGTTTTACTCTTAGAAGACAAGTGACAACTAGAGAAATCGTTTCTAGGAGTCCCAGAATAAAATATCTCTAACTAAAATGAACTTAGAGACTTGATTTCCCAAAAGGGCCTTTGTTCATTCCTTTGGTCTGGCACTTTGGAATACCTAGAGTTGAATGTTTTTCCACAAGTAGAGATAATACTGTCATAATAAGGGCATGAAAATCATGCTAGCAGGCTCCACTGTTGTTGTGTTGGAGGGGAACATTGACAAATATGGAGTGGTATGTATGCTCTGCTGATCTTTCCTTCCCAAGAATGTAAACCTCTAAGCACTTTCAGAAAGAGAAAGAGAGAGAGAGAGAGAGAGAGAGAGAGAGAGAGAGAGAGAGAGAGAGAGATTTTCTAAGACTCACAAGGATGTTTCTCTGCATTCACAGAAGAGCCTTTTCTTTCCCCATTATTGGTTTGTTTTAAATATAGAAGACTTTCCATGGAAGCCTTTGAATTCCATCAGTAGAACTTTTTGTCAATATTGAGACAGAATGGGAGATAATTAGGAACCCTTTTTTCGAGCTCACAAAAGCATAAGCAAAATTCGGCCAAATGGGCTAAATGTCACATAATTCCACTGGAGAAAACAAGAGATTGTTGTTTTCTCTGAAATGAGGCCAAAGGAAATTCAGGATTCAGAGAGACTCTCTGGATGCAGAGTGCATAACCATCTGTTCACTTGGGTATTCCTTAACAACTTCTTGAGTAACTCATGCCAATACTCAGTCTGTGAGCTCATCCATGTGGGCATTTCCTACATGAATATAGATAGCAACCCAACCTGTGCACCTCTCCTTCATGTTCTTACATATGATCACCAGAAGGATTCTGTTCACTGGGTTAGAGGCCTTCTTTCATTATGATGACTTTGTGTGAATATTGAGGAAAGTCATCGATCAGTTAACCCTTTGCCCTCACTACGTGACTGGCTCCTCTTTTATCCTGTTTTTGGTCAGCTCCATTATGCCAATTGTTCCTGTCACTTATTGCTTGCAATCTTTAGTAGATTCCTGGGACGTACCCTGTGCCCATTTACTGATCATGAGAAAGAAGATAAAGGAGAAGAGCTGAAATGGACATTGGAGATCATCTAGTCTAACCCCTGCATTTTACACATGAGGAAACTGAGACTCAGAAATGAAGAGGCCCAAAGTAGAGTATCCAAGGCAAAATTTGAACCCAGGTCCTCTGACTTCAGAGCCAATGTTCTTTCTGCTGTAGCTATACTGAGATCTGCTTTTTCTCAGACTAGAAATAAGCTTGGGACCTGTCGAGGCCACTTATCATGTCACTTGACCCAGGTGGTCTTGAATTTCAGGACATCTTGTACAAGATGGGCAACCCCCTGGTTGGGGCATGGCAATGAGCAGCAATAACTGATTACTAGATTTCATGGGATTTTCCCCCCACATGGTCTACTTTTTGAGGTATGGAGGCCACAGTGTACTCTTCTTCAAGGCAGTCATGATCTTTTAGATCATGGGAAGTATAGGCTGGCTCCCTCATGGAGGATTCCTGGGTAGAGGGTAAAAAGTTTCTTTTGGCTCTAAAACAACACTACAAATTGTGTTTCAGGTCTTTGTTGGCCACACCTGTATTTGAAGGGCAGGAACATGGTTAGGTGAGTATCACAGACAATAAACTGGTTCCCTGGATTTAGTTTATCTCTCTGCCTTTTCCCCATAAAATTATCCATATTAGAGAAGAAAGGGGATTTAGGATTCAAAAACTGTGTAATCCCAGCCATCAGAAGTATTTTATAGTTAACAAGCAAAGAGCTGTTTCAGGGTTTATCATCTAGGCTTCAGAGATTAGGAAGTATATGGAATGGTTACCATAAACTGGGGTGTCACGGCGAGAAGGATACAAGTGCCTGAACTAGTAGGAGGAATCCAAAGAAAAGATTCAACCTGAAGACAGCTAGGGTAGAGTCCTGGGCCTGGAGTCAGGAAGACCTGCATTCAAATCCAGCCTCAGATACTTAAGAGCTGTGTGACCCTCAGAAAGAAATTTTTACTGTTTGCCTCAAAATGAGCTGAGAAAAAATGGCAAACCAATCCAGCGCCTTTGTCCAGAAGACCCCAAATGAGGTCACAAGAGTCAGATACAACTGAAGAGGACGAAATAACAATAAACAAAAGAACATAGCTCGACAGTGGAGGCCAAGCCTCTTCAGCTATGGAGATCACAAGGAAATAAGAGAAGAGAACTTTTTGCTGGTCCCTAGACAAGGATGTCTTCCTTTTTTAAAAGATCCAGAAAAAAGGGGGCAGATAGATTTTATTTAAGCTGAATGAGAATGGTAGCCCCTGCCATTCCAATAAATGGTAAAAAAAAAGTTTCAGCTGAGTCCTAAGCTGGAGAGGGCATACCCACCAGAGTAGAACCTTGTTGTGGCTATGTGTCCTGGCCAAGCAGCATGCAGGAGAGACTTTGAGACTGGCAGGAATGGTGTGATGACATCACTAAAGGATATCAATGACTCTCTAGGACCAGAGGTATGAGTTATGCCTACACTGTTCCTATGTGTGTACCTTGGCAATGCACATTTCCTACATTTGTGTGCCTTGGTTACATGTGTGCCCTTCTATAAATATAACCTGGTCACATTATCTGTGTCACACTGTCTTAACATGGACATTCCCCAAGGCTCTCTCCACTCTGCTCAGCTCTCTCTACATTTTCTCTTTTGGTTATCCCATGGATTTGATGATTGTCTCTATTTAGATGACTTCCAAATGTACACACACACACACACACACACACACACACACACACACACAGCCCTAGCCACAGCTTCTTCCCTGAGATTTAGTACATCATTACCAGCTGCTTATTAGACATTTCAGACTGGATGTTTGGGGAATATCTCAAACTCAATATGTGCAAGACAGAACTCATTATCTTTCCTCCCAAACTCACCCCTCTTTAGAACTTCTCTATTCCTGCAAAGGCACCATTCTTTCAGTCTCTCAGATTTGCCATCTCACTGTTTTCATTGCCTCTTTCTCACTATTCCCACCTCCCATCTACCAAGTCTTATTTCAATCCCAACATCATCGCTCATATATGATTCCTTCTTTCTATACCCACAACCTCCATCTTAGTTCATGCCCTTATTTTCTCATGATTGGATGAAGGCACTTAATCTCCCTGCCTTAAGTTTCTCCCCACCACTTCAGTGTATCCTCCACACTCCAGCTAAAGTGATATTCCTTTAATAAAGATCTGACTATGCCACTCCCCTACTTAGTAAATTCTAGTAACTCTCTATTTATTTTTCCTAGAATAAAATAGAAATTCCTTCATTTAATTTTTAAAAGTCCTTCAAATCTGAACTCCATCTATCTTTCCAGTCTCATTGTTTGTAATTCCCTCTCTGCACCTTTGTGATCCAGTGAGACTTGCCCTTTCTCTGTTCTTCATGGATGCCACTCCATCTGCCCTCTCCATGCCTTTGTAGTGGCCATTCCATATGCTTGGAATGCACTCCTTCCTTATCTCTGACTCGGAGTCCCTCTCTTCCTTTAAGAAACAGCTCAAGCACCATCTTGACACGAAGCCTTTCTTGATTCCTTCCCTCAACTACTAGGACCCTCTCACCCAAACTACCTTTCATTCTCTTTGTTTCTTTATTCTGTGTATAGTTACATATGTACTTATTTCCTCCCAACACCCATTAGGATATAAGCTCCATGACAAGGATTGTTTCATTCATTGACTGAATCCCCAGCACCAAGGCCAGTGTCTTATACATAGTAGGTGCTTAAGAAATGCTGGTTGATTGATTGGATGATTCTCCATTTATTTCAGTTAACCATAAAAAAATCTGTTGTTAGAAACCTTAACTGAACTTTCAACATGGTACCTCATCAACCCTTAGGTCAGGGTTGAAAGATGGCACTGACTCTAAGGGTGCCCCACAGCCTTAGAATTTTAGAAGAGGTTGGCAAGGAGACTTGTCAGACTTCCAACCATCAGGCATGTCATTTCATGCTCAACCACAGGACTCCTTCCAGTTAAATTACTAATGGAATAATGTCTCAAGACTTGCCTAGAATATCTTTATCCAGATTAGACAAATGGGGAGATACCCTGAACATTAGAATTACAAAGGGTTTGTCAGTCTACACTCCCTGTGGCCTCATTCACCCTTTCTGAAATTCTCAGGACCAAAATCTCCCTCCCTGGCCATCATCACTCCACCTCATATGTTGTCTCCCCTTATTAGAATAAAAGCTCATTGTGGGTAGGGGCTATTTTTGGTTTTGTATTTATATCCCTTTGCATAGCACAGTACTTAGTACAGAGTGAATGTTTAATAAATGTTTTCTCATTCACTCAGATGGGAAATCTTTCAACAGGAATGTGTGACTTGTATATAGACCAGACTAAATGAGATTTCTTAGGCTTTAGATGCATTGAGCTTAATGTAACCACTTTACACTACTAGAAATGACTACTTAAAATTCCAGTGTCCCCTGAGGGCTGCTGTGATGTCCCTCTTTAAAGCCCTGGGAAACTTCCAGGCTCTCAACCTGCAAATTTTTGGTGATCCTACTCTTGCATCCATCCATACCTGGAATCACACCTGAGACTTAGGAACCCAAACTAAGAGAGCAAGTCTGCAGCTTTCCCAGGGGTTCAGACCAATATAAGAATAGCTATGAAGATCAAGACCACTCTGGGGATGTAAAGTGATAATGAAAGTTGGTGATAATGGAAGGTGGAAATGGCCATAATGGAAGAAGAGGGAAGAAGATACCTGGGATAGCTTTGTGATGATATTTTTCCAACTCTGAAAAAATGCTAAGTATTGGCCCAAAATACCACACAGTTCTATTCCCAATACACTGACCCTTTCTAAGGCCACATCTTATATATCTGTCTATGTATGTGATAGCCATTCTATAAATGTTGGCTGAATAAAAGATGGAAAATGGACAAATGGAATCTAGTGTAGCATGGCATACTTTAAGATACTAGTCTCTGCCCCCAACTCACTAGCCTTTGAGCAAGTGACCATCATGGGAGCCAGTTTCCTCATCTACAAAATGGGCCAGAGGCAGGGGTGAGGAGGTAATTTCTAAGTCCCCTTCCAACAGCATTGCTCTGAATCCCCTCCAAATCCTACTTTGAACAATTTCTAGGCCCTCTCACTTCCTTGGCCACATATCCTTACAGATCCAATTCACAGATCATAGACTGGGATCTTGGAAGGGGTCAATTAGAGATTATCTAGTGGAACTCTGCCATTTTACAGATGAGTTAATTAGGTCCTAGAAAGAAGAGACTTGTCCAAGATACCACAGGAAGTAAGTGGCAGGGGCATGATTTTAACCCAGGTCTTCTGACTCCAAACCCAGGTCCCTTTCTGCTTCCAAGCCCTGTGTCTATTTCCCCTTGAGAGTAGGGCTTCTTTGTGACTCTGGAAGAATTACAAGGTTATATGAGGTAGGTGAAGGATTCTTGGTTGATGTGCAATGGATCATTTGTGTCCATGGCACACTGTCTGTCCCCAGGCCCTGAGGTGTGTTCCCCAATGAGGGCTGAACACATACATACACACACACACATTTTGGGTGAAGGAGGAAGCAGCTGCACCTGTCACTCAGCTACTCACCCCAAAAGGCCTCTGGCCCCATGCAAGTTAATATCCCAACAGGTTTAGCAAACTTAAAAAAAACACCCCAAACCCCACACCCCACAAGGGCAGGCTAGATCCTAATCTGTGCAGACATGTCAGCAGCTGACTCTCCCCAGCCATCGGCTTGGCTCCATCCCACCAAAGCCCTGCAATCTCTCCCTTATTTTTAATTCAGACTTGCCCTGGGTGACTTGGCAGGACAATTCCTACAGTCTGGATTACTGGAAGAAGCTCTAGTAACAGAAGCAGATGTAGACCTAGTGCCCCTTTGTGTCTATCTAAGGGGCTTGTAGAGGTCTTGTCCTGGTTATTGCTCTGTTCTCCTCTTTATTTCATATTTAAGAGTGTTCTTGAGTGGTGGCATGGTGAGTGGAGTGAAGATTGTCCTTGTGGCAAGAATCCTTGGGTTCAAATCCTGCCAGTGACAGAGTCCAGGAAAGACTAAACCAATATAAGTTTCATAATCCTCTGAATTGCTAAGTTAAGAAAATCATGAACAGTGTGGAGGCATGGAACTTAGCCCTGGAATCATATGCTTCTGTGGTGCAATTTTAAGATTTTGTTTTGTTTTGTTTTGTTTTGTTTTGTTTTGTTTTGTTTTTAAGTGAGGCAATTGGGGTTAAGTGACCTGCCCAGGGTCACACAGCTAGTAAGTGTTAAGTGTCTGAGGCCGGATTTGAACTCAGGTACTCCTGAATCCAGGGCCAGTGCTTTATCCACTGTGCCACCTAGCTGCCCCATGTGGTGCAATTTTAAGACAATGATGGGCAATATTGCCTTATTAATGGAAGTCAAGTTATAAAATTAATCTTCTCCCCTTGAATTTGGAGTGAGAGGACTTGGGTTCCAATCCTGGTTCTATTTCTTTCTATTGGTGGGACCTTGGCCAAGTCTTTTCACCTCCTTAGGCCTCAGTTTCTTCATTTGTAAAATGAATGGGCTGGCTGTGATGCCTGCTAAGGTCTCTTCCAAATCTAAATCCATGTTCCTATGAGTATCTGGGGTTAGAACTACAAAGAGGTTCAAGGAGAATTCAGATAAATACAAATCAATGGGATGAAACAGAGATCTCCATTGGGTAATCAAAGGGATTTAGGGATTCAGAAACATGGCCCTGATTTTTTGAGGCTGACATCATGGAGTACAACCATACATGAGGCTGGCCCAGTGTAACAGTTCTCATGCTCTTTGTTCTTGACATGTCTGACATTTGGATGACCCAGGGCTGTTTAGCAGAGGATATGTATATTCTCGTACCACAATATTCAGAGAAATATCAAGTGTCCTGGGGCGGAGGAAAGGCCAAACATTAAATCTATGAATCCTCCCCACTCCCAGGAGGATATCTTCCATGATGACCAGCAGCCTCAGGGTACCTGAAGTGTCACGTCCCAGAACCTCTTTGATTAGCTTTCAAAACCTTGTTGCCCTTCCCTCTACCTCCTGAGTCAGGGACTGATACCCCCAGTCCCATATGTAAAGACATCTCAGATGCTTTCCAGGATGGCATGGGATGGTGTGGCATTATGTGACCCCAGACATTCCACATCTGGATTGGGTGCTTAACATGTAGACAACAAAATATTTTATGGGAAAAGATGTTCTCAGCTGACTAATAAGGTCACTTAGCATGTGTTTGTGTTGAGTAGGTGCAGCCTTACAACTTGAATGTACTGTACTGTAGAACAGGATATTGTTATCCCAATTAGAGCCTCCCTCAGTCATAGTACAGGTGACGGAGGTGATGAGGCTTCTGAAGAAGGCCTCCTCCAGTGTCTCATTGTGATCACTAGGTCAAGAGATGAGAGGTTCCTCAGAGGTCATCTCATCCTGTTGCCTCATTTAGAGAAAACCCTGAGGACCACAGACTTTACATGACTTCCTCAGCCCATATGGTTGGCAAGTGTCCGAATCCAGGTCTTATTGACTCTCAGTGCAATGTTCCATGCTGACTCTTTGTGGTATGGAGGGTCTGACAAGTTAGGAAGACTTTGAATGGAGATAGCTTGATAATAAGAACAGCCCGGTGGTACAGTAGATAGAGCATTGGGGCCTGGAGTCAGGAAGACTCATATTCCTCAGTGAAAATCTGACCTGAGACACTTCCTAGCTGTGTGACCCTGGAAAAATCACTTCACCCTGTTTGCCTCAATTTCCTCATTTGTAAAATGAGCTGGAGAAGGAAATGGTAAGTCACTCCAGTATCTCTACCAAGAGAATCTCAAATGGGGTCATGGAGAGTTTGACACTGCTGAAAAAATTACTTAACAACAACAAAGCTGGATAATGGAATGGTGACTCTGTTTCTGCCATTCAAAGACTGTTCTAGCTGAGGCTCATTTCCATAGGGCTGAAGACCCAGTGATGATCTGGGGTGCTACGATCAAGGTTCAAGATGCTTAAAGAAGTCAGACAGATAACAAGAGCCAGACTTCACATTCAAGACATTGTCTGCCATTGATGGTGATTTTGCCAGACTCTCAAAGGTCATTGAGACATTGAGGATGGTAGGAGCATTGTAATGGAGAGGGAGGGAGGGGTTACTGATGGAGGACAGCAAATGTGGGTAAGTTGGGGATTGAGGGAGGAGTGGGAGCTGAGGAAGTGAAGAAGGGAATGGCCCAAGAAAAGGAAGGAGAACAAAGAAATGGCCTCAGGGAGGCAACATAGACAATCTGGACTTGGAGTTAGGAGGACTTGGGTTCAAATCCTCTTCTCTCCCCACCAGATACTTACTGGCTCTGTGATTCTGGGCAAGTAAATGAAGCTCTCTGGGCCTTCCTTTCCTCATCTATAACATGAGGGGGGTGGATTTAATAGCCTCTGAGGTCCCCTTCAGATCTGAACCTATAATCCTAATGTTGGGACATGCAGAGCAGACAATTGGTGCTGTGGGGTGAATGTAAGGAAGAAAGAGCCACTGAATGGAGACCCTTGGGGCCAATTCTGCATTTCTAGTCAGGTAGTAAGGGGAAAGCCTTCTAGATGTGGATCCTCAGAGCTGACTGTTTTGTACATCTGGGTGGTGAGAAGGCCTTAGAACCGGCCTGTAGAGTGGCTGAATTCTGGGTCCTGTGCTGATCCCCATGGAGCACAAATGATAGCCTTTGGGAGGGACACTGATGACAAAGCTTTGGTATATATAAATATCTGATTGATACACTTAGGAATCCAGTTGTCTTCACATGAGAAAAAAAAGAATGTCCACGGAGAAAACTCTATGGGGCTATAACTAGGAATATTTTCACCTGGGGCAAAAATAGTTGAATCTATGTAGAGGGGAGGGGAGGTAGGGAAAAGGTACTGAGAACAGTCCCTCTGCAGGTGCAGACTTTCTGCTAGAGGGAGCAGTCTGACCTTTGTCCTTAAGTAGGCTGGGTGGAAGGTAAATCTTTCAAGAAGGCAATGGGTGATACCTTCTTGAAAGATTTACCTTCCACCCAGCCTACTTTGGGGGGGGGGCGGGGAAGAGAGAAAACTGTGTCATAGGCTCTCACAGAAGACCTTGAGGGAGATGTGGAGCAGAAATAGGGCACCCCAATGTTGGTGCCTTGGAGCAAAGATCCATTTACCTCATGTGAGTCATGCCCCAAAATGCTTGCTCCTTGATCACAGTCACAGTTAGAAATTATTGAAAGCAGGATTTGAACTCACTTCTTCTTGATTTCAAGCCCAGTTCCCCAACCATTAACTCCTACTGCTCTGCTAGCTAACAGGGTTCAAAGGAAAAGAGTCTCAAAGTCAAAACTAAAATGCCCAATTTAAACCTGAGTCCTGCTGAAATGCAGGCTTCTAAGTGTATGTGTAGCCCAAATTTCATCCCTAAATTATATATTTAAATAATGAGTTTAAAGTAATAATGTAATAAAGTAAATAATGAGTTTGAAGTAGAGAGACTTCCCAAGCTCTCACTTTATAACCATGCTACTTATTGCTCTATAAAAGATGTTGGGGTAGACATTTCTGTCAGTCAATAAGCATTTACTAAGAGCCTACCATGTGTCAGGCATTGTGCTAAACACTGAGGAGACAAAGAGAGACAAAGACAGTGCCTGTCCTCAAGGAGCTCACAACCTGATGGAGAGACAACATGCAAACTGTGTGCAAACAAGTTATATAAAGGATTAATAAAAAATAATCAACAGAGGGGAGGTACTAGGATTAAGAGAGATTAGGAGAAGCTTCTTATAGGTGGGATTTTATCTGGTACTTGAAGGAATCCAGGAAAGCCAGGAAGCAGAGCATCACATACATGAGAGACAGTCAGTGAAAATAAGGGAGTGGGTGGTAATGAGGTATAAAATGACTGGAAAGGTAGTACAGAGGTGAGATTATGAAGGGCTCTGAATTCGAACAGAGGATTTTATATTTGATTCCAGAAGCGATAGGGAGCCACTGTAATATATTAAGGGGGGGGGGGTTGGACATGATCCGACCTGCACTTTAGGAAAATAACCTTTGTGACTAAGTAGAGGATGGACTGGAGTGGGAAAAAAAAAAAACTTGTGGCAGACCAACCAGAAAACTACTCTAGTAGCCCAGGTGCGAGGTGATAGTTTTCACTAGGGTGGTGGCAGTGTCAGAGGAAAGAAGGGGGAGTATTCTAGAGATGTTACAAAGGCTAAATTACCAAGACTTGACAATAGACTGAATATGAGAGGTGTGTGTGTGTGTGTGTGTGTGTGTGTGTGTGTGTGTGTGCACAAGCGCTCGCAAGAGAATGGGGCTAATACTTAGGCTGCATGACTGGGAAACTGAGAGGATCATGGTACCTTCAACAATAATAGGGAAGTTTGGAAGGAGGGGTGGGCTTGGCAGAGAACATTATGAGTTCATCTTCAGACACATTGTGTTTAAGATATCTGTAGGACATCCAGTTCAAGATAATGAATAGACAGTTGGAGAGGCATGGAGCTGGAAAAGACTGAGGTCAACAGAAATGTTAGAGCTGGATAAGAAGATTTAAGAATCATTAGAATAAGGCAATAATTTAATCCAAGGGAGCTGATGAGATCACCAAGAGAAATAGTGTAAAGAGAGAAGAGGGCTCAGAACAGAGCCCTATGGGATACTCCCTGGTTAGCAGTAACTTCATGAAGTTCCAGGAACAAAGACTGAGAAGTAAAATAGATAGGAAAGAGAACAAGGAAAGAGCAATGTATTGAAAACCTAGAGAGAAGAGAATATCAAGGAAAAGAAGGCAACCAATAACGCCAAAGGCTACAAAGAGATCAAGAAGGATGAAGATTGTGAAAAGGCCACCGGATTTGGAAATTAAGAGATCATTTGATAACTGGAAAGAGCAGTTTTGACTGGATGATGAGGTCAGAAGTCAGACTGCAGAGAGTTAAGAAGAGAGTGATAGGAGGGGAAGCAGAGGCAGTTATTGTAGGTAGCCTTTTCAAGGAATTTGGTCACAAAAGGCAGGAGAGATATGGGATGATTGAGAGATGGCTGGATTACATGAGACTTTTTTGTGGTTGAGGGAGACATGAATGTGTTTATAGGCTTGGAGCCCAGGGAAGGATCCAGTGGACAGGGAGAAATCAAAGATATATACAAGAGTGGTGATGATAGAGATGGGATTTAATGTAATTATGACTTTAGAATGAAAAATAACATCACACTGAGAGCATTTATGTATAGAAGAGGGTTGGCAAGAAGCATACAAAAATGGAAAAGATATGTTGATATTTATTTAACAAATTATTTTTATGAATGATGATGAAGCTACCACATTTGGACACTTAAAGAAAGATGGAAAGAGCAGCTTGACCAGACCAAGAAACACAAAACCTTCATTATAACAACCTATGTGGTATCAAGTGCTTCTTTCATCAAAGTATGAGAAGAAAATAGACAAGTCTTGCCAAACAACATCACGAAGCAGCTCATATCTGTACAATTATACAATTCATTGAAAGGTGAGTAGAACACAGGAATTCACTGTGTCTGTCTTTGTTAACTGCAAAAATAAGTGTATTCAATAGAAAAATATGCATTCTTAAAGGCTTTCCTATAACAAAGTATCTCCCATAGATATGTTAAAATAATGAGTTTCCTTAAAAGATATCATACCAATAATTTCAATGATTTACTTGTTATTAATCTCGAGCAAGGCACAAAACAGAGATATCTCCTGGCAAAAGGTATTTGTCACTGTTGTGGAAGACTTTGTATATAGAATCCAAATGGATAAAGGATTCCCAGAAGATAATTAAGTCCTACACATGCTCCTGCTTTCAGACAACAGTGTGCCCACAGCCTTTTAAGGCACTTCACATTCTATCCAGCCATTCACCAAAGCCATCTTGCCATCGACCCTGCTGCTGTTGTATTTCTTGCTACCTGGAGAAGGACCTCATATAACTCCTAAAATTACAACCTCCAGTTCTGAAACAGTCCACTCAACCTTGTAATTCCCACTCAGGGACTATGTTGTCTCAATTAGTGAGTGAGTGCCAACTCACCTCACCCATTGTATCAAGTCAATCCCAGACTGTGCCATACTTCACATTCCATCCCACTATCCACCTGGTCCATTCTATAATTGTTCCTGTCACCACTTGTGAAACACACCCAAGCCTCTTTTATTCTGAGCACAGTATTTAAGTGAACATTACTATTGGTTCTAGAAAGGGTGAGATAATTGACTTCTTTATGGATCAGCTCATCCCACTGGCTATCCAGTTCAACATTCTTTCCTGGCTCCGCCTTCCCTATTTGTGTTATCCCCTTCCTCTCTCCATGAGAAAGCATATTCTTTGAGGTCCAAAATTATCTCATTTAATTTGTATGCCCAGCACTTAACCAAGATCCTGAAGCATCATTAAGTGCTTAATAAAAGCTTTTTCATTCATTCACTCACAGTATGAAAAATGTCATGATTTCTTAACCCCAAAGATTAAAATCTAACTATCCAACAGGATAAACCAAGTAGATAAAGAATGCCTATGATCATTGAATTGACCCATCAGTGCATTTATCTTGATGGACACTGAAGATGAACACCAAACAAGTCCCAGAATTGAAAATGAGGAAGAAGAGAGGGGGTTGGATCCCATTTGTAAAAAAAAAAAAATGCAATATAATCAATGATCTTCAGCTTGTCTGAAACAAAAACCCATTTTTATAGCACTATTCTTCAAGTGATGCTCTACATATTGGAATACCTATTCTCCAAAGCATCGAAATTGTATCTCACCCATGAGGTAACAGTGAGATATAAGGCGGGTATCCAATGACCAATTTGGCACAAAGAAATTCATCTAAGAGATGTATGAGCAGAAAATTAGGTGAGCTGGTCATGTATAGGCAATAAGGGATATCAGATGGATAACCAATGTGCTGCATCAGTGCCCTGATGAGATGAGCTTAAGAGATTTAAAGAAGGATTCCAGAACACTGGTTGGACTCCATTTGGAGGATTCATAGTAGAACATGGACAAGGGTCAGAGGAGAGAAGATGTGGATGGGAAATAAATGATCTACACTAACAGAGGGAATCCCCATATTAATGAGATTATGAATGAATGAATGAATGAATGAATGAATGAATGAATGAATGACAAAACAGGTGCTATGATAAGCCTGGGGATAGAAATACCAAAGGGAAAAGTCCCTGCCCTCAAGGAGCTTACATTTTAATGGGAAAGGCAATACATACATGGGAGCTACAGTTGGCAAGCAAGAAGAAAGAGGATGAGAAGTATACACTGATGGATGCCAGTGAAGCTTCAAATGTAAATAAACACAGTAGCTAAGGTGCTGATCACCCTATGAGAGGTGGTGCTTTGCTTTCTCTGTCATCTGCATTTTCATTCATTCCCTTAAGAAAAGATAACCATATATGCTCAGACCACAGGGTTTCATTTATCTTGATTTGTTTCTAAAGGATTTGTCAAGGATTTGGAAAACTTCCATTCCCTTTCCATTAGCCATGTTGAGTCTGCAGGAAAGAACAGCATAGCCAGTCATTTGATTTATTAGAAAAAAAGACTTCTAGGTTAATTAAATTAGCACACAATGCAGCCTATTCAAATACCGGAAGGAAACCAGAGAATCTATGGAAGCCTTCTGGAGCCTTTATCCCACCATCTCCCATTGGCTCTTCATAGATCCTTGGCTCCCTTCAAACCTAGTCCCAGCCCTTTCCCCCTAAAGGAACCTATTTTGATTAAGCTTTTATGGGAAGCTTTCCATGTCCAAAACAATTATTTCTAAAGGCAAAATATTTTCCAATAAAACATATGTTTGCAAAAACAAATCTAAGTAAAGCTGGGTCTCTGTTCTTGCTTTGAAATAACAGGGGTTAACTAAAGATAGGAAATCTCTATTCTTTACACAAATGCAAGTTTCGTACCAAAGTGAGCCATGGTAACCTAATTAGCTTCTTAAACTCATTCTAATTTTAGGATGTGGCATAGTGGAAAGTGTGCTAGACTTGGAGTCAGAAGCAATCTGGGTACCCAAGCACCAAGCCTTGTATGATCTAGGCCAAGTCACTTTCCATTTCTGCTTCTCTGTTATGTTCTGTCTTCTTTCAATCCTCAGTACAAGCACCGAGGTAGGTCAAGCAAAATCAACAAATGTTGATTACCTGCTTACTATGTGCCCACATTGTGCTAAACTCTGGAGAAGCCAGGAAAGGTGAAAGAGTCTGCTCCAGAGGAGTTCATAGTCTCCATTTCTGCAGGAAGCTTTTCTCTGTCCCCTACTCTGGAATATTAGAGCCTTCCACCTCCCATATGAATCCCCATCTATTCTGTACATGCTTTGCACATACTTGGTTTTGTATACATTGTGCCCCATATTAGAATTCTAATATAGAATGGCCAATGTAAGACTTTGTTTTGCTTGACTATACACATTTGTAATAAGCTTGATTTTTCTTGCTTTCTCAACAGGGAAGGGGAGGGTGGATGGAAAGGAGAGAATTAAGACTTGAAAATAAAATAAAATTGGGGGAAGCTAGGTGGCGCAGTGGATAAAGCACCGGCCATGGATTCAGGAGGACCTGAGTTCAAAGCTGTCCTCAGACACTTGACATTTACTAGCTATGTGACCCTGGGCAAGTCACTTAACCCTCATTGCCCCACAAAAAATAAATAAATAAAAATAAAATAAAAATGAATTTTTGAAAAACAAAAACAAAAAGACTGTGAGCTCCCTAAGAGCAGAGACTGGGTTTTTTGTTTTGGTTTGGCTTGGCTTTTCACTTTTCTTTGTATCCATGGCGCTTAACACAATGCCTGCCACACGGCATGCTGTTTGTCTGTTGTTTTCAAAAAGAAGCCATGACATTCCAGGAGATGTCTTGACTTGCTAGTGAATTAGGTTTAAGAGAGGCAGAGTTGCATAAAGTTGTCAACCTCACTCTCTCTTCCAGAGTCATGGAAGTCCATTAGCAAGACAAGAGTCAAGAGATTGGTGATGACCTGGGATGATTGGTTGATTCATTTATCAGTTGGTTGCATTCTTTGCTTCACTTTGTGTTATAAGGAACCATACAAAGGGAGGAATAAGCACCTATATAGCACCTACTCTGTACCAGACTGTACTAAAAGTCTTGGTCTTCAAAGAGCTTCCACTGTCCTACACTCTGAATTCCAGCCAATCTGGCTTTCTCTCCATTCCTCCCTTAAGACTCTGCATCTGTTATCTCAATGGCCATTTCCCATACTTAGAAGCATTCTTCCCTCACCTCCATCTTAGATGCAGCTCTGGCATTAATCCTTTCCTGATCCTCCCAGCTGCTTGTCTTTATCCTCCTTGTACTGTATTTAAAAACTTTATGTGTGTGTGTGCATATATGTATGTATAGCATATAACGACTTTAGATTTATTCTGTTGATACTTATATGTGACTTGCTATCTTGCCCATTACAATGTGAGCTTCTTAGAAGTAGGGTTGTTTTACTCTTTGTACTTCAGCTCATTAATTCACTGATTGATTCCACCAGGGAATAAAATAGACTTTGGGTAAATCCCTTCACCTCTGGTGAAACCTCACTTTCCCCACCTGTAAACTGAGAGGGTTAGATTAGATGATGCCTTTAAAGTCCTTCCCAGCTCTCAATCTGAGATCCCATGAAATAGGCCAGGCCAATGCTGATTGCCATACTCAGGCAGAGCATCAGCACCTTGCTAAGCACTGGACACAAAGAAAGGCAAAAGGCAGGTCTTCCCTCAAGGAGTTCACCCTCCAATGGCAGAGGGGATAAACAAGATGAAGCAAGGCTAACTTGGAAATGATCAGGAGCAAAGGAGGCACTCAGAGGGAACTAGGGCTTCCTGTAGAAGGTGGGACTGGAGCAGGTATCTGAGGGAAGCCGGGAGGCAGGAGCCAGCTCTGGATTTGGCTTCCCATGATTAAAGAGAAGTAGGGACACCTGCAACACAACCCACAGTAAGAAAGGCTCCAACAGCCTTTAAGCTCTGCCTCGATCTGACTCTACATCCAATGAGTTTTGGGGGCCAAACTGGGAGATGCTGCAAGGCTCTATTTCCTTCTCTGATTAGTAGCATACTGGCAAATGTCACAGCATCAGATCTCTAGAATTGGAAGGGACTTCAGAAGGCATCTAATCCCTTCATTTAAGAGATTAGAAATGCACTATCATCCAGTTGTTTCAGTCGTGTTTGGCAAGTCCTGACCCCAATTGGGGTTTTCTTGGTAGAGATATTGGAGTGGTTTGACATTTCCTTCTCCAGCTCATTTGACAGATGAGGAAACCAAGGCAAACTGGGAAAAGTGACTTGCCCAGGGTCACACAGCTAGTGTCTGAGGCTGGAGATATTCTTGACTCCAGGCCCGACATTCTATCCACTATACCACCATGGTGCCCATAATGGATTAGAAAACTGAGACCCAAATTGGCCATAGTTATGCTTTTTTTTTTTTCAGCTGGAACGAAAGGAGTTGAGGTGAAGGAAATGTAGTTGTGCGGGAGAGTCTGATCACAGGGAAAACGGGGGAGAGGGTTCTGCAGCATAGCTCCTAATCTGAACCTGCAGAGGACTATAAGGCAACGTGTGGGGACAGTGGTTTCCTGGGGAAGGAAGTAAAAAACCCAAATAGTAGTAGTACCTCCAGGCTCAACCCCAGGGGGTAGCTCTTGGAGCAACAGGAGGAACTGGCAAACAGGCAAATTTGGGGTCTATGTTGGGAAAACAATTCTTGATGATGAAATCTATCCAAATGTGGAAATGGACACACCGTGGATGGGATGGGCTCATCCTCACTAGAGGTGTTTCCATTGTAGGTGACTGCTTGTTGGGGATATTGTTGAAGGGATTTGGGGTCAAGTATGAGCCAGACTGAGTGACCACTGAGGGTGCTCACTATGAAAGTCTATGACCCCTCCCCACAAGGGAGCACTCAGTTAATAATGGAGACAGAAGATGGATGGCCATTGGCAAGACTATTGAACAAACCTCACAAAAATGTGTCCACCTTTCCCCTCTCTCCACAGTCCCATGGTGGCTGGTACCTACTGGTCCTATCAACTGTAAGATAATGTGCCAGCCATAGCTCTCAAATGATAATCATGTTTTCCCTTGTTGGAGGGGAGGTGGGAAAACTGGGACGCTAATCTATTGTTGGTGAAGTTGTGAAAAGATCCAAGCAATCTGGAGAATAATTTGGAACTATGCCCAAAGGGTTATAGAATTATGCATACCCCCTTGATCGAGTAATACCACTGCATGGTCTATATCCCAAAGACATCCCGAAAAAGAGTAAAATACTTATTTGTACAAAAATATTTATAGAAACTTGTTTTTAATGTCTAAGAATTGGAAATCAAAGGAATGCCCATCAATTGGGGAATGGTTAAACAAGTTGTGGTATATAATGTTGATGGAATATTATTGTGCTATAAGAAATGACAATCATGAGAATTTCAGAAAGGCCTGGAAAGACTTGTATGAACTGATGTATAGTGAAGTAAGCAGAACCAGGAGAACATTGTACACAGAGATAGCAACATTGTTTCACGAAGAATTGTGAATGACTTAACTATTCTCAGCAATGCAGTGATCCAAGACAATCCCAAATGACTATTGATGAAGCATAGTATCCATGTCCAGAGAAAGAACTGATGTTGATTGAGCACAGACTGAAGCATGCTATTTTTCATGTTCTTTCATTTTTTCAAGTTTTGTTGTAGAAAATGATCAATGGGGTAATGTTTTACATAATTGCACGTGTATAACCTATGTCGGATTGCTTACCACCTCAGGGAGGGATAACAATTGGAACTCAAAACTATAAATAAAGGAGTATTTACTGAGAAAACAAAGAAAAAAGAAAAGATTGATGCTGGAAGGAAGGGAGGGAGTGTGGCCTAGGGGGAAAAATCACCAAATGTTGAGTTAGAGGACCTGGCCTTGTGTGCAGCGGTCACCTTTGTGTGGCCTAGGGCAGGGTGCTTCCCTCTCTGGGCCTCAGTTTCCTCATTTGCATGCTATGCACTGGATGAAAATGGGAGTCAGAAAGACATGGGTTCAAACCCTGCCTCTGTCATTTGTAGCCCAAGGGTAAGTCACTTAGTGTCTCCTAGCTCCTTCATTGGCTAAAGGGGGATGATAAAAGCACTTCACAGGTCTCTTGGGAGGCTCAAATGATATTATGCATATAAACTTGAAAGTACTATATGAATGTCAGACATTACCATCATTTTTTTTGCACTGAAATTAAACCAGATATTCACTAGGGTCACTTCCAGATTTCAGTTCTCTAGTCCTATCTCTTGACTCCTTCCCTACTTCCTCTAAACATGCCCAGGGCTCCGATTTTTAAAGAAAACAGCTTGGGGCAGCTAGGTGGTGCAGTGGATAAAACACTGGCCCTGGATTCAGGAGGACCTGAGTTCAAACCCAACCTTAGACACTTGACACTTACTAGCTACGTGACCCTAGGCAAGTCACTTAACCTTCATTGCCCTGCAAAAACCCCCAAAACCAAAAAAACAAACCCCAGCTCCTCTTGACTTCATCATCCCTCAGTCATTGTCAATCAAATCTCAACAAAGTCCCAGCTACCCCATGTGGCCTGTCCTTGCTCTCCTCTCCTTCTCTCCTGAGCCCTTAGCAGTCCAGCTTCTGACCTCACCACTCACCTGGAATGGACATCTCAGAAGGTCTCAAGGATCTCTTTATTGCCAGCACCATTGGCCTTTCCTTGGCCCTCACTCTCTGGCTTCTCAGAGGCGCCATCCTCTCCTCCTGGATCCATTCAGCTTTCTGGATTGTCCTGAAGCTCTTGCTTCTCCTCCTCTTTGGTTGACCATTCTTCCTCAGTCTGCCTCCAACAGTCCTCTGCACTGGCTCTCTCCTCTCCCTACACCCCCTGGCTCTGTGATCTCATCTGCTCCCATGGGTTCTTTTCTCATCTCTATGCAGATGACTCCCAGATCTGTACATCCCACCCTAATCTTTCTCATAAATTCCAGCCCTACATCATTGCCCATGTATTGAGTTTTTCCAAGTAGAGGTGCAGTAACTCACACTTCCATCCTTACAAAAGTCCTGTGGGCCTGGGGAAAGTGATTAAGGTTACCATCTCCATTTTCCAGGTTAAGCAACAGTGACTTGCTCCATATCATACATCTAGCCAATGGTAGGGCTACAACTGGAATCTAGGCCCTCTGATGTCAACATGTCCAAAACAGGACTCATTATCTTTCCCCCAAAACTCCTCCCTTTTCCTAACTGCTTTATGTCTATTGAGAGTACCACTAACTTTTCAGGCACCCTGGGTCACAACCTCAGTGGAACCCTTGACCCCTCACTTTCTCTCAACCCTCCCAGCAAATCGATGTTGCCAAATCTTGTTTTTTCTACCTCCACATACGTTCCCTCTTCTCCACTCCCATAACCACCACACTAGTGCAGGAGCAGATCACCTTTCCACTAAACTGTTGCAGTAACCTCCCACCTGGTCTGCCTGCCTCCAGACCTCCATACACAGCCAGTCTGTCCTTCCATGGCTTCCAAATGTATATTCTTTGTTGTTGTTGTTGTTCATTCTTTATTCTTTTTTTTTTAGTTTTGAACTCATTTTTATTTTTTTCAAATAATGAACATTTTATTTAAAGTTTTGAGTTCCAAATTCTATCCCTCCTTTCCTCCCTCCTCTCCCCCCTCCCTGAGGTGGTAAGTAACGTGATATAGGTTATACATGTACAATTATGTAAACCATTGCCGCATTAGTTACCAAATTTATATTATATTTTTGTGGGGCAATGAGGGTTAAGTGACTTGTCCAGGGTCACACAGCTAGTAAGTGTCAAGTGTTTGAGGCCAGATTTGAACTCAGGTCCTCCTGAATCCAGGGCCAGTGCTTTTCACTGTACCACCTAGCTGCCCCAAAATTTGTATTCTTAAAGCTGTTGTTGTTTGCCCTTCATTCTCAAAGAGGACCAGGACATCAGGGTGATGCAAAGACTTGCACTGAATTGTACTTAAGTGGGGGAGAGCTGTGCAAGATCTCTCCTACAGAGCCATCTGGGTCCAGTTGGCAAGATATATATCAGGATGACTGGAGATGGCCTTGTACAGGGTCGCACAGCTACTAAGTTTCTGAGGTAAGATTTGAACTCAGGTCCTCTTGATTCCAGGGCCAACACTCTATCCTAGCTGCCCCTACTCTTAAAAAATTATAATAAACATTTTTAATTTAAAGTTTTGAGTTCCAAATTTTCTTTCTCCTTCCTTCCTTCCCCACTCTACTCCCTGAGGCAGTAAGCAATCAGATGTGGGTTAAACATGTGCAATTATGTAAAACTTTACCATATTCATCATTTTGTACAAGAAAACTCAAATAAAAGAAAAAAATGAAAGAAAGTAAAAACAGCATGCTTTAGTCTGTGTTCAGTCAACATCAGCTCTTTCTCTGGAGGTGGATAGTATACTTTATCATAAATCCTTTGGGATTGTCTTGGATCATTTAATTGCTGAGAATAGTCAAATCATTCACAGTTCTTCATCAAACAATATTGCTGTCCCTGTACACAATGTTCTCTTGGTTCTGCTCACTTCATTATACATCAGTTCATACAAGTCTTTCCAGGCCTTTCTGAAATCATACCTCTATTCTTAAAGTACATGAAGAGCCACGTCCTTCCTCTACCCCCAAAACTCCAGCAACTTTCTGCTGACTGGAAGATCAAATTCAAAAGCTTCTGTTAGGCATCGAGAGCCCTTCACGGTCTGGCTCCAGGTGACCTCTCCAGGCTTCCCTTCATGCTCTCTGGTGCCTAGCCAGCCTGGCTTACTGGCCACTCCTCACGTACCACAGTCCATATTTCATCTCCGTGGCTGTGCACTGACTGTTCCCTGTGCCTGAGATGCCTCCCTTTTCCCCTTCTGCCTCCTAGAATATCTACTAGCTCCCTTCAAAGTTCAAAGGCACCTCCTGCAGAGAGTGTGTTTGTGTGTGTGTGTGTGTGGGGGGGTCTTGCCTTGGTTCCTCCTCCAGCCTCCCTGGGGGCACGCTGTGTGCCTCCTCCAGCCTGCAGTGTTCCCAAAAGGACTTTGTCTTTTCCTTGTAGCTGATCTGCATTTCCTTCCATGAATACTTATTCTAGTCCCTGAAACAATGTAAATTCCTTGAGGGTAAGGACTAGTTTCGTCTCCGTCTCCAGCACCTAGTACAGTTTCTTATCTACACATAATAGATATTTTTTAATTGTTGTTATTCGGTCATTTAAATCACATCTTACTCTTTGTGACCCCATTTGGGGTTTTCTTGACAAATATACTAGAGTGGTTGGCCATTTCTTTCTTTAGTTCATTTTACAGATGAGGAAACTGAGGCAAACAGGGCTAAGTGACTTGCCCAGGGTCTCACAGCTAGTAAGTGTCTGAGGCCAGATTCAAACTTACTAATTACTTGATTCACCGGTCATAAGTACTATTATTCCCATTTTTAAATGGGAAAATTGAGGTTTAGGAAGATTATAAGATTTGCCAAATGCCCCATAGCCAGTGTGAAATAGGACTAGAACCCAGGGTTTCTGCCAATCCAATGTCAAATGAGATAATATTTTTCTTTCTTTCTTTTAGTGAGGCAGTTGGGGTTAAGTGACTTGCCCAGGGTCACACAGCTAGTCAGTGTTAAGTGTCTGAAGCCGGATTTGAACTCAGGTACTCCTGAATCCAGGGCCAGTGCTCTGCCCTGAGATAAGCACAATGCCTCACACACAGTAGATAATAAATGTTTATTCCTCTTCCCTCCCTTTATTTCCTCCATACTGCTTTTCCAAGTGTGGGGTGTTTAAAAAAAAAAAAAAGGACTGACCTAGAATGCCACATACAAATTAATAATATTTTGAAAAATATAAAAAATTTACAAAGTGAGATAGTTATAAACCTCGAATACATACTAGCTGTCAGGTTAAAGAGCAAGCAACTGACTATTGGAAAGGTTCCCTATCCTGTGGTAGGCTATGCTGTAATAGGTTATACGGATATTTTTTTAGATGTAATGTGTCAATCATAAGAGCAAAAGTTCTTAACCCAGGATTTGTATATGGAGGGTTTTTAAAAATGTTATAACTTTATAAAATATAACATATATAAAATAATAAATATAATAATCATATTTCAATATTTCCCCTTATAATCCTGCTTATTTTATTTCATGCATATAAAACATGATTCTAAATAATTATATTTCAATAGAGTTGGTTCCCACTGTAATCCTGCTTATTTTATTTCATGCATATAAAACATGCTTTTGAGAAGGGCTTCAGAGACTTTACCTCACTGCCAAAAGACTCCACGATACAAAAACGTTAAGAACCCGTATATTGAAACAATAATCCATCATCAGATTCAGGGCAGTTTTTAAACCAATGAAAAGTAATAGGAAGACTTCTAAGCCAAGGAAACAGACAACTAAAGGGTTCTGAAGGAAGTTACCCTCCCAAAGAGCTAACCTGTGAATTTGTCTCCAGGAAGTAAATGGTTAGTGGTCACCCCATCCTCTGGCTACCACCCAGTTTGTCTTGGACACCAGATGATACATTTACGTCACCACCAGCTGAACCATTGGTGAAGCAATGGCTTTCTGTGCAATATAATCGCCTTATGGGAGGTAATAGAATATTTACTGAATGTTCCCAACTGATTTATGGCTATCTAAGACAATTTTGGGCCACACTATTTTTCAAAGGCAGCATAGTCCAGTGGCTAGAGTTCTGGAGTTGGAGTCAGAGGAGATCTGGGTTCAAGTTCCACCTGCAGCATTAATTATGTGACCCTAAGACAAGTCATTTTGCCAGGGGAGGGGGGCGGGAGAATGGAGAAAATAATTCGTTTATCAAAAGGCAGCAAGCATAGCAGATAAAGAGCTGCCCTTGAAGTCAGAAAGTCATGAGTGCATGTCTTGCCTCATATAGTTACTATGTGACTCTGAGCAAGTAAATCACTTAACCTCTCCAGCCGGCTCTCTAAGACTCTTAAGTGACCGAGGCAGCTTGGTCGAATGGGAAATGTACTCAGAAGACCCGAGTTCAAATCCAGCCTCAGATACTTGACACTTTACTAGCTGTGTGACCCTGGGCAAGTCACTTAACCCTCATTGCCCCACAAACACACACACACACACACACACACAAAGAAAGTAATAGAGAAAATGTTAGTAATGCAGACTCGACTTCAAAGTGTGTCACGTGTACTTTTGTTTTTCCTTCAGAGAGCTGGTTGTTAAATCCCCCCCACCCCCCCACCCCCGGTCTTAGAGCCTTACATCGCAATTCTTTGTTCACAGAATGATAGATTTAGTGGGGGAAGGGACCTCAAAAACCACTGAGTCCAAGTGTCGCATTTTACAAATAAGGAAACTGACCCCCCCTGGGGGAGAAGCGGCTAACGACTCTCAGTTACTGAGTAGCAGAATCAGAACTGGAGTCCAGATCGGCCTCCGTCCCGCGGCCTCCGTACTACTCCGCTTGTTCTGAGGGGAATCCTTTACAAACATTCCTTTCCATGAACAGGAATTTGGCACTTTAACTTTAGAGCGTTTAGAGCCGGGCGGAATCGCGGCAACCCAGTTCCCAGCGTCCTTGGACACTGGGAGAGTTCCTACTCGTAACTGGAAAAAAGGCACAAATTACACCCGAGGTCCTGGGGCATCTGGAGACATTGAGATATGGACAGAGGGTTGATGGGAAACCACAGCCTCAGATCCCTCGTTACTATCTCCCTCTTCTCGTCACTGGAAATACTGGTTTCTAGGTTCTAGCCTGATCTGGGTAGTTTCTGGTCCATGAACAAACAGGGGAATGAAGGCCCTTTGGATTCAGCATCTGAGTGCGAAATGTCCCAGAAGGCTTCTTTAGGTGTAATACTGAGCTAGAATTCCCCGGGAGCCTTTCAGTGGAGGAAGCCAGGCCTGATGGAAAGAGTATTGGCTTTGGAAACAGAAGACTTGACCTTGAGTTGTAGCTCCACCATTTGTTACCCGTGTGTCCCTGGGTGAGTCACTTCACCACCCAGTGCCTCAGTTTCTTTATATGTAAAAGGAGGAGGATCTCTAGGGACAGGACCCTTCCAGTTTTAACACCATGATCTGCTAGTAAGTATTACCTTCTGATTAGCTGATGCCCCCTAAGGACTGTGGGCCTTTTCCAGCTGAGCTGCCTATACATGTCATCTCTCTCACTGGAATGGGAGCTTTTGGAGAGTGAGGGACTCTTGCCTTACAATCCCTAGTACTTAATATTTTGCACACAGTAAGCACTTCATAAATGCCTTTTTGTTGTTTGGGGTTTTTTTTGGCCGGGCAATGAGGGTTAAATGATTTGCCTAGTGTCGCACAGGTAGTAAGTTTCAAGTGTCTGAGGCCAGATTTGAACTCAGGTTCTCCTGACTCCAGAGCCAGTGTTTTATCCACTGTGCCACCTAGCTGCCCTCATAAATGCTTTTTAAAAACTTCATTCTTTCATTCATTCTTTCATTCATTCATTCATTCATTCATTCATTCATTCATTCATTCATTCATGCAGGCCAAATAGCTCACCTGTCCACATAGCCCAGACTTTGCTCACACTGAAAGTACACTCTTCTCCTGCCTCACCTTCTACTCATAGGCCAATTCTTCCTAGAACCTTCATTTTAGAGAAGGCACCCACACCAGCCGTCTCCTCCTCCTCCTCCTGGTTCTGCTCCTGATTCTCCTGTCTTTATCTGCTGTGCCCCTACACAGGTTCATTATTCTCTCCCCCAATTCTCTTTTATGTGTTGTCTTTCCCCCTCTATAATGTAAGCACCATGAGGTCAGGATCTGTCATTGTTTCTGCCTATATTTGTGACCCCAGCATTTAGCACAGCGTCTGACATACAGTAAGCATTTAATAAATGCTTGTTAATTTGATTTTATATTAGCTCTAAGGAAGAAACATGTAGGAATATTTATGGGACCAGTCTTCAAACATGTATATATGTACATATGTATGGGCAGCTAGGTGGTGTAGTGGCTAGAGCACTGGTCTGGGAATCAGGAAGGCTCATCTTCCTGGGTTCAAATCCAGCCTCAGAGACTTACTAGCTGTATGCCCCTGGGCAAGTCACTTGAACTCTGGTTGCCTCAATTTCCTCATCTGTAAAATGAGTTGGAGAAGGAAATGGAAAACCACTCCAGGATTTTTGCCAAGAAAACCCCAAATGGGGTCACAGAAAATCAGACATGACTAAAAAATAAGTGAACATGGATGTGGAAGGTTTTACTGTAGAACTTTGAATGAAGAATAAGCCCCACAATCCCCTTCTCCCACTCACCATGCTCACCTTCACCAACTCACCATGCTCACCCTCACCAATTCACCTTTCTCTCTAGGGGGTGTGGTGGTGGATTGAACAAGGGACCTTGAGTTAAGAAGACCCAATCTAGCCTCAGGAACTTACTAGCTATATGACTCTTGGCAAGTCATTTAACTTCTGTCTTCTTCCATGTCTTCAAGTGTAAAATGGGAATCTTAACAGCAACTACTTTCCAGGGTTGTTATGAGGGTCAACAGAGAATTAGCTTAGCACAGCACTTGGCACATAGTAGGTGCTTATTAGGGGCTTGTTCCTTTCTCTTGATCCCTACACAGAAGAGAGGAAAGAGGTGTATAACAAAAGCAAGAATAAATTGAGGGGGGAAAGCGAGGACTGCATTCACTCCTCCTCCCTTAGGAAGCAGTGGGATGAATTTTGGGTCCTTCAAAGGAGAATAAGAACAAAATTTGCCCTTATTCCTCTCAGCCTCAAATACTAGACCCCAAAGTTAATCTTGGTGCCAGGGAATGATTTTAGGGTTTTTGAAGTTATGGGTTGGTTTGAGGTAAAATGGGAAGCAAGATCATGGTGTGGTGGGTGTAGTAGACAGGGCACTGGGTTTAGAGGCAGGAATATCTGGGTTTGAATCTCACTTTATCTTAGCAAATCACTTAGCCTCTCTGTTACTCAGTTTCCTCCTATGAGCAATGAAGAGATTGGATTCATTGCCCTGTGTGGTCCCTTCCATCTCCAAATCTCTAATCCTGTGACTTTGGAGAGAAAAAGAATCATTGAAAACTGAGGGTACTTGGGATTCTTGGATCTAGACTTAGAAAGGAGAGCAGGGTCCATGCCCTTCATCTGACAGATGGCACCTGAGGCCTAGAGAGAAGCTCCCAGTTAGGCGATCGCCCAACTGGAATCAAGCTCAGATCTTTCTGTTCTTGGAGACTGTGAGAAGTGAAGTGACTACAGTGTTCTACTTCTGTCTGCTTCCTCATTCTCCCTCCCCCCACCCCAGTTCTGATGAAAGTAAAATCTTGGCAGCCTGAGAAAAGATGAGGTCAACTTTCCGAATGTGGTCATGGCATGTAAGTAGGACAGATCATTTCCCTCCCCCATGCAGGACAGCGCCTACCACTCAGCAGTAAGAAGGAATCCCCCATTTCTTAGGAGCAGGACTAGCTACGGGATGGGTCCATCTTGCATTAATGCAATAGGAAACTGGCTTGAGGTGGGGGGAGGAGGGATGGTTCCTGAGAAGACTTCCTCAGCTGAGGCTGCCCTGGGAAGAAGATGAGGGACTGGGGGAGAGAAGATGCAGCCAGGGCGATACCGCTGCAGGGGTAGACAGCACCACAAGGCTGAGCTAAGGGTGTCTTGTAAGATTTGAAACAAAGTAAAGCCTGGTCAGAGAAAGGGAGAGAATTTGTTCAGGGCCTATACTTGAAGTCGACAGGTTGGATTCCAATTCAATAAGCAATAGTCCTGAAATGAGTAATTCAAGAGCAATGGTCCTGAAATCAGGGAATCTGGGTTCAAGTTCTGCCTCTGGGACTTACTATGTACGTGACTGTGGGCAAATCACTCTACTGCCTTTGGCTTCATTTTCTTCTTTCGTAAAATGAAATGGTTGAACTAGGTCCGTTGGCTTGAAATTCAAAGAATTCCCTCATGAACCAGTGGTAGCATAGGAAGGGTCCTTTGGGGATCTATAAGCTGGCTCCCACCAGACTTTTTTCATTCTCCTTCTAGACCATGCTAGATCCCCTTGTGCAAGTCGGGTCTTCTGGCTCCTTTTCACCACAGTAAGCCACCTGGCTAGCTTGGGCTGGATGGGTTCATGAAGTGATCAGGGGGCAGGGCCATGCCATGGAGATACATGCCTATCCCCTTCTAACCTTTGCCTATTAAGCACCCATTTGCTCCCTTATCGAGGTCCCCCTTCTGCATCACAGTTTTATTTCAGACACTTTTTCCATAACCAAGTTCCCAGACTTTCTTTTCCTTCCTTCCCTTTTCCCAGACCTGCTTCTGGTGCCCATTTGTTCAAAGGAAACTGTGCCAAGGAAGGCCCTTCCCTGCAGTGGCTAATCCTTGTGCATTAGAATCACTGTGTAAGTTTAAAATCCTTTTCAAAATACAAGGCATGCACTGGGACCACAGCTTATTGGAAGAGGCGTTCTGAACTGTTTGTCCCTGGGGCATCATTCGCCATTCCTGAACAGAACACTTGGGTACAAAGGGCAGTCTTCTCTGGAGGAATGTCTTAGCACTTTTTTTTTCTTTTGCAGGGCAATGAGGGTTAAGTGACTTGCCCAGGGTCACACAGCTAGTAAGTGTCAAGTGTCTGAGGCCGGATCTGAACTCAGGTCCTCCTGAATCCAAGGCCAGTGCTTTATCCACTGCACCACCTAGCTGCCCCCTGCTATATCTTTAAGAATAAAGAGATTGTAGGGGCAGTTAGGTGGCTTAGTGGATAAAGCACTGGCCTTGGATTCAGGAGGACCTGAGTTCAGATCCGGCCTCAGACACTTGACACTTACTAGCTGTGTGACCCTGGGCAAGTCACTTAACCCTCATTGCCCTGCAAAAGAAAAAAAAAAGAATACAGAGATTGATACTGTGTCTTCAGGAGCTTAGGTGGAATTCCCAGGGTGAGGCAGTTTTGTGCTGACAGTTGGAAGAATATTGAGGAGGGGCTGAATGTGAAGCATCTCTTCCTTTGGAAGCAGGAAGGAGTGTGTGTGTGTGTGTGTGTGTGTGTGTGTGTGTGTGAGAGAGAGAGAGAGAGAGAGAGAGAGAGAGAGAGAGAGAGAGAGAGAGAGAGAGAGAGCGCAAGGATGGCTTCATTTCTGATAATTATCTCATGCACTACATTTAAATCCCACAGAGAGAAAGTTATAACGAGAAACCTATAAAGAGCTTGAGAATGGCCGAAAGACTCTTTCCAGTCTTTGCTATGGATAAGACATAGAGATACCGAACCAATCCTGAGGAGAAATATTAAGATGTAAAAGAGGCTTTAAGAAGTACCTAGAGTAAGTTGGATGTTTGAGGACGGTTTCCACATAAGTGAAGAGGAGTCAATTACTGGCGTTTTGAGGGTATGTGTGACTTTGCTGATGACACTGGTTCCATCCAAAATGCTATATATCATTACATAGACATATGTTTCTTATTGCTCATTTTAATCAATTATATAATAGGTTTTATATTTATTTAAATGTAGGTAAATGACAGCAATTGCTAGAAAGGAGATTTTCTAGTTCACTAAATTATTAAGATTTAAGGAATTGAATTGGAAACTTGAACTAATTCATTAATTAATACTACTACTAATAGCTAAGATTTATGTAGTACTTACTATGTCCCAGGTACTGTGCTAAGTGCTTTAAAATTATAGCTAATGAGAAGAGATTATAAATTTATAGGTGAGGAAGAAATTATCTGACATTGCCCTAGATCACTAGAAAGCTCAGGGTTAACAAATTAAATATATAGCAGTAAATCAAGTGACAGGCTGAGATTGAGTGACCTACCATGAGGGACACTGGACTATAGACCCTATATTATATATAATTAGAAGACAATACACAGTTATTTCTTATATACAATAAGATATGCAAAGTTTTTGACAGTGCTGACAATTGAAAACAGTAATGTGTATGTTTAATGATTAGTTTTAGACTTGGTTTGTTGAATATATATGAATATATACACACATATATATATTATATTGTCCCTTTTAAAATGGATAGTGATATGTTGAATACATGTTGTATTTATGAAATAGAAAGAGTAAAAATCTCCCAGCTTTAGAAATAGGTCTAGAGTAGAAAAATGAAGACATTACAAGAATACAGGAAACACATCTTAAAGACTTGGTATATTGTGAGATAATTCAGAGTAAAATCAGATGTGGAATACCCATTCAGCATTTTGTGAGTTGCCCAAACTATTAGCTCATACAAAAATGGAGATACTTAAATAGTAGGAAACAGTAATTAGAAACTGATTTAAAACACATGAAAAATAAAAGAAAACTGAAATTTAAAAAGGGAAACTGATTTACACATTCCCTTCTGAAAAAAAGGTAGAGTTAGTTAAGGGCATTGATGCTATAGGCAAAGGAGAACCTGACATTGAGGAGAGTAAAAAGAATATCTGAGTCAGAAAGAGACAGATCACTTCTGAGTAAGAGAAAAGCTAGGCTTCTCATACTAAAGTCCAGCTCACCTATGGAAAGGTCACAGCTAGAATTCCCAAAGTGGAAAGAGATGATTTATCTGCATAAGAGAATAGAGTCAGCTCTCCAGAGTTAGACACAATAGTAACACATGTGGGAGAAACTCAGGTTAAGAGTTTGCAAAGAAGTATTTACAGAGGGACACTCATTACTGACTAAAGCTAAGCCCTCCTCTCGTGTCTGGACTAACAAAAGCCAACAAGAGAGTCATGATGCAGTTCCTAAAATCACAGATTACAAAGCATCCGAGGCATTATGGAACGGTACAGATGTTACCTCTTATGGGCCTAGTGTGTCTCTTATACAGAGAAAGCCACACAGGAGACTCTCTGGTAAAGTCAGCATGTGACTGTAGAGACAAATATAGAGAGCATTTTGTGAAATGCTGATGATACTTTGGGGACATGCAAATGCTAAGCAACATATGAAGAAAGAAAAATCTTTGTATGTTTTCTGTAAGTTACCTGAGAAAATAGAACCTTCCAAAAGGTGGAGGGTTCAGAAAGTCCTTGGCGCCTGGTTTGCTGGCCTCTCATAGGAGATGAAAGGATATGGCATAGGATTAAAACTACATTAATTAATGAGGGAGAATCTGGAAGCAGATTATAAAAATTGATCTGGAAGGAAAACAAAATCTGAGCCATCAGAAGCAGTTCCAGATGTTGATAGGATGCCACACTTGATGGAGTACACATGGTATTGCAGCTCAATCCAACCATAAATCTGGGTTTAAGACTTTGTTTGAGAAAGGACTTGTATCCTCCAGGAGGAGAAACATGGGATAAATGCAGGAGTAAACTGGTGAATGTTTAATAACCAGCTCTCCAGAAGGAGAAAAAAAAAGATACAATACACATTTTTAGTTTAATCTGTATTAATATTATCTCCATCACCTTCTTAAGGCTGGACAGTCCAGAAAACAATACACTGAGCCCTGATTTTTATCATTTGCTGATTTCTGAGGCATAAATAAATACTCACATTGAAAAACTAACAACCAGCTCTTGAGAGTTAGTACAGGCTAGCTGGCTATAGGGGACAGAGATGTGCCTGACGTATTGTATCATGGAAAGGTTCCTGGAAAGAAAAAAAAAATGGACAGTGTTCCAGGCACCACCAATGGAAGTATACAGAGTCTAAAACAAATGTGATGTGCTTTGGGTCTGGATCAGCAACTTATTTAGAAAATTTCCGGTTCTCTGTATTGGCCATAGTTGGGATCAACTCCAAGTTCCTTAACATACTATCCACATATTGCAAGCAGTAAACTGGGACTCAGTAGATAAATGTTTGGACCACCCCCACAGTTTATGCCAAAGAGGAAGATAAAGGGGCATGGTGGCAGAGAGCACCACCAAGGCTCTAAATTTCCTCAAATCAAGGAAGGACAGATCCAGCAAAATTGGACTTTAGTGATTCTCTGGTGCCTGAAGAATGGGAGGACTGGTGGAGTTAATGGCACAAAAGGACAAAGTTGTTTTCATTGGAAGAGTGAAGCGTGTGATGTCCCTGAGCAATAATTTACAGAATGGATTTCATAAGACTCTAAGCCTGTCAAGGGGTCACAGGTGATTCCCCTATATGTGATAAAAGATCTTCACAATCTTCTGAAAGCTTCTTATTGTCAGTACCATCGAGTTCAACAATCTGTATGCATCTCCTATAGCAGTCACACACACACAGAGACTGGGAAGATACAGGTGTGTATTGACCACTGGGCTAATCAAGGAGACCAAAGTGGACAAGTGCATCCTACCAAGAGTACAAAATGCTTTGGACTGCTTGCTACATACTCAGTAGTTCTCAGTTGTAGATTTACCAGTGAATACTTACAGATTCTTTTGGCAGCTGCTCAGTAGGGTTTTTACCAGTTTGAGTGTATCCCTCAGGGTGTCTCAGGGGCACCTGCCACTTTTCAAAGGTTATGGGGAAGTTGGTGTCATGGGCTATATAGAAGGGTATGGCTGAATGGAGCTGGCTAATCTCACTATATTTGGAAAGATCTTAGAAAAAAGTGAGATGAAATTCCTGAAAGTGTCAGACTAGTTTTAGGAAGCTTATGTGAAGTACTTCATTGACAAATGCCAGTTTTGTCAAGCCTTTGTCAAGTATGGAGATGAGACAGTGATTAAGCAAGTAAGTGCTGATCCAGAGAAGATAGAAAGGTTCCTCCATTGGTTCCAAAGAACCTGTATGAATTAGGGATTTAACAAATTTTGATTGTACCCTATCCCACATCTATGAAAGATTTTTTTAGGTGCTGCTATAACAACCCTTCGATTATCTCAGCTGCTATAGTCTTAAATCTCAACCAGTCCCCTACCTACCACTGGTCAGCATGAGTGAGTTAGTGCCCCACGTTATTGAACTACTTAACCTCAATTACCTTTTACAAAAGGATATTTACTTCAAAGATTCAGTAAGAATAAGCATACAAAAATCCTCCAAAGATCTCAGGGGCCTACTCTTAGCTCAGTTACCAAGTTAACAGTGGCCCCACCAAGTTCACACTCAACTATAGCCTGATTCTCAGGTTTTCTGTTTCAGTTACCTTTGGTCTGGGTTGAGAAAGTCATTCCCAAAAGTTACCCTTGCTCCTCAAGGTATCAATGCTACATTGGCTCCAAAACTAGACTCTGCAATGCCAGGACATTTAGGTGCCCCCTCACCTTTTGAAACTCACTATAAAAACTCCCAGATCCTTCTACCTAAGATGGAAAGGATATCAGCCAAGGAACTAGGCCAATTTCAGAGGGCTGCTTGGCCTCATATGGGAAAAGGTCCACAGATTTCTTCCCTTAAGGTACTGTCTCTCAAAAAAAAATGCCATGACTTAATGAGTCATTGAGATTCCACAAGAGCACTAAGGCAGAGAGAGCAGGCTGGACCTGACTTAGCCTTTTGGTGTCTTGCCTGAGTCACATCCGGGTTCTAGCTAAGCATCCAACAGAAAAGGGCTCTTCTTAATGATGCACTAGCAGACCAGAACCAGTTACAGAATCTCGACACATGCTCCACAGTCTCTAAGGCTCTTCCATGTATTTTAGTGTCATTATCCCAGAAAGAGGCCCCTCAGCCTCTCCACATGAGAAGACACCATCCCAGGTACCTGATTCTCATTGCACACACACCACTGTTGGTATATGCAAACCCAAGCAATTCTTTTGTGGTTTGGATTTAGTTTTTGGTTGAGTTGGGGTTTGTTTGTTTTTGTGGGGCACTGGGGGTTAAGTGACTTGCCTAGGGCAAGTGTCAAGTATCTGAGGCCAGATTTGAACTCAGGTCCTCCTGAATCCAAGGCTAGTGCTTTATCCATTGCACCACCTAGCTGCCCCCTGGGTTGGGTTTTTTTTTGTGCAAGTTTTGGGAGCAGGTCTATCATCAAGAACATGATGATCATGAAAATCTATTGTGTTCACCAATAGAGGACTTACTGGCAATTAAACTCAGTATGGTCTTTACAAGCTAGAAATCTTAGCTTTGAAATCTTAGACTCTCACTGAGAAGTTCAAAGCCTAAGTACAGATCGAAAAGTCAAAGGCACAACTCAATGGCATTTTGATCTGTGCTAAATTGTTTACTGCCTGCCAGAGACAGGTGGTAATCTTAATTTATTATGAGTTCAACATTCAGCATTGGATAGGAAAAACCAATATTTGGACACCATTTCCCTAATTCATAGACCTCATGAAATTGAAATTCTATTGACACCCAGAGAAAGGGTGAAGTCAATCTGATTCCCAAGAACGAGTTTGTAAGAAAGTACAACTGAAGCTGAGAGTTTGGGACATTCCTTGAAGGCTTAGCACCTGTGCATACATAAAGAGTGTTCTAACAATCTAATCCTCTTTGCCTCAGTTGTCCTTGGATGACTGGAATGATTGTTCTTGCCCAGTGATGAAAGAACATGAAATATAATGCAAGCAATAGTCAGGAACTGATATGCAAAGACCTAAGCTTCATTCCCTGTGATAGACCTTGCTCCTAAGACAATGGCAGAAACTGGAGGTGTGATGTAGGGTTTGGTAATGGATTGTAAGTAGTCTTGCACATGTTACCAGGAAGCAGTTGGCACTGCCCTGTGTAAGTACCATGGCTATGAGGGCTTTGCAAGACAACTTGGGATATGGGAGTCAAGGGAGACCTCTTGTACTACTGAGAAAACAATTTTATTAGCCCCAAACGGTAGCTATGAATGGTCCATGAGAAGTGTATAGCTTTTGCTGGAGCTCTCTAAAAGAAAGATCTGCCAGTGTAAGCAGCAGACTTTGAGAATACAGCATATCTCCAAAGCTATTAAGCCTGAACAGTTTACCATCACACTAAGACTTTTGGGACACACTCTATAGAGAACTGCAAACCACTGGAGCCTGTGAGCATTGGCCTTTTGTCTCTAGAAGGGGACAGAATATGAGATCTTTCCAGGCCTACCACCTTTGCTAGGGTATCTATCATAAGAAAAATACGTCTCCATATATGGCTTCCCTGTCAAAATTCACTCGGCTCAAAGTAGGGACCAAATTATTCAAGGAGACATTGGCCTTGGCAAGAATCAGGGACTCTAGAACCATATGCCATGCCACCCTCAAGAAGACCTACAGCCCGAGGAAGTGCTTCAACTATACCCCATAAATATAGTAGGAACTTTGAAACCTGGGAAGAAATCCTAATAGCATCAGCATGTGGCATTTCTGGTGAATGCACGTGATCCTTCCTGGAAGGACTCCACAAGGTTTACTTGTTCATGTTTGAAAGAGAACCTCTTATATTTCTTCAGTGAGAATTTTGCTTTGGATTTGAAGAAAATAGGACTCAACCAATGGGTGCCAAGAGAGCAAACTAATACACTCTATCAAGTTGCAGAGAGCCTGGGCAACTTGCCATTTACAAAATTGCCCCTGATAGGATCAGAGTCTGACAAAGCCCATATGCCAGAACTGTTTATTTCCTATTGGGGAGACTACCTTGCAAGATGTGGGAAGATAAAGGTAGATGATCAGCTGAATAGACTCAAAGAAAAAATACTCACCTGCTTGTGGCAGAAAGACCAAACTAGATAATAATGTGGAAAATTGTGATGTTGATGAGGGAAGAATTGTTAAGGGTCCAATTAAATAAACATCATTTAGGAGGGAATTTCAGTTCAGATGATAAGGGAGGACTAAACTTAGAGGTAATATTATTTTACCCTATAACCCTAATTATAGAGAGTTTTAGGGAATGGTGTGACCCAAAGGAAATTATGAAAGCCACCCTTAGCCAGTGTGAGATTAAAATTGGATATTAGATCATAAATCTACCCTACTTAACCTTTCCCTTAATTTATCTCCCAGACTAGTAAATGGAAGAAGCTTCTGGTTTTCTAGTTAGAGCTTTTATTGTATGGTAGTCACAAGGTGATGTTGATTAGAAGGATAGGAAAGTAGAAATACAAAACAAATCGTCTTAAGTCTAGGCTTAGTCTATATTCCGTATAAAACTCACCAAAAGCGGAAGGCCACCTTTGGGGCGAGAGACCTAGTCAAGCGCGTGCTGTTAACCGAGAGCTGGGCCGAGTCAAACTCCAGTCCCCATCCGTCTGTGCAGCACAGCCAGGAGACCAGCGGAGCAGGAAAAAGCCCCAGTTCCGTTCTCTCCTTGCCTTTTAAGCTCGTACCCCGGAAGTCGAGTGCTCAGCAGGCAATCTGGCATGCGTCGCAGGCGGACTGGTGTGCGTAGCTCATGCTGTTGGTCTCCTCCCCAAAAGGGTGGTCCTAAAAAAAAACTGGCGTCTCTCCATTATCTAACTGACTGTTAAAACTTTTTACCACATTCCTCCCTTTTGTTCCTCAAGAAACAAAATATTTCCTTGACGGAACAGTAAAAATAATATAATAATTATTGCTAACTAATAATATGTGAACAACAATATAGAAAAGGAAGAAAGGAAAGTTTTGTCCACAGGGGCGATTTTTTTTTTTTGTCCTCATGAACTGACGCTTTGACATTAGTCTTACAAAGGGAGAGCCTCTCCAGAGAGTACATGTTACAGATAGTGTATATTATAACAGAAAGGAGATAGTAAAAACTAATAAAGCAAAACAGTTCATATAAAGTCTCTGAGTTCTCTTGTCTTCTTGAAGTGGTAAGATGTCATCAGGAGGAAACTGGATTCTGGTCTGGAAAACTGGATTCTGGACTCTGGTCTGGATTCTGGTCTGGAAAAACTGGATTCTGGACTCTGGTCTGGAAAGCTGGATTCTCTTCTTTAACTGTTTGAATTGCTGTATTTTTACTAAACCTTAGCATAGCATTGTCAATGATCAAATTAATAAATTCCATTACACCAGCTATACTAGAATCTGAAGCTATAGCTTATTGATATCAACCACCTAGAAGATCAGAAGGTCAGAGTAGATGTGTAGGGGTTCTTAGGCCAGGCCAGGGACCAGATTTCCCTAGGATGACCCAGGAAGAGAGGTGGCTGCTCAGGCAGCCAGACTGCACCATTCATTTTATTGAACTATGGTTTGGTTTGGTTTTTGCTTTAAACACAATGTCAATATATTTGTTCACATGCAACAGGTTTCTTTGACATATTATCTTATCTCTACATTGTCCTGTTGCTACTTGAGGTCCATGTGTTAGATTGGTTTAAGTGCTAGTTGAGTGTATAAAATGAATGTCATGTAAAAGAAGCTTTGTACTTAATAGTGGTTGCATATTAAGTATGTAAAGTGTGAAATGTTAATGCTAATATATTATCTTACACACGTAGGAACATGAAATTCATTGTTTAACTATATATTGTTTTGTGCTACTTGCTGAATATTATTATTCTAATTATCTGTTATTATGATTACTATTACTAATGTTTCCATGCACTGTGTACTCCATAGGTAAAGCCAGCTTCTTCAAGTGGTGCTTTGCGTTAAGATATGTGTGGAACAGTATCACCAACATTGAGTGTTGATCTACTGTGATGGACTAGATTCTTCTCACCAATGCAATGGTACAGAAGAGTTCCAGGGGACTCATGATAGAAGAGGATCTCCAAATCCAAGAAAAAAAAAAGAACTGTGGAGTATAGATGCTGAATGAACCATACTATTTCTTTTGTTTTTGGTGTGGTTGTTTTTTCTATTTTGAGGTTTTTCATCATTGCTCTGATTTTTCTCTTATAACATGACTAATGCAGAAATAGGATTAATGTTATTATGTGTATATATATATATATAACCTATATCAGATTACCTGCTGTCTAGGGGAGGGGGGGAGGGAGGGGAGGGAGGGAGAAAAATCTGAAATCGGAAAGCTTGTATAAACAAAAGTTGAGAACTATCTTTACATGTAATGGGAAAAAATAAAAAAATATATTAAATCCCCCCAAAAAAAGATATGTGTGGAAAAAGTCACAATAATACAACATTGTTGTAATTGTAGGTACACCAAAGTGATGTTCATAGGACTGAAAACTTTTGGCTGTGGGGAGAAATATACCTCCTCTATGAAAAGCAGATCTTACAGAGACTCCTACTGACTTTTTAAGACATCAGATATTGGTACTGTATCTTTAGGAGCTTAGATGGAATCCTTAAGTGAAAACAAGTTTGTGCTGACAGATGGTGACAGAAGACAGCATTACTTTAGCTCTTACCATGTGTTAGGCCTTGTGCTAGGCTCTGGGGATATAAACAACAATGACAAAAAGGCAAAAACTGGGGAAACAACATGTAACTAACTAGGTTCATACAAGAAGTTTACAGAGTAAATGGAAAGTGACATGAGTGCAGCATCTTCCTGAGGGAAGGCAGGAGAGAGGGAAAATATGGGTTTGTATTTGGTTGTGCCTGGGGGTCTTTGAACAAAATGCAATAATGTGTATGACTCTTCTTGTGGAGTCAGGCAGAAAGTATTTGTGTCCATCTGTGATTCACAGGGACTGAAGAGGGTGATTCAAGAGAAAGTAAAGCATTTCTTGTGAGAACAAGAGTAAGGACAAAACTAATGAGGAAATCTGGTCATTGCTGAAGAGAAGAGGGAAATGAAATGGACTGATCTCAAGGAGGAATGTTGAGAAGCTGTTCAAGAGACTGTAAGCACTCTGGAGTGACTTGAATGATTTGGGACATAGTTTCCAGATAAGTGAAGAGAAGTCAACTTCTGATGTTTTGAGGATTTGAGGTGACATTGGTCCTACTTGAAATATTATACATGTGTATAATATTGTGTGCCTACTATGTGCCAGGCATTGTGTATATATGTGTATGCATATGCAACACATATATACATACACATGTGTGCATGCGTGCATACACACAACACATTCATATACATGTGTTTGTGATTATTCATTTATCAATTATACATATTTAGCAATGTTAAAAAGTTAAACTGTAAATAAGAGTAATTATTAGAGATAAAGGAGGTTTATTAATATAATTTGTTAATGATCAATTCATTTATCTATAAATTATATATGTGTAATAATGTTAGTATTTATTTGACTGTGAATAAATAAGAGTAATTACTAATGAGAAAGGAGGTTTCATTCAATGAATGGGGAGCCTTGAGATGAGATGATAAGCTTATTAATGAGAAATACTTTAGCCAAGATAGCCCTAGGTCACTGGAGTGACTAACAATAAGTGAAGTCAGACTGCAGACCTTATTGTATTACACTTGCTACACTGACCCCCATCCCCAGTGCTTAGCAGTAATAGTAGTTATTTAATAATAATGATAGTAGTTATTTAATATTTAATAATAATAGTAGTTATTTAAGAATACTTGAATACACGGGTGCCCCAGTCTTGCTTGTTCCCAATATGGGGGAAATGCTATCACACCTATATTGTCCTCTATTTTATGGGAGGCAGTACGGCATGATGGAAAGAATACTGACTCTGTTGTGATCCTATCATGGGGAGAAAGCATTGGTTATCGAGTCAGAGGACCTGAGTACACACCCTACCTCTAGTAACTACCACCTGTGTAACTCACTTAAACATGTCTGAGCCTCAGCTTACTCATCTATAAAATTAAGGAGTCGGACTCTTTGGCCTGTTGAGTCTCCTCCAGCTGTTGATCTATGACCAGGAGCCTTTGAGAAAGAGAGCCACAAAGAAGCTCCTTGACCTAGCAGAAGAAGGAAAGAAGGGATGCTGACCCAGCCTTAACCAAGGACAGCTCCAGACCCTCTCACTCCATTGGTGTTCAGGACTACTGGATTCAGGTCTGAGCCTCATATACGACATATGTTTTGTGGTTAATAGGTTCATGTTGCAAATTTTTATTGTGTTAGCCCAGCTCACTGGGAGGTGAATTGACTGAAATACTCAAGATGTAAGCCAAATTCCCAAATTCCCAGATTTGGCCGGGCAGAGGCAGGAGCCATGATGGGAATGCTGAAAGTCTTCAGTATTGAACTTGGTTCAACTCAAACCCTCCAACTTTTATCATATAGATCCCACATAGTCAAGCATTATAGGGTTAGAACCCCTAACACTTCAGCCCTCTGTTATTCTCCCATATTTCCAGAAGATGAAAGTGAGGCCCCTCTGGAGAGGAAAATGGCCTTGCCCAAGGTTACATGGGCAATGAGGGAGCAGAACTAGGATTCTAACCTCAGTCCTCTGACTCCAAATCCAATGGCCCTTCCGCCAGAAACTACAATCAAATTCTTAACATTTTTCCTTCTTTTTGCTATTTTAATTTTCACATCCTCCTTTTTTCTGTGGGGCAATGAGGGTTAAGTGACTTGCCCAGGGTCACACAGTGAGTAAGTATCAAGTGTCTGAGGTAGGATTTGAACTCAGGTCCTCCTGAATTCAGGGCCAGTGCTTTATCCACTGTACCACATAGCTGCCCCCTCCTTTATTTTCAAATATACTCTTTCATAAAATACAGCAAAAAAGAAAGGGCAAAAAAAAGCAAAACCAAGCAACACATCTAGCAGTGTGTGTGATATTCCACACCCATAGTCACCCAACTTGTCAAAAAAAAAAAAAGAGTGGGGATTCAGGAGGACCTGAGTTCAAATCCTACCTCATACACTTGACACTTACTAGCTGTGTGACCCTGGGCAAGTCACTTAACCCTCATTGCCCCACCCCACCCCCCAAAAAAGAGAGTGCCATGAATAGTTTAGTGGAAGCAATCTTTCAACAATAACAACAAAAAAACCCCCAACACTTTAAAACTAAATTTAAGTGACTAGACATTGACTAAATTTTCTTGAATTAGGTCCACTAAAATTCCTTGTTTCCTTCATATTCTAGTAATTGTGTGTATTCCTGTGTGCACTTTATTATACTCTTTAATAATATTCGCATCCCGGGGCAGCCAAGTGGCACAGTAGATAAAGCACCGGCCCTGGAGTCAGGAGGACCTGAGTTCAAATTCGGCCTCAGACACTTAACACTTCCTAGCTGTGTGACCCTGGGCAAGTCACTTAACCCCAATTGCCTCACCAAAAAAAAAAAAAGAAAAAAAAGAAAAAATAATATTTGTGTCCCAAGCCATGACATGCTGGCTATCCAAAGAATAGCACTCTTCACTGTCTGTTGACTTGTGTGTGTGTGTGTATGTGTGTGTGTGTGTGTGAAAATGAAACTTCTGACTTGCCCTTTGAGAGCAGGTGCTTTTTTATCTTGATGTCCCCAGGGTCTAACAATGCAGTGCACACAGTAGGAGCTTTATAAATGCTTGTTGAGTTGATCAATTTAAAACCCCCTGCACTGCTTTGCCCCTCTGGATAGTTTTGAGCTGAGAGATTGCATTTTCTAGCCATGGTAATGCTAGGAGAACACCTTGAGCACAGTTCTTTTTTTAAATTTTAAAAAATGTTTTAATGTTTTTAATCATAAAAGTATTTTATTATTTTCCAATTACATGTAAGGATAGTTTTCAACATTTGCTTTCATAGGATTTTTAGTTCCAAATTTTTCTCCCCCCCTCCCTTCCCTCCCTCTTCCCCAAGATGGAAAGCAATCTGATATAGGTTATATATGTGCAATCACATTAAACGTATTTCTGCATTAGTCATCTTGTGAAAGAAGAATCAGAACACAAGGGAAAACCCGCATAAAAGAAAAAAAAAACCAGCCCCAAAGTAGAAACAGTCTAGTTCAATCTACATTCAGAATCCACGGTTCTTTTGTCTGGAAGTGGAGAACATTTTCCACCTTGAGTTCTTTGAAGTTGTTTTGGATCATGAGCACAGGAGTCCTTAAGCTGATTTTGTGTTGTGGACCCCTTTGGATGTCTGGTGAAGCACAGAGATCCCTTCTCAGCATCCCACTTTCTTGTCTGTATTCATAATTGAAGTAAATGTCAAATTTCAGTTAAAGACTAGTGGAAATAAAGGTGCACTTCTTTCCCATTCAAGTTTGCTAACTCCCCCTGAAATCTGGCCATGGGATCTCTGGACCCCAGGTCAAGAACAGATACTCTATGGGATGAAGCAGAGACCAGCAATGAGGAAAAACAAGTCTGCAAGATATGGATAAAGATAATATAGAACATTGATAGGACACTCTATAAATATTATATAAATATTATCTCACTGGATCCTCACAATAGCCCAGGGAGATGGGCGCTATTATTATCCTCATTTTACAGATGAGGAAACTGAGGCTGAAAGAGACGTGCTGATTTCCTAACTAATAAGGATCCGAGGAAGGATTGGAACTCAGATCTTCTGGGTCTAGTGCTCGATCCACTGCAACACTCAGCTGGGCATTTCACTGCTTAATAGCTTTAATAGGATGAGGCCAACTCTCAGTTTCATGGTGTCCATAACCACTAGACATATCTGAGCAGCCCAGAGACAAGTATGACCTGGGGGGAGAGGGTGGAATACTGGAGTTGGAGTCAGCAGAGTTGAGCCCTGAGTTCAAATCCTGATTCAAGCACTTACTAACTGTATGAAAACAACTCCATTTTCATATATACACATGCATATATATAGGTATTTTTAAATAATAGATTAATATAAACACTACATATTAATATAATTCTATGCTAATATAAAATATAGTATATCTTTATAGAATACATATACTATATATAACGTATACAACATATACTATATTATATAGCTTATATTATACATATGTTTATGTATAATTTATAGCAACATCTACCTCTACCATATAATATGCACACTGTTATATATAGTATATTGTATATTATAGAATATATAATAATATATCCAATAATATATAATGTAATTGTATGGTATATATAATAAATATATAGTGTATATTAATTATATTAATTGTGTTACATATGCTACATATTATATATAATATAATGGGGAGGGTTGTTTGTTTTTTGTTTTTGTGGGGCAATGAGGGTTAAGTGACTTGCCCAGGATCACACAGTTAGTAAGTGTCAAGTGTCTGAGGTCTGATTTGAACTCAGGTCCTCCTGAATTCAGGACCAATGCTTTATCTACTGTACCACCTAGCCGCAGTATAATATATAATGTACTATATATTATATAGTATATGTATTATACATAGTAGAGATAGAAGTACTATATTATATGTAAACATAATACTATACTAATGGAACATATATAGTAATCTAGCTCTACCACCTGTAATACACATATAGACATGCATGCATACATACACACACACACGCGCGCGCGCGTAATACTCTGCAAAGTCTAAAGCTCCAGACAAACATCAGCTGGCACTAAGTACAACAGAGAGTATGACCAAGAGGTGAATGAGGTATGAGTCATACAGTATATACCCATTCAGAGCTCAAGGCCCTCCCTGAATTAACTGATGTATCTCATCAAAAGAATGCTGTCCGGATGCGCGGACATGTTCTCAATTCCTCAGAACCCCTGGACTCTGGCAAGTGCCCCTCAGTATGAGAAGCTTAAAGAAAGGAACTATGGGCCAGTCGGCAAAGGCAGAGAAAGGGCAAAGCCTCCAAATCTGGGAGGGGCTGGCCAGAAGGGATGGACCACTCCCCCCCCCCCCCACTATGTGTAATGGGGGAGAGAGGGCGCCAGGGTGGCCGGCCCCTGGAGGTGGGTGTGTATGTGTCTGCACATACACACCCGATGAATACATCTTACCAAAATGAACAGCTGACCATCCACCCATGTATGGAGAGCAACCAAGAGCTGTAATTATAGAAGGTGGAGGAGTCACCCTTATTTATTCAAATAGCTGCACTGGTTCATGGGAAAGGCATTTGAGTCATTGGCCTCATCCTCCTTGGGGCTCTCACTCTGTGTTTCTCAAATGGCTTTGTGCTGACAGGCCCCTTCCCATCAAGGGCACGAGCAGGTAAACTACAGTGGCCTCTACCTTCTGCTCCATGGGGTGGGATAAATACTTTGTCTTTGAGTGGCTGAGATGCCCGTCCTAGATTTAGCCGCTTTAGTGGGAAGAGGCTAGGCCGTGGGGGAAGAACCCTAAAGTCGGAGCTGGGTTTGAGGCCCAGAACTGCAGAATTGCCACGTTGGAAGCAGGCCCAGAGGGCATCTAGGGACGGTCTACCCTGGCACCGAGGGGAAAGACTGGGAGCTACTGGAACGGGAGGAGGTTACAGAAGGCAGGCACCCTATGAGCCACTTCCTGTCACCAGGCCCATGGGGGTCCTGGGAGTCTCCAATTTGACAGGCTGGGTCTAGCCACAGCACTGTGGAAGCAGGAATGCACAGGAGCCCTCCCCCAGGTACCAAGGCTACCCACAGGGCAGGGCAGCCCCCAGGTGTCAGAGGGAGTGAGTGCCACATTTCAACAGCAAACATGGGGAGGCCTCCCCATTGGCTTCCTTGTCTGTGGGATGATACACACCCAAAGGGGGCCTTCCCAAGGCCTGTTAGCCTTCCCACTCACCAGCTCTGAACCATGCTCAAGAGGCCACAAAGGGCCCTAGAAGCATTGACATGTTGTTCCCTCAGTACATGCTACTGCACACAGATCAGGCAGGGAAATGGGCATTTATTCTACAGGAAAAACATTCTCTTTCTTCCTGCCCACCTTCTAGTTTCCCTGACTTCCTTCAACCAATTAATCAATCAACATTTATTAAGCACCTACTGTGTGCTACCCACTGGGGATACAAAGAAAGGCAATCAGACCCTGCCCTCAGGGAGCTCACAATCTAATGGGGAGACAACACATAAACAACTATGTGCAAACAAGCTATAGATGGGATAAGTAGGAAACAATCAACAGGGGGAAGAAGCCTTTCCCAGTTCTCTCTTCCCTCTGAGATTACTTGTTCTATTACATGGTACTTTCCATGTTCTCTCCCCATTAGATTGAGCTCTTCAAAAGCAAGAATCATCTTTTGCCTTTTCTTATAGCCCCCAGTGCTTAGCACAGTGCCTGGCAGACAGTAGGTGCTTAATAAATCCTAGGTGATTGAATGATTAGAATGACTGACTTCAGCATAGCAGGAAGCACCAGAACAGGCTTTCTTAGAAGGTTCCATAGCATGGCATCCTTAGCATGGCCCTTGTAGGATGAGCTCATTGCCCTCCATGGTCTAGTCAAACTGCACCTTCATGTTGTCCCTCCCACAAGATGCTCCCTCTCCATCCTTTTGCTTTTGAGCAGGCACTCCCTCACCTCTGCCTTGTAGAATCCTTATTTTCCTTCAAAACTCAGCCCAAACACTATCTTCTATATGAAGATTTTCTTGATCTCTGGGATTATGGGAGCATCCTCCACCCCACCCCAATACCATGCTTTCATTCTGTGTATATTTTTATGGATATATGTGGGGCAGCTACATAGAACACAATACAGAGCTCTGGACCTGGAGTAAGGAAGACCCAAATTCAAATACAGCCTCAGACACTTAGTAGCTGTGTGACCCGAGGCAAGTCACTTCACTTCTGTCTGCCTCAGTTTCCTCATCTGTCAAATGAGCTGGAGAAGGAAATGGCAAACCCCTCCAGTCCCTTTGTTAAGAAAATCCCAAATGGGGTCATGGACAGTCAGATGCCACTGAACAACAACTGAAATATGTGCATAACAATAGCATTTACATGACACTTTAGGATTTGCAAAGTGCTTTACAAATATTTCATTGGATCCTCACATGATTCTGGGAGGTAGGTTCTATCATTCTCCCAGGCAGACAGAGATTAAGTAACTCACCCAGAGTCACACAACTAGTAAGTATCTGAGGCTGAATTTGAACTGGGGTCTTCCTTACTTCAGGTCCAACACTCTTTCCACTGCATGACCTTTAGCTACATGTTGTCTCCATTAAAAGAAGAATCAGCTCTTTGAGGGCAGGAATTGCTTATTTGTTTTGTCTTTATATCATCAGCACCTAGCCCAGTACCAAGAATATAGTAGGAGCTTAATATTTGCTTGTTGATTGATTTATCATACTATGAGTGCTGTGTGGTCTCTTTCCCTCTCTGAATCTCTTTCCTCATTTGCAAACTATATTACATCACAGGGTCTTTATGAGAATCAGAAATGTTTTGGAAAAAATAGAAAGCTACAGAAATGTTTGCTTTTTATCCCTAGTCTCCATGATGCCAGTGCCTTCTCTCTGAGATTATTCCCAATTCACTCTCTCTATATGCTTTGTTTTGAGTTCTCACATTTTCTCTCCCATTAGAATGTAAACTCCTTGAGGGCAGGACTTGTTTTTTTGTCTTTCTTTGTATCCCCCAGCACTTAGCACAGTGCCTGGTAGGTACACAGTAGGCACTTAATAAATGCTGGTTGACTTGCCCAGTGGTACTTTTAAAAGCCTTTCCTCTACCAATAAACAATCATGTATTTGTGATCTTAGTTACCATAGGCTATCTACATTAAACCAGCCTTTCCCATCCAAATTTCCCTCCATTTCCCATTAAGCTACATTCCACTGGTGTGACTGGGCTCCTTTTTCCAGTGGACTCCACAGTCCAACATTCAGGGCTGTCAATGCAGAATCCTTTTATTTAAACCTCCTCATGGTGTTTCCTGCATATGTAGGACACATATCCTTTGCTAGATATTTACATGGGCCACTTGCCCGGCTCCCAGACTGGCATGGGAAATGAACCGCCCTGAGTAACAAGGGTGTTTATAGGTTGTGTTGTGTCTGGGAAGCTCTAGCTCTCACTGATATCAGCATTTCATACAACCATGGGATGTCCTCAATAAAATAAAACAGCAACAACAACAATAACCCTCTATTTCATGACAGGCCATCATCTGCATTGGTAGAAGGTCTTCCCCACACCAGAAGTTCCCTATACTGACAAAATTAGAAACCTTTCACTGATCTGTACTTTAGGACTACAAAGCACTTTTCTTACAACCACATTGTGAAGTCAGTAGGTTCTGCTTTGCAGTGTGACACCAAGGCCTTTATTCTCTGTGCCTTCATGGAGTATCAGAGTCTCCCATTTGTCCCTCTCCAATTCATTGTCCATGCAAATTACCCTTAGACTCAACATAATCACATATCACTTTCATCATGCTAACCCCATGATCAAGAATCTATAATGGCTCCATATCGTCTCCCACATCAAAACCAAACTCATATGTTGGTCTTAGATCTTGGCTATTTTCTACCTCTCTGAAATTTCTTCCAGCACTCAGTCAACATTCATTAAGTACTTGATATGTGCCAGACACTGTGCTACTTCCCAATATTCATCCTGCACTCCAGTTTTGCCATTCTCTTCACATCCCTCCCTTTAATACCCCATGTTCATTCCCAAATCTATCACATAGGGGCAGCTAGGTGGTACAGTGGAAAAAGCACAGGCCCTGGATTCAGGAGGACTTGAGTTCAAATTTGACCTCAGACACTTGACACTAGCTGTGTGACCTTGGGCAAGTCACTTAATCCTCATTGCCCCGCAAAAAAACCAAAAACAAACAAAAAGCCTTACGCCAAATCCATCGCATTGCTTCTCCTGTCTCCCATGCCTGGAATGTCATTTCTCTTCCCCTCAACCTACTTATTCACCTGCCCTACCTCTGACAAACTGGCTCTGTAACCCTGGGCAAGTCAGTCTTTTAATCCCTAAGTGGTTGGGGTTTTGGTTTTTTGTTTGTTTTGTTTTGTTTTTGCAGGCAATGAGAACTTGCCCAGGGTCAAACAGCTAGTGTCAAGTGTCTGAGACCGGATTTGAACTCAGGTCCTTCTGAATTCAAGGATGTGTTTTTCCACTGCGCCACCTAGCTGCCCCAATCCCTAAGTGTTCTAAGAAGCTCTTTAAGACCAGAAGTGGCAGAGAAAGTGACCACTTGCATTGGTGGAGGGCATCTAGATAATGAACTCACAAGCCTTATTTCTATCCTAATCTATCCATCAGAAAACCTAAGAATCTCTTGAGACTGAGCCCAGAACCTCCTTTTCCAAAAAGCCTTTCCGGATTGCTCCAGCACACATGGATCTCTCAATTCTCCTTTCTCTGAATGTGTGTGATGCCATACAACTTAGTCCTAAGTTACTATCTCATATCCTCATGGGTGTTTATTTCCTCGCCCTAATCTTATGAACTTCTTAAGGGAAGAGACTACTCATGCCTTCTCTACTCCCACAATCACCATGTACATTAATTGTTGAAGATTTATTTTAAGCGTTGTTTTGTAGAAGCTCTCTTATCTAGCACTCATTTCCCCTCCCTTAAATGCCCCCCCACTACCATGCATCCTTCATACCCCCTCCCTTTCCAGCCATTTCATGATGTTTTCCACACAAGCTTCAACCAAACTGCTCTGCTTTCTGCCCGCACTAATAGTATTACCCTCCTCAGTGGCCATGGATTGAATGATCATTTCTATGGAGATCTCTCCATCCAGTCATCACAAGCTCCAGTCCCACATCACCAACTGTCTACTGACAACTTCAAGCTGGGTTTTCTGTAGATGTCCCAAAGTTGGCACGTCCAAACTCAACTCATTATGTCCAAATCCCACCATTTCTGAATTTCTCTACACCTATCAAGGGTACCGAGAGCCTCCCAGTCACCTTGGAGTCTTCCCTAACTCTCCCCGCTCCCCTCATATTCAATTGCTTGACAGTTCTACTTCCAAAATACTTCTTCAGTTGGTTCCTTCTTTCCACTGACATGGCCGCCACATAGTCCATGCCATCAGTCTCTGTGGCTCAAGTCTCTCCCATCTCAAATCCATCTTCCACAGATGCCCACGTGGTCTCCTGCAAGCTCGTTTCTGACTATGCCACTGTCCTAAAAGTCCTTCCCATTTATTAATTGGCTGGTTATGCTTTAGTATTCATTTTATCACGTTAAGGGCACCGTGCACTTAGCCACTCATTTTAGAAAGAAAGGTTTTACTCCTTGTTAAAACTCTTCAGGTAGCAGCAAGCAGGTGAGAATGTGGAGACAGCTTCTAAAAATCAAACCGAACATTCATACCATAGAGATTAGGACAGGACCTGGGATTTCATGGGAACAGGGGACTCCCATGTGGGAAAAGTCTCTCTACCCATGGAGGACAACACTTTCTTTGTAGCTAATAGTCTTAGGAAGTTCCCTAGAGCATTGAAAAGTTCAGTGATTTGCACAGAGTTACACAGAGTCTAAGTCCTGCTTTCTATCCACAAGATTGACTCTAGTCCTCTGAGGGTGATGGCAGGGGCTGGAGAGGATGGTAGGAGAGACGTGGAAGCTGCTGGATTGACAAAGTCTGTGCCCCTTTATCAGTCAATGAACATTTATTAAGCACCTACTATGTGCCAGGCATTATGCTGAGCACTGGGGATAGAAAAAAAAAAGGCAAAAGACAGTCCTTGCCCTCAAGGAGATCACCACCCTATCTTATCCTTTACATCATTGACTTTGCCTTATCCCAGGTCCCAGGGAACTTTCTCCCCAGGCTCCTCTATCACCCATTGTGGCCCGCACTTGGTGGGGATGTTTCATTTTGTTTTCAAAAATATTTGATTTAATGTGACCTAATATATCTCTTGTAAGGAAGCTCATGGACTAGTGGGTAGAACAGTAGACCTAAAGTCAGGAAGGCTCATTTTGCTGAGTTAAAATCTGGCCTCAGACACTTACTCATTGTGTAACCCTGGGCAAGACACCCTGTTTGCCTCAGTTTCCTCATTTGTAAAATGAGCTGGAGAAGGAAATGTCAAACCACTTCAGCACCTCTGCCAAGAAAACCCCAAAGGGGGGTCATGAAGACACTGAATAAGGACAAACCTAATGCTTAAAGCATTTTCTATGCCCTTCTTCCCTTTCTTCTGCATTCCTGGAATGCATTCTGCCTTTAGGTTAATTAAGTAGATGTGATTTCCTCAGTATGTGAAGCCCCTCTACTAAAAGAGATCTCTGATATAACTTCTTAGGGAGGTGCTTGATATGCAGAGAGGTTAAGCACCTAGTCCATTGTCATGGAGCTAAGAAGAGTCAGGGGTAAGATTGATCCCAGGTCTATAATGACTTTGAGGTTAGCACCCTAACCAATAGGCTACATTGCCTTTTTGCCTTTCCTGTGCTTTAGAGTCTAGCTTCTTAAACTGTGGGTCCCCGTATGGGGTCGCCTAACTGAATGTGGGGATTGTGAAAAACTTGGCAACAGTAAAAGGTTATATATTCCTATTTTATATACCTATACTTCAGGGGTTGTGTAAAAATTTCTTGGACAAAAAGGGGTCACGAGTGGAAGGTGAGTTCAAATCCTGCTCCAAAGCTGACTAGCTATGTGGCCCTGGACAGGTCACTTAACTTCTGTCCACCTCAGTTTCCTCATCTATAAAATGGGGGTGAAGATAGCAATGACCTCAGAGACAAGATTATCCTCAAGTGCCCCAGAAACAGTAGCTATTATTATTATTGTTGTTGTTCTAATACTTGATAAAGAAATTCTAGACAGCAGAACTTTGTCCTCTTCATAAACAGGCCTGGTGTTGGTTAGCCCAACAAAAAACTCCCTCACTGTGACCAGACTCTGAAGAAGGGCCTTCTCTTCCCTGGGCTTCCTTGGCCAAGTCGACCTCTAAGGGCCCTGCCGACTGGCTCTCCTTATCCCAAGGTCATCCTGTCATTTTCTGCAGCTGCTGTGTCCCTGTTAACAAAGTCAATCAATCCATCAGCAGGTATCTATTGGGCACCAGAGTGTGCTCGGGATGCCAGCACAAGGAGTCGCCCTCAGGTCCTGTCTGCCAGGCGCCTTCTGTGGGCAGACGAGTGTCAAGTCTACCTGTCGCGGAATCTTCTCTGCCCGTCTCCTGTCTCCTCTCACAGAGCGGCCACCCAAATTCAGGCCTCATCCCCTCCCCTTGGCACGGCTCTTGTAGCTCCCCAAGTGCTCTGCCAGGCCTCAGTGTCTCCATTCTCCGACCTAGGCCCCACATCAGTCAAATGCCTGTTTCTAAGACATAGGCTGGGTCACGTCATTCCAGCGCTCCACCATTGAGAAGGTTCAGGGGAGAAGCTACTGCCTCTGGGCTCAGGGGGTCTGGAGGCCCCTCCCTCCCAGGGTGGGTGTAAGGATCAGATGAGATTATATTAGCAAAGCACTTAGCACAGTGCCTGGTATGCAGTAGGTACTTAAGAAATGCTCATTTCCTTCCTGACACAGCCTGCTGTGCTTTCAGAGAACTGCTTCTCCTTCCCCCTAGCTGAAATCCACCTCTTTCCCCCCAAATTCCTATCAAACTTCAAGCAAGGACTGAGTCATTTTGAGGGCACATGCCAAGTGCTTCATTAGTCTTGTTTCACTCATTTATCTTTATAGCCACATAATAGATCTCAAGGGGACCTCAGATGACAGATATCTAGTCCAACCCATCATTGTACAGATGGGGAAACTGAGGCTCATTGAGGCTAAATGACTTGTCCAAGATCACACAGTTATTAAGGAAGAAGGGCAGGATTTGAACCCAAAGCTAGAGCTCTTTATACTATGCCATACTGCCTTATCTTGGGGGGGGGGGGACACATAGTAAGGACTCAGTATGTATGGTAACTTGACACGAGTTTCTGGGGACATAAATGCCTGTTGTCCCTCTTCTGTGGCCTCATTGGGTGGCATAACCAGTTAATTGCTGGAGGCTGTGGCCCCAAGACATCAGGTTTAGGGGAGTCCCTCATGGCCCGGCTGATGCTGCGTGTGTGACCAGGCTGGTCCATCTTCTGCTCCCATTCCCCAGATACAGACTCAGGTTTCCACAGGAGCTGCCTCACAGCCTCACTCTGGCCGCCAGCCTCATCTGGGGGTTCTGACAGTCTCCCCGGCAGGCAGAGTTTCCTGGTATGAGCCTGAAGCTAAAAACAGCCCAGAGAACATTGCTGCAGGCCAGGCCAGGGTGCCGGTGCAGGAGCAGGGCTGTTACATGTTCAAGCACCAAGTGATTCAGGGATGAGGACGGAGGAAGGGGCAGGTCAACTCCTGGATACAAATGAAACGCTCCAAACCCCTGGACCCTCAAGTGCTCAGAGCCTTGGTTTCATCATTTGCAAAATGGGGATGATTCTCAAATGACCTACAACCTCCAGGGTTCATAAGATCATAGATTTAGAGATGAAAAATGCATTAAAGGTCATTGACTCCAACCCCCTCATTCTACTGATGAGGAATCAGAAGACCAGAGATAGTAGGTAACTTGCCCAGGGTCCTACAATAAGTAGATAGATGGAATTCGAATCCAGGTCTTACTGACTCCAACCCCAGTGCTCTATCTACTTGACCATGCCACTTCCTCTTTGCCAACCTTAAAAAAAATCATAGAAAGCAAGCAATGCTTGTTTTTATAATCATTATTGTGGTTTGAAAATTTTCTGCTTATTGGCCCAAGTTTCAGCTCTGGTTTTGGAGGAGGAGAGGCAGATGTCATTCATCCTAGAACAGGACTGAATGATCACACAAGTGAAATCTCCCAAGAGTTCTTGTCTCCTTGGGTTCTCTTTGAGAAACCTCCCACTTCTGCTGTAGTGAAGTCAGAGAGAAGAGGAGGCAGGTGCAGGAAGGAGAAGAAGAACAGCACAACCATCATTGATGATTACTATGGGCCAGGCACTTTGCTAAGTGGAGGCTACAAAGAGAGGTAAAAACACCGTCACTACCTTCACATTCTAGCGGGAAACCGCATTTGACTAACTACGTACGTAAAGAAGCAGAGGAGATGGAGGGGGGTCTCAGGGGGAAGGCACTGGGTGGGGAAGAGGAGAAGGAGAAAACTGGGAAAGGCTCAAAGGAAGCCAGAGGAGCTGGGAGGGGGAGGTTAAGGAGGAAGAGCATTGCCGATGTGGGGCAGCCTGTTCAAAGCCATGGACTGGAAAGGTACCAAGGGATGGATGATCAATCACTCCCTGACTCAGTCAACAGTAAAGATGGGCAGGAAGGATGGTGACAGCTGGCTCCGTGCTGGACTTCCAGAGAGGATCTTTGTTTCTGGGGATGGGCTGCCTCAGTGGCCTGTAAAGGGAAGACCCCTAACCGCTTTGAAATTTTGCTTCTTCTTTTCCCCTAGCTCCCCACTAAGTTCTTCTTTGTTCTTCAGCTGGGGGTGGGGCTGGCTGGCATGCTGTCCTTTGCAAACAACAATTCCACTTTCTTCTGGGAAAAGAAATCTTGAGTCTAAGCACTCACTTCTGGCTATCGCTCAAGTTTAGAAAAATGTCCCTCTGGCTGGCCAGGCCCCACTTCCTCTCTGGTTTTCAAGCGTCTTCGGCACTGAGATCTCAAGAGATGGTTCAGAGTTACATGGGCAGAGCCAAGGACAAGGAGTGGCTTGTATGGTGACTTCTCTCCGCTGTGTCCTGAACAGAATGGAGTCCACCTTTCAGGAAGGAATACAAGGCAGCCCCTCCTGTTCCCCTCTCTGGAAGTGCACCAGAGGGCCATTCCCATCAGCAAGCATTTACTAAGGTTCAAGTTAGGTGCCAGGCCTGGGGACGCGTATCCCCAGCAGAAAATAGTCCCTGCCTCAAGAAGCCTGCATTCTACTGAGGACAACGCCATGAACAAGTCCATGCAAAGTAAAAAGCAGAGAATCCAGCTGACTGCAGAGCCTGGACACAGGAAGGAGGAAGGTTCACACAGGAGAAGGTGCCCAGATATGCTTAGCAGAAAGCTAGAAGCCAGACGTGAGAAGGGGCCGTATTCTAGTCATCAGAACCAGCATCTCAGAGGCCAGAGGCCATTGGACAGAAGGGAGGTCCACGATGAAGGACAGCACTGGCACTAGAAAGGTAGATGGGACCAGTGTTGTACTGGGCTTTGACTGCTAGCCCTCTTGTCATTGTTCAACTGTGAGCTTTTGTTTGTTTGGGACCCCATTTGGGGTTTCCTTGGCAAAGATTTGGGATGGTTTGCCATTTCCTAATCCAGCTCATTTGACAGATGAAGAAACTGAGGCAGACAAGGTGAAGAGACTTTACCAGGGTCACACAGCTGGTAAGTGTCTGAGGTCAGATTTGAAATCAGGAAGAGGAGTCTTCCTGACTCCAGGCCCTGCACCCATCCACTGTGGCAATACCTAAAGTTAGCCTAGGATTGTTTATACACTAGCCTAAAGGCAATAGGGAGCCACTGGAAGTTGGGTTTTTTGTTTTGTCTTGTTTGTTTGTTTGTTTTTTGTTTTGGGAAGGGGTTGGAGGAGAATGCCAATACAAGCCAACGCTGTTTTATCATTGAAATCATGTTCTCTAAAATGTTTGGTAATCACTTTGCTGGGCTATTGTGAAGAAAATTCTTTGTCAGGTATAAGGCATTATATAAATGTTATCTATTACTGTTGTTCCAATAATCATGGGTTTATTGTAAGGGAGTCTCTCTTTAAAGTACTATATAGGGGGCAGCTAGGTGGCACAATGGATAAAGCATTGGCCCTGGATTCAGGAGGACCTGAGTTCAAATCCAGCCTCAGACACTTGACACTTAACTAGCTGTGTGACCCTGGGCAAGTCACTTAACCCTCATTGCCCTACAAAAACAAAACAAACAAAAAAAAAACAAAACAAATCCAGCCTTAGATACTTGACAGTTACTAGCTGTGTAACCCTAAGGAAGTCACTTAACCCTCATTGCCCCACAAAAAAAAAGAATATTAAAGTAGTATATAAATGTAATTTACTATTTTTAAAAATGATGAGCAGGGGCAGCTAGGTGGCGCAGTGGATAGAGCACCGGCTCTGGAGTCAGGAGTACCTGAGTTCAAATCCGACCTCAGACACTTAACACTTACTAGCTGTGTGACCCTGGGCAAGTCACTTAACCCCAATTGCCTCACTAAAAAAAAAAAAAAATGATGATCAGGATGCTATAAGAAAGACCTGGAGGGACCTGAATGAGCTGATGCAAAGTGAAATGTACTGCATACAAAATAACAACAATATTATGAGACGACCTGCTACAAATGACTTGGTTATTTTCAGCAATGCAATGATCAAAGATAACTCTGAAGGTCTTATGAAAAATGCAATCCATCTAGGGACAGAGAACTGATGGTATCTGAATTCATATTGAAGCATTTTTTTGTTAGTTCCTTCATCTGAAGTTTTGTTTTTGTCTGATTTCTTTCACAACCTGGCTAATGTGGAGATGTTTTGCATGACTGCTCATGTATACCTTATATTGAATTGCTTGAGTTCTTGAGGGGGGAGGGAGGAAGAGAATTTGGAACACAAAGATTTTTAAAAATTGATGTTGAAATTTGTATTTTTCGTGTAATTTGGGAAAATAAAATTCTAAATATAAAATATTGAATAAATCATGTTATCTCTTAGGAACTTATAAGAACTGCTTCTGGAGTCCTAATTCAGGACGTCCCTCCAAATCTTCCACAAGATATAAGAGCTTCTAATGTCCATCACTGTCATGCAGAAGGGCGCTCTATTTTTAGAGTCATGTTTCACCCAACATGCTACACGAGGCTGTGCTGGGCTGGGCAGAGCAGGATGTCCTAGTTGCCAGGGAGGACAGCAGAAACCCTGTCCTTTCTACAGCCCGGGGCCCTGTGCCTGCAAAGTTGGGAGCCCTTGGAATCAGAGGCATCAAATCTGGAAGGGGTCTGAGAGCTGAAGATCATGGGCTGAGAACTGGAGGGCGGCTTGGGGGCTGTGTCCAACCCTCTCATTGGCCAGAGGAAAAGAATGAGGCCCAGAGACAGCCGGTGACTAGTCCATGGGATAAGTGGGACCAGCACCTCAGTCCTCCATCTCCAGGCCTCGACCCTCAAAGTTCTACAGACCAAATAGAAAGTATTCTAGAGATGTGAGTTATTAGTCATAGTTATAGTTTTATGTACAATTCATTCTATATCATGTTCAACATAAAAATGTTTAACATAACTATATGTAATATACTTAAAAATACTTAATATAAAATAATGTTTAATATAAAAATCCTGTGTCTAATAAAAAGGTTATTATAATATTTTAAAATGTTTAATATATAATCATATGTTTAATATAAAATCATAGGATCCTCAATTCAGGGCTAGATGGGATCTTAAAAATTCATTTAAGGGGGCAGCTAGGTGGTGCAGAGGATAAAGCACTGACCCTGGATTCAGGAGGACCTGAGTTCAAATCTGGCCTCAGACACTTGACACTTAATATCTGTGTGACCTTGGGCAAGTCACTTAACCCTCATTGCCCCACCCCCCAAATTCATTTAACCCAGGGCTTTTTAACTTGGGGTTCATGAATTTTTGAAATGATCCTTTGACATCTGTACTTCAATAAAGCTGTCTCCTTTGTAAACCCATGCATTTTACTTTGTGCATTTGAAAACCTTTTCTGGAGAAGGGCCCATAGGCTTTGCCAGTTTGCCAAAGGGGTCCAGGACCAAAGAAAAGCTAACCCTCCTCTTTTCTCAGAAGAAGAAACAGCCCCAGAGACATTTAGGAGCTTGTGCCAAGTGCCAGAGATGGCAGAGTTAGGGTTTGAATCCAGGTCCTGGGATTCTAAACGCAGCCCTCCTATAATAAATCAGATTATTTCTGTGTGTGTGAGTGTGCATGCATGTGCATGCATGGGCCAATGCACACAGAAATATAAAGACAGCCTACAATCATAGATTAAAGGGGGGCAGCTAGGTGGCACAGTGGATAGAGCACTGGCCCTGGATTCAGGAAGACCTGAGTTCAAATCTGACCTCAGACACTTACTAGCTGTGTGACCCTGGGCAAGTCACTTAACCCCAATTGCCTCACCAAAAAAAAAAAAAAAGAATCATGGATTAAAGGGCTGGTCTCTGGTATCCAGAAGACCTAGGTTCAAGACCTTCTCTTTCCTCCACTAGTTATGTTCATCCCTTAATGCTCCAGGCAAATCTTTAAAGGCCTAAGCTGTGATGAGCAGTGAAGGAAGTCACCACACCCAAAGTGAATTAGATCCACGAAATCACAGGAGAAAATGAAAAATATGTGTCTGGATAGGAGTCTCCTGCTTTTTCTCCATTTCCCCTCATCCCCTGCCAAGAAACTGAAGCCCTTAGAGTTAAGCGCCCATTTTCTTTACAACTTAACAGTGAGGCATCATGGTACAGTGCAAAGGCCAGTGGGTTCAGAGGACTTGAGTTCAAATCCCACCTCTGATGTATATTACAGATGAAATGACTCTTAGTAAATCACTTTACTTCTGGGGGCCTCAGTTTCCTCAACTGTAAAGGAGAGGATGGCATAGGTAGGCTTTGGAATCCCCCTCGATCTCTAGAGCCATGACCCTCTCGTTAGAGATCAAGCCAGTAATAGGGGCAACTAGGTGGCACAGTGGATAAAGCACTGGCCCTGGATTCAGGAGGACCTAAGTTCAAATCTGACCTCTGACACTTGACACTTACTAGCTGTGTGACCCTGGGCAAGTCACTTAACTTTCTTTGCCCTGCAAAACAAGCAAACAAACAAAAAATAATAATAGTAATAGCTAGTATTTATAGAGAGTTTTACAAATGGTATCTCATTTGTTCCTCACAACAACCCTGGGAGGTAGGGCTATCATTACCCCCATTTTACAAGTAGGGACATTGTGGTAGACAGGCGATGTGACTTGCCTAGAGCCATACAGCTAGGTAAGTGTCTGAGGCAGAGTGAATTTGAACACAGGTCTTCCTGCCTTGGTCATTTAGCTGCACAAATTTTTCCAAGCACAGGTGAACTCATACCAGACAAACTCATTCTTTGAATCAGTTTACTCTAGAAATAACATTTCTGGACATAAAAGGCATTGGAGTGTGAAAAAAGAGAGTTTTTAAGGCAAAAAACCAACTTTTTTCAAATGGCACCATGAAAGGAAACAGGCAGGTTGGCATGAGAGGAAGGGACCCAGAGCAGGAGGGGAGTCAAGGGTGACAGCTTGGTGTGGTGGGCAGAGCAGGGCTCTGGCATTTGGGAGATGGGAGTTCAAATCCCACATCTCACATTTCCTTATGCTCTGTGCTGTGTGACTTTGGACCAGTCCCTGAAGCTCTACATCTCAGAAAATTCCCTGAGCCTCAGTTAGCGAGCAGAGCTACAGAGATCACTCTTGTAGAGGGGACTCCTGATGCATTATCAAGACCTTGCTTGGGCACTTTGGTTTCCTTCACTGTCCAGTGAGGGGGTGGGAAGAGGTGGTCTCCAGGAGTCCCTCAAGTTGTCCTTCTGGGATTGGGGGCACAGGCAGGGTGCCCAGCAGAACAGGCACACATTTGCTCCTATCACAGAATTAAGGGGAGGTGCTGAGAATCTCAAAGGGCATTCTCTAATTTGTTCTTGTGCCCCCTGGACAGGACATTCCGTGTCCTGATATAAAAAGTCATTTTATTGGATGACACTAGAGAGAGGTGCATGAGCCTTGGAACCTTCTAGCCTCCGTTGTCCATTCTCATCCCTTTCCCAGCTGGTGCAGGGATTTGGCTCAATGCCACATACCACTCCCCAGTTCATTTCCCCATCTGTCAAGTGCTGAGAACACATTTTATTTATTCACAAATTGCCCTCAGCGCTGGGTAAGGATTAATGAGACTTCTGACTGGTAGTCAGAGCCCATGGCGGAACCCAGTTTGGTTATTATCATCTCTGGGCAAGCCAATCCCTTTATCTGGGCCTCAGTTTCTTCCTCTGAAAAATGAGGAATTGGGATAAGCTGATGAGGAAGGATCCTTCTCACTCTAGAATCTCCAACTGGCTTTGGAGCCAGAGGACCTAAGTTCAAATGTTACCACTGACACGTGCTCCCTGTGTGAGTTTGGGCAAGTCACCAGAACCTCCTAATCCTCAATTTCCTCATCAATGAAAGGAGGCAGGTTGGTCAAGATCAGAAGTGTCAAACATCGCCCTCCAGAGTGCAGTCTAATCAAAAAGTGTTAAAATGTGGGAAACACTTCACAAAAAAATAAAATAAAAACACAATAGAGGGGGCAGCTAGGGGGTGCAATGGACAAAGCACCGGCCCCTGATTCTGGAGGACCTGAGTTCAAATCTGGCCTCAGATACTTGACATTTACTAGCTGTGGGACCCTGGGCAAGTCACTGAACTCTCATTGCCCTGCCGGAAAAAAAAAAAAAAGCAATAGAACATAGATGATGTTAATATGTGGTTTTCTAACTCAATGTTTAGCCGCCAGGGATCCTTATATACAATTTAATGACCCCCAGTTTCTATCTGAGTTTGGCCTCACTGTTCTAGATGTCATCTGAACTCTCTTCCAGTTCTAAATCTATGATCCTTTGACCTGGGTTTAAATTCTGTCTTTCTCACTTACTATCTTTGTGACTTTGGGCAAGTCTCAATGTCTTATTGGCAGCTAGGTGGCACCATAGTGCACAGAGTCCCAGACCTGGAGTCTGGAAGACTCAATTCAAATCTATCTTCAGACACTTAATAGCTGCGTGACCCTGGGCAAGTCATTTATCCTTGTTTGCTTCATTTTCCTCACCTGTAAAATGGATTACAGAAGGAAATGGCAAATTATTCCAGTATCTTTGTCAAGAAAACCCCAAATGGTGTCATGAGGAATTATGATTGAAATGACTGAACAATGACAACTATAACAACAGCAGCGGCGGCCCCAGCAACAACATCTCTGGGTCTTAGCTTCCTCTCTAGACAACCTCTAACACAGCCTCTACCTGTAAACCAATGATGAGGATAAAAAGAGGAAGAGGAAGCCACGATCCTTAGAGTCACTTTCGGTCTTTGTCCTAAATCCTTGCACTTAGAAGGTGTTTGGTAAAGGATGGTTTTGTTTTCGGTTGGATATGGGCATTCATCCACACACACTTGATACAGGCATGCCTTCAGAACTTCACTTATTCATTCCACAAATGTTCTGTGTGTGTGTGTGTGTGTGCGCGCGCGCGCCTGCGCGCGCTCACATGCACCCCTGAAGGACACAGAAACGGGCACCAGCCCTCCTATGGCTTCTATCAGCCTGTGCAGTGAAGCCTTGAGGAAGGACAACAATAACATGAAGTTTCTGATTCCTTGGCATCTGATCCTTCCAGGGCATTCTTTCGACACTGGGAGGCTCTCACTGAGGTCGGGATAGGACTTGGAGAAGGGATCAGCCATACCAAGATACAGTGGGTTAGCAGAAGAAGCTATTGTGTGGAGGATGAGAGGAGAGGGGGAGGGGAGGGAGCCAGGAGGCAGGGAGCCCAACCAGGAGGCTGTCACAAGGGTCCACCTGAGAGGAGATAAGAGCCTGGACTCTGGCGGTGACTGTGGAAGAGGAGAAAGGAGGCCACAGAAAAGGGACCTTTTGGTGGAAATGATAAGATTTGGCAACTAATTGACCAGGAAAGTTGCAGGGATGACGCCAAGATTGTAAATCTGCCTGGGGGACAGGAAGGATGGGGAGGCCTACAACAAGGATGAGGAAGATATGAAGGAGACAAGCATTGATTAAATACCTGCCGTGTACCTGGTGCTTTACAAATCTCATCTCCTTTGATCCTCCCAACAACCCTGGGAGAAAAGGTGCTATTATTGCCCCCACTTTACAGTTAAGTGACTTACTGGAAGACAGAGTCATACATGTAAGATGTCCATGGGATGCCCAGTTGTGATTATCCCATTGGCATATAGCAATGTGGAGTGTGGAAAGGAGATCAGGGTTCTTTGTGGGGTCACTCATCTGCCAAGAAGTAAGAGTTGGAGGCAGCTAGGTGGCACAGTGGATAGAGCACTGGCCTTGGATTCGGGAGGACCTGAGTTCAAATCCAGCCTCAGACACTTGACACTTTCTGGACATAAAAGGCATTGGAGTGTGACCTTGGGCAAGTCACTTAACCCTTATTGCCCCACCAAAAATAAATAAATAAATAAAAATTTTAAAATTAAAAAAAAAGATATGGACTGAAGGGAGTTGATGGGGTCACAGCCAGATACAGTGAGGCAGTAGAAGAGATGAGGGTCTAGGACACAGAGCTAGCAGACATCTGTCCATGGAGGATGGAGGCCCCAGCAAGGCTGCCACCTCTCACTTGAAAGGAGCATGTTCCCTGTAGCTCTGCAGGTTTGCACCAAGACTGGAGCCATCTGCCCTCACTGTTGGGTAGCTCAGATCATGGACAGCCCCCTTTATCTTCTCCCAGCTCCTGTAAAGAGCACTCCACTTGCCCCACCCCCCCAGGTCTGATTTCAAATCACACAAGTCATAAGTAGTTGCTACAGAATGAGGCCGATACAGCTCCAGAGAAAAAGGTGGTTAGATTCCCTTCCATCCCATTCAAGCTGGAGTCAAGAAGATCTGAATTCAAATCCTTCCTCAGACATTCCCTAGCTGTGTGACCCCCAGACCGAATCAGGTCCATGTAAACTCAGTTTCACTTCTGGGCCATGGATTGCCCAGAATATGAAATGGGTCCAGGACATCATCTCACTCCAGACCACTGGGCTGTTTTGACGGGCAGGTTAGGGATCATCACTGGCTGCATTGGGGAGTCCTTGGGGATGGAGACCTCCCAGGGGAGGAAACTCCTATCAATGCCAGAAAGCACCTGCTCTGCAATTACTCTCCTTGAGAGCTACCCTAAATCACCTGGGGGAAGTGATTGACCCAGGGTCACACAGACATGGGGTGGTGGAGCTGGGATTAATCCCTGGCCCTCCTGCCTTTGAAGGCAGATTTCTTTCCAGGTGCCTCTCTTCTGATAGGTAATGGGAGGAACAAAGCTAGACCCTGGTCTTCACTGGTATTGTGAGTTTATGCGTGGACTGGGCCAATCCCATTGACAGAAGTTGACCCTCTATTGACCATGAGTGTTTTGGTTTGTATAATGGGAGTGCAAGGTGGGGAGGGGGACAGTATAATACAGAGGCCCAACAGCCCTGGCTCTGGAGTCAGAAGACCTATCCCCATGCTGACACTGACTGTGCCACCCTGGACAAGTCACTGAACTGCTCTGTGCCTCAGTTTCCTCATCTATAAAAGGGGAGTGATACTGCTTTCACTTCCCGCCTCATAGGATTGCTGTAAGTGTTTTGTAAACCTTACAAAACCTCTAAAAGTGTGAGATTCCGATTATGTCACAAAGCCTGAAACAAGATTTCTACACAGGATTCTGATATGTGTTCAAGGAGTAGAGAATATCTCATTAGGGCCAGAGACAGGTGCAAAGCCCAGTGTGCAGGACACAACCAAACTAGGGGTCCACGGTTTGCCCAGGCTCCTCCTGACTTCATTAGGAGCTGCTGCGGGAAAGGAATGAGGGGTGGGGTTTGGATCCCATTTCGCCTTGTCACCGCCAAGAAGGCAGTTGACAATGCCTGGTATGCAGCTGAATTAGCTCTGAGATCAGAGATGCTATAAGGACATTGAGCAGGGCCAGAAGACAATAAATGGAACCGAGCAGGGCCTACACTCAATAAACACTCTCTGAATAATGAATTCATTAGGCTAATTAATTAACCAACAGACAGAGGTTTTGTGTGGCCTGGGGCTGGCCACAACAGCAGCGGGCTTGGCAGGACTTTTGAATGCTGATGCCATTAGTCTGTAGGGTAGGAAGAGAAGGAGCCTGTCTCTTGACCACATTCCTCCAGTAGAATTCTGGGCAAGGATTGTTTTGTTTTGTTTTGTTTCCTGTTTCTGTTTTTGTCTTTCTGTATCCTGCACTTGGCATAATACCTCTCCAGTATATAGTGGGTGCTTAATAAATGCTTGTTGAACTAGATTGGACTGGAAATCAAAGAAACTGGGCTCAAATACTTGCTATTTAGCCAAAAAGTTAACAAGCACTAATTAATTACTTCAGTACCTACTGTGTGCCAAGTACCATGATAAGCATGGGGGTTACCAAGAAAGGAAAGGGGAGCTCAGCCCGACATGCTAACAGCTACGCACATTCATGATATATGCAGTATAAATGGGATGTAAAGGCACTAGAACTGAGGCAGGTCAGGAAAGGCTTCTCAAAGCGAGTGGGAATTTGGCTGGGGCTTGAAGTGAGCCGGGGAGTCTGGGAGGCAGAGGGAGAGGCAGAGGGAGAGGCAGAGGGAGAGCATTCCAAAGAGTGGAGGTGGGAAATTGAGCAAAGACCAGCCAGGAGGCTGGTCACTGCATTGCAGAGAACATGGAGAAATTCAAGGGTAAGGAAACTAGAAAGGAGGGAAAGAAAAGAGTCAGGTTATGAAGGACTTGAAAACCAAACAGAGTTTTAGATTCGGTCCTGGAAGTTTGCTCCCTGTCTTACTTCGGGCAGCTCTTTTGTTTTTTTTTTTGTTTTTTTGCAGGCAATAGGGGGTTAAGTGACTTGCCCAGGGTCACACAGCTAGTAAGTGTCAAGTGTCTGAGGCCGGATCTGAACTCAGGTACTCCTGAATCCAGGGCTGGTGCTTTATCCACTGCACCACCTAGCTCGGGCAGCTGTTTTTAAACTTCTTTGAGACTCATTTGCCTCATTTTTCAAATAAAGGGTTTGTGAGGTCTATGCTAAAAGGAGGCAGTAAGGTCAGAGGCAGCTAGGTGGCACCATAGTGCACAGACTCTTCTTCCTGAATTCAAATCCAGCCTCAGACTCTCACCACCTCTGTGACGCTGTTTGCCTCTATTTCCTCATCTGCAAAATGAGCTGGAGAAGGAAATGGCAAACTACTCCAGTATCTCTGCCAAGAAAACCCCAAATGGGGTCACAGCGAGTCAGGGGTGACTGAAACGACTGAGCAACACGTCAGTGAACACAGCACTAGCCTCAGAGCCAAGAAGAGCCGGATTCAGATGTATCTGAAGCTGGGTGATCTTGGGCAGGACATTTAATGTTTCTTCATTTGAAAAATAGTGATCACGGGGCAGCTAGGTGGTGCAGTGGATAAAGCACTGGCCTTGGATTCAGGAGGACCTGAGTTCAAATCCGGCCTTAGACACTTGACACTTACTGGCTGTGTGACCCTGGACAAGTCACTTAACCCCCATAGCCTCACCAAAAAAAAAAAAAAAAATAGTGCTCACAAGAGCATCTGTCCCGTAGGGCTGCTGTGAGAATCCAGCCAAGGAACACACACAAGGCACTTTGCAAACCTCAGAGCACTAGAGCAATGTCAGTTGTGATGGTGATTAGTATAGAATGCCAGCCTGGAAGTCAGGGAGATCTGGGTTCAAATTCTACCGCTGGCCTTGCTGGCTGTTTGACCCCAGGTGGTCACCTAACTCTCTGGGTCTCAGTACCCTAATCTGTCAAGTGAGGGGGTTGGGCTTAATGGCCTTAAATCTACGTTCATCCATGATCCTGTTACACGGCCTGTGGCAGGTGACATGCGCCTTGTTTCATGTCTAAAGAGGCAGAAAATGGAAAGCGCCCCTCCCCTGCGGGACTATGGCAAGGATCATCATGGAGGCTGACCCGCTGCTCCTCTGGGGAGGGACGTGAAAAACACTGAAACTCACTCTTTGACTAAAGAAAAGCTGGGCCGGCTCAGCTGCCGGTGTCCTGAAAAGTGAGACAGAGGGTGAGAGCCTGCAAACGGCCCTGAGATGTCCATGTTCTGGGAGCATGAGGAGACCCAGCCCGGACAGAGCGTGAGAGCACAGCAGATACAGGGCAGGGAAGCTTGGGGGTTTCCCACTTCCAGCTGACCCTCAGAACCAAGCTTTTAAATTGTGTGTGGGAAGTCTGCCTATCAAGACACACTCAGGATTTATATAAATACAACTAAAAAGCCCTCTTTAGAAATATAAGGCAGCTATGTGGTGGAGTGGATAGAGTGTTGGGTCTGGAATCAGGAAGACCTGAGTTCAAATTCCACCCCAGACAGTAGCTGTGTGACCTTGAGCAAGTCACTTATCCTCCGTTTCTTCAACTATAAAATGGAAATAATAATACCACTTACCTCCCATAGTTGTCATAAAGATCAGATTAGATAATATGTGGAAAGCACTTAATACAGTGCCTGGTACATTGTAGGCACTATGTAAATGTTAATTATTATTGTTATTAGATAAAGACAGAATTAAATAAGTAGTGAGGTATTCATTGCTCATGGTTAGGCCATCCCACCGTAGTAAAAAAAATGACAATACTCCCTAAATTAAGTTATGCATTCAATGAGATACCAAACAAACTACCAAAGGGTTATTTTATAGAACCAGACAGAATAATAACAAAATTCATCTGGGGGAACAAAAGGTCAAGGGTTTTAAAAGAAATAATTGGGAGAGAAAAGGGAAGGGGGCTCTGATCTCAAACAATACTGCAAAGCAGTGATCATCACAACTATTCGAAATTTGACAAAGGAATAGAAGGTTGATCAGTGGAACAAATTGTGTATACAATGTAGAAAAAAAGGAATGAGCAGCAGTAGTATGTAGTAGTCACAGATGATACCATAGTAGTAGGATATTTGGTTTTTAATTTATTTTTTTGCATTTTATTTTATTTTTTTAAAGTAATACACATTTTTATTTATAGTTTTGGGTTGCCATTTTTATCCCTCCTTCCCTTCCCCCATCCCTGAGGTGGTAAGCAATCAGATAGGGGTTATACATGTATAATTATGTAAAACATAGGAGTGGTATATTTGAAAAGCCAAGGTATCCAATCACTATTGTAGGGAACTCACTACTGGAAAACTGGAAAACTGGAAAACATTTTGGCAGAAACTGGATTTCATCTGTTTTTCAATTCTATATTCACTCCCTTTCCCCAGTCTGTTCCTCCACATATTGAGAAGGCAAGAGATATTTTATATATATGTATGTATATGCATGTGTATGTGTGTATGTATATATAATACATACCCACATATGTGCATGTAGAGCAAAGAACTGGAAATAAAATAGATGTTCATCAACTGGAGAATGGCTGGATAAGTTACTGTATGAATGTTGTGGAATATATGCCATTTTGTTGTTTTTGGTTGTTTACAATCATGTCTGACTCTTCATGACTCTTTTTGTCGGGGTTTTCTTGGCAAAGATACTGGAGGGGTTTGTCATGTCCTTTTCCGACTCACTTTACAGATGAGGAAACTGAGGTCAGCAGGGTAAAGTGACTTGCCCAGGATCACACAGCTAGTAAGTATCTGAAGCCAAATTTGAGCTCAGGAAGATGAGTCTTCCTGACTCCAAGCCTGGCACTCTATCCACTGAGCCACCTGGCTACCCTATTATTATTGTGTCATAAGGAATTATAAAAGGGGAGGCCAAATTTGGGAAGACTGTACCAATACTGAGTGGAGAAAGCAGTCCCAGGAGAATTTATACAATAGCTACAACCCTGTAAAGGAAAACAACTTTGAAATGTTTAGCCAACAGCTCCATGTATCTATCCGGCCCTTAAGGCCCCTGATCAACGCATTGACTAATTAGCATTCCAGGAGGCTAAGGATGATTCCATGTCCTGGCAGAGAAGTGATGGACCAGAGATGCAGAATGGCACATACATTTTCAGACATGATCAATGAACAGCTTTGATTCCCTTAACTGTACTTATTTGTTACATTTGGGTGGGAGGAGGGGCAGTCAATGGTACAGTCCCCCCCCCCCAACCAATAATAAGAAAAGAAAGAAAAGACAATTCATGAAACAGGAGGAAGTTCAAAAAGGGACAGAGACCAACAGGGCTGTGTTGGAACTAGCAAGTTAAATTTAATCAAAATGTTGGGTTTTTTAAAATAAACTAATAAGCTATCTAAAAAATACACTATCAGGGGCAGTCCTCTGTTTTGGGGAATGCTCATATTTGTGGATGTTGGTCATGTTCATAATGACAAAAAAGAAAAGCAAAGCTGTGGGAGAGGGGCGGAGGGAACCACCCTGGAGCTTTAGAGCTAAACCTATAGGATATTCAGACAAGAATCTCTGTCAGAAGACCTGGTACATCTCCTAGCTCAACCATTTGTGTGATCTTGGATAAGTCACTTCTCTCTGATTCTGTTTCTTCCTTTGTAGAGTGAAGGGAGAGGATTTTTGCTCACAGGTTCTTGGATTCAGAGTTAGAAGGGACTTCAAAGCCATCCAGCCCACCCCCCTCATCCTGGGATGGTGATGTGCCTCCTTGTATCTGGCCCAGGCTGGGGTCCCTTCTTCTTCCTGACACTGGGCAAGGCTGACAGGTGGGGAAGCTACTGTATACCCGGCATCCCCATCCACTTCCCCAAAGACTCATATCATATCAGAGGTCTCCCTTTGAGCGTTGGAAGCCGCCGACACCAGTCCTCTTTTTTTTTTTTTTGTGGGGCAATAGGGGTTAAGTGACTTGCCCAGGGTCACACAGCTAGTAAGTGTCAAGTGTCTGAGGCCAGATTTGAACTCAGGTCCTCCTGAATCCAGGGCCAGTGCTTTATCCACTGTGCCACCTAGCTGCCCCAACCCCCAGTCCTCTTTATGGAAGAAAACACTGAGGCCCAGCCAAGGACTTGATCAAGCTGAAAGAGTGAGCTAAGGGAAGAACAGAACAAGGGTCCGGGTCCTCAGACTCCAAGTTCTTCCTGGATCCCAACAGCCTTGCCTCCTCCTTGGACACCCAGCTTCCCAGAGCTGGGCTGCCTGCCCTGGCCTCCCCTCAGTGAAGGATGAGAGCTGACCTTGTTCGCTGTAAACTCTGCTTGCTCAGTCTGCATTACATCTATGGGCACTGCCATTGTCCTACTGTGACCAGCAGAGGGACAGGAAGCAGGGCAGACACCCTTCAGACGTCTTTAGAAGTCAAACCTAGGGGCAGCTAGGTGGCGCAGTGGATAAAGCACCAGCCCTGGATTCAGGAGTACCTGAGTTCAAATCTGGCCTCAGACACTTAACACTAGCTGTGGGACCCTGGGCAAGTCACTTAACCCCAATTGCCTCACTTAAAAAAAAAAAAAAGAAGTCAAACCTATATCTGGGCCCCAGAAATGACCCTGTGGGGTCCATTATTTAATCATCTGGGGAAATAGTCTCCTCAGACCAAGGCCAATATCACAGCCCAATAAAAAATTTACTGGCATCTTTGGGAAACTCTAAGAGAGGATGCAGATCAATGGGGAGAGAAGAGAAGTCGGCATAAGCCCCTCCCAGGGACTTAGAGCTTGGCTTTCATTGGAGAGTCTAGAGTTCCATCTTCTAGTGCAGAAATCTCCTTTAAGTTGGGTAAAGGGCTGAGGCCTACCTTTCTCCATCACCCAAACGACAAGTTTTCTCCTGGACACTTAGGTGCATGCCCAAACGGAGGTGAGAATGATCCAGGAGCCACCGGAATCCCAGGCCAGCGACATAATGGGAAAGGGGCCCAGACAAAGAGAGTGTGCTATAGGGGAGAGACTCAGGAAGCTCTGAGTTCAAATTCTGCCACAGATCCTTCCTAGCTGTGTGACCCTGAGCAAGCCAGTTTGCCAACCTGGGCCTTGGTTGCACATCTGTAAAATGAAGAGGCAGCAGGTGTCTCTTCCTGCCCTGAATCTATAATCTATAATGCCAACATTATTTAGATACATAGATGATAGATCGATAGATTTAAAACTGTAGGTTTTTGAACTCTGAGCAAAAAATCACTTAGTCTTTTTGGGTCAAGCTTGAAGGGGAATCTAGGGGATTTTTCTTCCTCTAGTTTTATTCTTTAATTTTCAGAAGTTGCTTCTGCTCTAGGGACAGGAATGGGCCAGGAGATCATCCAACAGCGAGGTTGTGCTGCCCTCTCGTGGTGTGAAGCCCCCATGACAGCTTCCCTGACGCCTCCCTCTGGTTTTGTGCCCTTTGACTAGAGTTCTCAGTAGGATCATGAATTTAGAGCTGGAAGAAAGCTTAGCGATCATCGCATCCAACTCCTTCGTTGAACAGAAGACACCAAGGCCCAGAGAAGAGAAAGAGACTTTCCCGGAGCCCCACAGTGAGAAAACCTCCTTTCCATCTGCAAAGTAAATGTGCTGGTTCAGAGCTTCCAAAGCATGGAGGGCTGTTCTCTAATACACACCAGCAGAACTAGGGAGCAATGCAGAGCGCCGGGCTGGAGCCGAATCACCTCCCAGCATGGCGCTTACCAGCCCGTGCGAACGCAGGGGAGCCAATGAGTAACTCCCTACGACTTCTCTGTGAATTCACAGACGCAGTCCTGGATCGGCCTTGGTGCAGGGAGTTCCCACACTGGGAGTTTCCTATGCTATTGAAATCATAGATCCTTTGTGTGTTCAAGTAGCCATAGATATCAAAAGTCACTTGAATAAAAGGAGCAACTCTCCATGTCACTCCTGTTAATGACAGAATAAGTTACAGATAGTTTAATGGGAAAGGAGTAGTGTGGCAGTGTGGCTCAATGACCATCTAAGACCTAGAAACAATCTTAAAGGCCTGTGTGCATGGTGCAAGTGGAGAGAGACAGAGAGGAGAGAGGAGAGAGACAGAGAGACAGAGAAAGGAGAGAGACAGAGAGGAGAGAGGAGAGAGACAGAGAGGAGAGAGGAGAGAGACAGAGAGACAGAGAAAGGAGAGAGACAGAGAGGAGAGAGGAGAGAGACAGAGAGGAGAGAGGAGAGAGACAGAGAAGAGAGAGGAGAGAGACAGAGACAAAGACAGAGAGACAGAGAAAGGAGAGAGACAAAGACAGAGAGACAGAGAAGAGAGAGGAGAGAGACAGAGAGGAGAGAGGAGAGAGACAGAGACAAAGACAGAGAGACAGAGAAAGGAGAGAGACAAAGACAGAGAGATAGAGGAGAGAGAGGAGAGAGACAGAGACAAAGACAGAGAGACAGAGAAAGGAGAGAGACAGAGACAGAGAAGAGAGAGGAGAGAGACAGAGAGGAGAGAGGAGAGAGACAGAGAGGAGAGAGGAGAGAGACAGAGAGGAGAGAGACAGAGAGGAGAGAGAAGAGAGACAGAGAGGAGAGAGGAGAGAGACAGAGAGGAGAGAGACAGAGAAGAGAGAGGAGAGAGACAGAGACAAAGACAGAGAGACAGAGAAAGGAGAGAGACAAAGACAGAGAGACAGAGAAGAGAGAGGAGAGAGACAGAGAGGAGAGAGGAGAGAGACAGAGACAAAGACAGAGAGACAGAGAAGAGAGAGGAGAGAGACAGAGACAAAGACAGAGAGACAGAGAAAGGAGAGAGACAGAGACAGAGAGACAGAGAAGAGAGAGGAGAGAGACAGAGAGGAGAGAGACAGAGACAAAGACAGAGAGACAGAGAAGAGAGAGGAGAGAGACAGAGACAAAGACAGAGAGACAGAGAAAGGAGAGAGACAGAGACAGAGAGATAGAGAGGAGAGAGGAGACAGAGACAGAGAGACAGAGAAGAGAGAGGAGAGAGACAGAGAGGAGAGAGACAGAGAGGAGAGAGACAGAGACAAAGACAGAGAGACAGAGAAAGGAGAGAGACAGAGACAGAGAGGAGAGAGGAGACAGAGACAGAGAGACAGAGAAAGGAGAGAGACAGAGAGGAGAGAGGAGAGAGACAGAGAGGAGAGAGGAGAGAGACAGAGAAAGGAGAGAGACAGAAACAGAGAGACAGAGAGGAGAGAGGAGACAGAGACAGAGAGACAGAGAGGAGACAGAGACAAAGACAGAGAGACAGAGAAAGGAGAGAGACAGAGAGACAGAGAGGAGAAAGAGAGAGAAAGGAGAGAGACAGAGACAGAGAGACAGAGAAGAGAGAGGAGAGAGACAGAGAAGAGAGAGGAGAGAGACAGAGACAAAGACAGAGAGACAGAGAAAGGAGAGAGACAGAAACAGAGAGACAGAGAGGAGAGAGGAGAGAGGAGAGAGACAGAGAGGAGACAGAGACAGAGAGACAGAGAAAGGAGAGAGACAGAGACAGAGAAACAGAGCAGAGACAGAGACAAAGACAGAGAGAGAAAGGAGAGAGAGAGAAACAGAGAGACAGAGAAGAGAGAGGAGACAGAGACAGAGAGACAGAGACAGAGAGACAGAGAGGAGACAGAGAGACAGAAAAAGGAGAGAGACAGACGGAGAGAGCAGGAAAAGAGGGAGGGAGAGAAGAGGAAAAGGAGGGGTGGGAGAATGGGAATTCAAGGGGTTTCAAGGTGCTAAAAGGATGCAAAGACCAGTGGAGACAAAGACATGATGGGGGTGGGGATAGGAGGCAAACCAATTGAGAGTAATGTCACAAGAGGCAAAGAAGAAGAGGACACCAAGGAGGAGGGGATGGCCTGGTGTGTTCAGTGCTGTCAGTTCAAGGATGAGGAGTGGGAACTGGCCAGTACCTTTGCCTAAAGGAAGGATAATGGTGACCCTGGGAGAGAGGTTTGATTAGAATGGCTGTAGCAGAAGCTGGACCACAGGTTGTTGAAACTATGCTTGAGAAGGAGAAAAGGGGAGCAAGCACCACAAGCATGTCCCAGGAACTTGCAGCCAAAGGCTCAAACTGAGGCCAGTTTTGTTTTGTTTCTTTGAGATAAGCGAAGATCTTTTCTTTTCCTTGGTGGAGGGGGTGGGCAGAACAGAGTATTCTATTCATCCTCCAAATACGGGCATGCTCCTAAGGGCTATTTGTACCCAAGCTGTGGTGGAGCCTTCCGAGCTCCTGTTGGTCTCATCAGCCACATTGTACCCTGACCCTGATGTAGGAATGTCAGTTTGTTCCTTTTCAAGCATGAAGAACAATCAGCAACCATGGGCTGACCAGGGCAGGGGAGCCTCTGGTCCACTCAGTATCACTGAAGCCAATCAAATCACACGTTGGAGTCTTGCATGGAATCTATACCATAGCACTTCAGTGTCTCTGAGAGGCAAAAGGAGATGGTCTCACATGTATGTATGTAGCATGCTAGTATATCCATACGTATAATATGTTGTATTACATACACATATCATAAACATATCCAACAGTAACAGTGCATAAATCACATTTCCCACCATCTTGATAGCTAGCTGACTCACAGACATGTGAAGGCCAGTCTTGACTATCTTCAGCTGGACAGATCATTAACTCATTGGAATAAAGGCACAAAGGGTTGGTGAGGAGGCTCTGGATCATTACTGAAAGATTTTGGATGGAGCCGGGCACGTGAAGGTTATAGGGTCAGATTATCATAGATTTAGGGCTCAGAGGCCATCTAATCCAGCCCCCTCATCGTACAGATGAGGAAACTGAGACCTGGGGAGGCAAGTGACCTGTCCAAGGTCACACAGCTGATATCAGAAGTGGAGTTTGAACCAGGTCCCAACTCCAGAGATGGCATGCTTTCTGCTTGGCCATACCAGTGCTGAAAGACTGAGGCTTAATTTTTATTCAATCCACAAATGAAGATCTTATTGTAATTAAAAGTCAAATAGGCTGATGCAAAGGCCAGAAGCAAGGTGGGGAAGTGGTTAGAGGGCTAGGATGCCCTGCCTCTAGCACATACTGGCTGTGTCTTCATGGGTGAGGAACTTAACCCACCCTACCCCAAGGCAGCCCTAAGACTGTAAATGACTGACAAGGGCTGATCTGTGTAAATAGGAGGAAACTCACAGGTCCAGACTCCTCCAAAAATGTGAAGGCAGCCTAGGAGAGAGAAACAAACCCTGGGCTTAGCATTAGAAGGTCGCTGTTCTAGTCCTGCCTTTGTTGCTCGGTACCTGTGTGACTTTAAACAAGGCTTGTAGGCTCTTGGACTCCACTTTCTCCTCCATAAGCTGATGGGCCTTGGAGATCCATTCTAGCTCTGCACTTCTATGAAGCTGATTTGAATTGTATTCTCTCTGCTCTCCACTGGGCCCTCACTGCTGCTAGGCAATCGTACTAAATACCTCCCTCGTCAACTCACTAGCCCGTTCTCCACAGAGGTTCTCCCAAAACATCCTCCTCAAACATCCCATAGCTCCCCTTCCTCCATTTTCTCAGATGAAATCCTTGCTTCATATTTGGGCAGGGGGGAAGGCCATTTGCCACGACTCTTTCTTTTCCCCTTATCCTTATCTCTATCACTCAGGTGCCTTCTGCCCCCTCTCCTCCTTCACCCCTGTCTCACATGATGAAGTGGCTTACTCCTTACCAAGGCCAACCCTTCTACCTGCACAAGTAATACCATTTTATTCCATCCCATCCCTTCCAACAGATTGCCACTCCCCTTTGTCATCCCCATTCTTTCATGTATCTTTAATCTCTCCCTATCGTCTATTTTCCTGCTTCCTTCCTACAGACATTCTCATATCTCTCCCCTTTCTACAAACAAGCTCATATCTCTCCCAACCTCAAAAAAAAAAAAAAAAAACCAAAAGCCCTCACTTGATTCATCCATTCATATGCACTGTTATCCCACATCTCTCCTGCTTTCTGTGGCTAACCTCCTTGAGGAGGCCATCTACAATAGGTGCCTCCTTTTCCCCTCCTCTTAACTTTCTGCAATCTGACCTCCAACTTCATCATTCAAGACCAGCGTCTCCCTACAAAGTCAGCAATGATCTCTTGGTTGCCAAATCCAATGACCTTTTCTCTGTCTTCCTTGATCTCTCTGTAGCCTTTGGCAACTTCATTTGCCTTCTGCTCTTTGATACTCTCTTCTTTCTCATTTGTCAGTATATTACTCTTTCCTCATTCTCCTATTTGATTACTCAGTCTCCTTTGCTAGATCTTCATTTGGATCATGCCTGCTAACCATGGCTGTCCTGTCACAGAGCTCTGTCCTGGGCCCTTTTCTCTTTTCCCTCTATAATATTTCACTTGGTGACCTCATCAGCTCCCATGGACTTAATTACCATCTCTCTTCTGATGATTCGTAAGTCTACCTCTCCTGCCCCAATCTCTCTGCTGTTGTTCAGTCTTGCATCTCCAAATGCCCATTAGACATCTAGAATTGAATGTCCAGTAAACATATTAAAATCATTATGTCCAAAATTGAACTCATGATCTTTCCTTCTAAACCACCTCCCATTCCTACCTTCCCTATTACTGACAAAGGCAACAGTGCCCTCTGTTCCTCAGGCTCACAACCTAGGAGTCATCTATGATTCCTCACTGCCTCTGTCAATTTCATCTTTGCCATATCTCTTGAATATGCACTCTTCTCTCTTCCAACACTGTCATCACTCTGGCGCAGGCCCTCATCACCTCATACTTGGACTAATGCTTAGACTAAGACTAAAAAGGTTTCATTTCTTCGATATCTAGAGAAAGGAGTCAAATTTATAAAAAGGGGAGTCATTCCCAGTTCATAAATGGTCAAATGATATGAACAGGCAGTTTTCAGAAGAAGGAATCAAGGCAATCAATATTCACTTGAAAAAATGTTCTAAATCAGTATTGATTAGAGAAATGCAAATTAAAACAACTCTGAGGTAACACCTCACCCAGATCAGATTGGCTAAGATGACCAAAAAAACCAAAAGGAAAACAGCAAATGCTAGAGGAGATGTGAGAAGATTAGAATGCAATTGCAATGTTGGCAACCATCTGGAAAGCAATTTGGAACTATGCCAAAAATGTGCTAATGTGTTTATACTTTGATCTAGCAATACTGCTACTACATGCATACCCCAAGTAGATCAAAGAAAAATTACCTTTATATACAAAACCATTTGTGGTGGCAAAGAATTGGAAACTGAGGGAATGCCCATCAATGGGGGAATGATTGAACATGTTGGTATAGGAATGTGCATGGAATATTCTTGTGCTGTAAGAAAGGATAAAGGGGATAAAGGTTTCAGAAAAACCTGGGAAGACCTATATGAATTGATGCAAAGTGAAGTGACAGAAGCATGAGAACCATCTATACTGGAACTGCAATATTGTACAGAAAATCAACTATAAAAGATTTAGTAACTCTTATTAGTACCATTATCCATCACAACTCCAAAGGACTCATGCTATGACAGGCTTTCCACCTTCAGATAGAGAACTGATAGATTCACAGTTTATATTGAAGCATATTTTTCCTTTCTTTATGTTTCATGTTTATGTATGTATTTGGAACATGGTTGTGTTAAAATTATATCTTGTTCTGGTTCCCCTTGACTACTCCCACACCTTCTAGTGAGTCTAGTATGTTTATAAGCAGTGAATAAAAAGTAGCAATAGTAGGAAGTAATATTGTAAAAGGAAACTAGAAACCACATGTAAACTATCCCAAAGTTTAAAGGACCCTAATTTGCAAACCGTATCATATATTAACCAAAAATAACATCCTGGTAATACGTGCTAAACCAGGGGAGGCCATCTAGGTTCTGCTGTCAGGGCTATTTGATTCTGATATATAAATCTCAGACAAGTTCCAGACATTTACAATAAGACCAGCAGAACACTAAATGTTGCTGATCATTTTGAGATGATGTGGATGGGTTAACTTTCAAGTCTTACTGATAACTTTGAGATGATTTGAATATGTTAATGCATTAACCCCAAGATGGCACAGATAAGAGTTAGATTGTTCTCCCCCAAAAAATTCCTATAAAAATGAGTCCTCAAGTTCCCCCCCCAATCCCTTTTCCATATCCATCTAAATCCATGCTGCCAAGTGCTCCCGACTCTACTGATTGACTTGGTGTAGGAGAGAAGAGAGATGCGTTATTTACACAACCGTCAAAAGGCTCTGAATCTAGTCTATGCTCTGTTGCTCAAAAAGGTTTATGGACCTTAATTCCTGTCAATGGCACCCAGCTATGAATGAACTCCAACCTCTGAGGGGAAAAGATACGCATAACAGTGGAACATAGTCATGGACGGCCAAAAGAAATGAGACTCCACGTTACAGAAATATTTTACAATTGCCCATATCTTGTCGGTGTTTCCTAGGTAGTTATCAGAGAAGATGGAAAGGACCGAGGCTATTATAGGACAGAGGCTATGGGTCACTATCATCACCTAGAATGGACAGGATTTTAGAACTACACTCAGCCATGGCTTGATCCAAACCCAATGAAGACAATTTAAAAATCATCATTCAGGTCAAAATAGGATCTTAAGAAGATGACATAGTTCATCTAGTCCAATCCCCCCTTTTGACAGATGAGGAAACTGAGGTCCAGAAGACCTCATAAATAATAAATGACAGAATTGGGATTTGGCCACAGGTCTTCTGACGCCAAATCTAGCATTCCCCTCATTGCACCGATCCATATATGGTCACAAAAATGGGGGGAAGTGGCTATGAAACAACATTTGCCCAACAACACTATGATGAGTTTAAGTAAATAATCTTGGCTTCATGAGTTGCATTTCCCATAAAATGCATGAAACTTTCAAAGTAAAATGGGAAGTACTTGGCAAGTATTATTCTGACACTTGGCCCGGAGGACTATGTGAGAGACTTGGCCAAATCTGGGAAACAACAATATTCCCTTAGCTCAGCTCTGAACAGAAGCTGATTATCATCTCTATCCTGCTGTGTTTGCTCTTATCAATGTGCAGTATTTTAAATCAATTCAAAATTCTGTGGATTTTAATGGGGCTGTGTATGTGTCTGTGTACATGTGTGTCTATGTTTATGTATGTGTGTGTGTGTGTGTCTCACAATGGTCAAATGAGATTGAAGAAAATGGAAGGAGTCATTACAGTTCAGTCTTGAGCCAAAGGACTAGGTTCAAAAGCCACACCTGATGGTTACTTATTTACATGTGTGACTTTAGGCAAGTCATTTACAATTCTATGGGCCTCAGTTTGTTCATCTGTAAGAATGAGGAGGTTGGACTATCAGACCTCTGAAGTTTCTTCAGATCTGTGATCCTCTGAAAACGCTTTTCATCTCATGCCATCTTGAATTCCCCCAGGAAAGGTTCTTGGGTGACATTAGGAAAATGTAACTTACACAATGTATTTGTTTCCATGTTTTGTTTTGATATTATACATGTCAAAACAGGTTTTGAATGATAATATTCTGGAGGAGCTTCCTTACAGGTCATCCCTCCTATAGTCTCATCTCTTCTCATACTTCATGTCATGTTTTATAGATGTGTTGTTTATGGTGATGTTTTATATAATTGCACATGTATGACTTATAGCTTATTGTTTACTGCCTCAGGGAGGGGAAGGGGAGGGAAGGAAGAAGGGATAAAATGTGCAACTCAAAACTTTAAATAAAATTGTTTATAATAGATATGTTGTCTTCTACTCACAGGTCTTAACAAATAAAGTTCTAAATCCTCTGCTTGGTATTGAAATTGATACCAACCTCCCTTATTCCCTGAAACTCTACCCGACTCTCTCAGTTTATTCTATCCAACTCTCTCTCTCCATCCATTCTACGTAACTCTCTCCATCTATTCTACCCAATGGTCTCCATCCATTCTTCCCAACTTCCCAACTCTTTCCAGCATTATACAGCACAAAAAGCACTGGACTTGGGGTCAAAGAACCAGGGTTCAAACCTGAACTCTGCTACTTATAACGTTACCTTGGCCAAGTTTATGAATGTCTTTGGGTGTCATTTAAATTCTTTGGGCTCATCTGTAAAATGACAAGGTTGGACTAAATGGCCTCTGAGGCCCTTTTAGGACAAATTTAGGATCTCTAGACTCAGGTTTATACTATCATGGAAATAGGGATGGAAACTGGACCTGTTATTTCATTGATACGGAGAACTCCCAAGAGAGAAACTGTCGTCTACCAATGCAGGTTGGCACCCTGTCTACGACTTTGAATCCTAGAGAGGTGTTCATTAAATAGTATTACAGATTTTTAAGGTTAGAAGGAACCTCAGTATCCATCTAGTTCAACCCATACATAAAAGCAATAAAAGATTGACTTGCCCAGGATCACACAGTCAATGTGTATCAGAGGCAGGACTTGAATCCAGGTCTTTATTATGCTGAGGCCAGTGGTCCACCCATTATCTATATAGTTTCTATGTGCTATCATATCCATCTTCATCTTATCACCAAAGGCAGTCAATTCCTTTCCTTCTTATTTACTTTTAGAGGTCTTCTGAGCTGGTGGGAAGGGGCTAATTTGCAAAAACTCACTCAAGTTCTCTGAAGAAAGATGGAGTAGGGAAAGACAAAGGAAGAAAAAAAAATAACCTGGGGGAATTATTACCACCTAATTAGATCTGAGGGACACCACAGTTGGCAGAGAGCAGAAAATGATTGCTTACCACACCTGAAGCCTACTCAAGGCAGTCCTGTAAGTCATGGAGACTTCAGGGGTCTTTGGGGAAAAGAATATACTGCTTCCTTCCTAAGGGCTTGGAGGCAAGTCTTTTCTGACTTGTAAATAAAACTGCACCTTGTGAGCTTGAATGCTTATAAGGGGAGCTAGTGTAAGACAGACTCAAGTTCTACATGAGTAGGAGTCAAAATAGCAGAGGACCGAGAAGTTGCTGAATTATACTTGTGATAGGAGGAATTCTGTGATTAAAAAGTTATTATGGGGGCAGCTAGGTGGCGCAGTGGATAAAGCACTGGCCCTGGATTCAGAAGGACCTGAATTCAAATCTGGCCTCAGACTGGACACTTACTCAGACTGGACACTTACTAGCTGTATGACCTTGGGCAAGTCACTTAACCCTCATTGCCCTGTCACCCCAAAAGCTATTATTATGCTTGCACTCATTGCATGCATGCTTTAATTGATGTCATTACACAATTTCAAGCTGAGGTCTACCAAACAGTCACTTACACTCTGTGGTATACTTTGAGCCCAGAAGGGCTACATTTGTTCTGGGTGCACCCTGGGGAACACGGATGAAAATATATCATTGTAGAGAAAAACCAACTTAGCGAATACTTTGAAGGAGATTCTTGCAAAAAGGAACAATTTTGCTAAATAACAGTTTAAAACTATAGGGCACAAATTTGTGGAGAAGTTATGCAAGTAAACTATAAAACCTAAATCAGAGAGAAGATAAAAATAAGGATCTGTGAAATATATGGAATAATACTTGGGAAATGCACCAAATAAATAGAATTATTGAAAACTACACTTTCTGTTCAACCTAGCCTGGCATTCTATGCTCCAGCCACCCTTTGAAGCCTATTTACATCCCATTATTCCCCTTCATGTACTACTATACATTCCAGACAAAGGGACTCCCAGCTCTTCTGCTCTCTCCTTGTGCATCTGAGCATTGGTGTAGGCTCTCAGACATGCCTGATCTCCCTCCTTTCCACTCCTTCAGGGAGGACTTCCCTAATCCACACTTTATTTTTTCTATAGAGCTTTGTATATTCTCTTTCTTGTCTCCATTACACATCACTTGCATGATACTTTTTTGTGTACTGGTTACATTCCCCATTAGACAATCAGTTCCTTGACTTTCTATCTAGCAATTTTCTATCTTTACTTCCCCAGCATCTCCCACAGTGCCTTTCCATTTGTGTAGGAGTGTTGGTGGGGCACTAGACCTATGGTTTTATTGGAATGGGATTCTCTTTGTAGGGAAACTCCCTCTACCAATTGCAAATCAACACCTGCTCTTCAACTTATAGTCCTAGAGAACTGTCTGGGCTCTGACATGTGTCTGACATGTGACACATGTGTCAGCATGTGTCAAAGGGAGAATCTGAACCCATGTCTTCCTGATTCAGAGGTCAGTTCTCTAAACACTAGGTTTTGCCTGCCTCTCTTACTAAGCTTAATAAATATTTGTTGAACTGATTTGAAAATAAGGTGACAAATGTCCCTGTGGCCGCAAGAATCCCTTAAATAAATACTTCCATGTTTCTCTGGACTGGCTTCTTTTCTTTTCTAATTGTTTCCTTTTAAGTCATTGAGATTTTTATTTATTGAGGTTTGAATGGGGAAACTTTCTTTACATTCATTCTGTCTCTGGGGGAATTCCTCCCCTCCCCCAAACTGAACCCTAAGCTTTTATTTAGATTTATGGAACAAAGGTCATGATGACAACTCCTCAAGGACCAGTATTGGAGAAGAGATTCTTGGTCAGCTATGGAGTGGCCCACATGGCCCCTGAGATCCATTCCAGCCCTGAAATTCTAGAATCAGAATTCCACAGCCAAAACTCTGCTCTCCTAGAGAATGAAAGACAAAGTCCAGCTCCCTTGGCTCAAGGCCTATGTAGCCATTCCAGAAAATATTAGAAAAGGTTAGAGATGAACCAGAACTTGGAGATCACTTAGCCCATCCCATTAATTTCAGAGAAGAGGAAACCGAGGCCTAGACCTTTTAAGTCACTTGTTCAGGGTTAACAGAGGTAGGAAATAGTAGATGCTGAGCTTGTACCCAGATTCCAGATTTTAGAGCCATCGCTAATTCCATGGGATCACACTGCTTCTTCAGCATGCATTAGGGTGGGGTACGATAGCAAATGTGCTAGATTTGAAGCCAAAAGGCCTGGGTCACATTTATTCTGCCCCAGGGGAATACCCACCCCCCAACCTGAACCCTGATTTTTTATTTCGATTTAGGGAACAAAGGCCAGGATGACAGCTGTCCAGGGACAGACATGACTGAACAACAAAGTAAGAGATAACCTTAAGGCTGCAGATGTCACAGACCTTAGCACCCAGGACATCATTAGGAACTAATCCTTGGGTATGGATTGTACCTTAAGACCTCCAGCAGTTTACAACAGAGCTCTCTACATGAGACTCTCCCCAGGGACACACAAAGCACAGGGGACCACAGACACATGAGGAAGGTTAATTTGAAATTGTCCCATCCTACATCCCCTAAATCGATTTCAAAAGCTTTTTGTAAAAATGTATTTCTCAGGGCAGCTAGATGGCCCAGTGGATAGAGCACTGGCCCTGGAGTCAGGAGTACCTGAGTTCAAATCCGGCCTCAGACACTTAACACTTACTAGCTGTGTGACCCTGGGCAAGTCACTTAACCCTAATTGCCTCACTAAAAAAAAAATGTATTTCTCCATCTCTCTGTCTCTGTCTCTCTCTGGGTCTGTCTCGCTCTGTGTCTCTGTCTCTCTTTGTCTCTCTCCATCTTTCTGTGTCTCTGTCTCTCCCTCTGTCTCTCTGTGTCTCTCTGTCTCTGTCTCTGTCTCTCTCTCTCACACACACACACACACACACACCCCACCCCTAAATTTTCTCAGATTCTGGCTTCAGTATTTGTTATAAAATGTTGTGTGTACCCTGATAGAATATTTGCCCGCTGCATGACGGGGACTCTTTTCTAAAGCCTACTTTGGCAGACAAATGGGTGGATCACAGATCTATAGAGGGAACGGACCCCCGGAAGTCCTCAAGTCCAAACTGCTCATCCCCCAGAAGGGAAGCTGGCATCCAAGGGGTGAGATGAATATGAGGGGCAGAGACTTCCAAAACAAAGCGCTGGGTGAGGTCTCTGGGGAGAAGCGAGGCATCGGAGAAAGAACGTCAGATCAGGGATTGAGAGCTGAAAAGGATCTCGGAGGGTATCTGCTTCAACCCTGCCTTTTATGGATGAGGAAACAGGTCCTGGAGATTGAAGTGACATGCCTCAGTCACATGGGTAGTCAGCCTCAGAGGCAGAATTTGAACTCAGGTCCTCCTCCATTATCTACTGTGTGACACTTCCTCTAGATGGTAGCATTTGCATTTTCTACTTTATAGCATAAGGAGGATTTCCAAAGAAGAGAGGGAGGGAGTATATTGCATGCTGTCCCCTATACTTGGAAAAAGGATCTGGGAAAGATTAGGGTTATGTTTCTATAGCGTGAGGGGCTTTCCCTAAGGCACCATCCCCTGTTGGGGACTTAGTCTATAACAAGAGGTAGTGTGATGTATGTTAGGTTTGGAATTGGGAAGACCTTGGTCCAAATTCTGCCTCTGATAACTCTCACCTTGGGAAAATTACTTAAGCTTCCTATGGCTCATGCAACATCTTAGTACTTATGTACTAACAGGTTAGCAGAGCTTAAAAGATGTTTTAATTTAAATTTTTTTTAAATATATCTCGGGGCAGCTAGGTGGTGCAGTGGATAGAACACTGGCCCTGGAGTCAGGAGGACCTGAGTTCAAATCCGGCCTCAGGCACTTAATACTTACTAGCTGTGTGACCCTAGGCAAGTCACTTAACCCCAATTGCCTCACTTAAAAAAAAAAAATCTATATTAACCCATGAGGACCAGGAAGAACTTTTATAGCTTCAAACTATATGAGGATTTTCAGAAAACCCTGTATAAGCTCTTTATCTCTGCACACAGTAGGTGTTTAATAAATATGACGTGGTAAGCTTATTGAATTCTCAGTCTTTCACTCTTCCTCACGTTAGGTATTTTTTTTAAATAACTGACATCTTTACTAATAACATTTGTAAACAACCCTAAGCAAAGTATCAGTTAATACCAGCTGCAGGGAAAGGAGTTATAAGAAGAGGACAAGAGGTATTTCAGAAGGACCCAGCGGAGCAGGGAGAAGTTGGCCAAGAGCAATCAATCCCTGAGTCCGTTTCAGGCCTGCTGTCCATCTCACCATGGGCATGGCGCCAACGCAGATCACATTTCACTCTCAACCTGCCAGGAGAAATTAGCAATAACAATAAACTTGGACATTCCTGACTTTCGAGATCGATGGCTGGCTCTTCTTCTCCCATGCTCTGTGAGGGCGGTAGAGGGCGGTAAATGCACCGTTTATCAAGAAAGAAGGGATTTCATCACCACCTGGGGAGAATCACCACATTTCCTTACAACCACAATTTCCAGTCGATCTCCATTTTAAGCTTAGCTTACACTATAAATGGGTTTTTTTGGGGGGGGGGGAGTAAACGTAGAAAGTCGGGTTCAGATGCAGTCCCTAGAGCCCATCCTGAACTCTTACCAAGTGCAGCGGAAGTCCTGGACGAAGTCCTTTGGGAACTGTGAATTTGGACTTGTCAGAGGGAAGCATGTTATATGGGATCATTGCCGGAGATCATTAGTAATTACCTTCCAGAGCTAGGAGACGGTGAATGATGGCAACAAGCCAGAAACACATTCCTGTGTTTATATGAGAATAGAACCAGAACTGGGGGGAAGTATAACAATCACCCAGCCCCACGCCATCTTTTTAGAGATGAGGTAAGTGAAGTCTAGGGAAGTTAGGAGCATATGGGCTTGGAAAGGATTGTAACCTGGTATCCATAAACTTGGTTGGGTTTTTTGTTGTTATTGTTTTTGTTGGGTTATTTCTTATAACTATTTGAAAATAACTGGTTTCCTTTGTAATCGTGTCTTTTAGGTGTTTAAAAACATGATTCTGAGGGGGCAGCTAGGTGGCACAGTGGATAAAGCACCAGCCCTGGATTCAGGAGCACCTGAGTTCAAATCTGGACTCAGACACTTGACACTTACTAGCTGTGTGACCCTGGGCAAGTCACTTAACCCTCATTGCTCCACAAAATGAAACAAAACAAAAACATGATTCTGAGAGAGCATCTGTAGGCTTTGCGAGCCTCCCAAAGGGGTCAATGCCACCAAACAAGGTTAAGGACCCCGATTCTTTCCCAGCTCCTTTGCAATGAAGACAATGCTGTTCTGTGTTTTGTAGGACAGGGGATAGAGCGCTGAGCTTGGGGTCAGGGAAGGCTTGAGTCTGTATACCTCCTTAACAGCTTCTATGACTCTGGACTTATCACTTAACTACTCCTACTGCAGTTTCATTTATTTCCCAGGCTTGTAGTGAGCATCAAACATCATGATGAATATACAGGGTTTTGTAAACCTTAAAGCACCAGAAAAATATTAGCTGCTAGTTATAATGCCACTTCCACAAGACAGACCTTCAAATCCAGGAAGACAGTTGAGGATCCTGTCTCCATTTCCCTTAACCAATCTTCATTAAGCATTGAATTTTTCTCTAACCCATCGCCTTCTTCCAGTTTATCAACATCTTTAAAATACAGCCTGTAAGTCTAAGCTCACCCAGTCTATGCAGGAGTGCTTAAAATAAGTCTGAGCTTATCTTTGGAAGCGTTCTGTTTGAAAATTGGGGCTTTCAACACTGCTTTAAATGTGAAACCTCCTTGAGTGAGGCGGTAGTAAATACAGGTGAGTCATGCATTTTAAAATGTCTTAATTTCTCTTCTCAGTGGGAAGCGGGGATGTTCAACCTGTCTTTACAATAAGAACTTCATGAAGAAATCAAGGCAATAGTGTTGCTACCCCCTCCAAACCTTCTCCCTCTTTCTCTCCCCCTCCACTCCTGTCCTCTCCTGTCTTCTCCTGTCCTCTCTTCTCTCTTTCCTTCTCTCCCCCTCTCCTTTTCTCCCTCCCCCCTCTGTCTTTCCTCTGCCTTCTTTCCTCTCCTCTCTTCTCCTCCTCTTCTCTGCTGTGTACTTCTCTCTTTCTCTCTCATCTTTCCTCCCCCTCCCCCCAAATTGACCTATATTTATTCTCCTTTTCTTTCTCCCTACCCTTGCTTCAGAATTCCTTTGCATTGCTTCATAGCTGTGATTTTTTCTAGAATCCAGAAGAAATTGGAAATAGCTCCAGAGTCTATCTTTGATGAAAGGGCCCTCACTTGCCTGCTTAGGATTCTAGATTTAGAACCGGAAGGGATCTTAGAGGTCATTGTTTTCAACCCATCCTTTTACAGATGAGGAAACTGAATCAAACAGAGACTAAGTGATTTACCTGGACTGACCCAGCTAGCAGGCATTCTAAAGCAGGTCAAATCCAGACCTTCCTCACTCCAAGCCCAGTGTTCTATCCATTATACCGTTTGCCTCTCCAAACTCATCAGCCAAAATCACACTTATTGTTCCAACCACCTGGGGTCAGAGGTTGGGGGATTCTAGCATCAATGACAACACTTAGGATATCACAGTTCATAGCTGGGTCCCATTTCCCTAAGTCAAGGTATATCATGCAGCATCACTAGAGGGTGAATTGGTACAGAGAAAGGGAAGGAAGGAAACAAGCATTTGTTAAGCACCTACTCTGTGACAGATACTGTACAAGTATTACCTCATTTGATTTTCACAACAACCCCAGCTATTATTGTCCCATTTTACAATTAAAGAAACTGAGTCAGAGGTCAAGTGATTTGCCAGAATTTCACAGCTCATGTGTCAAGGTGACAGTCGAACTCAGGTCTTCCTGACTCCAGACTCAAAGCTCTAACCATTGGACCAGCTGGCTGCCCAGAGAAAAGAGGATCTCTGGGAGGCCAAGGCTAAAGGGAACGACCCTGAAATGTTAAACTTTGGCCTGCATTTTTTTTCTGGGGAAAATGACTTGCAGGTCAGTAAGAAGTGCAGTCAGTGGCATTCTACTGACCCTGATGCGTTTTCTGGATGTGACAAAGTGCTCAGCGAGTCTCCGGCCAGACTCCTCTTGCTTTGGTTTCCATAGCCAGTTTGTTTTGTCCACAGTCTAGAAGCTCTCAGCAGTCAAAGGCCAGGCTGAAATGCCACAGCGATCTTTCTCAATGCCAAACAAGGAAATGCTTGACTGGTCTTTAGAGACCAATAGCCCCAGATTCCAGCTCCTCTTACTGGATGTCAGCACAGGGCTTGGGATTAGCTGAGTGGCTTCATTGTATTGCAGGCCCTGGTTACTTAGGGAAATCTTTTATTTAGGAGGTGTCACCTACTTAAAAATAAAGGCTCAGAGATGAACCCGATTTCTTAAAAGCTACACAAGCAGGCCATGTGGGGAGCATGAAAACCTGCTCATTAAACCCAGAGCTGAAGAGAGCTCAGAGGTCAGCTAATCAGCTACACCTGGAGAGGAACGCCCTCTTCACCCAGGGGTCCCCTAGCCTTTGTTTGCAGACCTCCAGGATGGGAAGCCCACCCCCTCCCAAGGCAGCTCTTTCTACTGTGGATAGTTCCGCTGCCTAAGAAGGTGTTGGAGCCTAAATAACTATACCTTTGTCATGTATTATGCCACAAGCCAAGCTCTATATAGCAGGGGTTCTTAACCCAGGGTCCATGGGCCCCCAAAAGAACTCCGGGTGGAAATGAAAGGGTTGGTAAACTTGGTAGGAACAGAAATATAGACCCTTGTTTTCACTAACACCAGTAAAAGGTTACATTTACTTCAGCTTTGAAGGTAGGCAACAAAGTGTGTTTCCAAGTCAGGGCTAATCTACTTTGCCAGACTGCCAAAGGTGTGGAAGTCACACAAAGAGGTAACAAGATCCCAGTGTAAGTAGTGAAAGCATGCAGGATCTTGAAGCCGGAGAAGCATATTGGAATCCTCTCTCTGCCACTTATTAAAATGTATGACCCTAGGCAAGTCATTTGCCCACTAGAAACCTCAGATACCCTATTTGTAAAATGAGGGGGGAAACCTAGAAGATCCCCAAGGTCCCTTCATGTGCTCCAACTTCAAACCTCGTGTGCCTGGAGATCTATGAAAACTGAAAAGAAGAATGTAAACGCATTGAGGGCAGAGACCACTGTATCCCCAGCAGCTAGCACTGGTGCCCATGCTACATAGTAGCTACTTTTAAAATGTTAGTTAAATTGAATGGAACTGGGGCAGCTAGGTGGTGCAGTGGGTAGAGCACCGGCCCTGGAGTCAGGAGGACCTGAGTTCAAATCTAGCCTCAGACACTGGACACGTACTAGCTGTGTGACCCTGGGCAAGTCACTTAACCCCAACTGCCTCACCAAAACCAAACAAACAAAAAAAGCAAATTGAATGGAACTGAAATGAATTAAATCAAATAGAATTAAAATAAGATCAACTGAGCTGAACTGGTCTATAAGGAAGAGTCCAATTCCATTAGAGGATGGTAGAACCTGGACCTTAATCTCACAGTAGAGACAGGCAGCATCCATTTTCTGGGAATCTTGAGGCTGCAATGAAGGGTGAGATCTGGATTCCTGAACCAACTGTGATTTTGCTCGCTCTGTACTGTATACAATCCAACCCAACTCAGTTCAATAAACATTGGTCAACTGTGTGACCCTGGACAAATCACTTAACCCTTATTTCCCCACAAAAAAATGGTCAAACCTCCCCCTCACAAGGTGCTATGCTGGATACCCCCAAAACAAAGACAAAAATTAAGAGGACCCCTGCTTTGTAAACCTTAAAGCAATAGTATTTACTAGCTATTATTGGCTTTAGGATTTAAAACACAGATCTGAGTCACAAGTCCGCTAATTACTTTATGACCTCTAGGACCCTCGGTTTTCTTTTCTGTAAAATGGGAGAGCTGGTAATAGATGTTAACTCATCATCTTGTCCAATCTAGTTAGGATGATCTATTGAAGAAGATTCTGAATGTCCTTCCCTGTTTAGTTCTAGAGCTTTGACCCAGTGAGACTTTAAAATGTCTTGGGACTTTTATCAACATAGCCAAGCTCTACTCTGAACAGGGCTAAATCCCCCTTCTTTCTAGTCACTGGCAAATCAATAAATGTTGGATTTAGGCCACAGTGATTGAACTCTGAATATGGAGAAAAAGGACCTGGGTTCAAATCCTGGCTATGGCATATACTAGGTTATGTTGGGCCAGGTTTTCTCTTCTCTGAGCCTCAGTTTCCCTACTCTCTAAAATGAATGGGCTGTGCTGGGGGACCTTTACATTCCCTTCCATCTTCAAATCCCTTGATATTGGACACATTGTTGGTATAGCAAAAGGCTGTCCACTTCCCCACATTTACTGACTTTCAGGAATCTCCTTGCTACTAGTTTGTTGGCTCTGGAAAAAAAAAAAACCTGTGGACAACATTGGGGTGCATTTAAGATCCAACTGAATTTGTCTCTGAAAAGTAAATTAGTCTCCCCAAAACATACAAGGGCATCAGGGTGAAGTGCATAGTGGGCTGCCTTTGGAGTCAGAAAGATTTAACTCCAGACTGGTCTTGGATACTTACTGGTTATGTAATCATGAGCAAATCACAACCAGGGAGCAGCCAGTTGCCACAATTGATAGAGAGCTGAGCCAAAAGTGAAGAAGACCTGAATTCAAATCTGACCTTAGGTACTTCCTTTCTGTTCTGTTTACCTCAGTTTCTTCATCAGTAAAATCAGGATAATAATAGCACCCACCTCCCAAGGCTGCTGTGAGGATTAAATGAGGTTTGCAAAGTGCTACATAAATGTTAGCTATTACTACTTAGCCTCTCTGTGCCTCAGTTTCCTTATCTATAAAATGAGGATAATAATGGCACCTACTTCCTGGGGTTATTGTGAGCACAAAATGGAGTGTTTGTAAAATACTATATAGGGGGCAGCTAGGTGGCGCAGTGGATAAAGCACCGGCCCTGGAGTCAGGAGGACCTGAGTTCAAATCCGGCCTCAGACACTTGATACTTACTAGCCGTGTGACTCTGGGCAAGTCACTTAACCCCCATGGCCCCGCCAAAAAAAATAAAATACTATATAAATGCTCGCTATCATCACCGTCGTCTTTAATTAACCTCTCAGCCTGGCCCAGGACAACTCTCCAAGACCCTAAGTCCCAGAGGAGCTGCTGACTTGCAACAGTGGAGGGCACTTTTTCATTACACTGATGAAGTCACAGGTCTGGACAGCCCCTCTCTCCCAGTGTGGGTGAAATAGGGCAAATTCAGGTCATTACAACAGATAATTTAAGTGAGATTTTTAGATGCTAATTTTGTGCAGTGATTCCTATTAATGATTTCCCATGCTTGGAACTGACTGCATTCTTGCTAGAAATCTTCAACTTTTTACAAATGAAAAACATTCCATGTCAAGTGAAAAGGAAATACACAAAAAACCTGTCCATTTTACATAGTCATTAAGAGCCTTTGGTTTTATGTACTTGCCTAGTTATTCTCCCAGCATAACGGGGGCCTGGACACTTCTGCACTTCAGTTAGGCTGGAAACCCTTTGTAAAAGTGGCCACAGGCATGAAGCCATCCAAGGCCCGGCAGCAAAGAAGCCACAGACCCTATGAGAAAAAGCAGTGTGGTCTAGGGGCAGGGTCTGGATCTAGAGCACCTGAGTTCAAATACTAACTGTTATTCACAGCCTGTGCGTCTTTGGGCAACCAGCTCCCCCTCTTGCTCTACTCCACTGTGAAACAAGGTGGTCGAATCAGGTTCCTTCCAGCTCTATGTTATGACTCTACTATGAGATGGCCTTCAATGGCCCAGCGAACTTTCCATCCTTCAGACAACTTCCCTCAGCTGTCCTTCCTTTGTGTGCATCTGTGGGTTCTGCATGCACGCGCCACTTCTAAAAGGTCCCTCCAGGGGCAGTGTGAAGAGAAACGGCAGTGCCCAAAGGAGCCTGGCCCTTTCTGCTTGGCTCTCTTTAATCATCTCCAGTCTTCTCAGAGCGGCCGATCCCTCTACCTCAAGGATCCCCACCCCCACCCCCGCCACCTCCAGTCAATACTCCACCTGGCTCTCAAAGCAATCACACTAAAGCGCACGTCTGAGCATGTCACCTCCCTTCTCAATGGCTTCCAGTGGTTCCCTACCATCTCTGGGATAATATAAAATCCTCTGAGTGGCTTGTAAAGCTCTTTATGCTATGTCCTGACCACTAGCCTTTCTAGGCTTCTTACCCCTTACTCCCTGCCACCCCACTCTACGTTCCAGTGACACTAGCCTCCTTGATGGTCCTCCATCTCCAGAGTCACGCATTCCCATGAGCTATCTCCATGCCCAGAACTCGCTCCCTTCCCATTTCTACGTCCTGGCTTCTTTCAAGTGTTTTAGGGGGGGGTGCCTTTCTCTATCTCGAAGAAGAGGAATGTGTGGAAGGACTTGCTTCCTTTCCAGCACCCAGATCCAGAGGAACTATGTGACTCAATGAACTCAGAGTCCTACCAGTAGTGAAACACAGTATTCCTTCCCCTTCAATCCCCCAAAGGACCAATGAACTGCTCTCTCCATTATTTCAAGCAATTAGACAAATTTCTCTGCAATCAGACAAATCCCTGACTATTGTATCCTCGCTATGCTGATCATTTCCCCTCCCCAATGGATGTTCTGGTTACTAACATACACCCCCTGGTTCTAATTCCAAGATTCCCCCCCCCCCACCTCCGCTGCCTTGGAGAAGAGAGAATGAGAGAGCCGTTGCTCAGCCACTGCTATCTTTCTTCCCACAGAGGTGCAACTCCAGTCTCCCTGAGATGTAGCATGGGCTCTTCCCATATCTGCCATTACACATTAGATAAAGCAAATGCTTTTTTACTCTGTCTGCTGAGATATTTGACATCTAGGCACATGATTCTTTTTGGAGTTCAAGATCAATTCTACCCTCTCTGGTTATGCCAAAGCATTTCTGTCCTGGACCTGGAAGATGAGTTAACTTCATCTCAGCCAATATAAGAAAGGGATCTGGACCAGATGACTTCAAGATCTCTCTCAGCTCTAAATCTATTAGCCCATGATCCTGAGATTTACAAGAAGAGTCCTTCCCTTGGGAGTCACTGGAGAGGCTTAGAGAGAGAAATGGACCAGTCCCTGCTGTCAAGGTGACAATTGGGCTCAACCATTAGAAGGATCAAGGAAGAGTAGAGAGCTGTCCAGTTGCCCCATAAATAACTGATATACAACAGGCTGTTGGTCCTGAGGAATTACTCAGGATCGCTCAAAGTTCCCCAAAACTCTCTAAAGAAAGAAATCAAAGGAGTATGGGAAAGAGAGCAGTGTGCAGTAGACCAGAATCAGTTCTCTCCATTTAAAGAGAAGCTTTAATGGTGCTAATGGTATTATTATGAAACTTCTATAGTCTTTTCTTTTTAAGTGAGGCAATTGGGGTTAAGTGACTTGCCCAGGGTCACACAGCTAGTAAGTGTTAAGTGTCTGAGGCCGGATTTGAACTCAGGTACTCCTGACTCCAGGGCCAGTGCTCTATCCACCGCACCATCTAGCTGCCCCAAACTTCTATAGTCTTTTATCAATTTTCCTTTTTTTGTACCAATAGGTTATTTGAATGGTGAGACTGCAGCTATCACTGTCATGTCTTTTCTTCTTTACACTCTCTTCTATGTTAGGGTTGATTTTTACCTTTGCTCAAACAAATCAATAGTCTTAAGATTCAATGACAGCTCAATCAATCAATCAACATTTATTAAGCAGTTACTATATGTTAGGCATTTTGCTAAGTGCTGGGGATACAAAAAGAGGCAAAAAAAATTAGACCCTGTCCTCAAGGAACTTACAGTCTAATGAGGCAGACAACTTTCAAACAACTATATATGATGCTAGCTATATAAAGAATAAAGCAGAAATGATTAACAGAGAGAAGGCACCGGAGTTAAGGGGTTGGAAAAGGCTTCTTGTAAATGATGGGATTTTAGTTGGGACTTAAAGGAAGCCCAGGAAAGTCAGTATGTGCAATTGAGGAGGGAGAGCATTCCCAGCATGGGGGACAGCCAGAGAAAATGCCCAGAGTTGAGAGATGGATTGTGCTGTTAATGGAACAATATTACCTAAATTAATTCAAACTACCAAGGACATTTTTCACAGAGACATATTAAATAGTAACAATTTATTTGGCAGAACAAAGGGTCTGGAATCTTATGGGAAATAAAGGAAAAACATTGTAATGAATGGGAGAATATCATTTTTAGACCTCATATTATACCAATAATCTTCAAAACTATCTGGTACTGGTTGAAAAATGGGTAAGTATATCAGGGAAACAGACTAGATAATGGAAAATTAGAAACAATTGAAGCTATTAATCCAGTGTTCTATAAACTTAAGAACATAAATTATTCAGGGAAGAACTGCCTATTTTATAATTGCCACTGGGAAATTGGAGGGTAATTTCGCAGAAATTAATACCATGTATAACAATAAGCTCAAAATGGATTAGTGACCTGAATACCAAAGGTCATCTCATAAAAACATTAGGAAAGAACCCGATCAGTCATCTTTCACAGCTATGGCTTGGGAAAGAAGCCTTATCCAAATAAAAGACAGAGGTGATCAAAAAAGAAAAAAATAAGTAATTCTGACTACACAAAATTGAAAACTTTTTCATTAATAAAATCAGTGAAATTAGGATAAGTGAGAAATTGTCAACTGGGGGAAAAAAATCTTTACATCAAATATTTCTGATAAGGATTTGATATCCATCCAGGGAAACAGAGACAGAGAGAGACCGAGAGACAGAGAAAACCAACATAAATATATATTTTTATTCTTTTTTTTTGTGGAGCAATGAGGGTTAAGTTACTTGCCCAGGGTCACACAGCTAGTAAGTGTCAAGTGTCTGAGGCTGGATTTGAACTCAGGTCCTCCTGAATCCAGGGCCAAAGCTTTATCCACTGTGCCACCTAGCTGCCCCCACAAATATATTTCTAATGTGGGGCATCTAGGTGACACAGTGGATAGAGCACTGGTCCTGAAGTTGGGAAGACCTGAGTTCAAATCTCACCTCACACACTTACTAGCTGTGTGACCCTGGGCAAGTCACTTAACCCCAATTGCCTTAAAAACATCGAGGGACATCTCCAGTCATCCTGATACTGGACCCAGATAGCTCTGGAGGAGAGTGTGAGGCTGATGACTTTGCACGGTCCTCCCTCACTTAAATCCAATTCAGTGCAAGTCATGACATCACCTCGATGCCATGGTTCTCTTCAAAAGTGAAGGACAAACAACACCGACACCAATACCACCACCACCACCAACAAGAACAACAAAACAAATATTTAACATGGAGTCATTTACCAAGGAATTAGGGAACAAAGCATATGAATAGACAGTTCTCAAAAGAATTGCAAACTGTTTACAACCAAGATTGCCACAAATCACTAATAATAAGAAAAATGCCAATTAAAACATCTCTGAGGTTTCATCTTACACCTTGCAAATTGGTGAGGATGACAAAATATGGGAATGGTCAATGTCAGAGGGGTTTTGAAAGGACGGACAAATTAATACAATTGGTGGAGCTGTGAATTGGCCCCTTCATTCTGGAAACTAACAGAATTGTACAAAGAAAGTGGTTAAAATGCCCATATCCTTCGACCCTGATATCTCCCAGCCAGGCAGTGCCTAACTCCCCCCCTAAAAAAAAAGATCAAAGATAGAAAGGACCTGTCTATACCAAAATATTTACAGCAGTATTTTTACAGTAGTAAAAAGCTAGAAACAAAGCAGATGCCCATTGATTCAGAAATGGCTAAACAAATTGTTGTACATGAATGTAATAGAATATCACTGTACCAGAAAAAACAATAAATATGGAGAATAGAAAGAAACAGGGAATGGTTTGCATGAATTGATATAAAGTTTGAAAAAAACAATATGCACAATGACAATAATGTAAATAGAAAGAACAATCACCACAGAAATACTCCGAATGCTGAGTGACTATAATGATCAAGGTCTGCCCCCAAAAAGACAGGAGAAAATTTACTCCCCCCCCCTTTGTAGATGTGCTGCTGGGAAACTGCATCCAGTGTCAGACAGAACCTGATTCTGGCATGCAAAGTTCTCTACCATAAGTTCCAGCTTGCTTCTCCAGCACGATCTTTTTGTACTCCCTCTTCATAAACTCTGCCATCCAAGCAAAGTGTACTGCTGAGTTCTTCTCATTTCTTATCCTTCCTTCTCTCATTTTCTATCATGCATGGAGTGGATTCCGCCATCTCCATCTTTCTCCAATCTTTCCATTCCTTCAAGATACAATTCAAGTACCACTTCCTCTCTGAAACCTTTTCTATTCTCCCTTCTTACCCCCTCTACCCAAATGAACGTGGCCCAGGGGTGCACTAGTCAGCTCTTTTGAAAGCTGATTCTTAAATCTTCAGTGTGAGCATTTATGCCTCAGTCATCAGCAAATGCTATAAATTAGACCTTGATTTATTGTTATATTGATTGTGTAAACTTGAGAAAGTGATGGGGAAAATGTAAATAATACAAAGTAAACTTAAAAGTATTTCACTCATGCATTTTTTTCCCCACAGAGAGCCAGTGGTCAAATATTTCCAATATAACCCTGAGGTGGCCTCTCTCTCTCCTCAAATGTTTCTTAGCACTTTGCCTAAGCCTATTTTTCCCCCTTATCTCCCTCTCCCTTCTAAATCATTATTTATTTGTGCATACCTGACCCTGTCCCTGTTAGATTGGAGAATCCTTCCCAGTGCCTAGCATGATGTCTATCAAAGAATAGCTATTTAATGTGCTTGTTGGACAGAATTGGATTCAATTGTTTTTACAAACTCCTAATTTAAACCAATTATCCATGAATATGTATATCTCCCCAAATAGTTATAGCTTTAAAAAAAAACCTGACAGTGTGTAGACACTGATTTCTTCTATTTCTCCTTTGCCCAGACAAACCTATGTTCACTGTATTTGGTGTCTGTCTTAGGTTATTAGATACTTTCAGCCACTGATCCTAGAAATCAATTTTTCAGTCATATGATTGATTTCAAGGCACGCTGAGTGGACAGTCTGATGACCTGGCTCAAATCTTGTCTCTTTCACTTGTTGCTTATGTGACTTTAAGCATGTCATGACCTTCCTGGGCCTCAGTTTCCTCACCCATAAAAATGACAGGACTGGACTAGATGACCTTCCGACTCAATATCTTTGAGTCTATGACACAATTACCAATGATCTAAGGCATCAGTTTTAGGATGTGTGACAATATACATATCAAAGGAAATGGCTTATGAGATATATTTGTCCACCATTATACCTTTTTTACTTCCTACAATTCCTTGGACTGGTTGGTATCCCCTGTAGGCTCCATGGAACACAATTCAAGAAACACAGCGATAGAAATTGGGTGAATTTGTCATTTTCTTCATTGCACTGACAAAAAATGATAACAAAAAATGAACAGTATCCTCAGAGAGAATTAACTTGGACCAGTGGCTAAGGCAAGGAAGAGGAGGAGAAGGAAGAGGGAGAAGCCAGCCTTCCTAGAATTCATGGGTGGGGAAGAGGAAAAGCGGAGCTCTGTTGGCCCAGGGACTCGCCCTGAGGATCTTGGAAATATTATTATGGACTCAATGGACGCTGTCTGTCCCTGAACAATAGCTATGGACCATCCAATGAGTGTATGGGGTAGGAGGTGAGGGAGGGTAGTATAGAAGAAATTCTTCTCTTCTTTCCAATTGGGATCAATGTCTGCCATTCTCTCTTAGCCTTTCAGAGAGGAACATTTGTCCTCCTCCTCCCCCCCCCCCATTATTAAGAAACAAAGAATTGGTATTTCCTTGGATGTTCCTTCCTGCAGAGCTGATTGCAACCCATCCATACTTTCTCAGCCTATGTGATTTTTGTCCATGACTTATCAACCGTTCTGAGAAGAGCTGTCCAATACCAGGGGGACCTTCTTCTGAATCTTTTAAAATGTATAAATCCTCAACACAATGACCAACCTCAATTTTAGGGGACTTATGATAAAATGGGCTCTTCAGGGGGCGGCTAGGTGGCACAGTGGATAAAGCACCGGCCCTGGATTCAGGAGTACCTGAGTTCAAATCCGGCCTCAGACACTTGACACTTACTAGCTATGTGACCCTGGGCAAGTCACTTAACCCCCATTGCCCCGCAAAAAAAAAAAAAGAAAGAAAGAAAAAAAAATGGGCTCTTCACCTCCTGATAAAGAGGTAATGGACTTAGAGAACAGATTGAAGTATATGTGTATACACACATATATACACAGACATAGACATAGACATAGAGAGACAGAGAGAAAGAGAGAGACACAGAGACAGAGAGATAGAGAGACCAAGAGAGACATGGAGAGAGACAGACACAGACACAGAGAGAGACACAGAGAGGGAGAGACATAGACAGAGAGACACATACAGAGAGACACAGAGAGATCAAGAGAGACATGGAGACAGACAGACACATAGAGAGACACAGAGAGAGAGGGATGGAGAGAGACACAGAGAGACAGACAGTCAGAGACAGAGAATGAGAGAATTTGTTTTTCTTGACTGTACTTGTTAGAAACAGGGGCTTTGTTTTTCTTACTTTCTCAGGATGTGGATATAAAAATAAACTAAAATTTAATTTTCCAAAGTAAGATAAAATCCTTGAGTCCTGGTCCAGCACTCAGGATGTCCAGCTGTTTTCCTGGGCTCTTGTTATCTGACTGACTCACTTCCTTCTCCAGGCATATGCATCCTTAATGATCTCTTCTCTTTCTATTACTAAGATGAGCACTCTTTAAAAGGGTCTTTTCCCCAAGCGTGTGCCCCTGAAGGGCTTTCTAAATTCCCCACCAGGCACCTCCTTGGCTTTAGAAATACCAGGTTCGCCTTCTACAAGGGAGGCAGCCTCAGCTCTCCAAAGGTCTGACCTGTCAGTGGGATGTATTCACAGCAGTTTGGATGAGCTCAAATAACCCAAATTCCCAAACATGGAAACAGAATCGGCCAGTTTGGGGGAGAGGAAGGCTCTGGCTGCTCCTTATTTTGCTGTCTCCATGGATGTTCTCACAGTTGCTTAGCCTGGTGATGTCAAGATAATGGACTGGTTTCTCTTTCCAAAGTGTGAAGAATGATGTCAGTGCCCAAAGAAGCAAGAGACTTAGAAAACTGGGGATCTAATCTGAAGAAATAAGAACAGATTAAGTGCCTGATGAGCACAAAGATAGTCTCAAAACCAAAAATACCCAAGATAAAATCCCATCTCAGATAACAGACTGACTGCATGACCCTGGCCAAGTCACTTAACTTCTCAATGATCCAGGTAACTCTCTAAATTGCAAAGAAAGTTGCCAATGGATGTTGGTAGAAATGGCATTTCTTCATCTGGGGCTTCCCTATATTAATGATGAATTCAAAGCCCAATACTCATCTGGGGCTTCCCTATAATGATAAATTCACAGCTCAATTCAATCTCTACCCCACTTTGTAAGGCACCACCAAGGTCATTGTCTCACTGATGTTGGTGCCAGAGTGCCCTTGTTTCTGCATTATCCTTCTTCTGCCAGCAGTGTCCCAGCTATCAGTGGGGCAGCTTGGTGGGGCAAGGGACAGAGCACTGGGTTCTGAGTTCAAATCCAGCCCTAGACATTTACCAGCTGTGAGACCCTGGGCAAGTGTTTGCCTCAGTTTCCTCATCTGTAAAATGAGAACACCTACCCTTCAGGGTTGTTGTGAAGATAAATTAGACAATGATTGCAAAGTGCTTATTACAGTGCCTAATAAGTGCTATAGAAATGTTGTTTTTGTTACCACCAAAGCTATTACACTCATGGGCCAGGGCACCAGTACTTTCCCCCCATCTTGCTGCTGCTCCCTCCCCATCCCAAATGTGACTGTCCTATGACTTCTAGGCAGCTACCATAGGACTGGGGAATCATTAACCCCTCAGCTTCTATAGCTCTTTCAAAGAGAGACCATTGCCCTAGATTCCAGCCTCATGAACAATTATGCCCTGAATATTCTGCATTAGGTGCAACAGGGACATGGTAAAAGTGGTCAGGGTGGAAAGGAGGCTGCTCTGACTGTTCTAACATTTCAGGTGCCCTGATAATGTCAAACTCAGTCTAAACTGTAAGCTCCTTGAAGCCAGGCCCATGTCTTTTACTCCTCGGTACTGAGCACAAAACACAGTATGCAAAAAAAGGTGATTGCAAGAAATGGAGAACATTGGAGGCTGAATTTCATCTCTTCATTCCCTAAGTTTCAAATGTTTATCTATCTATCAGAAAGATCTGAGTTCAAATCCAGCCTCAGACACCTACCAGCTGTGCTACCCTGAGCAAATCACTTAACCCCTATTTGCCTTAGTTACTCATCTGTAAAATAGGGGCACAATGGAGAAAGAAATGCCAACCACTCCAGGACTTTGCCATCTTTGCCTGGGTTTGATCTCAGGCCTTCAGGCTCCAGTCCAACACCCCACCCATTACAAGATGCTGCCCCTCCGAGCCCTCTCGGCACATATCCCAAGTTTTCAGTTGATATTCCAACTTGTGTTCTTGGGACCACAGACTCTGAGACCTGGAAGGGGCCTGAGGAGCCATTGGGTCCAACTCATTTCTGTCCAAGAAGCCCCACCATGATGCACAGACAAGGGCTTCTCCCACCTGTCCTTGAAGCAGGGGAAGGAACTTCATGGGGAGGAAGTCCTTTGATTTCTGGACAGCTCCATCTGGGAGGTCCTCCTGACCCCCAGGTGAAATCTGTTTCTCCTCAGCTCCCTCCCAACATCCAGTCTTCTCCCCAGGGGCATCTGGGACTCTTCCATGGCTCAGCCTTTCAGATATTCATCCTCTGTTGCTGACTGGGCTTATTATAGCTTGTCTTTCTAACAAGATCCCAAACTCCTTGAGAGCAAAGACCTGGCCTTCTGCTTTTTATCCCACACAGCTTCTAGCAAAGGGATTGCCCCCAGCTCTGTGAAATGCATTGAAAGTTGGCCCAGCATCCCTGAGAGTGAGCACACAGTCCAGGGCCCTTGCTGCCCTAGGAGGGTTGGAAATCAACAGTGATCACCCACGTGTGTAAATGAGAATATGGGAAAGGAAAGCCGGGGCTCTTATTTCATGATGGATGATGGCAAGACGACTCACCCTCCTCCCTGTCACCTACCAAGGGGAAATATTTGAAACTTACACTGGGGAAATTCTTTGGAAGAGGCAGTAAATGCCCAAGTTACTTGGGAACCCAACAGCCCTGACTGGCCTGGGCAGTAAAAGAGAAAGAGCCTAAAGCTTGCCCCAGAGATGGATAATGTGCCGACCAGCTCACCTTCTCTCTGCTACCCTCATATGGCCAAGGGATGCTGCCAACTAGAGAAATGAGATTTGTTTACTGTGCTCCTTTGTTGCTTAAAGCATTACAGCTCCAGAGTAACTGTAGCTGAATCAATCAATTAATTAATCAATAAGGATTTCTTAAGCATCTACTATGTTGTGAGCACTCTACTAGGCACTGGGATGATATAAATTAAAAAATGGAACAGTCTTTACTCAAAAAAGAGCTTACATTCTAGTAAGAGATACCAGTGCATTTATTTTTTAAAATACACCAGAGATACAAAGTGAATAAATAAACAAATATTATATATATATATATGTATATAGATGTACACACACACACACACACAAAGTAGTTACATGTAAGGCAATTTGGGAAGGAAGATAGTAGCAGTTGTGGGCGGGAGGGGGGATCAGGAAGGGCTTCATGCAAAGGGTGGTGCTTGAGTGGAGTCTTAAAGGAAGAGAGAGGGATTCTGTGAGCAGAGAGGTAAGTAAGGAAAGCTTTCTCTGTGCTGGGATAGCAGTACAAAAGCCCCAAGATGGGAGATAGAATGTCTCTCACAAGGAAAAGAGAGAAGACCAGCTGAGCAGGACCACAAAGTGCAGGAGGGAGAGCAATGGCCATTGAGTCTAGAAACATAAGATGGGGCTAGTTGGGAAGGGCTTTAGCCCCTAAACAGAGGGGTGTGTTTATAGCTTATTCCAGTGGGAATAGGGAGCCACTGCAATCCATCGAGTAGAAAAGTCACTTGATCTGATCTGCCCTTTAAAAAGTGACCTTGACAGTAGTAGGAAGGATAGATCAGAGTGATGGTAGGCTGAGCAAGCAAAGTACAATAATTTAGGCGAGAGGCAAGGGGGTCTGTTTGAACTAAGGTAGTATCTTTACCACAATTTTTAAATAAAAGCAAGCCCTGAAAGATCAAAATTTTTACTTATATTCAGTAAAACCTCTGTTAATGCCCTCCCTCCATATCTCTTCATAGCATGAAGGTGACCCTAGTCAGCTCAAAACTCTGCCAACTGAGTGCTTGGTACAGTTGAGAGATTGCTAGAAGAAACACATTCTAATCCTGCCCCTGAAGTTTTCTGGCTGTGTTACTAAGGGTAAATCACTTAGCTTCAGTTAAAGACTCTCAGTTTCTCTTCTGTAAAATGAGATGATGTCAGTAAAGTTTTGCAAACTTTGAAATGACAAGCTCTGGCTTGTCCACTGATGAAATACAGATCTATCAAGTATCTAAGGATTTTTACTAATAGTAGTTACATAGTACTTTTTCACTTAGTAGTATTTTATTTTCTCCCCAATTACATCTAAAGATAGTTCATAGTGCTTTAAGGTGTGCAAAGCACCTTACATGCTAGATTATGTGATCCTCCCAACAGATGATTGACATTTGCCTGATTGGTCTTCCTTCCTCATTCCCATTCCTCCATGCTGCTGGAAGAGGAATTTTCTTTGCAGAACAGACTAAATGATTCTTCTCACAAAAACCCTGTGAAATAAGTGCTAGTGTTATCCTTTTACAGATAAGAAAACTGAGTCTGGGGGAGGTTCAGTGACTTGCCCATTGCCATACCACTAGTAAAGGTCTGAGGTAGGGTTCAAACTGGGCTGACCTTAAGTCCAGGGCTCAAGCCACAATATCAATGTCATCAGTACCTGTGTCGATCAGTTTTCTTGTTTGTTTTGTTTTGGGGTTTGGATTTTTTTTTTTTTTGGTGAGGCAATTGGGGTTAAGTGACTTGCCCAAGGTCACACAGCTAGTAAGTGTTAAGTGTTTGAGGTCGGATTTGAACATTAAGTTAGGAACAAAAAAGACATGTAAAGGAAAATAAGGAAGAACATGGAGCCCTTGATACTGAAGGTTGACTACCTGGAGGAAGAAGCAGCTTCAAGGAAAGTGACCCCCTCAGAGCTGAGCAGAGTCATCTATGAACTATGAACTCTTATTTTCCTATAGGGGTAGGAATTGTTTTCATATACATTTTTCTGAAATAAAGATATTTCAGAAATATGCTCAAAAATCTCTATAAAACATCACATTTCTGTATATAATATGGAAACTAAAAGGGTTTTTAGGAGACCAGCAACTGGCTCACTGAAAAAGTCTCCCAAGTCTTATGAAAAGTGCCAATGTTTTCTTCCTTTTAACTAAGGAACAATATTTGTAGGGGAAGTCCCCGAATGTGAACCCAAAAGAAGACAGTCTATTGCACAAAGCCCTTTTTGTCTGGGCACATCCTCACCCTTTAGGCCAACATACTCAGAGAGCCAACCGAAATGGGCCTTCCTGTTCCAGGAGCAGCCACAACAGAGCATAAGTGGGCAACCTATCTCTCTGTTCTGGAATGGTTTCATGTAGAACAGAGGCATAAGAACTGTGATAGGCATAAAACCTCCCATTTGTGATAGGCATAAAACCTAGATAGAGGTGGGAGGCAGAGAAGATCTTATTTTTGTCCTGAAATATTCATGTAGTGTTTCTTTAAAATCCAACCCCCCTTAACCAAGGTCTATAATGTTGGCCTCAACTTCTCTGAAATGAGCATGAATTTGTACTTGTTTACTCATTCATTTCAGAGACGTTTATTGAGTGCCTGCTACATGCCTAGCAACATATTGGTGGGGGATGCAAAGAGGTCCCCATCAATATGCTCATCATCAAAGAGTATATTGCAGTTAAGTAAGGGAGAATGGATATCTACACATGAAAAGTTAAATAATAATGCAAGAATTAAATAATAACATAAGACACTGACAGAAGACATCATAACCTTGGAGCTTAGAAAAGACTTTAAAAATCATCTAATCCAACTGTCTCATCTTACAAATGATGAAACTGAGGCCCAGGAAGATTCAGCAGGTCACCTGAAATCACAGAAGCTAGTATGTAGTAGAGGTGAGATTATAGTCTCAGATATCTGACTCCAAACGCAGCACTTTCTCCATATAATTAAGAGGCATGAATAACAAATGCTATGTATTCAGAACTGGGAAAGATCACACTGGGATGGGGTTTAGAATCCTGGGAAATGATTATCTTTCTCTTGGAATGATTCTTTTCCTTCATGGAAGAAGGAAAAAGGCTTAAGTGTTCAGGAATAGGTAAACATTTGGTAAATGCTTGTGTGTGTGTTGTATACATGTGAAAATTCTAGGATAGTGGGAAAAATTAATCAAAGATTTAGAGGTGAGGATTCCCATGGCCATTGGGGCCATGTGGATAGACAAGCCTAAGTTCATATAATGGAGGAGTGGGTAAGAGATTCAAAACCAGTGCCCTTTCAACTGTAGATTCCCTTGTATGGACAAGATAAGGCTTTAATATTTCTGCCACTAGATCTCCATCCTAAGATTACTAATGTATGCCAGCTCCCATTCACACTGATGAGTCAGGTGGCCAGAGGATGCCTACTGTATCCCCTCCAGGCTCTAGGGGTACCCCCTAAGGGGTTAGGCTGTAATCTCTTCTCTTAGTCTAGATAGCTCATGAGCCCCTACTGTAGAGCTTCTTGCCATGATTATTGGTTAATTAGAAAAAAGTATTTAGTAAGGTGGAATAGCTAACATAAAATACCCTAACCCTAAAGTCTGTGACGTATTCTTCAACAAGGACATGCTGAATCCAGGGGAGAGTGGGCTCAAGCTTAGAAATCAGATGTACTACTTTTCAAAGCTCTCAGTTCCTCTCATTTGTGGGATGCTCAAGAAGTTCCCCTTAGACATGGATTAGTTTCTTTGCTGTTTTCTGGCAGAGTCACTAATCTGTGTTTGGTTTCTCCTTGGCTTCCAACACAGACACTCCTACCATTTCTTCCAGAGATACTACTGGGATGCTAAGGGAATGATGGGACATTATCTGGAGCTGGAGAGTCCACACGCTTCTTCTCCAGCTGAGGCAGAGGGGAAAGAGGCTGAGACAGAGGCCAAAGCACTTTCCTCCCCTGTCCTCCCACTCCAAAATTCTTCCTTCTAGACAGCTCTCTCTCCCCATCCCACCAGATACTTGGTGAACCCTAAAGCTCTCTCAGGCCTGAACTAACCTAATATTTTATTGATAACTCCTAGGCCATGATCAAGTTTCCTCAGTTCATCCAGATACTCTTCCTGGGCAATATTAATCCAGTGGATCCTTAGGATTGTCTTAATTGATCAAGACCTTTTCATATCTAGTTGAAATGCTTTTTATTGATTTGATTCAAGATGTTTTCCCACCTGGTTAGGAGACATTTTATTATTCAATTTAGGTGGTGTAATTTGGTTGATTTACTCCTTACTGATTAACTGATCGATCAATTGATTGATTGATTGATTGATTCAGCTATAGTTACTCTGGGGCTGGGATGCTTTAAGCAACAAAGGAGCACAGTAAACAAATACTAATAATTAAAGGAATAGAAACTCACCACTTTTGAGGGTTGTGCTTTTAGCCTGTTCAAGGTGCTTTGGAAAGTACATCTCATTGTTTTATTTATGCTTCTGGATTCCCACTAGGAAGACTGTGCCTGCGCCCTACACATAGTAGGGACTTATTAAGGGTTTAGCCTGGAGAAAAGAAGACGGAGCTCAGGGGGGATTAGGGTGGGTTTTGAGAGTTCTCTTCTTGTATCTGAAGGGTTGTCATGTGAAGGAAGGATTAGTCATGTTATCTTTAGTCCCAGGAGGCAGAACCTGGAGGAATGAGTGGAAGTTACCAGGAGGCCAGTTTAGTCATAGAAAAACACCAATTGGAGTCATTGGTCCCAAAGTAGAATGGATTGCTGTGAGAAGTTGTGGACTTCCCCTTCCTGCCAACCTTCAAGCAAAGCTTGGATGACTACTTGTCAGTGGGGATTTTGTTCCTGTGTGGTATGGACTGGTTGGTCACTGAAATCCCTTCCAACTCTCAAATTCTGAGACTTGGTGACCTGAATCAAATCCCCATTTTTCAGGTGAAGAAATTGAAGATCAGAGGGTGGGTCATATAACTAACAAGTAGCAGAGCCAGGGTGAGAACTCAGCCTTCTTAACTCCTCATCAGGTACTTCCCACCAAACTCGGATGTTCAACCACATTCTGCTCCACCCCACCTTTCCATGTAAGAACATATGGATGGGGAGCCACAAAGCTTAAATTCCCTCCTACATTTACAGAATTTTGGGGTGGATGAACTCCCTTTTTGATTGCTATAGGGTGAGGTGAAGGGAAGACCAGTTCCCTCTTTTCAGAGATCATGAATTCAAGTTTATCCCTATAAAAAACTGATCGACATGGGGCAGCTAGGTGGCGCAGTGGATAGAGCACTGGCCCTGGAGTCTTATCATCCCACAATCTTCAGCTCCCAAATTTGGAGTTCTCTACAGACTAATTAGTTCTTCATTTGCTTTACTATTTTTATATGTAGCTGAAAAATGTGACAGGGCAGCTAGATGGTATAGTGGATAGAGCACTGGGCCTGGAGTCAGAAAGACCTGAATTAAAATCCAGCTTCAGACACCTACTAGCTGTGTGACCCTGGGCAAGTCACTTAACCTTGTTTGCCTCAGTTTCTTCATCTGTAAAATGAGCAGGAGAAGGAAATGACAAACCACTCCAGTATCTTTGCCAAGAAAACCCCAAATGGAGCCACCAAGAGTCACATATGACTGAAATGACTGAACAACAACAACAATGAAGGGTGTGATTTGACCTTTTCAACAATTACTACATGCTCCCAGTGTTGCATTTGCCCAAAATTGATCCTTTTCAATTGATTAAAGACTTTTCCCACATATCACAATGGGATTGTAGGAAACTTCCTTGATTCTTAGAGGACTCGCTGACTGATTATTTCAGTCATCTATGCCTTCTGTGATAACCTTTTATTGAGATGGAGGTAGAAATTCCTATCTTTACACTAGGATTCTTTCAGAGAGGAAGAGAATTGAAGATGAAGAAAGAAGGAAGAGACATGTTTTGACCTATATGCTTCCCCTCCCTCAGGCTGCTTGAATGGAAGGGAAGGTCATTAGCAAACTAGACAACCTGGAAGGAAATGTTGCTCTAAGATTGTTGACATTAATAGGCTTTTAAAACAAGGTATTATGGGAATGCAGGCAGTAAAGAAGAGGCTAAACTTGAATGTAGTATACCCAAGGAAATGCATTGTAAACCCTAGAAATGGAGATGAAGGTATAGACCCTGGAAATGAAGGTATATACCCTAGGAGTGAAGAGATAGACCCTGGAAATGAAGGTGTAGACTCTGGAAATGAAGGTGTAGACTCTGGAAATGAAAGCAACTGCCTTTGCATCATGTCCTGAGGGGATCAGAATGCCCCTTTGCCTGACCTTATTGGTTGAAGATAGCTTGTGCTTGATGTAATCCACTTCCCCATCTGGACTTACAGGAGATAATGCAAAGTTGACAGAGAAATTTATGACGGGAAGCCTTCACTTGGCTGAAATTTAATCTTTCTGACTGATGGCAAGTAAAAGTGAAGAGAAGAATGATGTTCATTTAATCTGTTGGGAAGCTTTAAAAACTATAATTTGATGTGATATGGAACAATGCATATCCCTATACAACAATGAATTGGAATATATGTTTGCTTTGTAATATTCTGGCTGTTTCTACACCACCCCCCTAAAAATAAATCTTCATTTTGGGGAATTTGCTGCTGGTCAATGTAAACAAAAGAGTTGACCCAAAAGTCTTGAGAAGACTCAGTTTATGGCTGCCTGTGTGAGATGGAGGAAATTACAGCCTCTCTGGGCCTTGGTTTGCTCATCTCTGGAATGAGGAGATTTATTCATTTAACAGACATTCATCAAGGGTTGGTCACTCTTTTCAGTGGTAAGAAGAGAGACAGAGAGTCGGGGCAGATAGATGGCGCAGTGGATAAAGCACCAGCCCTGGATTCAGGAGTACCTGAGTTCAAATCCGGCCTCAGACACTTGACACTTACTAGCTGTATGACCTTGGGCAAGTCACTTAACCCCCATTGCCCCACAAAATTAAAAAAAAAAAAAGAAGAGAGACAGAGAAAGAGACAGAGAGAATGGAAACAATCCTTGTCTTCAAGGACATGGCTTTGCCTATCATAAGAAACACTAGTAGAATGCAAATGATGGTTACAGATGAATATTTTCCCATTCTCAGGTCTCATGTAGGAAATGGGCACAGTATCAGCACAATCTTTGAGTTTACAGCATCTGGACATAGTTATCTTAACACACTGAACTTTCTGGACAGTAATATTTATTTTGTTTAGACAGACCTTCAAGGCAGCTGTGATAGGAGAATATTATTCTGCCTCTCTTAGTAAACCAGAAGCTGAACCAGAAATAGACAAAAAAAAATCCTGTCTCTCCTCTGCTCAACATTCTTCAGTGGCTCCCTATTACATCCCAAGCAAGGTTCAAATTGACATTGTACACCCTGCACTGTTTGGACCTAACCACTCTCAGCTTATTTCATCTTATGTTCTACTGGAGCTTGATAACTGACCCATGCCCCTGCCCCAAATAAGTGCAGGGTTCTTACAACTCCAAGCCTTTCTCCATACCTGGAATGTCCTCCCTTCTTTTCCCCATCCCTGTATCCACCAGCTAAATTTCTACCCACAACTTAAAACCCAACTTAGTTACCATTTCTTCCAGGAAGCCCCTGACCCCTAAGAAAATCGGAATGTCACAGATATTCTTTAAAGACTTACTATGTAATGGGTCAGTAATAACCTTCATCCCTGGCATCTCACAAAGCATTTTCCTTTGTTAACATCTGATGATGATGATATTTAATAGTTATTTATATCATTTTGTTTGGTTTTCTTCAAGACTCAAGTCCAATCTTCCTTCTGCAGGAGGCATTCCTGATTCACCTAGCTGCTAATGCCTTCCCCTCTCAGATCACTTTTATCCGCTCTGTATAGATATTCCCCTACTAGTATATCAACTCCTCAAAGGGAGGGGTCATCTTCATTGCTCTATTTTTATCTCCAGTGCTTGGTACATAGTAAGTGCTAAATTAATGTTCATTCATTCATTTATTCATTCATTCACCAGGGAATGCCTTCCAAAAGATTTCCTTCAGTCAGAGGAAAGTTGATCATGAAGAAGGACAAATTAATGACATCCTCACTTCTCAGATAATCAATAATAAATCCAACTTTAACAGAGAAAGAAAATCTGGAAAATGCTTAAATGACATATAATGACAAATGGTCTTATTAGAAACCTTTCTACTCCCTGGCAGCCTGAGTGTGGAAGCTGCCTTGGTAGCTTCTTCCTCCATCAAATGTCTTCAGGATTCCTGATAGCTTTCTATAAGGTGATTCCAAATCCTGATCAATGACATGGCCAAGGGACCACCTCTACCTGGCTGGAAAAGCAGGCACGGTCCACGAGAAAGATATGGAGTCAGAGGGTTTGAGTTCAAATCTCAAGTTTGTTATCTACTGCCTGTATGGCCCTGAGCAAGTCATTTAGTCTCTCTCAGCCTCAGTGTCACTGTCTGCAAAATTAGGATAATGATAGTGCCTCCCACCCAAGGTTGTTGGGAGGATGAAATGGAAAAAATAGAGCTAAAGTGATTTGCAAGGCTTAAAGTGTGATATAGCTAGCAAGGAAGAGCTAGCATTCCCAGAACACTTTACAAATACTATCTCATTTGAGCCTTACAACAGCCCTAGAAGGTAAGGGCTATTATTAACCTCATTTATAGATAAGAAAAGTTGAACTCTCCAGGAGTGCCTTCATCTCTCTTAGTAGGCACTAAGGCAGATTTTCTGTCTCCAAGTCCAGCATACATTCTGTTCCCCATTATTGTCTGCAGTGCCCCACCACACACACACACACACACACACACACACACACACGTATTGGACGCAATGCCTGGTAATATAGTAGGCACTTAATAAATGTGTGTTGCCTTAATGCGTGTTGACTAACACACATGAGAACCAGAAATTCAATAAAGCAGGCCCTTTTTGATTAGCTAAAATGTAGGTAAGTGTAAGAAATGACAACTATGATGAATACAGAAAAACAGAAAGATCTAAATGAACCGATGCAGAGTGAAGTAAGCAGAGCTAAGAAAACAATATACACAGTGATTGCAACAATGTAAATGGAAAGAACCACTAGAAAACAGCCATATGACAATGTTGCCAGATGACGGAGAACAAGTGGGGTTCACAAGAGGAGAGAGGAGACAATCTCCCAACCTCCCTCTTAGACGACCTGTAGGCTGACAGCTGCAAAGTGTCACATGGACTTTTGGACTCTCTTGATAAATTGATCAATTTTGCTAATTTCACTTCTTTTCTAAAATACTACTTGTGTAGAGATAGTTCTTTGCATGGGTGGGAAGGACACTGGGAGAAATGATGATGATATAAAAAGAAAAAGAAAGCAACAAAGATTTATTTGTAAAATGTAATTAAACATTAGAATTCATGCCCATGCTAGGGAGACTAACAAAACTGTTTCCTTTGTTGTTCTTATTCTGTTCTAGAAGCCGTTAAATCAGATGTTCGGGGGATTACACTATAGGCCTAGAAGGGATCTTCGTGGTCACCTGGTCCAACCCCACCCCACCCAACTTTACAAATGAGGAAATCGAGGCACTGGGAGGGTGACTTGCCCAGTATCACAGTGTCAGGTGGGACATTAACACACATCCTTCTCCACCTATGTTTATCAAGAATAATAGGGAGTTTCCTTCAGAGCTGCCGATTTCATCCCTGTCCTTTATTTCACTCCAAGCCTATTTAAGCCTACTTTGAATACAATTCTAACTAATTAGGCTATCTTGTTTCCATGCCACAGGGAATTAGAAGGAAGTAGGGGGCAATGAAGACACGTTGGGCCACAGCAGCAAGAGGTGACAACAGTCAGTGTATCTGTGACAGCGGGGACCTGAACTCTTTCAAGCACAGCAATCCTGAGCTTCTGAGTGTAGGGAGGACAAAGCCAACATGTCCTGAAATTACTGACCAGCAACTACCTTATGCCCTTAAGTAAGTCACTTTAACTCCCCTGGGCCTCAGTTTCCCCAACTGTAAAAGGCTTAGACTAGATGGCCACCATTGAGGTTCCTTCCAGCTCTATGTCAATGATCCTATCATGGAAGTCACTGCCTTTTGCCCTAACCAGCTCACACTCAAGGACTTTCAAGATTTCTTCTTATTCTTTCTTTTGGGGGGCAATGAGGGTTAAGTGACTTGCCCAGGGTCACACGGCTAGTAAGTGTCAAGTGTCTGAGGCCAGATTTGAACTCAGGTCCTCCTGAATCCAGGGCCAGTACTTTATCCACTGCGCCACCTAGCTGCCCCTCAAGATTTCTTATGAGAGTAGGAAGCCTTTGAGACTTTAGACCAAGGTGCTACCTCATTCACCACTACTGACATCTTCCAGGTCTGGAGCTGATGGTTCAAAGACCCTGAAATCTTTTCTCCCTTTCTTTTTTGGCTGACTCAAATATAAATAAAACAACTCTGCTGGCCACACACACACATAGCAGGGAAAACTCTAGGCCCCCATGGAGTGACATGATGGCATCTCGTGCCCGGGTCCAGCCACTGTCAGCCTTTCTGCCAGGGGTTTCTGTGCCAAGCTGAAGGTCAGCTGATGACAGTTATCTTTCCAACAAACCAAGCTCACTTGAAAAAAAATTCCTAAATAGGGCAAGAAGTTTGCATGGGACATAACTTCAAATATTCCAAGGCCAAAGAATATTTTTGTTTTCTCTGTTCTAGACTGTTAAGTCAAACATGTGTGTGTGTCTCAAGGCAGAATGTAGTTTCACTCCAAGGGGACTAATTTTAATTCTGTCTCCATTTCACATAAACATTTACCAGAAGGCAAGTAGGATCCTTAAACTAAATTGGGGAGGGACCTCAGAGGCCCTCTCTAGTTCAACCCTTCATTTTACAGATGACGAAACTGAGGCCCAGGCAACTTAAGGAGTTTGCCCAAGGTGACTCCTGTAGTCTCAAAGGCAGGATCTGAATCCCATTCTTCTGACTTCAGAGGGAGGATTCTTTTCATTGTACAAAGTCATTTGCTGTTTAAAGCCATAAGGGGGAGAATCAATATTACCCCTCAACCCCACCTCAGATGGAAACTAGGACTTTTTTTTGAGAAGTTGCTGTTAAAGAAAGAAAGAAAGAAGAAGGGAGAAAGACCAAATCACTCCATCAAAGCTGGAAGGTTAAGGAAATAAGCTGTCCCACTCCTTCCACATTAGTGCCCTTACCTGGAGCCCGCTTTGACTGAACACCAAAGATGTTTTCCATGTGTTTGGAATAAACATCTCAGTGACTTCAATCAAAAACATATTCTCCTGAGTTACCCCTCAAGAACAATGACAAAAGGGACTTTGTGGTCTGTATCAGAAGGCAGGAATCACTCATTGTGCCTAGCCAAAGGCACAGAGAATTACCAAATTGTTAACATGCTGCCTTTTCTGAACCACACATGACAATTGCAAAATGTCAGACCTGTAAAGGGCCTTAGGGGACCTGATCTTGAAGGGGGTCCAAGAAGCTTGTCAAGGGGGAATGGGGAATTATTTGGTCGATAATTATATTATCCTATTGAAATATTCCTTGAGTCATAGTATTAGTTAGGGAAAAAGTGAGGACATGATTACATGGCAGTAGGAAGCCAGTAAATGTTTAACAACCAGCTCTTTTGGGGGGGAGATGTACACAGGACACACTTTGAAGTTTAATCTGCATTATTACTATTTTCTTAAGTCTGGACAATTAACAAAACAATGAATCAAACCCCGATTTGTAGCATTGGCCTATTTCCAAAATAACTTCATTCTGAACATTTAACAATTAGCTCTCAAGAGCCTGAATAAGCTATCTCCAGCTCATTACTACCAGTTTATCTCTGTGAATCTCTCTTTGTGCTGCTCTGCATCAAATCCAAAGGCAGAAATAATCAGGAGGCAGAAAATGACGAGTCTCTTTTTAAAAATTAGACCCAGGCGGGCAGCTAGGTGGTGCAGTGAATAGAGCACTGGCCCCGGATTCAGGAGGACCTGAGTTCAAATCTGGCCTCAGACACTTAACACTTATTAGCTGTGTGACCCTGGGCAAGTCACTTAACCCCAATTGCCACACACACACACACACACACACACACACAAATATACCCAGGGTAAAACCGCTAGTTGGCAGAAATAGAATCAAGGGTCTCACTAATTTATTTGTCTGTGTTCTAAAAAAAGATTTAACAGCTTTCTAATACTTGAAAATGTTCCTCTGTGCCAAATATAGTTTTCTTGATGAAAAAGTAAACTATTGGTAGCTTTTGTACATTTATATACTTTCCTATTGACATCTTTCCCCTCAGTCTTGTTGCTGATTTTCATACCCTGTCCAGCTGCCAGCTCCTCTTAGAAACTTCTCTCCATGCCAGGGCCTCCTCACCTTGGAACAGCTGTCCACCCCAGAAGCCTTCTCACCCAGGGGTAGCCTTCCACAAGGTCCCCCTCCTCACATCAGAGAGGTCCACCCAGAGGGACCCAGGCCCTTTGCCTTAATTTCCCTTCCAGCCCTCAAGTACAAAGGTAGTGCCTAGCCTCAAAGAGCTTTCATTCGAATGAGAGAGGACTCCACACAAAAGGGGCTGAAATGATGGGGGAGGATGAAGGTACCCAATTGGGGTGGGGGCAGGGTGAGGGGGTCAGTTGAAGTACAAAGAGCCAGGAACAGGATGGAGAAGAAAGATAGAAAAAGCAGCTGGTGGGTCCAGAGGGAGCTATGGCAATGGGTCAGTAGGTGGTAATGAAAGCCTGCCATTGGGCACCGTTCCAGCCTGAAAGGAAAGCCACTTAAGAGGGAATGAAAATGAGCTGGGCTGGCATAGACAACCAGGGACAACCCAGGACTACCTTATTTCACTTCAGTTAGCTCTCCAGGCACTGTTCAGGGCACCAAAGGAAGAGACAAAGACAAGGAGTTCCTGCTCTTAAGGAGCATCCTGTCTAATTTCAGGTCACAAGGTCTGGGGGTAATCCCAAGGACAGCTGTCATTCATACAACCCTGTATGGGTCACAAGTCTCAAGTCACAGGATCTTATTAGATTCTAACAAGGACCCTAGGAGACAAGAGTCACAAATAAATATTACACACACACACACACACACACACACACACACACACACACACACACACTTCCCAGATGAATAAACTGAGGCACACAAAGGACGTGACTCACCACACCACTGGGGACCAGCAGAGCTGGGTCCTCTGACTCCAAGGGACTCAGCCAGAAATTACCATCCCCAGAAAACATCTTGATCTGGACAAGGCTGAACTTGCTTTATAAATACATTTCTGACAAGCAGAACAAAGATTAAATAGAGCATATTGGGAGCCAAGTCTTTGTGCCCTTTTCCCACTGACATGTTACCTTGTGCTGAGTGAAACTGATGAAGTGTTAAAACTGTCTCCTGAAGCAACAATTAAAAAAACCAAATTCAAATCAAAATAGTGAATTCACATTGAGAATTCACTCATTATCTTCATTTAGTTGTACAATGACTGACCATGAGACAAGAAGTGTGTGATGTGTTCAATAGCGTTACTGTACTTGAGACACATCATTAGCTATAAGAACAATGATTGTATCAATAATAACAGTACTAATAATTGGATAACAGAATTTGAGAGCTGAAAGGGTCCTCAGAGATTGTGTGGTACAAGGTCCTCATTTCTGATGCTACAGATTTGTGATGGGATCACTATCTACCAGGTCCCCCTTCCCACCCACCCCTACAATTTGTTAGCTTAGGTTTTCCCCTGGAAGATGACAAAGCTATCCCAGAGACTTGACTGGCTCAGGAGCCAGAGGCCCAGACTGGACCACCCTTAACTCCCTTAACTCAGCTTCCTGGTAGCCCCTACCTGTATTGATATGACTTTATGGCTACTTAGGAACATAAAAAGGTCTATGACCATGGAGTTGGGGCCCTTCAGACTTGGCTGATATCCCCAGATCACAAGGGTCACCACACTCTGTCCTCCAGGGGAGCTGGTATACGGCTGAATGTTGTAGTATCCTTCTTGTGTGATAGCTAAGTAAAAGTCCTTTTGTTAACTGCTAAATGACCTACGAGTGTTGCATTTGCTTCTATCACTACACCTCTGACCCCAGGGAACCAAGCTGAGCTAGGTTCTGCCATCACATTGGTCATTTTTTACCAAGCCCCACATGGGTGATGACCACCATTGTTCCCTCTTCTCACTAGAGTTATGAGTCAAGGGACTCTGAGATCTTGCCAATTGCTAGAATAAAATACAAACTTCTTAGCCTGGCATTTCAACCCCTCCACAGCCTGGTTCCAAACCACCTCGCCAGACATTTCACGTTACACTCCATCATAAATTCTATTTTCTGCCCAAAGTGACCCACTGGCTATTCCCCAAAATGAGTGTTTCATCTTTCCCATCTGTGAGTTCGTGTGGGGCAACCTCTTACCCAAGGAATTGCTATGTAGGGGAGATAGATAGCTTCAGGACAGGACAGAAATCTTCAATATTTTCTGATCCAAAGACTCAAGACTGTGATTGAAAATTCAATTATCTCCCTCCTCTCAGGAAGAGAGGAGCAGTAATCTCATAAGAACTGGAATGAGTTATGCATAGCTCTCCAAACCAATGGAAAGGGAAACTATAGAGCTGCTAGGAGCATGGATGTCACAACCAGAGAGAGAAAAAGAGAGGATGGGAAACCAGTGCACTGTGGAGGTCACCAGGACCACCAGCACCAGTGCTGACCTGATTGAGAGGTTAGGGGATAATGAGAGACTGGGGAATTCCAGGCAAGGCAGAATGGTGGTGGCTGTCAGTGATGCTAAGAAAGAAATGAATGGGATTCCTTCCTCTCTGTTCTTCTCCTTACTAAGGCTCTCTCAGCTGAGCCTATGTGTCATTCGTCATTTCCTTCAGGGTTCATTTTCTGGCTTTGCCATGCATTCCCAAAAGAAAACAGTATCCCTAATGATCATTAGAGATATTCCTTGTGTGGGTCTGTCACTGGGGAGTAAAAGCAACAGCTGTGGAAGAGGGTATGGTCATCCAGGACACAAAGAGAGTGAGGGAGATTCTGTTTCTCATCTCTGGAATTGTCTCCAGTTGGGAACCCTAGATAAACAAAAGAAATTTCATTGACATATATTATCATAGCTTTCCAAAAGTAGGGAAAGATTCAATGAATCTTGACTCATGCCTACACAAATGAATCAGCAGTGCTATAGTGAAAAGAGATTTTGGTTAGGACAAAAAGGAGAAAGCAATGACCTGGGGCAACTCATACCCCACCTTTCCATCCTTAGGCAGGTTCAAGGGAATAACTACCCAACCAAGGTGAAATAGTGCCTTGGATAGAGAGAAAGTAATACTGTGAAGGGAGGCACTGGAAACAGCAACTTTGCCCAAATAAAAATGGTGGCCAGAAAGAAAAAATAGCTCATTTTCCTCTTCAGCCAAACATCTCCTACCCCTCGTTATTATCGAGCACACAAGCTATTCCCTCATGCTTGTAACAGGGGGAAAGGGTAATCATTTATACAATGTCTACTATGAGACATCCATTGTACTAAGTACTTGACAAATATTATCTCATTTGATCCTCACAACAACCCTGAGACATAAAGGCTAATAATTATCCCCATTCCACAGATGAGGGAAACTGAAAGCAGACAGAGGTGAAGTGACTTGCCTAGGGTCACGAAACTATAAGTGTCTCCAGTCAGATCTGAATTCATCTTCATGACTCCCAAGACCACAGCTCCATCCACCCTATTGTAAAACCTAATCTCTACCTCATCTTTACCTTTTTGAATCCTGAGCTTCCTGTCAAGGTTATCACCTTGATTGACACTCAATCCCTGTAGATATTAGTGCTCTGTGCTTCATCAAATATTTCTTAGTCTAATCTCCCTCATGCCTCCTTCAATCCCTAACTTGTATTGCATTTATGTCTGAGAACATGTTGTATCCTCCAAATAGAATGTAAGCCCCATGAGGCCAGGGATCGTTCAGTTTTTATCTTACTCTGCCCACTGCCCACCTCAGTGCCTGGAACACGGTGACTGCTTTTTGAATTTAATTCAATGCTGCCTCCAGTCTCTTTCCCCTCAGAAAACTGGATGGTCTGCATTTGGAACCTACCATCTAAATCACGTTCCCTCCAGACAACATTTCAGAAAGAATCTGCACAGTCCATGTAGCCTGGCTCTTCTTTATAGCACATCTCGAAATATTTCTCTGAAATCTCTGTTGGCTGAATTCAAATCAATTCACCAAGAATGCACTAAGCACTTTCTATGACCTAGACATGGTCAGGCACTGGGGATCCAAAGACAGAAAGCAGAACAGACCCTGCCCTCAAGGGACTTATTCTCTACTGGTGAGAACAAATAACACATTGTACAGGGCACATATTTTGGTATATTATTGAGAACAGGGATAGGGATGGGGAAGAACAGTTTTCCACACTGACCTGGTTGTCCCTGGGTCATGTCCACCCAGGTCCACCTAGACCCAGGTCTAGGATCTCCATTATTTATTCATTCATTCATTCATTTATTTATTTTGCAGGGCAATGAGGGTTAAGTGACTTGCCCAGGGTCACACAGCTAGTAAGTGTCAAATATCTGAGGCTGGATTTGAACTCAGGTCCTCCTGAATCCAAGGCCAGTGCTTTATCCACTGTGCCACCTAGCTGCTCCCATGGTCTCTATTATTCATTAACTATTTACTATAGTACTGCAGAGAGAAAGCAAAACACACACACACTCATGCACATGCACACACACACACACACACACACACACACACACACACACACTGCTGGTTGACCCTGCAAACCTTTGGGCAGATAGTGATTATCACCATGCCAGGATATGTTCATAGTTGCAAAGCCTACTCAAGACAAATCTTACAGGCAGCTAGGTAGCACCATAGTGTGTAGAGCACTGGGCCTGGAGTCAGGAAGACCTGAGTTCAAATCTGACCTCAGATACTTACTAGCTGTGTGACCCTGGGCAAGTCACTTAACCTCTATTTGCCTTATCCACTGGAGAAGGAGGCGGCAAACCACTCCAGTGTCCTTGCCAAGAAAACCCCATGGCAAGTACTGATATTCCATAGTCCTTGGGGTCATGAAGAGTCAGACATGACTGAACAACAAGACACATCTGAATAACCTTTCCTTTGTGCTTTGTAGAATGTTCTCGTTTATGTATACTTGCACACACACACACACAAATGTGACGATATGGGTAAGGGACAATTCCTACCAGAAGGAAGCTTGGTACAGTGGAAAATACAGGGATTGCGCACCAGGGGACCTGGGCTTGACTCCTGGCTCAGCCACTGACCACAGGTGGGAGAGCTGCTCAAGTCCTTGAGGCCTTCATTTCACTTAAGGGCCTTTCTAGGTGTAAATTACAAACTCAGCCCTGCCACTTTCTACCTGTGTGACCTAAGACAAATCACCTTTTTCTCTGGGCCTCAGTTTCCCCATTTGTAAAATGAATAGGCTGGACATGCTGACTTCTGGGGTCCTCCCAGCTCTACATCAATGATCAAAGCTCTCAGACCCTGGGATCACATCAAAGCCAGAAGCTGGTCCCAATTCCAATTTGCTTTTTGTTTCCAGAATTTGAGCCAACCCGTTTTCACTGGGCTCCCTGCCCTGAAAATTGTTCTTCGTGCTCAATTGCTACCCAGGGTTCCTCTTACAAAAATGGCTTTCAGCCTGTTCAGGTTTAAAAATAAAGCAGTGAGTTGGTGGGGCAGGGAGAGCTGCAGAAGTGAGGACTTAGGCTCTTTGCTCTCTCTTGGGCAGAGGTCAAAGACCTCAGACCAAGAAGTCAAGGAGTGGGACTCACTATGGCAGGGGCTGCCTCTGGTGCCTAGGGAGTTGTGGGGGGAGGCACTCTACTGGATGGGCTTCTCTTCAGGTTATGTGCTTGTGTTGATAATGAGCTGTCACACCTTCTCACCTGATGATGGAGATTTTATATAACGTTTCTATTTTTATCCAGCTGAAAATAAATTGCTGGTCTTGCTATGCCTGCTTCCTCTACCCTTGTATAGAACGGTCCTAGGCAATGTTCTTTTTTGTGTTTGTTTTAATAAGTATTGTTGATTCTGTTTTTCCATAACTGTCATTTCTGGAAATAATCAGTGTTCCTTCTCCTTCTGCCCTGGTAATTTAACCAATCCTTAAAACAAAGAAAAGAATTAAGTAAAAATGTCCAATACAGTGGTCTAGCCTGACAATGTATACAACATTCTGTCCTAATAGTCCCCCACTTCTCTGTCATGAGAAGGGAGGCATATTGTATTGTCCATCCTCCAGGACCATCATTTGGTTTTCCAGTTATGCTGAGTTTGACTTCCTCTCAGTGGCCTTGTCACTTATATTGCCAACTTCACCCGTTTAAAAAAATCTCCCTATGAGAATTCTCTGAATTCCTCATATTCATTCTTTCCGATATCACAGATCATAGATTCCAAGCTAGAAGATACCTTAGAGATCATCTAGTCCAACTCCCCACTCATTTTCCAGATGGCAAAAGTGAGAAGCCAAGTGACTTGCACAAGGTCACAATGAGCACATCACGGAGGTGAGATTAAAGCACTGACTTCAAATGCAGTACTTTGACCTCTTCCAAATGCAATTAAAGAGTACAAGATGACTCAATGTCAACATGGCATAAGAAAGTGTTCTATCTATTGTATTGTAGCTTTTAACACCTCATTTAAAGATCACCGGTTTTTGTTTTTTTAAATCTTTGTGTGTGGGGTTTTTTTAGATAGGGATTGGAGCAAAGAATCTCTTGAAAAAGAAAGGATAATGCTAGATTATCCAGGAAACTAATGAGAAAGAATAAGGGGAGAAGTGAAAGAATATCTCTTTAATTTAGGTGCCACAAGAGATGACAAAAGATGGGAATAGTCAATATTAAGGATGTAAAAAGATGTGCACATTAGTATGCTCTTTGTGGAACTGTGAGTGGGTCCTACCTTTTTGAAAGTAATTTGGAACTACACTGAGAAAGGGACAAGAATGTCCATACGGCTTGATCCAGAGATTACTATTGTTATTCATATAACCCTAAGACTCTAATGAAAAAGAAAATCTTCATACTGACCTAAATATTTGTGGCAACACTCTGGGTAGGAACCAAGAAGTAGAAACATAGTAGAAATTGATCATCTAGGGATGGCTAAACAAGTTGTGGTATATTAATATAATGGATTGTAGCTGCACTGTAAGAAACAATTATTATATCCAATAAAGAAAAGCATGGAAGGATTTTTATGAACTGATGCAAAGTGAAGTAAGCAGAACCAGGAAAAATACTTAATGACTACAACAATGGAAAAGGAAGAAATTGTCAAGAATATCTGGGGTGAGAGTATAATGAATGAGCATAACCCCAAAGAAGAATATTAGAAGATACCTCCCCCTCTTCTTTTTAGAGATGAGAGACTATGTTGGGGAACAGAAAATATCATAATTTTTCAAAGTGTTGATTAGTTTTGCTAAACTGCTTTTCTCCTCTTGTAAAAACTATGTTTTAAGAGATGACCCTTCAGGAGAGAAAATGAGGGCATGATACATTAGGAAACGTAGATGACATTAAAACACAAGAAATCAATAAATATTTTAAAATAGGGTGTTACAAGTAAAGGTTAGTCAAACAAGTAGGTGGGCTACACGAGAGACAAGATAATTAGTAATCACACTCAGGTGGTTGATTGGGATGACAATGAATCCATAAATTAATTAGGTAGTATTATCATTTTTATTATTTTGGTATGACCCTACCATGAACAATTAAATCTCTTTATAATTATTCATCTTTATGTATGTAAAGAGTGTTGAGTTGTCTTCATATAATTTCTGTGTTTCCTTTGGTAGATGTACTCCCAGATATTTCATCCATATTCTGGTTATTTTGAAGGAAATTTCTTTTCCTAACTTGTCCTAAACCTTCCTCCTAGGTTCTGTTGGTAATATGCAGAAAGGCTGATGATTGTTGTGGTTTTATTTTATATCTTGCTACTTGTTTTCTAAGTCAATTATCATATCATTTGAAGAGTGATAATTTTATTTCTTCTTTGCCTAAGAAAATTGCCTCAATTTCTTTCTTTTTCTTATCTTATTGCTGTTGTTAACATTTCTAGAATTATATCAAACACTTGTGAAGATAATACACATACATGCTGTACCTATAACCTAAATTGAAAGGTCTCTAGAGTTTATTCCTTAAAGATTATACTAGCTCCTGATTTTGGTTAGACACTATTGGGGGGTGGGGGGCAGTGAGGGTTAAGTGACTTGCCCAGGGTCACACAGCTAGTAAGTGTCAAGTGTCTGAGGCCGGATTTGAACTCGGGTCCTCCTGAATCTGGGGCCAGTGCTTTATTCACTGCACCACCTAACTGCCCCCATACACTATTTACCCTATTAAGAAACTTCCATAGGGGGCAGCTAGGTGAAACTCATGTAATATTTGAATCAATTGTTTTTGAATGTTTGATAAAATTCACTTATAAATCCTTCTGTACCTGAATTTTTTTCTTTGGGAGTTCACTTAAGATTTGCTTCTAATACTAGATTATTTACATTGTTTATTTATTATTCTGTTAATGTGGGGTACTTTATGTACATGTAAGTGGATACACACATATACACATATGTATATATTCATCCATTTTATTTAAGCTAATAGTTCTACTAACACACAATTTGGAAAAATAATTTAGAATAAATTCCTTTATTTCCTCTTCATCTATTGTAGATTCTCCTTTTTCTTTTTTTTCCTTATCATAAAAGTAAAGTATTGATTCTCCTTTTTCATTTTTAAATTTTGATCATTTAGATTTCCTTTCTTTCCAAGACAATCCCAAGGGACTAATGAGGAAGCATACTATCCACCCCCATAGAAAGAACTGATTTTAAAAAAGCACTTGTGGATTGTACATATATAGCCTGATTAATGTCTTGTGGAGTGGGGAGGAAAAGGAGGGAGGGACAAAAAATTTGGAACTCTAAATCTTATGAAAATGATTGTTGAAAGCTACCCTTACATGTAACTGGAAAAAATAAAATAGATTTCTTTTCTTTTTTGGATCAAGTTAGACAGCTGTCTCTTTCAAAAATTAGCTTCTAGGGGCAGCTAGGTAGCACAATGGATAAAGCACTGGCCCTGGATTCAGAAGGACCTGAGTTCAAATCTGGCCTCAGACACTTGACACTTACTAGCTGTGTGACCTTGGGCAAGTCACTTAACCCTCATTGCACTGCCAAGAAAAAACAAAATTAGTTTCTACCTTTATTTCTTAATTAAATGATTTTATTTTAATTATTCTTTATTTAATTTTTAAAATAAGTTTTTAAAAATTTAGGCTTTCTATTGTTGTCATGGGGGTGGGGGAGATTTTGTGCTTTTCTAAGTTTTTTTAGTTGCCTATCCAAATCATTGGGGTTTTTTTCCCTTTTCCTCATTTATTGGTGAAACTGCTTAGAGATTTTTAAAAAATACACAAAGAACTTCTTTGTCTATGGCCCAGAAGTTTTGCTACAGTGTCTCCTAACCCTCATTTTCTTTGATGAAAAGGCTTATTGTTTCTATGAATTGTTATTTGATCCATATATTTTTGGGTTTTTTCCTTAAAACTAACATAATTGATAAAACAATAGCTATATTCTATTACATTTCTGTACCCTAAAAAAAAAAAAAACAACCAACTGTTGACAGTGGTGTGGGAAGGGAAAGTTGCATCACAACAAAGTAAGGGAATACTAGCCAGCCTGGTGGGCAGTAGGTAGGTACTCTGTGCCCAGACACTGCTGCAACAGCTATGAAGACCTGCAGGAGCTCTAAAATGGGGGCTACTGATGCCTCTGCTTACATGAGCATCCCAGCTGGCATACTGAAATTGTTTCTGAGAACCTAAAAAGGAGATGGGGGAGCATCTGGTCGCAGGCTTGCTATACTTGAAATTGTATAATGATCAGCTTGCCACACACAATAGCCAGATAAGTGGTGTTCCTTCATAGGCTGGTGCCGTATGAATGCAAGAGGCAACAGAACTCCTCAGAAATCTCAATACCCCGCCTTCTGGGAAAGCTTTAGCGCAACTAGCCCTGAGCACTAAATTAGGCAGACCTCAAGTGTGCATGAAATGGTGAAGACATGAATACTCTCATTATTCAGTACTATTTCATAACAAAACTAGAGAAAGATCTCACTAGCAAAGTCTTTATAAAACTAATATCATCTATCAATGGTACCTTTAGGATAGATTTTCAACTAACATAGGGCAATCTTTAAAAATAATTTAATTTAGGGGGCAGCTAAGTGGCGTAGTGGATAAAGCACTGGCCCTGGATTCAGGAGGACCTGAGTTCAAATCTGACCTCAGACACTTGGCACTTACTAGCTGTGTGACCCTGGGCAAGTCACTTAACCCCCATTGTCCCACAAAAACAAAAACAAAAAACACAAAAAAATTAATTAAATTTTTTAAAAAGGCTTCATCAAATAAACAAACGAATAAA